>NW_027130212.1:12400000-13000000 GCF_026122565.2 Emydura macquarii macquarii
CCATGCCCGCCAAGGGCGGCGTGCCCCAAAGTTTGCGCACCACTGTGTTAGGCAATGCTTGTGAATATAGAGAAAAATGTTCTCCTTGACATTAACATTATTATTATTCATTGATATAAACAGCTCCATTCATACATATTCTAGTGCTTATCAGTAAAAGCAAGATAGTAATCATAAGCTAAATTGTAGTCCAAAAAGAAAGTTTTCTATTTCAATATTCAAGTGCAATAATAGTCAGAAATATGACTTGGCAAAAAAGAAACAGTTTCTTGATAGAGGAGGAAGCTGTGCACTTTGTGCCTATTAAAAGTCATATATACCTCTTCATAGGGTTGTTTTGCTTTTTCCCAGCCCAAAAAAATTCATGGGGGAGAAAAAAAGCATAAATACTTGACTTTCCTTCCCCCCAGAAGTTTTATAATACGCACATTAAGTGATTCACTTTGTAAGTGTGCTTGTTTTTATACATTAAAGGATAATATGTTGTCCAAAGTTTAAACTCTGCAATTCCCTTAGTAAAACACAAGAACTGAAACTCCGGTCTGTTGTTGCAATGTCATCCACAACATTTGCTCTGGCAATGATGCCAGGTTTAATTATCTGTTAGTCTGCTTCTCTCATGCTTTCCTTACACTTAGAATGGAAGTATCATACTCCATGAGGAGAATGGAATCAGTGAGACAACTCATGGAGTAAGACTTTACTGAATGGGAAGAAGAGTATCAGAATATGGCCTTATGTAATTCAAACTTTTAGAAGACTACAGTTCAAATGATTGACTTACATTCAAATGATGATTGGTCTTGCTTCAAGTTTCTCCTGTACCAGAGAGAAGACTTGTTGTTCCTTTGAGTCCTCTTCCTTAACAAATGTAACCTCTGGCCTCCTAGAATGTGATTGAACATCTATAGGCTGAAATTGGAAACCCAATGCTGTATGCATTTACTTTGTTATCTGGTCCCTGGATTTGGCCACAGATCATCTTTTAAAGGGATTGTTTTCCTTTACATAAATATTTTTGGTGTATAGAATCTTTGTCATTTTTTTCAGTAACAAATGTAATAATATGATTAGAATTGCTCAATAATCTTCTGTCTCAGGCTTTCGTTCATTTCTGATTCATTGTGTCTATTATTAAAGCCAGCTGTTGATGTTTTTGAACAAACTGATTTCTGAATTAACTCTACACTGTGTTCTATAATAACCTTACTTCTGAATTAGCATGGGTTGCTCCCAATTTACTTTTAGATAATTAAAACCTCTCTTTATTTCTATCCAAGTTGTCTGTTTTATTTCCCAGAACACAAGGATGTGATTTAATTCATGTTGCTCTAGGGGTCTGAAGTTGATAATCATTTTTCTACATCTGCCCTCATCAGTGTCGTCTTGCAATATATGTTGCTCTGCCATCATCCCTTAGCTTTTTTCATTAACGTTCACATTCTCAGTGACATGTTGTGTTAGTCTGCCACAAGCCATTCCCTATTGTTTTCTTGGGAAGTGTGTACCTTTGCATCAGAATTGTCTTACTTTCCCTAGCATATCAATCTTTTTTCCCATTATTGACTTGTTTACAATTATTATTTACATATGAATGTGTGTCTGTCTCAAAAATAGCAACATCTGAATAAGTATAAATGCAGCATACAATCTAGATTATTATAAAACATTCCAAGTTTCTACTGCAAATATTTTTACTAATTAAACTTAGGCAGCGGAAAGCAGAACAAGCAAATATATCACTCTTCTGACTGATTTTTTAAAAAATCTATTATTTGGCTATCTTGTATTATGGGTACCCATTAAAAATCTCCAGATTTAGTTTGAGAAGATGCACATAAGCCATATATGAACAGTAGGAGGCCATTCACTAGAGCAACAATTGCTGTCTCTGTAGAGATCCTGGTTTGAAGCCTGAGTGAGAGAGATCCAGGAAACTGGTGACTGCTCTTTCTTAGCTTCTTGATTAACTTGCTTAAAATATAAAGGTTGGTCACTAAGCATGAGAGATGTTTTTAGATTACATGATCTGGGGTGGGGGATCAGAAGAGGTGTTGAAAGCCTCTGCCAATAGGGGTCAAGTTGTTCTCTGCTGTCTCTTAACTGCAAAAAAGAGACGGGGTCAGAGAGGCAGGTGATGGACATTATAGCCTTCTGTGTTTCCATGACTAGTGTGTGTGTGATTGAATCAAATTCTTGTAAGGAGAGAACTGTTTTCTGGCTCTGTGCTGAGCTTTTTGTTTCTAGTGGCCCATGAGGCCATCCCTAATGTGGGTGATACTTTCTGTGAAATTGAAATGCAAATTTCTTACAGTGAGATATACTGGGCTCTGAGGTTGAGTGGAGGCATACTTGGACATGAGATAGTAACACTGAGTATCTGATTTCACTCCTATCTGAGCCTGTGTCAAATAGAGCAGTAAGACTGCCCAGAGGAAAAGATTGTCGGGGAAATTCGTTGACTGAATTGCCTTGTCACCTACATGGACTGGATTTCTTTTAGTTCTCCATGGAAGGACATCTCATACCTAAAAATGGCGTTTTAAAATGTCCTTGAACCAGCTAACTAAGGTGTTCTCTTTTGTTTTGTTTTTAAACAAAAAAAGTGTTAAGAATAGTTAATGAACTGAAATGACTCTTTTCAGCCACCATAGAATCATAGAAATGTAATGCTGGAAGGGACCTTGAGAAGTCATCAAGTCCAGGCCCTGTAGGTGACGGAGGACCAAATAAACCTAGACCATCCCTGCAAGGGAGTATGTCCAACCTGTTTTTAATAACCTCCACAATCTCTCTTAGAAGCCCATTTCAGAACTTAAGTACTCTTTTTAGTTAGTAAGTTTTTCTAATATCTAACCCAAATAGCTCTTGCTGCAGATCCAACCCATTACTACTTGTCTTACCTTCAGTGGACTTTGTAGAATGGTTGATCACAGTCTTCTTTATAACATCGCTTAACATATCTGAATACTGTTATCAGGGTTCCCACCCCCCAGTATTCTCTTCTCAAGGCTAAACATGTCCAGTTTCTTTAACCCAGTGGTTCCCAAACTTTTGGGGTCATTCCCCCCTTGCCTGGTCCATGCCCACCAAGAGCTGCAAGTGGGAGCGGAACCAAAGTCATGGATGGGGACTGTGACAAGGGCTGGAGCCCAAACTGTGGCTGAGGCCAGGGTGGGGGCAGGAGCTGCCACTGAACAGGGCCAGGGTCGCGGGGCTCAGGGCTGGGAGCCAGGGCCAGGAATAGGGCTGCAGGGCCTGAGGCCAACATAGGGTTGGGAGCCGGGACTGGCCAGGAACAAGGCACGGGTCTCAGGTGCAGAATGTGGCCAGGAGTGAGGCCCTGGGCTGCAGCTGGGAGCTCAGGCTGGAGCTGCAGCCAGGGGGTGGGGCTTGAAAGGAGATGGGGGCAGAGCAGGTCTGGGTGCCGCTTGCCCCCCACCCCCAGAGGGGCTGGCCCAAGCCCCACCGTGCCTCCCTAAGGTTCCTCCAGGGAGGCGTGCCCCACAATATGGGGATCTCTGCTTTAACCTATCCTCATAGGTCAGGTTTTCTGAACCTTTTATCATTTTTGTTGCTCTCCTCTGGACTCTCTCCAATTTGTCCTTCAAGATTTTAGAACTAGTAGATCACATCCTCTCGCACCTAGTTTTTATTTATAAATTGGAAGAAGAAATCTAGCTTTTCTGCTTTTTCAATTCCCAGTCAGTGTCTGAAGTTTGAATGAACTAGTCTTTGAACTGAACTAGTTGAAAAAACTGAAATGAGGAAAATATTCTTTCTGCATCCCTAGAAGAGACTACTGCTGGCAAAGGCTGGTTTATCACTTTAACAAATTCTGATTCTAGGTACTTAGACAGCAACTTCCACCAGGTGATTTAGACACTGTTTTACAATCCAATATAGAATGGAGATTATATTATTTTTGTAGAGTCCTTTTAGGTGATGAAGATCCAAATCCTCTCAATGTGTGGAGGGAAAAAGGAGTTCCAATTTCAGAGCATGTACAAAAGAAGTGACTGGGCCTCATACATAGCCCCAAACTTGTGTTTTCAGTGCCTGTCCCAGCACTGGCTACTGTGTGTGAGATAGAAGAGGAGGTGCAGATGGATGAATGGTTTTAATATGTTTAGTAATATAGTACGCTGTGCCATGTTTCCCTTAGCTGCAGGTCCCTAAGGCTTGGGATGCTATGGAGCACCAAATGCAGCCCTGTTATAATGGAATATTTCTCCAATGAAGTCAGTGGGAGCTGTGCCTGATTATGGCAGAGCTGAATTTGGCCCTGAGGTTTGCTTTACAGTTTATACAAGCACATTTCACCATACTGAATGAATTACCTGCCCCTAAAGCCAGAGAGGTGGGATTGAGATAGTAAAAGGCATCCTTGAAAAATGCGTCTCACCCACTGGTCTGTCTCTTTTCTATAGAAGTGCAAACGGGTCAGAAGACTCACTTGGGGTATTCCAGGTTGCACAGATGGGGAAACTGAGGAACAAAGAGTAAGTGTCTATCTTAAGATCACCCAGCAATTCAGTAGCAAAGCAGGAAATAGAATCCAGGTCTCCTGAGGATTAGAACTGTGCGTAACTCATCTGCCTACGATATTCCTGAAGCTATTCTCTTCATTCTTCTGCCTGTTTCCCTGTCTGAGAAATGGAGATATTCTCTGTTGCAGAGGGCTTCACCCTCCTTTATGCCCATGTGCGTAAACTGAATTTGGCACTCAATTTACTGGTTTCCTCATTTGGTGATATGGGAGGGCATCCACCTCACAACGAGTATGGGGGCCAGTTTTTGTGCAGTGCAAGTGTCCCAGGTGGCTGGGCTTGGAAGTTTGGAAGAGAACAGGGTGTTGATATTGCAGCAGCAGTGTGCAGGGAGCACATGGACTATGCAGTTCCCAAAAGTCACAGTGTGTGAAACCTGTTGCATTGACTGTAGGAGATGCTAGTTTATTATTAATAATGTAGCTTGATATATCCCAATACACTGACACAAGGCTTTACAAACCTAGGAAGAAACACAGCTAATCTGAAATGCTCTAATCTACTATGAACCAAATGGAAATGTTTTATCTTGCTACCTTTAAATGTTTATAACTTTTAAAATAATTGACCAATTTTTTTCAAACGTGGCTTGTTTTTGTAGATTTCATAGAGACATTACAAAACCAATATGGAAGCCTCTGCCTCATATGGGTAGTGATATGTGGTTTGGGAGTATTATATACTGTATTTTAATTACATTTATGATGCTATAAAGATAGTTCATATTTTGAGTGGGGGTTGAGTTTTCTTCCTGAACTTTGCATTTCCTGACTTTGAGGGCTTCATTTCTCAACCTTTAACATTGTATTAACCTTTAACATTAACATTAAATACATAATTTTAAAGACCTGTAGTTAACAATACTTTGGCATCAGTTTGTTTGTCGGGTTAGTGTGTGGGCGATGGGTGTTGTTGATGGCCTGTGGTATACGGAAGATCAGTCTAGATGATCTTGTGGTCCTTTCTGGCCTTAAACTCTATGATTTCTGACATCCTTTATAACACAGTAATGAAAGGTTTGAAGCCCCCATTTCAAATGTTTTTTACTAAGAAAACTGAGGGGGTAGGAAATACATATATTACACAAGTATCTGCTTGCTCAAAAGTTTTTTTACAGGCTCTTCTTTTCTTGCTCAGTAACAGACATTTTGCCTGGCTACAGTACATAGCTTTAGATACTTCATGTAAGCATATAAAAAAAAATTAAACCTTTGAACTGCTGACAGTATATTAAGTCCTGTGTTTCTGTTTACTTCATTACTTTACATACAAGGCCTTTCTTATAGTTTATTATTCCCCAAGAGGCAGTGCATTGTTAGTGTGCTGTGTATAATTTTCAGACAAGTGCAGAGCCTACTCTAACAAAAAATAGTCCTTATTTATGATGTGTCAAATTACTGTTCTGAGAGTAGACCTTTTAGGCTGCATTCAGCCTTTAATTTGACTGAATTTAAATGGCATAAAATGCCTTTTAGTTGGGCCTTGGCTGGCATATTATATATCTCATTTCAATGAAGAACATTCACATGTAAATACGGTTTGTTTGGAGTGAGTACAAATGCCACTATCATGACTGATGAAGGCTTTTGATCACAGCTCTACAAACTGAAACCTTAAAAAGGAAGAGGCTATTTGTACTGGCATCTGCAATCCCATGAATTATTTAGTTCACATTATTCATACATCGCTTTGAAGAGGAGGTTTATGAGGTTTTAAGAGGAGTAGTCATAGTTGTGTTGCCAGTTTCTATTTATGCTGTAAGTGACTGACTGCATATGAAAACGTCTTCTAAGGTGGAAGGGTTGTATTGAATATAAAATAAGTTACACACATGTACTTCACAAAAATTGACTTATCCTTGTAAAGTTTTCTGTTTTGTTTTGTTTTGTTTTGTTTTGTTTCCTACAAAAGGAATGGAATTGCATATTTATGCACTCTACATAGTCACACACAAAAAGATTGGCATGGCAAGAGTAAGTCAGTGTAATTTGGTCTACTACACAGATAGCAAATATGGGCCTGGTTAAATACCACAGAGCACGTGTTCACAGCTGGAATTTGTTCTCCTCTTCATTCACTGAGCTACAAATGTCTTTTGGCTGCAGTCCCACAGCAAAACCAAAAGAGCTGCTCCAGCATCTCCTTGCATTCTTTTATAATCTGTAATTTCTTTGTTAATAAGGAAGTGTGATGAAATTTCAAAATGATTCCTGAATCTAAAACACTGATGGAAGTTAAATATTGTCTATTAATATGGCAATTGTATGGTCCTTTATCAAGGGTTTCAGCATGTCCATTTAGCTTAGTTTACTTGTAATAATTTTCATGTTTCGAAGAATGGGGCAATGCCACAGTTGCCAAGGAGCAAGATAGAACTGTCAGTAGCAATTTACTCATCTGAGTTTTTAAACAATTTTTTTGGATTATTTTTTTAATGAATGAATAATTTTAATTTGTGCTTTTAAGGAATTGTGCCTCCTATTTATATAATGTACACACTTTGTAAAACTCATTTTGGAATACTGACTGAAAGGGCTACAAATGCAACTTCACTAAAGTCACAACTATAGTTGTGGATTATTTAGTGGTGTTAGTAAATAGAGTATACAAAGTAACTGTCGTTTCTTATCAAAAGAGAGGCAAAAGATTACCCATAATATACAAACTTAAAGGGATTAGGCAATTAATGTAAATGTACTATACCAAGTGTAATATTGTTTTTTTTTCTTTAAAAGGTCACTATTTTTATACTTACCTAGGATGCTAATTATAAGTGAAAATCTACTCAGAATTTTCAAAGTGAACTTCCATTTTGTTTTTTTTTTTTTAAATAGTCCATGCACTACTGGCTCAAACATAGCAATATATGGGCTATTTTTCAGGCAACAATGCATGCTATTTTTATTTACATGACTGCTTCCGTCAGGGAGAAAGGAATGTGAAAGGAACATAAAAAAACAATGAGACATTGAGAGTCCAGGGCATGCTGTGTGTGTGTGTTGGTGGCGGGGGAGGACAGGTAGTGAAGTGGGGATGAGTGAGAGTGCATGCATGCACACACTTTCTTGGTTTATTTAAGAGACTGAATTTTCCACACACACACACACACAAAAAAATGGCATAAATGGACCTGAACAGTATAGTATTGTTGTAGTACAAATAGGAGCAAGGAGCTCAGAAAGATGTGTGGTTGTAATAGAAGTAAGTCACTGAATAGCAATAAACTGTAAATGACAATTGTCAGCCATCGACTATTGTCTTAAGTACTCTTAAATATTATCTGTTCTTTTAAATAGTAGACAGACATTTAAAACTATATAACAGTCTATTGCTTTAAATACCATATCATTTGTCAGCATTAGAAACACTTTTTAATTTTGAAAAGCTCAACAAGGTCTACCTATATAATTTACGGGAGGACAAGAGTGTGAAACGCCAAGCTTTCTACAGTAGTTATTCAGCTCATTCTTTAGTCATAAACTGTGCTTCTTTTTTCTCTGTATCTTCATTTATTTCTTTTATTTTGCTTCAGTCTTTTCCTTTCCCTCTACTACTTCTTCCTTCTCTTCCTTCTCACTGAAGCTTGGCTTTTTTATTCTTTCACTCTAGACTTCACCCTTTCTTTTTCATTTAAACTGGCATTTTGCTTCCCTTTTACTTTAGAATTTTTATTATTAATTATTATTATTCTCATTGAATTGAAACTTACCCTTTTCCTTTTCCCTCCCTTTGGTTTTATTTCATTTATTTCTTCCTTGCTTTCAACATCTTCTGAGATGCAGGACTACCTTAAGGAGCTTGCCTCACCTTTGAGAATTTCTACACCAAAGTGACCCTTCAGAATATTAGCTTCTTTGTCACTAGTTCTTTTCACTGGCAGTTCTGAATATCTAGTTACATCTGTATCATGGGAATCCTGGGTTTGTGAAAAGGAAGCACGTTCTTCTTGACTTCAGCCACAGATGTGTCTAAGCTCCCCTTGCGTTGGACTCTTTCAAACCCAGTCTGGGACTTTTCTAGCATACTCCAATTTACATCTAACCAATTAACTAATTTTTGGTCTGACACAAATTTTGTGCTCTTCAGATGTTTTAAATATGCTATTGAATCCACTAGTGAGCTACGATCAGAGTGCCTGCTTATTCTGCAGCTGGAGAATCTGCATCAGAATATGTTACGTATTGCAGAATTTAAAACCTTAATATAAAAAGAATTGTGTGTGTGTGTGTGTGTGTGTGTGTGTGTGAACATGAGCACTGAGTTAAAGTGAAGCAATGTTGTAATGAATTGGCAGATGGTTTGAAACAATAGCACTGAGAGTTCTGAACTACCCTGTTCATTTCAATTGGGTGTTAATATTTGAAATCAATATTGAATTGCATTAAAAATCAGTATTGTTAACTGTTTAACAGTTGTTCATTTTAACAGAAACATCCAGTCAATATGCTTATTCCACAATCCTAAAATGTTCTTATGTGTCATCAGATAGCCAAAGCCCCAATGTTCCCTATTCAGCTGCCAAAATCTCTAACTTCATTTGCCAACTTCTATGATGTGTCAAGAATTGTCTGTACTGAGCCAGACTGTCTACCCTAGGGAGCCTATGTTGGCATAACTATGTCAGTATAGCCCCCTAATGTAGTTGCAGCATATACTGACAGAAGGAGTTTTTCTGGTGGTGTAGAAACACCACCTTTCCCAGCATCCTTAGCTATGTAGACAAATGCCCTCTTTTGTCAACAGAGCTGCATCTTGCTGGGGGTTTGTTGGCATAGCTATGTTGGTCAATGGCAGAGGCAACGTGTGTGGGGACACGTGGAGTCACATGCCCCCCCACCATTTAAATTGTGCCCTCCCCCCCGACTATCAACAATTATGACTCACCACTGGTCGGAGGTGTTGTTTTTTCCTTGTCCCTGACTGATGTAGCTATGCCAACATAACTTTTAGGTGTAGAACAGGCCTCAGAAGTGATAGAGAGACAGTGGTAATGACAGATGTTGTAAAACCTAAATTAACTCATTAGGCGTGTTTTTTTCAAGTATTAAGGACCAGATTTTTAATGATATAGGAATGCCTAATTCCTAATGGCACCTAAATATCTTTACAAATCAGATTTAGGGTGCCTTCCACATGCACTTGCAATCAGTGAAAATTTTATTGTGGGCTATGATTTTAATGTTCAAAACTAAGAAAATTGTGAATATGTTAAATATTAATATAACAACATTCAGGAAAATTACAGCCTCTTGAAAACTGTTCCTTTCTAATGCAAGTTTAACAGTTAACAGATACATAAACACATTTGTGATTTTAGTATCTCTTCCTCGTCTGTCTAAACAAAACCAAACCCCATTAATAGATATTTTAGAGTTTGACGAATTCAGTGTGTAATTGACACTCGTGATAGTCTGCATTCCCTCATTCTATTCCCAATAAAGAACTAACTGTGCATACCTCTCAAAATGTCTTTGCATTCTAATCTTAAATCTTGAATTGATTAATCTTTTGTACAATCTCTAGCCCTGCTTTATATAATGTGATAGTTGCATAATTTCTGACATAGCCATTAAACATTCTCAGTGTGGATAGAAATATACTGAGTGAACTCATAAGGCTGGAAGAACACACAGGAAATATAATGGGATTCAACATGGAATAATATTAACTTAACACATATGATTGGTGTAAAAATTTCAATCATTTGCAGAAAGCAAATGTCAAAAAGGGCCTATAGTAAGGGTAAAATTCACTCTGTAATTACAAAGTTTATGCACCACTGAAATCCAATTTAAGATATATTTTTAAGGCTTAAATGGAACTTAAGTGGTATATGTCTTCTGGAAGCTCTCTGCACAAAGGGTGAATTTCATCCTTGGAGCATTAGTAGAAGACAAATTGGATATGAGTTTTCAATGCAATATGGCAGTACTTTATATATGTTGCTTGTTTGCAACTTGTACTGCCTGTAGAAGTTGTGTGTCCAGTTGCCTATATATATATAGTGAGTTGAAGTTGGTAAATGATAGTCCTCTATTCAAAATTTGGGGTGCAACACCACAGTGCCTTTATAATTTTTATTACAAACTCTGTATACAATTCTGGGACTCAGTACTGGAAGAATGTTGAGAAAATAGAGATAATTCAGTGAGGAGAAACAAAACTGATGCATGGGCCAGAAGTGCTTGTCTTATAGGGAAGATAAGAAGGCACCATGGATGGCACCACGTACAAAAACATGAAGTAATATTTTATATTATGATTATAGATTAAATACCTATCTTTATATATTTGAGGGACACTTGGTTAAATTAGATTTCATATAGAAAATGAACATGTGCCGTAATTGTTCAAAAAATTACTTTTTGGACATGATCCACTATTTCATATTGTTTCAAGTCCTATAAAGGGACCTCAAACAGGCCTTGAAAATATACTTCACCCAACAATTTAGCATTACATAAATACACATAGCCATTGTCAGAGATATTCTATATACATATATTATATATATATATACACACCTCATTCATTGTCAGAGATGTTATATATATATATTTCAATTATTTCAATATATTTCAATTATTAGGCTATTATAATGTCTGTAAATTACACAATTTACCTCAATGGCTTCAAAGGCGCCATTACATTCCATCAGATTTAAAATCCACTCTTTAAAAGGTCTTAGAGGAGCAATTATAGTGTATCAGGTCAAGACTAAGATAAAAGCTGTCCATTTATTTCCTGACAAAATAGACTGAAATGATTGCAAGTGTCTCATGCAGTAACTTTCTGGGAGAATTTGTAAAGACCATTTAAAATGACCATTGAAAAGTAAAGGAAATTTACAATTCCCAAACACAAACTTAATTGAAAAGGAGGTAAATTTGAAAGTGTGTCTCAGTGGAGCTCAGCTAAACCCCCAAAATTACACTTCTTTTTAAAATGTTAATAATTCTAAATCTTTTAGTTAAATAAATAAAGAAAATGAACTTTTAAGGGATCCAGCCAGTTCCCCATCACTATCCTTCTGCATCACTCACTATTGATTACCAAACTTAACCTGGCCAATTAACATTTGCAAATCATGTACACAAAGATTTTAAAAAAATACTATAAGATCATAAAATCCTATTTCTTATTCAAGGTATCAATTCCATAACTGTTGACCTGAATGGATCTGTGCTAATTCCCTGCAGTTTAGGATGCTGCCCCTAACTCATGAACATATGTTACAATATTAGTCATTAAACAGATAAAATATCACTGTATATTTCTGTAGGCTCTCATATATACATTCCATCATAACGTGTATATTATTAATTCTCTATATAAATTACATTAATGTAATTAGACTCAGAAAATGTCTGTTTCCTATGTACAGTTTGAGCCAAATCCTGTATTATATCCTGTGTTCATTTAAAAAGCCATGACCAAGAGAAGAGTCTTCTAATGTAACCATTACATACTTGGGTTGTCCAGACTGTAGTCTCTCACTCTTCAGACAGTCATGTGTCTTTCATCCATTGATTGACAGATGTCTGTTCCAAGGCAAATATATCTCCATGATCTCTCCATAGCCACAAGGCATCCTTCTTTTCTCAAATTTCTCATGATCCTGGCAATGATTAACAAACTGGATAGGGATTGTGCCTAGGTGCAAATTGAAGGGAAGTGCAGAAAGTCAATTTGTTCTTACGTGGTTTTGCTAAATTCATCTAAATGTACCCATCCCCGTCCCACTATAATTTTTGGTGAGTTAATATAAATACAGAGGCTCTGTGTTGAGCTGTGTATACACACTTTTTGCATGATGCAAGAATATTTATAGGTCACAAGATGTGCTGAAAGGATTTTAAAGATCTTCAGATCCTTGTTTTGTTCTAATTTTAAAAGATCTGCAAAGATGATCTGAAGGCAGAAATAAGTCCTAGAATCTGCATGACATAACCTAACATAATATAGTGGGGTGTTTCAAATTATTACTTGACAGTATGTCTTTAATGTGTATTTCCAGAATTGTTTTGATACCTTGGCTAAACATAAAATTGAAGAGCAGAGGCATTTATTTTTGTTTATATTGTGCATTACATATATGCAAGTAATACTTTTTCAGTGTTTTATAGAAACCGAGCTGTTAACTGGTAATAAATTGCTTACTGGCAACTTGTTTTGCCTGTAGAAGTTGTGTGTCCAGTTGCATTATAACACACATAAAAGTAGTATTGTGAGACAGGCAAATCACGTTATCTAGATTCCTTTTACAGGAGCCTTTAGGGTATGATTATACTCCTCTTCAAGTCTCACCACGCAATAATATACAGTGTAATGTATTTCAGACTGCAAAATTTCCTCAACTAAAGTGGTATCATCTACAGCTGGAATCCTGCACTCTAGCAAGGTTTATGCTCCAAGATGATACTGCTGATCTAAATTACTGCATTTATAGAATGCTCCTTAGACTGACTATGTAGCTGTATATTCCTCACAATTCTGCAGTTACTAATGTACCACATAGCCAGAAGAGTCAATGCATATGATAAACTAGTGTCATATTTTTTAAAATGAAGATTTTATGCAGCATGACATAAGTTTGAAAGATGTTTATAATTATCATAGCTTTCTTGTCCTTGTCACTGAACTAGATCAGTGGGTTCTCAATCTTTCCAGACTACTGTACCCCTTTCAGGAGTCTGATTCGTCTTGTATACATACCCTTGTCTTGCATGCTCCAAGTTTCACCTCTCTTAAAAACTTCTTGCTTAAAAAATCAGCATAAGCACACAAAAGTGTCACAGCACACTGTTACTGAAACATTGCTTACTTTCTCATTTTAACCATAGAATTATTAAAAAAAAAACAAAAAAACAATTGGAATATAAATATTGTACTTACATTTCAGAGTATAGTATATAGAGCAGTATAAACAAGTTGTTTTCTGTATGAAATTTTAGTTTGTACTGACTTCACTAGTATTTTTTATGTTTCCTGTTGTAAAACTAGGTAACTATCTAGATGAGTTCATGTACCCCCTGGGAAACCTCTGTGTACCCCCAAAGGTACGTGTACCCCTGATTGAGAACCACTGTGCTAGATCATTAATAAATACTTTAAAAACATATTTTGCATTGAATTAATTGAAAAAGAGATGCTTTAAATCCAGTAAACTGTGATGTGTCTCATTATGAGAAGTTGCAGCATTGGAAAATAATGTTGGAAGCATGGCTCTTTCTGCCTCAAAGAGCACTAGCATAAGTAAAATCTAAACAGTAAGATACCTTTTTAAAATAACTTTGTTCAGCATTGTTTCCCCATAACATGGTACATTAGGCTAGGAGTGCTGTTGTTGGGGATTTTTATTTGTTTGTTTGTTTGTTTTTGTGTCTTCTACTGAACAAATTGAAAAATCAAACAGAAGACATAGAATAATAAGACTAGGTGAACTAACAGTTTGTTCAGGTTTGGCAATTTCTGTGTTACTGCATTCTGTTTTTAGATCTTACAGATTCCTCTAAAACAGTCCCAGTATGTGATCATGCGTATGTAATAAAATGTTTGGTCATTAATGGTGTCCACATACTGTGTAACGTGTGAAGCTTTTATTTCTCGATTGCTTTGAGACTTCCATAAATTCTAAGGGCAGAAGGGCCCATTTGTGATCATCTAGTCTTGACCTCCTATGTAACACAGGCCATAGAACTTCCTACAGCATATCTTTTAGAAAAAACATCCAATTTTGATTTAAAAAGGATCAGCAATAGAGAATCCATTACAACTTTCTGTAAATGTTTCATTGATTAATTACTCTCACCATTAAAAATATATGACTTATTTCTAGTCTGAATTTTTCCAACTTCAACTTCCAGACATTGGATCATGTCATATCTTTTTGTGCTAGACTGAAGAGCCCATTATTAAGTATTTGATTCCCATGTAGGTACTTTTAAATTGTAATTGTCACCCCTAAACCTTCTGTTTATTAAGCTAAGTAGATTGAACTAGTTGAGTCTATCACTATAAAGCATATTTTCTAATCCTTTAATCATTCTCGCGTCTCTTCTCTGAATCCTCTCCAATTTTATAATGTGTTTATATACGCCATCATAAATTGGTAACCCAGCTATCATTGCTAATTATGGGCTAGATCCAAAGCCCATTGAATTGATTGGTGTCTGTCTAATCACTTCAGTGGCTTATGGATCAGGCTCTATGTCTTCAATAGCACCTATTAGCAAGAATCATATTATTTTCCATACCTAATAATGTATGCATTAGAGGAAGAAGGTACAAATGGTGTATTACATGGATTATTTAGAAAGATTTATTGTTTGGACTTATTTTTTATGTTGCTGTTATTATTTATTCCGCTGATTTAGCTCTTCTTTTTTTCCCTTTGATAACACAAAAGGCAAAATTTAGAAGATCTGTTCTGAGATTCTAGTTGTGAGATGCCAATACAGAAGCTAAACATATAATGTTACAGTTAAAAATACTAAAAAATTATTAGTTTCTGTTTCTTGAAAAATTTCGCACACATACTTCTGCCAGTTCATTTGACATGGTTTTTAAGTCCTCAAAAAAAAAAAAAAAAAAAAAAAATCTCCATTGACTTTTGAGTGCCTAAAAATTCCCTAATTTTTTTCACAAATCAGATTGTCAATTATTTAATCATAATTTTGCCATTTTTAAATTTCATGTGAAATTATTATGGTCATCGTCTTTGGCAATGTTAGCTTTTGGAGAGAAGTATGCATTTATTGTGCAGACCATTGAAAGTCATGGAAGCCTTTCTGATATATTACATATAAATACTTGCACACATAAAAGCATAACATATCAAATGGAGATGGAACTGATCGGGAAGATGTTAATTCTGATTACACTGCTAGATATGGCACAGGAATTTATAAGAGATCCTGAATACTACAGTCAAGATATATGGAACTGTGGACAGCAACGCTGAAGAGAATCAAGTGCAAGGCCCAAGGCTTCACCATAACCTGCATACAAATCTAGTAATGGAAAACTTCTGGATGTTTATATGTTCTGTCCAAACCTAAGAAGGACTCTGTCAGACCACATGGTTCTTTGTCTCCATATAATCCCCTTTCAACCCTAGCTAGTGATGTCTTATGTGCAGGAGACCTGAATCACCCCTGCCCCCCCACTTCAACCCCAGGACACTCATTGATTGATGGTCTGCTCTTTCATCCAGTGTTTTTGGGAAGCCAATAGAGAGGGTTTCTCTGAAATCTGAGAGGATCTTCAGGAAAGCAAAGGCAATAAACTATCCTTCCCAGCACACAGACTGATGCACAGCCACAGTCTGCAATTGTCACTAATATTTCTTTTCAGATTGGCTTAAAATCTGGCTGAGAAAATGAGTCAAAATGGTTTGTGCGAACCCTCCTGGTCTCACAGGCTAAACTCATCCAATTACAGAATCAGATTTTATAGCATGTTATTTATATGACTAGTCACAAGCAATCAACCCACTTCATTATTTTTTACAAAACAGTTAAGACCAGTACTCAAGACATTTTTTCAGTCAACCTAATAGGCAAGAAAGTGTTCACAGGAAATTTCACTGGAAAAAATCAAATTTGTAGAAAAATTGTCTCCACTTTATATGTATTTTGTGAACATGAACACTGGCAATTTGTGTTTCAATATTTTTTTTTATCAATAGTTCATCTAGCTCTAGTTATAGTCAATGTATATGAATTGGTGTAAACATGAAAATCAAGTAGCAGCAATGCTTTTTAAACCAATAAAGGGCTCAAATGTGGAGCTCTTTCATGGTTGTGGCTTCCATTGAAGGTAATAGTACTTCCACATTTGGAGGTTTAGGCAAAATGGTCTTTTTGATTGGCTATAAATGTGAGGAAATTGGCAAACATATTGTCTCTGTCGTTTATGTGAATGACTTGCATGTCCCTTCTGTTCTTGAAAATTTTGAGCTGTCATGTTGTGGTAGTAGTGTACTGAGCAACTTAATTAGCTGCATAAATAACATATAAAATATAAAGGTGAGATGAGACCGAAGACACTGTCTTCTTGACCTGAAGGCCTTTCTCAAGGACCTGAACATACATGGCTTTGCTGTCTCTTCCCTTTCACCAATAAAACGTTAGATAATTTGGATAACAGATGGAAATTTATTTCTCCCCATTTATTTTTATTGAGCTATTGAAATAATTATAAGAACACAGTCTTTCAAAAGACAAAATCCAAAATTGAATAATAAATCACACAAAAGAAGAAAAAAATAAAATCTATATAAAATCCTTCTAAAAATATCCATAAAAAATGAACACCGTAGAGACAGCTGAGTGTGGGAAAAATATTGAGCATCTCGTAGCTATCATTTTTCAAAGAATGTAATTTACAAATTGTTGGCCTACAAAAGCAAACACTCAGAAAGAGATAGGAAAATAAAATATACAATGTACTATTGATTCCAGTTTTCACCTACAGGAAATGAGTTCTCTCTTTTTTTTTTTTTTTTTTTTTTTTAACAAGTTGATGTTGTTAATTTATTTAAGCTGAGACAAGGGGAGAAATATTTTGCTTTATCATAGCAAAAAAAGACATTTTTAATTTAGCAGAGCTTTATGAAATTTGTAATCCAGTGGTTCTCCCACTCTTGAAATACACTGCATTCTATAGCATCATGTGTATTCAATCATTCTTACCCCACAGGTTTAACTAAGTTTGGTCACCTGCTGTTTTTCCCTTGTGAGCCTGTGTCCAGTGGGCTACAGTGACCCAAAATAGCCTTCTTAGAATAAAGTATTTGTAAATTTTAACAGTAGGGTCTAAACAAAACATGAAAGAAGAGGATTTTTAAAACAACAAAAGTTCTACACGCATGTCTGTCTTACCTAGACTCTTGCAGGTCTATCTTATCCCAGACACTAGCTTCTTCTAGATCTGGGTCCATCCTCTTCTTCTTAACTTTCTCTTCCACTTGACAGCCTCTTTAAAACCAGCCAAAGATCTTTGTTCTCACTTTCGAGGGCCTGGACCTGCAGCCCAGAACCAGTTTTATGAGCTACCCAATGAGTCAAGGCAGAGCATCAATGCCAAAGGCCTTTTATTATCTCTCCAGTGTTTTGTAACATTCTTACCCCCAAAGTGCTTGTAAGAAATGTCTTACTTTCTAGTCATAGTCTTGTCTTCATGTTTGTTTCCCAGTAGCCCTGTTGATTTAGTCCAAGAAAGTCATTCAGTAAATATCCCAATAACCGGATGAAGATATAATATTAATCAATTATTGCAGGCAGCTCCAAATTCATCACAGAGAAGAGAGCACCTATTCTAAAGCTAGTAAGTTTCAGTATCAATTATTGACTTTAAAATATCAGGAAATATTGAAATTTAATTTTCTTAAATTATCTTTTCATTTCCAGACCTCAGGCATTCATCTAGTCTTTGTCATATTATGTGGTGAAAATGACATTGGCCCTCATCTAGTTACATTAGAAGTATATAGCAAGAGAGACATTGTTAAAAAGAAGATGGTACAGTGTCAGTATGTTTAAAGGAGGATATGTTGAAACTAATGAAAGTAAAATTTAAAAAAATTGGCAGGCCATCATAGATTCAAGAATATCTGAATATTTGTTCATTTAATAAAGTTTCATATAAGTTCCATTTTACGATTAACAAGGATAGTATGTTTACTTTCATAAATACTGCTGTTAGAGCTATCTTTCTCTATAGAGAAATCCTTAATCTTATCATCCATCTCACTACTTTTCCCTACCTGGGTAATAACGCTGTTCTGAATTTATTATTCTATTGAAAATAGTTTAATTTTGAACCAGCTGTCAAATTTAGTTTGAAGTGTTTCTACTGCAGAGGAAATCATCTCCAGGTAGATGTTAGGAAAGGAATGAGTAGAAGAACTGGAACTGGATTTCTGTTCTGCTAATTAACCTGCTTCTAAAGCAGATACAGCTAAAGGAGATCATGCAGGTGACTGAGGGAGAAAATGTCTAATCCCCAAAATATTATGCCCACTTATTATTTATAGTGTATTTGTATTACAGAGGTGCTCCTGACATCAGGACCTTGTTGGCTAGGTGACGTACATTCAATTCTAAGAGACCATCCTTTCATCACAGAACTTACAAACTAAATAAATCAGACAGAGAAAGAGAAGGAAGGTGGAAGAAATGGAGTGTTATTATCCCAGATGGGTAGCTGAGGCACACACAGAGATTAAGTGGCTTACCAGAGGTTACATAGGACATCTATGACACAGCCAGAAGATGAATGCAGATATTCTGGGTGAAATCCTGGCACTATTGAAGTCAATAGGAGTTTTGCCATTGAATTCGTGGGGTCAGAATTTCACCCTCTGAGCTCCCAGTTAGTGTCTTAATCACAAAACAGTACTTCCTTTTTCAGTTTGTAATTTTGATAATGTCAATGTTGGGAAATACCTCTTTTCCTTCCTCCTCCCTCTTTGGTGGAATGGTACTGCAAAGAGGAGGATAAAAAAATCAGACATTTTAGGATATGAGAGGAAAATATAGCTCCTTCAAAACAAAAGTACTTCTCTGTAGTGGGCTTCAGTGCAGGAAATTCATAGAGAACAAGGAAAAATAGATATTGAAAAAGAAAGTATTTTTTCCACCTGAAAAACAGAAAATAACAGAAAATAAATGACAACAGAAGAAAAATAATTCTTTCTCTGCCAGGCATCAGGTGGGTGAAACATTGATGAAAAGAGCCCCAGCTGGTTTCAGGCAGTAGACAGAAATATATTTGTAAAGACCATTTCAGCTAATTTGACTGTTGTGTGGGGTGAATTTTACCAATTGACTTGTAATTGGACCATCCTGTCAACAGAAAAAAACCATACAAGTATTGAACATGACATATGTAAGAACATTACTGTCATCTAGGCCACTTTTATTGAATATGTAGAAAATTATAATTGGGCTAACAAGCCTGATAGTCAGGCCTACTTCCAATTATACTATACAGCCTCACTCATGCCTGTCCTTTCTTTACTGGTATACTATAGATACTAATTCTTCAGGTCTTATGGCCAACTCAGGATTTTCAAAACCATTAAATATTGTGGGATAATTAAAGATAGAAAACTAAGATTTCGTGGCTGAGTTAGCATAGTTACATTTTTTTAATTAGGATAGATCCAGCTCATATATGGTTAGAATGTCCTTGTCCCCCTCATCCCTACCCCTTGCTTGCTTGGCCAAAGGAGGGCTGCTGGAACGGCTCTGGCTGTGGGAAGAAAGCAAGGGCCACTTGAAACTCCCACTTGTGAGCAAGTGAAAGTAGAAGGTGCAGAGAGGAGCGGGGAGTTTCATGAGCCTTGGGTCTTCTATCTTGGTTCTTCCCTCACCATACCTGCCAGAAAGAGTAGGTGGCCAGGTATATGGTGGAAGTAAGAGGCCCCCCAAAAGGGGTGAAGTAACTCCCTCCATCCCCCAAGCAAGGCAGTATCAGAGGAGGAATTGTGAGTTTCTGAGACATAATTCCTCCACAAACGTCCTCCTCGGGCAGTGCAGTGTCACAGTGCGCCAAATGCCTTGGGCTGAGCATAAAAGCACAGTCTTGCCCATAGTATCTTAGTATAATCTACATTTGACAAGAGTCACCCGGGTTGAATTTCAGTCTCTGGTTATTAATACTTCTATATTATGTATTGCATTCATAGGCATATGTGCCTGGATAATGGAAGGTAGTTCTCATGATGCTCTTTAGGATATTTAGGGAAGGGAAAGCAAATCTTGAAAGACACTTCACTCTCATGTGTTGCTTCATCTTTATGGTTAGCTTGTACACTTAGACACCATCCTGAGTATGTAGTGTGTGTAGCTTTCCCACTCCAGGGGAGCACTGCTGCCATTGTGCCTCAGAGACACCTATCTGAGGCACAATTTCTCTAGAGCACCCCTTTTTCACTCAGTTTGCTTCATCAGTCATTGACAACACACTCCTCCTGCCTTGCACATCCAACCAGCTTGGATCACTGGTGCCTGGGAAGGAAATGAGCTATGGCTGCATTTATTCCTGCCTCTCCTCTTTCTTCCTCCTCACTCCCATTTTCTAATGCTAGGAAGTATTGAGCTCTCAGCCCCATCTTTCCCATTGTGACAAGAGCCACAATCCATGGACAACACATGCAGCCATCTAAAGGAGTGGGAACCCCTTATTAGCTGCATGCAATAAGCTTGTTACCTCACCAGATCACTTCAGAGGATGCAGGATCAGGCAGGATGATAGCACAGTGAAATCCTATACGTTTAGGTAAAACGTGTTACATAACATAGATTAGCAACTATTGGATATATATTTTAAGAGCTGCTGTCAGATTATTTGGAAATAGGTCCATAAAATCTTTATACGTACTTCAGTCAATGTATACTTGCATAAATGTAAGAATAGTTTATCTTATTTTCTTTTCTTCAAAACTATGTTTTTTTAAAGAAACCCAATGATACAGGAAAATAGAACTCTGAGAAATGGAATCAAAGGGGAACTAATGCTGTCATGCAGCTTATACAATCATGGAACACTCACAGGAAAAACTGTCCTGTAAGACTAATACTTTTTTAGAGTTTGGAAATATATATAAAGTTGAAACTGCTATTTATGATTAATGGTAAATGATTTTACTGTACTTCTTGCCACACTTTTCAAGGTCTTTTTTTTTGTCTTTTTTTTCTTTGTCTATATACTAACTAAATTCAAAACACAAGTCATCTGTCGTGACAGAACCATTGGTCAGAAGAAATTATACATGCCTCAAATAAATTGGTCAAATAATGTTAGAAATAGTTTTTGTTGGCTCTGAATCAATATTGATAAAGTTTCTCTGTATTCTTAGTAAGTAGATCCTTTGTCTAATCTATCTTTGTTCTCTTCTCCTTGTGCAATCTTTTCCTTGGTTCCAGCGGCTGCTACTAAGAACAAAGTTAAAGGTGAGTTTTCCCTTCCACTCTTTGATTTTCATTGCATGGTTCTGCAGTACACATTATCTCACTCAATTTTTCTTTTTTTCTTAATTACAAAAATGGCATAGGCATCTATCAGACTTATGCTCTGATAAATTACCCTTTTGGGTTTCTATAATTGCCTATAAATGCAAAGTGTTTACTGTTAGTTACCAGCCATCACTCTGTTTTTTTTACTGTAGTTTGCTACAATTCCTACAGTATTAGGGAAAACTTTTTTTAAAAAAGAGCTGTATGGATAAATATAAAACAAATACTCTGTAGTTCACTTTCTTTCATATGTTTCATAGTAAGATTAAACTATTTTATTTTTTAAAAATCAAGGTATCTAAAAAGCTAAAACTTCTGATTTATCAAAAATACCACACCCCCTGTCCTGATTATTCACACTTGCTATCTGGTCACCCTAACTCCTATATATAAAGGAATCTCTGTCATTCTGACCACTCATGAATGCTGTTGGACCAATCAGTTTTTTATTTATTTATTCTGATATTTTAGTCGCATAACCCCCTAGGGTGTGATGCAGTACAGCACTGGCTTTGCCTCTGTTTCCCTTCTGGTCTTCCACTGATGTATCCAAACTCCAAAAATCTTCTGGTTTGAAGTGGCTTTGCCTCCAACTAGGTCACGTTAAAGTTCCGCCCCTTCTGGTGTGCTCAAAATCCAAAGTGAATACAAATAAATATAAAATATTCCAGGCTGGGTTTTTGGCAAACTCTTCAGCCCTCCTGGGCTATGCAGTGTACTTAAATAAATCCTTCCACCCTTCCTGGACTTGGGCAAGCCACAGGGAACATCTGCACTGCAGGTGAGAGGTGTAATTCCCAGCTTGGGTAGACATGCACACTCTAGCTCAGAGCTAATGCGCTAAAAATAGCTGTGTGGCTGCAGTGGCTTGAGAATGTACTTAGGATGGTGTTGCACCTGGGCACCAATTAATCTGTCAAAGTACAGGATTCCTTAATACCATTAAATGTATTAAGATTTCTGACATATTTATGTTTCAAGTTGCTCTACCCTCTCTTCCTCTCCCATTCTTTTCTCCTCCATTATTTTTAATAATTAAAAAAAAATCTGATATATGTTAGGCTGCTTTGTAGCAGGTCTGACAGTATGGGCCCAATTGCAGAATCAAGCTTAGAAGTCCCTATTTTATCTGTTTTATATATAAGGTTATTTTTTTCTGATTATGAATTTCCAAATGTAGATACTATTTCTTTAAGAATGTACTTTTCACCCTAAAGATTCCTAAATCTCTGATTTTTTCTATTTTTTTAAAAGAGTGATAATTTAAAACTTTTATCCTTAACTTTTTTAACTCTGAAGGAATATTATTGAGTAAAATGTAGCTTAGATCCCCAGACTGCAATTTATATTTGCTCTAGGGCAGGTATAGTTTAGCTATTTGATTCAAAATAAATAGTTTAAGCTTGCTGATCTTAAAATCATTATACACCACTCATATCAAAATTTAGCATAAGTATTTAGGCTTTACATAGGAATTAAAAGATAAAGCATAGGACTCAGCAATGTATTTTGAGATATGCCAGATTTAAAATAGAATTAAGAACTCCAATAGATTCCATATTTGTTAAGTCCTAGTACTACATAAATGTTATTAATTGAATGCTTTCAGATGTAAATACAAAAATAAATAAATAAACCTAATTCAAATAGAATCTGACACTTAGTTGGCTGATGGCACTTTGTTGTGATATTACAATAGTGAAACCAGTGGTTAAGCTGCAGCTCAACTTCTGTTTCCACTCATGCATGACTTTCTTTTTTTTAAAAATCTCCTTTTTTGGCTGAAAGTTTGCATGCATCGGTAAGCTTGAGTGGGGAATCAAGGTCCATAATATATGACTGAAAATATGCTTTTGTGCATGCATAATATGAAATTCCCTAGTTTCAGTAGTGATATCATGGAGTAATGTCAAACTTTTGCACAACTTCATAATGAATAAGCAAGCGAACAAGAACACACACACACAGACAAAAACCACGGGTATGCATAAAGAAATACTCCAACACCCAAATTTGCCCCACATATGTATGCCAGTCAAATAAGAGATGGACTTTCATTCATTAATACATACTAGGAACTACAAAGTGAATCAGAAGTATACACAGGCTCCACTCATCTATGAACATTGGCACATATTCTTCACCCGCACAAACACACATACACTAAAAAGCAGGGGCGTGCATAGGAATAAAAATTTGGCTACTTTTGGAAGGGCACTTTCTTTGTCCACTGCAGCCGAAGGAAGTGGTTCCACCCTCTTCCTTCCCCATTGTGGCCCTACGGCCAGTGAAGCTGGCTCTCCCCCGGTGGCCAAAGGAGCTCTCATCTCCCAGCCTGGCCCAATGCAGGAGGAGCTCGCTCTCCCTGCCCTGGCCCCGAAGGAGTTCTGTGACCCTGCCAGTTGTGTCCCTGATTGTCCCCACTTCACACGCTCCTGCTAAAAAAAGATACACTACAAGCATCTTATAGTAAAGTGATTTTAACATTGTAACGAGCAAATCCTTTACAAGGTTTGGCTGTTCATTCTCCTCTTGCTCCCCTTCCTTGTGGTTGCAGGGAAGTTACTGTTTTTTATTTTCTTCCCTGCCCAACAACATTGTAACATAGGCACCAAATAGCTGCAGGGAGTTGAGCACCACATATTTTTTCTATAAAGTATGAGGTAGGAATTATTTTGGGGAAGTTTTATGGCCTGTGTTATACAGGAGGTCAGACTAGATGATCACAATGGTTCCTTCTGGCCTTGGAATTTATGAATCTATGAAACTCCAGATGAGGTAAAACCATGTTCTTGATCTACAAGGATCACTCATTCTTGCAGTGCCTTTGGATAGTTTGACTGTCTCAGTGGTGACAGCCACTCAGATATTGCGATAAGCATCCGGGTTTCAGTATATTAAATGTCTCTTGGCCTCCAGAAGTCTGATCCAGAAAACTTGGAAAGATCCAGTCTCAAGAGAGCCAAGTTGAGCATTCAAAGTGGGCACTGAAGCTTTGAATTGATGCTGACCATGATGGATTGGGCTTGCTGGGATAGACCCTGAAATTGCACCTCAAAATCTTTGGGCTCCTAGACCTGATCTAGACCAGCCACCGACTGTGTAGAGGCTTCACCCTTAGTTTCTTGATGCACCATTCTAGAGTTGTTTAACAGACTCCTCAAAGGAGGTCTCTCCTCTGCCAAAGCACTAAGTTGAATTCTTCCTAAAAGGGGTTCACTTTACTTTATACTGAATACTATCACTTCCTTCAGCTTTTGGCAACAACTAATCAAGGAGTCCAAAGCCAGCAATGATGGACCAATTTTCTGACAGCAAATAGTATTGGTAAGTCTGGTGTCTTTCTTCAACCGAATGAGTCAGTTGAGAAACTGAGGTGTGCGTTCCATGATTCAGCTTGCCTGATGCACTAGTAGTCAATCTTGATTACAGGGGCATTGGCAGATCCTGCACCAGTTACTTTGATGCTGGATACTTGGTGCAACAGAATTGACACAGGAGCTTCTGACATCTATTTTGGAGGATGGGAATAGCCTCGATGAACATAACCAAGACTATTTCTGAGATAATATGAGGACTCTTATAAAACCAAGTATCTTTAGGGAAGGAGAAAGATGACAAATCCTCCAGGAAGACCTTGCATGTTTGTAGTTTATTGAAAAGGATGCCAAAGATCTTCCACTTTAGTTTGGAGGATTCTGAGAATATAACTTTCTAAAGCATCCAGGGAAGGTGCATTCTGCAGATAGGTGGCAGTGCCTGCCGATCATATTCTGAAATTGCTAGCAAAGGAAGAGTGGCAACATCTGCATACTACCCAATCTGTTGTAATCATCTATTCCCCTGCACACACTTTCCCCTTCATTAGTTTCAGCTGTGGATAATGTTTTGCTTTTATTTATTGATTCCACTCCTAAAGAGAAATATCACATTTATACCATGATCCCATTCCCTCTATACCCCCTCTAATAAGCTCAGTCTATGTCTGAAGAATGAACACTGTTCTCTCTCTCTCTGGATATTGTGAAGGCTGCACTTCGGAACCTGCTCTTTCTGTGGGCTCTGGCTTAAAGCTACATTTGAACCATGTGTGTCTTTCATTCTAGAGCATTTCCAACATTGATTTAATGCCCAATTCTCTTCTCTGTAATCTAGTGGGCATCCAGTAAACTTTGTGAAAAATCTTCCTATTGTATTGCCATCTTCTGAAGTCCAAAAATATATTTATTTTCCTTTTATAAACTCAGAAAAATGTGATTTTTCTACAAGAAATAACTGTAGTTGAGCTGCAGATATATTTTGGTGGTTTACTGTAGCATTCAAATGAAGACAAGTCAATTGCCCCTAAGACTGAATTTAGCTACTAAAAATTAGCATAAACAACACTACTTTAAGTTTCTCAATTTCCAACATAAATAAATCATCACAGCAGTTTATATTCTGTCTAAACACATCTCATCCAAAAGCTAAAGATCACTTTGGACTTCATTTATTCACCTGATTCATGTTATTCCCCATTATGCCAATGAAATTGGTTTGTTTATGCTAAGATTAAGTTAGCAGGGGTTCTGTGAAGAATGTAATAGTAAACATACTGATTTATTAAGTATATTTATATAGCACAAGTGAAGAGTTAGATTTTTCAGGTGATTTTTTAAAAATATGTTTATAATAGAGGTGAATAAAAATTGTAATTTCAATCCTACAGAAAATTCTGATTTTTCCAATATTTGTTTTCATTCTGAATCTGAATGAAATGTCAACATTTTTCATTGAATGAAAAGTTTAAAAAAATCAATTTAGAAATGTCAAATGTTCTGTTTTGAGTCTGTTCAGTATTAAACTACATCTGATTAAAGTGCATCAGTGCCTCATGGGAGTTGTAAATTCTCAGTACCCCCTATGGTCTGGGTTCTTTTGCTGGATTATGTCTCTTATGATGCCCTCCCCGAGGTGACTCCCATAATAGATCACACAGCTTGATCAGAGGAAAGATGGAAAGTGAGGTCTGCCTTAGGAGCCAAAGAAGAGAATGGGGGCACATGAAGCACATGAACTACAACTCCCATGTGACACTGTGGTGCCTTAGGGAGATAATTTAAAATCAAACTGACCCAGAAAATACTTACTTTTGATTTTCCTAATGGAATATTGAAAAAAATAGGCAAAATCAATTTTTTCTCATAGAAAATCCCATGTAACTAAAACCCCTTGAAATTTTCATGTTATTCTTCATAAGTGAAAGTTTCTTCTTCAGCAGAAGCTGGAGAGTAATGTACTTCTGCCATAAAAGTTCTTAATAGAACTGAGGCCACAGGCTATTCTTAGCTTATTCAGTCATCTGCTCCTCCTAGCTTGACAGCGTCAGAGTAACTATTCTCTCCACTGGCATTGAAAGCAATGGGAAAGGATGGCCATTTTGAAAAGGATAATTTTTTGTGAGTTTCCATGAAGGGGATGACTTTAAGTATCAGTCTGTGCTGACAGAAAAAGGTTCCATTTTGAAAAATAAAGGAAAAATGACCATTCATCCTAAATACTTCTTTTCAAAAGCTACTTGTTGTACAAGATTTACTCAACAAGCGAGATGGGGAAACTAGTGTGTAGTATGTGTATGTATTTACAGAGGAATGTTGGAGGGTGCAGGAAGAAGAGGAAATTTTGGGGAGAGGAATGTGGAGGACAGGAAAGAGGAAAAAATTGGGTGGGATGTAAGGGAATATAGACAGTGCAAATGGAAGGAGAAATTGGGAGTGTAGGTCTGAGGAAAGAGGAATTGGGAGTATATGAGCAGGGGAATGTGGAGAACAGAAGGGAAGGAGAAAAAGAGAAAACATAATGTATCTTCAAAAATCAGGTTAATCCAATCTGGGACTATGTACATTTTAATCATATAACTATTATATGGCATTACTACAGGTCAGAGTTAAAGTTATTTGAGTCCTTAACTGTGTTTTTACACAATAATAATACTTTTTAATTTTAACTCTACATTTCACAGCTTCATAATACTTGTTTTGGGGGAAATTCCCATTTTTTTCTGGGAATACATACAACATAGCATGCTGATCACTAAAAGATCAGCACCAACACATTTTTTTTGGAATTGCCTTAGGAAGGTACTTAGGAAATAAAAATGCTAAGGGAGCTTATTCACATAGCAAGGACCAATACCACACACATTTTTGTACAACATGAAAGAAGTGTGATCTAGTAATCATCATAAACTTAATGTGTGAGCCATTTACAGTTTCTAATGTTAGGGACGTCTGCTTGGAATGCCTGCAAGATCCTGCGCAATGTGTTATCTAGAGGTCCTGCACACTCATTTCTGTTATTTCCTTTAGAAGTGAAAGGATGCTGGATACTGTTTTAAAAATTAGTCAGTGGAAAAAAACAATCAACACAGTTGGCCATATAACAAAAATGCTGAGGTGAACATTTTTTTATATAGCTATTTTACTTCCATAAAACAAGGGGCCAAACATGGAGGACAAGTCTATCAATGCTATTAGCCAAGATGGTCAGGGATGAAACCTCATACTCTGGGTCTCCCTCAACCTCTGACAGCCAGAAGCTGGGAGTGGACAACAGGGGATGGATCACTCTATACTTGCCCTGTTCTGTTCATTCCCTCTGAAGCATCTGGCATCGGTCACTGTCAGAAGACAGGATACTAAGCTAGATGGACCACTGGCCTGATCTAGCAGGGCCATTCTTATGTTCTTAACGTAATCCTAAATTCCAAATCCTGTCTGAAACCACAGAAGCTTTTCCTGTCATCAGGGAATGAAGTAAATGAATTGAACACCAAAAAAAAGACCAAGTAGTATTTGTCTTATTTGCATTAGCTTCCAAAAGTTCTGAGCTGTTCAATTATTAACATCAGTCAGACAGTACTTCAGTTGTTGCAGAATGGTTTGTTATAGGAGGATAAATAAATCTGGGTATCATCTGCATAAAAGTGATATATTGCATCATAATGGTGAAAGATCCAAGCAAGTTGAAGTATATAGATATTGAAAAATGTAGTTCCAATACAGAACCAGGGAAACTCCATAATTCAAAGGAACAATATCAAAGAACCATTATTTATGGTTACAGGCTTTCACCATTGAGACAAATAGAAATGAAAACCTGTCAGATTCAATCTTTAATAGAAGGTCGTTACAAAAACTTGTTAAGGCAGACTTAGTAGCATGGTCTGATCTAAAGCCTGGTAGAAAATATTCCGGTACTGTGTATCACTGAGATAAAACAGCATTCCTTTTTCTATAGCTGTCTCTTTGTCCTTTTGCTGGGATAAGTTGATTTGAAATAGGGTAGAAATTTAAGAGTTCCCTTGAAGACAGTGGAAGAGTTCTTAATAAATGTAGGTGGTTTGTGAAAGTATTGTTTGGGAGACTGTTGTGGGGTGTATATACCCCATGCTAGACCAGCAACCAAGGGATTAATGTAGGTACTGCAGGGCAATGCTAAATGGCAGCCTCACAACAGTTGGGAGAATAAAAGAGCTGGGAAGGCTGCTGCCAGAGGAGCAAGCAAGCTGGAAAGGGGAACTCCTGCCAACAAGCTGCTGAGAAGCAGCTCTAAGACAATATCTGGAGAAGGGATGATCAGACCAACAGATTGAAAAGCCTACAGAAACCAGAGGAGGTAGGAAGGAACTCAGGGCATGGCCCAAGTTGTTGAGTCCTGATTGTGCTGGGTGTATTGAAGGTCCTTGAGCTAGAACCCAATGGAATGGGGGGTCCTTACCAACTTTCTGAGAGACTTAAGAACTGAGGGTGTTTTACAGACCCCCTGGCATCAGGACCAGCTGACTCCACCAGGAATAAGGAGAAATCCCACACTCCACAGCGGAACTTGAGCAAGAGGGACCAATTGACCATCCTGCCAGATGGAGTGAATGCTGGTGCAGTGCTTTGCCTGGCCAGAGGGGTGTTGTGGTATTAACACACCAGCCTACAGAGAGCACTTGTGTCCAGAAGAATTCCACACCCAACATGTTTTGGTCTTTGAAAATCTGTTTACTTGTTTTGGCAACTAAATGGGAGCTGTGCTCTTTTCAAAATCCAGCCCATAGTCTCTTTGTCCTCTGCACTCATCGAATAGGTACTACTGGGTAAAAGGGCATGGAGAGGGGAAGAGGCAAGAAGTCTGAAAGCCATCTGTGTGAGGAGTGCACAGCTAAATCTGCTTTGCATGGTTGAGTGGCTAGGCTGTATTGAGAAGAGACAAAGAGTAGTAAAGGGGCACTTGAAATATGTACTAGTGCTCCTTTCTCTATGTTCCCACTGAAGGTATTAAATGATTGCTCAATTGGGGTAAGTTCCTAATGGGAAATTTTAAAAGGAATTGTCTGTTGTTTTCCTCCTCCCACTGGAAGAAAATAGTTGGGAAGCCTATAAAATGGCAGGCAGCATCAGTTCTAGGTTTACATACCATACTTCTTCAGTCCTCCTACTGTTTTGGGGGAGGAAGTTGGGAGCATAAGCTGCATCATCCTTCAGGGATGCAATCTTCCCTTAATGTGGGAATCTTTCTAATTGTAAAAATAATGTGTTAATGATACCTACTATCTAATCTAAATTAGCGTTTATCTCCCAGAAATGAGTACAACAGGCCAAAGCAAATCAAGACAGCAAGTCTGGGTCACAAGGGCAATACTTCATTGTATTATAAGCAGCACTGCAACTACTTTAAAATCTCAAAAATAAACTACAGGATGTAGTTCAGAATCAATAAATTCTATGAGTAAGAAGAAAATCTGAAGATATAGGAATAGTCTGAGCTCAGAAGTTTTCAGAAAATTCACAAAACTATTGACGTGTTTTCCTCACATTCTAGCTCTGCCTCAGAGGAATAAACTGTAATTCATAATAGTTCTAAATAAAGTTTCTGGCTGTTCTTTATCCTTTGCAATTACACTGGAGGCCCTGACTTCTTTCAGAGTTTTCCAGTATTGAGACAATATTGAGATTTCCACAAAATAGTGTGCATTCACAGTCCAAATGCTTGTTGTTGTTCCAGCCAGCATCTGTGTCCTTCAGGGCCCCACACTCTTACATACCAAAAAAACTGCCAAAATATGAATTTTTGTCTGAATTGAACCAGTTTCCCAGTTTTACTGGAAATAGTAATTATACAATTCTACAGCATTCTCAGCTGTTTTTAGCATAGTTTATTTTGTATTTGTTTTCCAAAAAATGGCATAAGCAATCTAGAGCAGTGAGTCATACTAATAGCGATATAAAATGCAGAGTAAAATCACAGCAAACTTGCAACAAAGCAGATTTAACAAAGTGTAACCTAGGGATGGTAAGGTACAGGACGCATCTGGAAGAAGGAAGGGGGCAGGTTGTCAACCTGGGGCAGGCCTAGTGTGGTGAGACCATTGGCTGAATGTGCGTGCTCCACAACCTGTCATGCATTTCACCAGCTAAATTGGTTGATGCCAGCTTGAGGTGGTCAATCTAGAGGAGTTTATCAAAAAAAAAAAAAAAAAAGGACAAAACATATTTGTTTATTTGTGTGAAGCAAATGGACACAGACATGGACACTAAAAAGTGACATCCCAGTTTTGAAAGAGGCATGATGGTCCTACAAACATGCCAGCTATCATACCTCCTCTTAGACGAAACAACAAAAAATCCTAAACTTACAATTTCTTGCAGTTTTAAACTCTTGAACCTTAGAAAAAGATAATAGGATAGTGCTGTTGGTAATCACATCAGATATTAAATATGCACACACACAAACATACGCACAAGCTTCTCTATTATGTTAATGGGTTCAATTAAAATGCAGCTAATAGCTCCAAAGTGAAATAAAGTTGCATTGTTGTTACAAAAAAATTAAAACTGTTCTATGAAGGGGTCTGTCAATCACAGGGATCAGAAAATGCTGGGGATGAGTCGGGGAAGGATCAGGAAGTTTCTTAAAGGGAGATGGTCTCAGCAGGACCAGGGAATATGCTATTAGGGAGTTTTGAGGTGAGGAAACAGGAAAAGATGAAAAGCCCGAAGATCAGAAAGAGAGTAGGAATGCTCACTCTAACGAACCACTTTTTTGGTTATTGGATTTTGGGATTCTGGCTCAGAATGAATGACATGATAAAAATAATAACAATTAATAAAAAGCCTGTTGGGAGATAGACTCATATTTTCCTCTTCCTCTTATCTTTCTCTTTTTGTTTTAAAATGTTTTAAGAATTCAGTCTTTTATATTGTAAATGCAGTATTTTTCCATATTTGGATGTACTGCTGTTTGTTTTTTTACCGTGTAAACTTTGTTCATTTTTTTTTCCTCGCTTCCTCTAATTTTCATGTTTTTTTAAATTTTATTTTTATTTAGTAAATGACTTCTTTTTTTTCCCAGGAGGTGACCAAAACTTTTTCACGTATTTTCCTTCCCTCCCAACCATCCAAGTGATCATATTTGAGTTCTGATAAAAAGTCACTGTGGCACTTACACACATTTTCAGAACAGCTTGGTGGTACATTTCAGTTGAGCTCTTTTGAAAATCTGATCAGTTTATGGAGTGTATAAATGGGAGCTCTCTTGACACTCTAGACCAGAGTGTGAGTGCTGAACTCTTACAAAAACCTGGCCAGAAGTGTCGTAAGAGTGCATGCGACTTTGCAAACAAGGGCCCTGAATGTGTGCTTGACTTGGCACCGGATGTGCTTGTACACAGTGAAGTCAGTGGGGCTTGTCAAGGATGTGTAGATTCTGTGCTGTCCAGGTCACTGAAAGGTTAATAAGGAAACTGGCTGCTTGCTCAGCTGGGGCTGATTGATGGCCTCACAACAGCTGCAGAGAGAGAAGGGCAAGGTGGCTGCTTGAGCAGGAGCCTTCAGTAATAGACTGGTGAGAAGCTGCCCAGAAAACCACCAGATTCTCTGGGAGAAAGGAACACAGACTGTGAGTTTGGGAAATAGCCTTTAAGAAAGGTGTGGTGGGAAGCAGTAAGGGTGTGCAAGAAACCGATTCCAGCTGCTTCAGATTGGTTTGGAACCCAGAGGTCTGGGTTCCTCTACAAACCCTGGCACAGGGGTTATTAAAGTCTGCAGAAAAAAAGGAGTCCAACCCCCAGGAGACTAAAGACTGTAGAGCCTTCAGGGGGTGCTGATTGTAGATCTCACTGCATTTTCTATTGGTCTGAGAGGGGAGAGATTGCCCCAGAAGACTGGGATCATAGCAGGAGACTGTTAGAGACCAAGATTAAATCGATTGGGTGAATAAAGGGGAAACTGAGCTGGATTTACCCCACCATCCAGTTTGATTGTGAGAGGGTGCCCTTGGCTGATAGCAGTCTCTGATTGGATTCCAACTGCAGATTAACTCTGGGTTTTTTTTTGCATGTGACAAAATTTCAGAGGGGGCTGGAGTTTGTCTCATTATGACGTAATAAGCTCCAGCCCACTTGTGAATTTTAGCTGTGTGGTGCCAAAAGCCAGCAGAGTTTCTCTCTCCCACTTCCTGCTCTTACAAGAGGGGAGGAGGGAGCAAAAAATTCATCAGCTCAGGGCAACTCTGCTTCCTCCACTCCAGTGAACAACAAGGACGGTATGGTGCCTCCACTCCTCTCTCCATCAGTATTTGCCCAGGGAAAATGCTAAGAAGTGCATCCCTCCTCCCCCATCCTGGAATGAAAAGATGGGACCCCACTGCATCTACTGCAGGTCTGGGAGAGTGGGGTGAAGAACCCAAGAGGAGCAGAGAGGAGGGGCTGAACTGAGGGGGTGGGGCTGGATGGGGACAGAACTGGTAGGGGGTTAGAGGACAGGCTTAATTGCTGGCCAGGGGATGGGCAGATGTGGGGGTGAGAGCTCCCGCAGCAGGGGCCAACATCACCCTACCCAATACATTTGGGAGAGAGGGCAACACTAATTTACACATGCGCTTGTGATGGGTGGGGAGAGTTCAAAAAATCATCAGACAGACAGAAAACACAATATAATAGGATTTATCTTTGCGGGGAAGGGACAATCTTATAATTAGGTGGGGCCTGACTCTTGATTTTTGATCTCTGGGGTTGGCAATACTGCCCGTGGACATACCCATCAGTTGTCAGATTTGGACTAAATAAAATTCTATTGTAAGAGTTTGTAATCAGAGTTTAGACACAGCATATTGGGTAAAGACCATGGAAGCGCTGAAGGTAGATACATGGGTTATCACAAAAGATCATATGGTTGCCCTGGTTACTTTTGCATCTCTCTTACTGGCACTGTTAAAAAGTATACTTTTTTTCAGTGTGTGTGTTTATGCACTAACAGGAATGGTGGTAGGGGGTGGTTGGAAGAAGAGTGGAAAGGAAAGGAACTACTAATGAATTAGGTCCCAATCCTGTACTGAGAGCCATAGGGATTTCATTGGGGCTTCTCACTGCCTAAGGAGTCTGCTAGGATCAGTGCATTGGTTTTCCATGTAGGACCGAAGCCTTAATGTCTATATTTTTGATGGAACAAGAACAATACAAACACTATGAATGGAAATTCACCCAGGTGCTGAGAAGTAGTGCAAGGTCTTTCAGATATTTAAGTCACATCTTGGGTTTGCATGCTGGAGATCAGGAGTTGAGAAGGCCATGGGGTTTGTCTGTGCAGACACCTAGTGTACAGAAAGCCAGGGAGCAAATCTACAGTGCATTAGCTTGTAACTAACTGTGTGGATCCTGCAGCTGTGCAGTAAAAGTTCCATAGTGTGCTTTGATGTAAACAGTAGTACATCAAAGTGCACTACAGAAGTTTTAGTGTGTGATAGCAAGGTCCGCGCAGTAACTTAGTGCAGGGCAAGCTAGTGGTCTGTACATTTGCACCCTGGCTTACCAGGTAGTAAGTCTCCACGTAGACAAGCCCTGTGGTCTGCACACAAGCCCCACAAAAATAGCTTAGATGGAGAGGGCCAAGGAGGAGGGACATGGGATTGTTTACATGGATATTGTGTCCCCAACATGCTATGTAAGTGGCTGGAGTAGCAGATTCTCTAGGCAGTGCTGCTGCCCCATGCTCATGGCCCTGGCTTGGTGATGTTGGATTTAACCTTCCTTTTGCCCCGGTGTAAGTGTTTGTGTATCATTCAGTTACAATACTTGGATTTTATGCTGGTGAAGTGAAATTCATCTTGTAGGAGAACTAATTAGCACAATCCAGATATAGTTACATTATATCTTCCTTTAAAATAGAAGAACCAAAAGTTGTATTTGGTCTGTGTACTATAGGTACACATTTACGAAACGACTTTAGTAATTACTTTTTTAAAGTAACTGTAAGATGTTATCCATATGAAAAAACAAAGAGTAAATTTGTGTTTCTGATCTTTGCTGATGGAATTATCCCAGGGTGTGTCATACTCAAATAGCTGTACCTAAGGACAACAGGAAATCCCAAAAGATCTTTCTTTGTGAGTCTGTTCATGTGAGGCTAGCTCAGAACCTTAACTCTTAATATTTTAAAATAATATTTGGTGGTGTGGTTTTTTTTGGTTTTTTTTTAATACTGCCATTACAGATTTCTAGTCACTTTGTCAAATTCTGGCTTGTGTAACTGTTGACTTAGCATGGGTGTAACTGAAGATAGAATTTAGCTTCATGATTTTATATTACTGCTCTACAAAATATCCACTGCTCTACAATATAGCCAATTGACCTCCCATAGGTCTTGCATTGTATTTCCTTTACTGCTGCTGAGAATATTGTAACACCCTTTGATTTGACAGATATTATTTCTCCATGTGTTTCCTTTAATGATTATTATGATTTGTACATTTATCCACACTCAGTGCTATGGATTGCATATTAGAAGAACTACTTAAATGATTTACTATATTTTGGTTTAGTAACCTTTTATTTTTTTTTTCTGCATACCAATTTCAGCAAAGTTAGAAACTTTGCTTTCAGGGCCACCCACTAGGTGGTTTATATCAATAATAAAGCCACTAAAGTTTCATCTTTGTGCATAGAGGTACCCCACTGACCTCTTTCTATCTTGAAAAGGTTCCATCTACTGCTGGATTCCTTCCTACTGACAGCTTTCAGCCTACAGTGCCTCTTTTCATCTGTTTTCTTGACTTAAGAATTAATTATTTAAATTTGTCAAACATTCTCTGAAAATGTAAGTACATCCGGATGTATTTCCCCTAAAAGCTGCTCTAAAAATGATTATAAAATTTCTAGCCCGGCATTTCTGCACATATAGTTTTTTTTGACATTCACAAATGCATAGAACTATGTTAGAACAGCCATACTGTATCCGACCAATGGTCCATCCAACCTGGTATCCTGTCTCTGACAATGACCAGTGCCATATGTTTCAGAGGGAATAAACAGAACAGGGCAATTTCAGGTGATCCATTTCCTATAATCCAGTTCCAGCTTCTGGCAGTTAGGTACACAGAGAGCATAGGGTTGCTTCCCTGACCATCTTGGCTAATAGCCATTTATGGACATATCCCCCATGAACTTATCTCAATCTTTTTTGAACCCATTTATACTTTTGGTCTTCACAACATCCCATGGCAAGGAGTTCCACAGGCTTACTCTGAGTTAAACCTGCTGCCTATAAATTTCATCAGATTGACCCTTCGTTCTTGTTAAATGAAGGGGGTAAACAACCCTTCTTATCCTTTCTTCACACCATTCATGATTTTATAGACTTCTATATATCGTCCCTTAGTCATGTTTTCTAAACTGAACAGTCCCAGTCTTTTAAATCTCTCCTCATACAGAAGCTGTTTCATTCCCCTAATCTTTTTTTGTTGCCCTTCTCTGCATCTTTTACAATTGTAATATCTTTCCTGAGATAGGATGACCAAAACTACACATAGTATTCAAGGTCTAGATGTACCTTAGATTTATATAGTTGCATTATGATATTTTGTTTTTTCTGTCCCTTTCCTAATAACTTTTGACTGTTGCTGCACTTTCAGCAGATATTTCCAGGAAACTATTCATGACTCCAAGATCTTTCTTGAGTAGAAATGTCTTATTTAGACAATGTCATTTTGTATGTATAGATGGAATTATTTTTTCTAATATACGTTATTTCCCACTTACCAACATTAATTTTCCTCTGCCATTTGGTCACCCAATTTAGTGATCCCTTTGTAACTGTTCGCAGTTGGCTTTGGACTTAACTATTCTGAATAATTTTGTATTGTCTGCAGATTTTGCCACCTCACTGTTCACCCTTTTTCCAGATCATTAATGAATATGTTGAACAGTGCAGATCCTAACATAGATCATTGGGGAGGATGCTGCTATTTACCTCTCTTCATTAACTAATGAGTTAAAATCACTACATTATCTTCATATAATAATATTTATAAAAGATGAACAGGCTTTTATCCCATTCTCTACTACGCTAACATAATTTAATTCTCATAATAAATATTGGAATAAACTGTCCATCACACTCCAACAAATATGCCCCAGCAGACATAGTAACAAAATAAAAATCTCTCCATAGCAGGCAAAATAATCCTCTACTTTTCAGCCCATTCTCTCCCCAAAAGACCAGGGAATAGATGGGCTTTACAATATGTTTGAAAAGTTACAAAATCTGGGCTCTGGTAGACGAAGTGAGAAGTGAATTCCAAAGTCAGGTACTGTACACAAGGAGTGCTCTTCCAACACCTCCTTCTCATTTGTATTGAGAAAGCTCACGCTTAAATGCCTCGGATCTCAACCACTGCAGTATGATGCCATACACTGCTTCCCACCTCCCTTCTACCCCTGCCCTTGCCAGCACAGCCTATTTGCTGTGTCTCTGGCTTTGAGATGCTGCTGCTATTTATTTTATTTGGTGTGAGTTATCTCCTTACCTGAGTAATGTACTGGGCAATATCATACAGGATTGATTTCCCACCCCACTGCTCCTCTTGCTGTACTCTTGTGCCTTCCTTGTTTTGACATATTTTTTTCTAACTTTTTTAACTGATTATGCTTCCTGTGTACTTTACTAACATCTCTTCACTTTCTAATAGCAAATTGCACTTCCATAAGTGCCTCTGTGAAGAGCAAAATGGGAGTTTCTGAAAATTAGATGGCAGATCAGAGATTTCTGCATTAAACTTATAAAACTTAACTGGAGCATACTATATTTTTCAAAAAGGTCACAAATTTGTGATTGACTATTTTGCGTATAACACTGAAGACAATTCTAGCCCCTTACCTGCATTGGAAAAAATGTGCTTTAACATTTCCAATTCCTTTTGTAAATCCTAGCACATTTGCACTGCATCCTATTGCTTACTTTGATGATTCCAAAGAAAATTGTAATGTTGTCAGTCTTTTAGGTCCATAAACCCTTCAACCTTTTGAATAAATTCATTGAGTAAACTATTGTAATACCAGGATACAAGTAACTGTATTTAAAACAATTGATTACATTTATTAATGAGAGAAAGGATGGATTTGGGGGTAAAACATAGGAATGAGACTCAGGAGGGCTAGATTCTCTTCCCAATTGTGCCAATGCCTTCCTGTGTTAGTTTGGTAAAGTCAGTCTTAACTTCTCTGACTTAGTTTCCCAGTCTGTAAAATTGGAATAATAGTACTTCTCTATGTCACAAGAATGAGGAAAGCTTGAATATTTGAAGTTTGTAAATGCATGAGACTCTCTGTTGTAAAGTCCTATATAATAGAAAGGTGTTATTTATGGTATAGATATATCACCTAATAATATAAAAGCATAAACTATATCCCCATGTAAAGAGTGGAATTTAGTTTTCAATCTGATAATCATAGTTCTTTAATAAAAATTTCCTCAGATCTGTATATGTGAAATTTATATTTATATGCTTCCAAGTCTGATTTTAGACTTCTTAGTCTACAAAGAGGCAATAGAGAGCACCTTTAATTCCTTCAAATGTATTAGAATCATCCTCTTCACCATATATATGCATGAGTGTTAGGTAGCAGAGAGTTCTACAGTTTCATTAAACACACAAGTGAACACTGGGCCCATTTGAGTCATATAGCTATGTCCCAGTCTTGCAAACATTTAAATATGTGCTTAAAGTTAATCGCCTAAGTAGTCGTACTGAAGTCAGTGAAACAACTTGTGTGTTTAAAATTAAGCACCTTCTAAATGTAAGTGCATGCAGGACTTCATTTACTCTGATGCTTTTTCAAAAGACAAATGGCTTCCCTGATTCAGGCCAGGCCTACATATTTTGACTCACGTACCCAAAGCTTTGAGAGGTATGTGTCACCTTGTACTGTTGAACCCTTAGTATAAATAAGAACATTTTGTCTACACAAGTTATACTGATTTAAATATCTGGAATAAATGTAGTGATGGAATTGTATAGTGAAGCCAGGTACTGTTCCCTTAACTCTGTTCTTAAGTTTGCTGAAGGATAATGAGTCATCATAGATAACATGTTTGAATTAGGTACACCTTTTTTGTTGCCAAGTCTGAAATTTTGATCTGAAATCTGAAATGACAGATGAAATATTTTTAATATTAAGTCTTCATTTTCTTTCAATCTGATTCTAAGATGTGGCAGAAAGTTCTATAAGGAAGGTGGAATGTGATATATATATTTTAATGGCCAACCATACTATGTGGAGGAGAATTAATATATCAAGAAGTAGGAGCAAATACTGATTCAAGTGCACACCACATAACTAACTCTGAGGTCATCTTCTTTTGAATGGAAATAGCAACATTTACACATTAATAGGCTTGAAATCCATTTGAAGGCTTCAGGAGATGCAGAGTGCACCTTTGCTATACTGCCTGGAAATGAAAAACGGGGCACTTGTTCACAAGGTGTTCAATGGTTTGCAACTTTCTGCATTTGAACTATGGTGAATCCTTGATTCTCCACTTGTGCATCAGGTGCATGCATCTTTCATGTAATGTCCATGGTGGTTGTCCATTTCAGGGGAGCAAGAAAAGAGGTGGTTCACTGTGGGATCATCTATGAAGTGTTTGTTTACATCAGAGCCTGACCATTGCATCCTCTAGGTGTCTTCTGGGTTGAAGTTAGATGACACAAGCTCTTCTATCCAGAATGGTTGGTGGGACTTTAAGGCAAGTGTGAAGTGGATGAACAAGGTTGTCATGAAGCAGGAGTTTGCTTGTACTCATGCAACATAGCCATCTCTTGGCTGATGGTAGGGGGGAGGGATGTTTGTGAGCCCTGGAGTGGACTTAAGGGTATTCATTACCAGTCTCATAGCTACATTTAGCTGGATATCAACAAGGTCCATGTGTGTGCTTCTTCCCTAAACAGGTGCACAGTACTCAGCTGTGGAATAAACTAAAACCAGAGTTGCTGTTTGTTTCATTTAAGCATCACAACCCCAGCTAGAACCTACTAGCTTTTGGATTATATTGAGGTGACTATATGTTTTATGGCTCACCTGCTTCAGATGTTGATAGGTAAAGATGCAATCAAGGGTGACTCCTAGATAGCAAGGGTTAGGATCATGGGCAATCACCTTGGTACAAAAGTTTACGCACCACATCCTCTTAGCTTGAGAATTGTGAAGATGGAAAACTGACGACACTGTTTTTAATGGTTTGGGTTTGAACTGCCAGTAATGAAAGTAGTTTTCCATTCTCTTCAGATCATCAAGGGTGTATTCTCCTTCCTTCCTTGAGTGTCACTGTCTGTGTCGTTAGTGCCAGGTCATCCACATAAATGAACTTTTGGCATGTCGTTTTGGGCACATCTCTTGAATATAAGCTAAGAAGGGATGGTTCTAGTAGTGATCCCTGTGGCTGGCCATTGTGCAGGTTCTACTTCTTGCTAAACTGACTTCAGAGATAGAATGTGGAAAGTTCTGTCTGAAAGCATTGACCTAATGAGTCAAAATGTGTGGTTGCATTGAAGCAGGTTGGATAGCTTCAGCAGCAGGATCTTGGGCCAGCTGGTGTCATAGGCTGAAGACAAGCCTATAAAAGCTGCAGCTGTTTTAAGCTTCCTCTGTGGTGTTTCCTGCTCATCTAATAAATGTATCCATCTGTCATCCAGCATCTGAGAGTGAAGGATGCTGAAGCATGTTTATTAGCAAGTAGTACATGTTTTATTAGTCTGCATGCATACAATTGGTATACGTCAGTATATGCTGGACCAGCTCCCCATAGATTCTTCCAAACTCTTTTGTACTTCTTCTCTAGCACTCCGAAACCCTGCCAAATGTCATCTTAATGATTTTATCTTCTATGTAGAGCAATAGATGGATTTTAAAAATCCTTCATAAAGTTATATTTTATTGTATTTTAGTAGGCAGGACGGCAATCGCCGTATCATGCAGTAAGTAGCTTTATATGTTAGTTTTAAGATACATGTGTGTGCTTTTTCCTAAGAAATCTTCACTTTGGTCAAGCACTTGTACCATTATTATCACTTTCTTGTCCTTGTGTCTCTCTCTTGTACTAAATGAATTTATGTAATAGCTGTTGACTTTTCTCCAGGTTATCCCTGCTTTTGGCACTGTTAGCCTAAGTCAGACAAGACTTTTCTACACTACTGACCTTACAGTGGCACAGCTATACCACTGCAGCTGCGCAGCTGTAAGATCTCCTGGTTAGCCAGTCTATGCCAACAGGGGAGAGCATCTCCCCCCGACATTGCGCTATCCACACTGGTGCTTTTGTTGGTGAAAATGTATGTCGGGGCAGGGGTGTGTCTTTTCACACACCTGACCAACATAAGTTTTACAGGCAAAAGTGCTAAGACACATGCAAAATCATTTTATATTTTTTGTTGTTATTTCTTTTTATCTCCCTGCTATTCTGAAGATAACTGAACTTTCCTTACATCACTTGTCTTCAGAGCCTACATTTAAGAAAATCTTGTTGCTGCCTGACATTCTGTGCATTTTATTCTCATTTTTCACTTTTGTTCCTCTGGTGTAAAAGGATTGGTGGCAGGGGACTAAGGAAGCTAGGAAACTACAGATGAAGTGGCTTTTTTTTAAAATGAAGCTTCTGTATTGACAGAATGGTAGATGCAATCAGGCTATCTTGAATAATGTTTCCATTAAGTGTCTGTACTTCTAGGTGGAAAAGAATGCATGATTTTTGTTTTTTCTTTAAAGTAGAAATATGTGGGTTTGTGAGGAGACTGGTAAGAGAAGACTGGGCACTTGAAGAAATAGGATTCTACTATTACCTGTTTGGCCTATGGACTTCTGCCTGTGAACATTTTTGTAAAATGAATTATTTCTTCTATAATATGTGAATGTAACAATGTAGGCAGGCCTAAAAGAAAAGGGCGAGTGAGAATCAGACGCTCTTTCTGGGAGTTTGTCCAATAAACTATCAGATGCCTTGGGTTTTGTTTCTTTGTTTGCAGGTTTTTTTCAGTATATGTGAGAGAGCATATGTACACAGGGAGGCACTAAAGTTGAAGAGGAAAAAATGCTTTATACCATTTTATAAGTTGATATGTTACAAGTATTTTTTTAGCTAGCAAGAAAAAAAACATACAGACAAACTAATCTAGAAGGGTGATTATTTTTAATTATAGTATACTTTAGTTCCAGACTCTGGGTTTAAAGAGCAGTGTGTCCTTGCACTGCCCTAAGAGCAGACCAGGGATTGAATTGACTCAGCAAGTTACCATTGATGCCTTGCTCTGTGGGGGATGTTAACTGTGCTAACTTTTTACCTGGCTCAGATTACTTATCTCTATGCACAGGCAAAGCTATTCTGAGCAATGCATTTGAGAGGCGGAGTCAAGACTGTGCCCGTCTCCTCTTTCTATGCATCCACTCCCTTCCATACTGTGATCTGGGGTTCAGGTAGCCCAGAGGAGAGAGCATAAGAAAGTTATTGGCCAAGTGGAGTGAGGCTTATTTTCAGCTTGATGTTACTTCTGTTTGTGTGTGTAATGTGATAACTTGGAACAATGCATCCAATCAATACCAACGTTTAAAAAAAATTATACTGAATGAAACATATCATTAAATCTCAAACTAAACTGTTTCATTTGTGTGTTTGTTTAAAATTTTACTATTTAAATTTTTATTGCTTTTCCTAGAGGAAAGAGACAGTCATTTACCTTTCTGTATTTTTCACTAACAGCTTTTTATGTTCCTGAATACTTCATGGTATTTCCAATAGAATTATGTAATTTTACAACTTGTCAAAGCTGCAAAACCAGACAATACTATATAATACATTAGGGTGGAGGTTACTGTGATATGATAGTATAGGTACCCGACGAGGGAAGGGACAGAAAAGGAAGACAGGTTAGGTGGAATAGAGTTTTGGCATTCTTGGAGCAGTCTTAATATATTTATATCCAAATGTATCTAGAAAGTGGTCTAAATATCTTTGAATTAATATATATGATATATATGGCGACAAGCTATTCTTTCTTTGTCTGCTAACTGTCAGATCTGACTGTCATTCCTCTATTCTGGCCATTAACATAACCTTCTATTTTTTTAAAATATTGTGCTTGGTGATCATTGGAGCCCTCAAGAATAAAAGTCCTTACGGCAGAGTTAAACCCACCTTAACAAGAAAGTATCCTAAGATATAACTTTTGGTTTGGCTTTTGAAATCAAGCATCATTTTAATTCTCATATCTACCTCTTTTCACAGTTGCCTGACTGTTGGTAATTCTCATAGTATATATATCAGGGTCTGTATTTCCCTACAAAGATCAGAGGACAAAGCTTTTGTCTTGTGCAATCACTGCAAAGTGCAGTACATTTTGAATAAAACCTTTTGTTGTGTTGAGCAAAGCCTGAAATCCACAGAGGCATTTTTAACATTACATAATATGTTCTGCTGTTGGAATTCTTTTAAGAGCTATGACAAATCTTCTTCCCGCACTTTCACAAAGAAGTCTAGACCAATGGAGCTTTTCTTTATTAACAAAGTCTATGTAGTAGGTGTGGGCTTGGGGAGTTTATGAAACATTTCTAAAATTCACAATAGTTCTGGTGGCTTTTGGCAGTCCTAGGGCATATGAGCCAAATTGATATGTAGCAAGTGTATTAGCGGTAGGTACACCACTCCATTGAGAGTGGCTGGTCATAGCACTGCTTTAGTGTTAGAAAAGGAACAAAGCTCTCATCACTGACTAATTGAGAAATCTATATGATGCTCCTGCTCAGCCAGTTCCTTCAAATTATAGGTTTGTTCCCAATAAGCAAATCTGGTTTGCCCCATGTAGATGCTTTTGCAAGACGAACAGAATGAAATTGGTACCTCTTAGCTTTACAAAGGGTCAGGGTTATCTTAGCTATCATTGTAGGCACCTAATTTTGGTCTTCATCAGTTGGGGGAAAAAAATGGAGCCAGACAGATGCATTAATACTTGTATTCTTTCCACCAATGTAGATATGAGTGTAAGTGTGCTGGCATCAGTCTGACATCTGACGTGATAAAAGCATAATAGTAATTTTATATGTCTAGGAGCTTAAACATTTCCGCTCTCCACTTGTTTATCAGGAGTTGGAATTTTTTAATGATAGTAGTGGGTGTTGACCAGGGCCTCATAGGAAGGCTTTAATAATGCTGTTAAAATTTCTTAAAGTAAGATAGGATTATATATAGGCATGCTTCTTAGAATATAGAGGATTCTAGGCAGAAAACTCACTTTCATTGTGTTAATTCCTCCCAACAGGCTCAGGGATAGAGGATGCGCCCTATTTGTATCTCTAACCATTTGAGAGAGTACAGGATCTGGGTGGTATCTTCACCAGTTTATTAATATTCTTGGTACTCTTATACCTAAGTACTTACTTGACTCAGTTTGCCTTAGGAAATTCCATTTTAAAAAAAATAAAATTGAAGTAAATTTTGAATTGAAATGCCATTTTGAATTTAAAAAATCAAAACACTTCAGTATTTTCAGAACATTTAAAAATTACTGAAACAATTCAACAGAATCAATACAAATTTGTGGAATGTTTCATTTGACCCAAATTTGCATTTTTTAGCAAAAAAAAAAAGTTTCTTCTCGTTCATAGGTCTAAAGAACGAGAGTTCTGTGGCACTTTAAAGACTAACAAATGTAATATTTGCCGGCATAAGCTTTCGAGAGACTTCAGCTCTCTTCTTCAGATGCAGTAATAAAGAAAATAGGTAACACAGAGGCATCTTATAGATATCCAGGTGCATTGCGAGCAATGGGGGTCTCCGGTACTTAAGACCTAATGACGACCATTGAGTAGGAGGTGAGAATGGGTGAGCAAAGTAATTTACCTTTGGTAGTGAGACAACCACTCCAAGTCTCCGTTTAAACCCAGTTTGAATGTGTCAAGTTTGCAGATCATTTCTAATTCAGCAGTTTCTCTTTGGAGTCTGTTTTTGGAGTTTTTTTTGGAGAAGTACAGCAAGTTTCAGGTCAGAGACAGAATGCCCTGGGGAATTAAAGTGTTTTCCCACTGATTTATGGATGTTATTATTTTTTATGTCTGATTTGTGTCCATTTATCCTTGTGCGTAGTGATAGTCCAGTTTGGCCAATGTACATTGCAGAGGGGCATTGCTGGCACATGATGGCATATATAACATTAGTGGATATGAGGGTGAATGAGCCTCTTATGGTGTGATTGATGTGGTTAGGACCAGTGATGATGTCATTAGAGACAATTTATGGGCAGAGCTGACAGCGGGGTTTGTTGCAGGGATAGGTTCCTGGGTAGGATTTTTTGTAGGGTGTATGGTTGCTGGTGAGTATTTGCTTCAGGTTGGGGGGCTGTCTAAGCCAGGATGGGTCTGCCACCCACTGCCTGAGTGAGAGATGGATCATCTGCTAGGATAGGTTGTAAATCTTTAATGATGTGTTAGAGAGATTTTAGCTGGGGACTGTAGGTTGTTGGCATACTGTGGGACAACTGTGTTGTAGGTATACTGTGGGACAACTGGGTTAGTCTTGACCCACAACTATTTCAGATTTGGAACCAATCTATACCTCCAAGTCAGTGGCACAGCTATGGGCACCCGCATGGCCCCACATATTGTTGGCGTACAGAACCCCACTGGCCATCACCAGACAATTTTTATCAGAAATGGTTCATGCCCTTTTAGGGCAAAATATTGACCCATACCTTCATCCATCTGATAAAGTGACCCAAACATCTATCCCTTTGTCTCATTTGGAATGATTTCTCCAGCACTACTTTCATCCCCATTCTACTCCTAAACCTTCTCCCACTAGATCTCCCTCTGCCCCCTGTCAATACCTGATCTTTTCTCACATCCATAATTTAAGTAAGGCTATGCAGTTCTGGAGGCCTCTGTAATGGGACCTGGTAGGCTCTTCCCGGCAAATTTTCTGGCCTTTTGTCTGTGGTTTCCCCCTTCTTCCCCCGTATTACTAATACCTCAGGCTGCACAATTAATCTCGGAGAGCATACACTATACACTCTAGGGAGGGAGATGGAAAGAAACAGGGAAGCAATAAAAGGTCAGAAAATTTCCCCTGAGCAACCTACTAGATGCCATTACAGAGGCCTCTAGAGTGTAATTTATAATGAGTAGCAGTTGGGTCTAGCAGGGAGATTTCCGTACTGCTAGGGAGAGAGAGAGGGGGAGAGAGAGAGTGTGTGTATGTGTGAGAGAGTGCATGCTGTAGGTAGCTTAAATTAACATTAAAATAAACCTAAACCTTGAAACCTGTTGAATTTTTAATTTCACCATATTGTCACATCTACAGTATGGCTCTACATTCATTATCTTTGGTACTACTGTCTAATGCATCAGCCTGTAGAATTGTAACTCGTGAGTTTGCTCTAATGCTGGGTTTGACTTTTTTCTTTGAAGACCATGTGATGAAGCTGGCCTTTTCAGGCCCTAAGCTCTGGGAACAAGACTTCAGGATGTACATTTCTGAAGAAGAGTGTACTTGTAGTTTCACTCTTGCACTGGAGAAGAGGTGGCCCCAATAAGATGTCCAAAAACCTAAAAAAACTTGTTTGAAACAGATATTGTATATCAACTACAATACTACAGCACCCTGTACTGATTTTATTTCCTAGAGACCTACATTTTCCATCAAAGGATAACAGCCTATCTCCAGTGTGTCAGATAAGGAGCTTACTTCTATTTTTTTAGGAAACGAGGGCAAAACTATGACATCTGGAATCAAGAGGAGATGTCATTTAGCTATGTCAAAGAATTTATCAAGGATTCCAATGACCTAGTTTCCTGTTAAATCTCCAGGCTGTTGCTCAAGTTATGAGGACACTGGAAATGTTCTGCATCTTCAAAGGTTTCCAGATGGGGTTTATAACTTTTTTATTAATAAGAATAAAAATCCTATGTACTGAAATGTGAGACATAAAGTTTCTCATCCCAAACTAGAAAAATTTCCCCTTAATATCTGAAAAAAATACAATCACCTGCATTAAACTATTGATGGTGGGGGGGAGGGGAAATGAAATGTGTCAAGGAATATAGATTGATTTATGGGGGGAAAGGGGTCAAGGAAGAGAAGAAAAACTACATTATTTTACTCTTTACTTATTTTATAACTCTAAATAAAGTACATTTTAAAAATTGTGTTGGATGCTGCAGATGCACAATGAGCAATATATGCTAGTAAAGACAGATACAATTGGAACTACACAAATACCTTTGAAAATATTTTGATTAGTAGCACAGCAGCAAAACAATTTCACTGTACATGATCCCTGTTGTGCTATCTAAAAATAATTACCATATTTCAAAAGTGTTACATTATATTTTTAATAATGTATCTTCAGGCTTACATCATCTCATGGCACATTGCGCATGGTGGTAGGCCTGGCTACATACAGTTCATGAAGTATCTGGTTTCTAGTGAACATAAACTGTGACCTAATGGCTTTAGTGGGGGAAGACCTAGTATTGTATAATAGTTTATCTTAATGGCATTAGTTGTACTGCCAGACAAATTTTATGTACTATAGTAAACACTAAATTGAAATTGTGAAAAGTTGGACACCACTTATAATCTCAAATGCTGCATTTTTGCAGCAGACTTGCTTGAGTAGTTCTTCATGTGGCTATCACAGTTAATTCCAGCCATATGGTTGAATTTACAGTATTCTTTTTAACGTGTCAGTTTGTGAATGTAGGGATGGGGGTTAACATCTTCATTTGTACAGCTGTCATTAGTAAAGGGTGAACTGGCGTTCGGGGCAAATTTGCAGCTCTGTTATCTTTTGGATTTCGCTTTGAGCTATAGTTGTAACGCACTTCTGGAGAGAAAAAGCATTCTGTTCTTCACATACAGAGTAAGGAAGTTTGCAACTCTCACTATGGCTACGTCTACACTGAGCTCTTGTGCACATACTTGCACTAGCTCTCATCAAGCTAGCGTTCGTATAAATAGCAGTGTAATTGCAGTAGCACAGGAGGTGGCAGCAGAGGCACTGTAAGTAAAGGTGTGATTATAATATGGATAGGCACACACCCATACTCACCTTAATCTGTCTAGCACAGATAACAATATTAGTTTAGATGTGGCAGCGAAGGCATCAATGTGTGCTAGCAACTTGGGTATGAACCCAGGGTCCCCAGTGGCCTTGTACTTGGATGGCTAGCCCATACTGAAGCTGTGTTGCCACATCTTCACTACTATAATCCTCACTAGCTACATTAAAACTAGCTTGACTGTGCTACCTATGTTCCAGTAAAACATTCACTTGCTGTGTAGATCTATCCTTAGGCTATGTCTACACTACACATCACTGGCAGCAGTGGGTATGTGTAGCTACACACCACAGTGAAAAGCAAACTGCATCCACACAATGATGTGTAGCTGCAAGTGTCCGTGAAAGAGTCTGGCAGCATGGAAAAGCTTTAGCAACTCCCACATCTAGAACTTTTTACTATAGCAAGGAGAGGTTCTGGCAGGGAGGAGGTAGCAAGGAACCTCCTTCCCCCTTTCACCTTTCCCCCCATAGAGACTTTCTCTGCTGCAGGGAAACACTTCAGCAATAAGAAGCTGGCAAAGGATTTCTGCACTGCCAAAGTCTTTCCCTGTGGTGGGGAAGGTCTCCAGCAGTGTGGAATTGACTGACCTTTTCCCTGCTACTGGAGACTTTCTCTATGGCAGACAGTTGCATGAGCCTTTTTGTGCTGTCTCCCCCTGCCAGAGCCTTTTGCTGCTGCCAGAGTCTCTTCCTGGGACAGGGAAAGGTTCCAGTGGTGGGGAGGCAGAGGGACACTATACTACTGAAAATAACCATGTAGCTGGCATGGCATTGCTTGAGCAAATAAAACTCTGTAGGGTACGTACCCACCCCATTCAGGTATGTCCTTTATTCGCCTAAGCCATGCCTCACCACCTACACTTATTTATACCATGATAGGGGGGCTAAACGCATATGTCCTCGACACACTACCAAAATAATCATGCAGTGTGGACATACTTAAAGTGGGATTCAGTATGTTGACTAAGAATAAGAGGAGCTCTTCTGGGCTGCTGTTTGCATTTTAGATATCACAGTAAAGTAGACTTTATCTTGTATTAATCCCTTAGTTTCTCAGTGTTCTATTTTTGATGCAGCTATTCACCATACCTGACTATTTGTCTTTGAGTCCTGAATTCCAAGTTCCTCTTCATGTGGAAGATTTGTCTCTTAATTTTTAGGATTAAGATTAATCATATGTGAACTAGCTAATTTACAGAGTTTTTCAGAGACTACGTGGAAGGGTACAAATGGGGAAGGATTTCTCACTGCTAGATGCAATTGGTCTGGAAATTGAGCAAATCAAGTCTGGCCACGCCCTGCCTCTTCTTGCCCTTTGATTCCAATGTGACCTTCCACTGTTTTCCAACATACTACTCAGGTTGGGAATCAAGAGGGTTACACTGGGAGGTAGGGAAGCAAGATCAGTGGCTGTGCACATAGCTTCAGGAGTTGGAAATCAGCTCATTCCTTGATGGAGGGGGATGTATCTTCTGGTGCTTTGTAAGTGGCGTAGTAGATGAATATGGAGGTTACTCCCTGGGCTCAGGAAAGGAAGCAGGAGTGAAGAGTGACACAACTCTGAGCAAAAACAAGGGGCTGAGGTTATTTTTTAGTAACTCCACGAGAGAACACCATTAATCTTCCAAATAATTTTGTGAGTTCTATGTCACATCAGTGTATTTAGGATCAAGGGTTTTTTTTTTTATAAGTAAGGGCTAATAATCATAAACTCTAGAGGCCAATGGAAACATAATCTCACCCACAAGTGTGGGTGTGTGTATGAAATGATAATTGGTGCCATTTGGATGGGAAAGCAAATATTTTTTTCTTCTAGTTTATTTCTAATTGGGTGTATTGAATCGAAGTCCCATAAGCAGAAAGGTCCTGCCTGGGTTTCAAACCACTTAATGCATCAATTCATAAAGCACTTTTTTGTGTGTTAAAATGTTGTGAATCTTCAAGTTTTCAGGAGATACAAACTGGTCATAATTCTCATTTTGCTCAAGGAAAAAGATCCCTTATTGAAAATTAAATATACCTGATGGAGGAAATATTCAAATTGGTATGCCGGTTATGTTCACAATTTGATTATTGTTAATGGGATTTGGATGCATAACTCTTACAAAGGTTATTTGAAATTTTACCCAGCTGTGTCCTTGAAAGACAAATAAGAGAGAGAAAATAATTTTATCTGAGCAGGCACTCTTCATTGTATCCATTTGTATGTTGATAGCAATTATTCTTAAAGTGTTGGACCTATGTGTACAAGAAAGAAGGCAGTATTTGTCTTTTTTTTTTTTTTTTTTTTTGAATGACTCTCAAGCACTCATGAATATGAACTCTAGCACCTTAGCACAGTTCTGGTATTGGAACCTGCTGCATAATTCATCATAAAAGAACATGAGGTATTCAGCAGTCAATGCTCATTCAGAGATGTTCTGCATTATTAGCAGCACTAGTAAATATGCCTTCTCTATACATAATTTATGGTTAGCAGTAGAGGTAGTTTTATTTTTCTTAATACGCTAGCTTTGATTCCTTTAAATTTTGTAGAATTTAGAGTTTGAACATAAAACAAAGATTTTTAAATCTTTTATATATTGCTTGTTTTGATGTTTTTTTGTTTTCACAAGTTAATATGGCAGAAATTGATTCTGGACCACTTCCTAGGAAATGAGCTTTGCTAAAATGGATTCCTTGTGCAAGACTTCTAGTCTGCCAATTCCTTCATCCCCCAATTTGGAGCAGAATGAAAATTGGTTGGAAACCTAAGTTGGGTGATCTGTTTTATACTCTTGCTTACAAAACTCTTGCATTTCCCATTACCCTGTGATAGATAATGTCTCTTCATTCTCTGTTTGGAGCCCCCTTTTTGATGTTTGAATGTAAGTGGGTACACTAAATAATGCAAGCCAAAATATTACAGCTAGTTGAAACTTTGAATTTCTGTTCTATGGGAAACTTGACTTAAATAAAAACATCGAGAGTCCTGTAGCATTTTAAAGACTAACAAATTTAATTTCTTCAGGCATAAGCTTTCGTGGGCTGTAACCCACTTCGTCACATCTGACAAAGAGGGTTATAGCGCACAAAAGCTTATGCCTGCAGAAATTAAATTTGTTAGTCTTTAAAGTGCTACAGAACTCTCGTTGTTTTTGCTGTATACAGACTAACATGGCTACCCCTCTGGAACTTTTGACTTAAATATGCACACCAAATTGGAACAAAAACTCAAAATTGTGAAATTTTCCATTAAATAAAATTTCTGGAAACTTTTTTGCCAGTTCAAAACATTTCATTTTGCTAAGATTAAATCACTATTTAAAAAATAAAATAAAATTCTAAATGAAAAATAATTTTGAAAAAAAAATTGGAAATTATTCCATTCTGACAAGGTTGTGTATTTCATTCCGAAAACAAAAATCAAAACAAAGTATTTTGGAATGATTGAAATATAATAATTGACACAATCACATTGAATGCTTTGATTTTGACACATTGGCGTTTTACTGATTGAATATTTTTGATCAGCTCTTCAAAATGTAGAAGTGGGTTTGTGAAAGTACTTGAGTAAATCCATGTGATTCACCCCCCAGAAAGGTGAAAACTTGAATGCTGTCTTTTGTACCTGATTCAGATTGTTAAAGGTCTTACTAGATGGGACAGAAGATAAAATCCTTGTTCTTTATCAGACTTCGATTTATAATATGTTACAAATTGAACTTCTTTTTTGCTGCTAATTCCTCTCTTCTACTTCCATTCTCCTCTATCTCCATTGAGAACTGCACCATCCTTCCTGTTTTCCAGATTTTTAACTTGGTATAACATTTTGATTCACACCCCGCCCTCCCGCTAATCTTCTTTATATTTTGTTTTTTCTGTCTTGTCTATTGCCACAGTCCAAACGTTTTTCACTTTCCCCATTCCTAAAACCCTTGTCAATACTTAGATTGTTGCAGGAAAAGATTTTCAAAATTCACTATTGGTTTTGGGTACCTCACTTTGTCAGAAAGCACTGAGCACCTGGCCTTTGAAAACCAGGTTAATTTAAAGTTTCTCGTGTTGGCTATCTAAAAACTGATGAATGCAAAATCACTAGTCACTGTTCAAAAATCTTGGTCATAATCTTTGTTTAGCCTTCCTGCCTTTCATCCCTCTCGTTCCCTTCTAGTTTTTCCAAAACATAGATGCAAGATTTGTCTTCCTTCCCAGTGCTCTAATTTAGTCATTCACCTCTTTGACCCCTGTAATGGCTTTAATCCCAACAGCATCACATTCAAACTCCTCATTCTCATTTACGAAGCATATATAACTTTATTTCTCCTTATATTTCTTTTGAAATTTGAAATATTTTTCTTTTTTCTTCTTGGTCCTCTCTTGTGCTATTCCTCATCATTTCCCTTTATTCCTCCTTTATCTTTCTAGGATTTGAAAGAATGTTCCTGTCTCATCCAGTTAGCAACCCCTCTTCCTCTCCTCTTTTATATATCCCTCCTTAAAACTGATCCCTTCAAATAATCCTTCTTAATTTCCTCCTCAGAGGCAACCAAAGGCCTTTCTCCTTTCTGATTTACATGTGCCTTGTTTAGTCTAATAATAAAGTTAATGCCTATGTTCCACTTGTTTTTTGAGACACTTGGGTTCCAAAGTGCCTAAGTCACTTTTTAAAATGGGTCTTAGGCTTCCAAATCACTTTAGCACTCTAGAAAATTAACCTTTCTTTTATATATATATATATATATATATATATATAGAGTAAACATTTTGAAGCAGAGAACATGTCTTTGTTTGTAACACCATGTAAACTTACTCCATGTGATTTGTAATAATCATAGACTGCATACACCATAAATCCAACAGGCAGTGTGGGAAACCTTTTTGTTTTGCTGTTTGACTTACTTTAAGTTCTGAATTCAGTAATCTGTGGATGATCACATACTAGCAAGGCTCATTCCGCCTTTCAAGAAGTTTGCTCACTTGATAGATAAATTTAGCATTTTCACCTAATTTTTAATAGCAGAGATGCTCTAGGGGGACATATATGTTAGAGAAATTACTTCTCTATTCCTTATTGTTTTATTTGTATCATCATTCTTTTTGTACTGTTGAGCTGGCTGTAATTAACACATTTTATGTCCTCTCTTCTTGGGTAGCTTTCTTGTACACATACCAACCACGCAAATGTTGCCTGCAATAGATTTTTCTTAGACTGACTTTCCATCGTGATGGCAAGTGTTTTGCAAATATTTTCAGGTGTTATGAATGTATTTTTGATTGAATGTGTTTAATTTCAGTAACTTTGGTATGTAAATTTGTTTAATCTCTTTTCAAATAATATGTGGCTGCTCTCATTTGTTCCTATAAGTTTTTATTTGTATTGGAAGAGATTTCTGATTGTATTTAGCACCACAGGAGAGAGAAAATGATTGGAGTTTTTTAATCGCTAAGAGCAAGTCTTCTAGAACAAATCTTCCTTCCAAAGTTGATAAATCTAGAAAGTGAGTCACAGTCAATACCTTAAAGTCAACACACATCCCATAATAAGTGATAAGATGTAGCAAAAATATTTCCTTAATTCCTCTGTCACTATCTGGTGGTGGTTGCTACAAAATTTCAAACTGAAAGCTTTAGCAAGTGAACTTGTTGGTTATTTCAGATAAAAGTCCATTTGGTGTTGGGTATCTGTGCTTGGTCCAAGGGCATCTGGCATGAGTTTTGGAAGCTGAAAGATTTATTTTATTACAGCATATTTTATTCTAACATTTTGGCACAAAATTATCTGTAAAATTGATGTGATATAGCTTGCTTTTGGATCTCTTTTCTTTTTTTTATTTTCTTTGCTACGATAGATACAGAGCTGAGTGGAAAAAATGTCAGAATTATAAAACTTCAGTGAAAATTTTCAGCAAAAGATCTGTGTTTATTTAAAAAAAAAACAACACAATTTAAAAAACAAAAAACAAACAAAAAAACCCAGCTCTAATCATTTGCATTCGTGTCTCTTCCTCTGTTTGTCAGTATCTTCAGTCAGGAACTGGGTAAAATGGCAAACTCCGTTCCCTTTCTCTTATTGTGAGAAGAGACGGATCTAGATCTTGACTGGTATATGGTTGAGATGCTGGATTAGAAAGGTGAGAAGGAGACACTTGCCTCTTAGCACCCCCCGGTGGCCGTGCTAGAACCACCAAGTGAGTCTTCCTCTCCACTTTAGTATAGCCTCTGTCACTTCTAAGCCTCAGAGCTATAGTGCTCTTTCCCTTACCCCACCTCCTTTAGCCCAGTAACAGCTAAGTGAGTAAAGCCTACATGATCAAGCTGAATGAGTGGGGCTCTGAGTTCAACTGCAGCTCCCCATGTGACAGCTGCCTTTACATTTTAGTAAGATGTTTGTTGCCAACCCTCTGATTTTATCACAAGTCTTGCAATATTTCATGTTTTTCTTAAAGCCCTGACTCTTGGAATCATTTGAACATGTGAAAAAGTACATTCGCTCCATGGCTGTGGGGAAAAACTTAAAAATATGAAATCAGAACCTAATATTGTGTTAATGAAGCAGTACTGACTCTTTGACCTGTTTCAAGGACTAGACCAGCAAACAAATTGTCTATTGGCCTTCTGGCTCAGTGCATATATACACAGCTATGTTTAAATAGCTGTTGCTGAACGTATAAACAAGACTTTACCTCTATTGCCATGGAATTGTTATGGAGGACATTTTCTGAGTATCCATGCGTATTCCCAGAGAAGAATGCGCTCGTGCATAGAAATGAGATGCATGAGCGAAAGTGATTTTATTCTTTCAAAATAATTGCCCAAAAGCTGTGTAAATGTTAGATATTTTTCAGTGGGACAGACACTGTAACAGTTGTCTTGTCTTTGCACTGCTCAGAAGCCAGGGTAAATTTATGTTTTAGCTAGAGCCACACAGTTTTTTTCAGTATCTTAAAACATACATTTATAACTCTCAAAATGCTTAAGTTGCCTATGTATGTGAATTTAAATGTGATGTAAAGAAACTGAACTCTTAGGCTAGGCTTTTCTAAGATTCAAAATATGTTGGGGGTTGGGTGGGGGGGTGTGAGAGCGAGAGAGAGACGCACACAACCAATTACACAGACGAGGTGGATTTGGCAGAGCACTTCAGGGAGCCCCCTTTGGCTGAAGTGTTTTTAAAATTATTTGATCTTTCAAGCTGATTAGAGCCTTAATTCAAATTCTTTGTTTTTTCGGATTTATTATAAACAGATTATTTTAGAACGGGTCAGGCTTTTCCTGCCCTGTACTTGACTATTCTTGGCACTGTTGGTTTTGATTAACCCATTTTCTGCAATGGTGGTTGTGCTGGAAGAAAACGAATTGAAAAATGAAGTGGATGCTCTAGAAATGAATTGGAAGTATGTATAAGAGTTTATAGATCTCTCCCAAACTCAGTGGTCATGGTAGTTTTGTTACGCAAGGTTCTGAGTAGAGTTAGCTGAACAAGCAACAGGAGAGTTTGCTTGAAGCCTTGGACTCCGACTGCCTCAAGAACGGAATCCATTCTCCAGGAATTAGGCTGAGATTTCTGAAAGAAGGGATTGCCTGGTTGCTATTTGTGTGCATTCCAGGATTGGGGTATATATGTAAATAAAGCAAGTTACAGTTAAAATACACCCAGACTCCATGTCACTGATTTCTCCTCCAATGGGAAATAGATCTGCAAGGACCAGGACATCTGGGAGATTTCAGCCCACGGGCTACAACACTACAGAGCTGGTTACAGAACAGGTTAATGTCAAACAAACATACATACTGAAAGGGAGGAATAAAAGGGATTTGAGGCAAAACCAAGTAGCAATTTTTAAAACAAACAAACAACCCCCCCCCCCCCACAACTATGTGGCATTTCCTGCTGCTCTGTTAAAAAATAAAATTAAAAAAATTTGCTCAGATATGAGACATGGTTTAAACTCAGAAAGCAAGTTAAAACACTTTTGAAGACCTGACCCCAAATATGAATGAATAGGTGGATGTACTTCATAACAATAACAATAACAAGTTCAATTCAATATGGAGAGTTTATTTAACCTTGAATCAAAGGACAGACATCAAATCAGTATGTGTCTCTTGTAATTTTTGACCTGTCCTAGGCATGAATGATATTTGGAGCATTCCACTTTCATGTGAAGAGCTTACACACTCACTGTCTCTCTCTTTGCAATGGTGTTGCTAGTGAGTACTGCCCTAACACATAACTTTCTTTCTTTCTTAGGCTATTTATGGCTTACTTTTTAGGAATTAAAATTATTGTGTATTGGAGCTGAAAAAAATACTATTATCAAATATCCTCCCATCTCCAGAGCCTTCTGACCCTGTGCTTCTAGTGAGTTTGGGAGATTTTTAAGGGTGTGCAAATAATCCCCCAATCTGCAAATTTTAGGTATTTTGGGTGAATATGTTGCTCAGATATTTCCTTTCTGAGATTTTCTTTGATTTGGCCTAAAACCAGAAACCTTAAATGCTAGTAGAGGTAGGAAAGATATAGCAGAACCTTTTGCAAAGAAAACTCTACAAATGTTGTATGCAGATGTGCCTATTATAACTCAAACTATTCACTCAGAACTATCTACTTTCTAAACTTTATACAGTGGTGTTGCAGCCATATTGGTCCCAGGACATGAGAGATGATATGGATAAGGTAATCTCTCTTACTGGACCCACATATGCAAACATATACAGCTCAAAACCTTGTCCATTTCACCAACAGAAGTTGGTCGAGTAAGAGAGATTATCTCACCCTCTAAACTGAAAACTCCACATCAATAAATATTGTTTGGAGCCCCATTTTTTTTATCTGCATTCTCTAACTAGACAACACACTTCTTTTGAAGAATTTAAAAAAATAAAATATTTTCATCCTTAAGAAAATTAACAAAAGGACTCTCATGTCATTCTCACGTTGTGCATCACAGGACTTGTGCCCCTCCTCCATCCTTGAACTACAAGTGGGACTAATTGTCCTTGACACCTGAGCGGTTTTTTCCCTGATTACTGACGTGGAATAGAATATTAGAGGGCAACATTACTTTTTGAAGATGCGGAGTTTGGTGTGTGAAGATGTGTATAGCACTCGTTCATTCCAATCCACTGAAATCTGGCACTTGGCAGCAGCTTTCCATCCCAGTCTTTACAGATACTACTACAGCTGCACTTCTGCTTGTTACTCATGATAAAATACTGTTGCAGTTTAGTCCTGAAAAATCCCTTTTTATATACAAAATCACAAAGACTTAGAGACACTGATGTGATCCAGAATGGAACTTTCTAGCTACCCTGTCAATTGAGCCTTTATTTTGTCTAGTATTAAACATATGCAAAGCAAACTAATTCTTGCTAACATACAGAACAAATTTAGCACACACTTTCCCAGTAGTTGTATTCAGACACAGCAGTTGCCTTACAAAGAAAACCATTCAACTCAACGTTTTATTAGGTACCAAATCACCTTTAAAATAATTCAGTAATTTATAAAGTAAGAGTCTTCAACTAAAAGATTTTTAGAGCAAAGAAAGAAGTGTTATTTTAGAATAGGCAACCATTTCTGACATGGATTCACTGATCTAGAAAATTACTTTAATGCATATATCAATATACTCACAGTTTTCTTATATTTCAGTAGATTTTTTTTTTTTTAATTTTGTTCCATAGATTTGCTGTGTTTTATACATTTTTAAACTTCAGTGAAACACTAAAACAATAACGTGGCTATTTTATAACTTTGTTTTACTGGAATTTTAATAAACACAAGACACACTTTCAGAAGTGTTTGAGGGTACACTTGCAGCTGGTAGGTAAAACTACATTAATTGTGCAGCAAAAAGACTATGCATTTTTATTTTTATTTGTAAGGAATCCTTGATGCAAGAAGACGTACCAAAATTACATGGCTCCAAGGAAGAACCAGAGCTTTATGCAGGAGATAGAAACATGCATTGACATTCCAATTGTTGTATAGGACAGTGGTGAAACTATCCTCTTATAGTGGAATGTGATGTTTGTAATGAATGAAAGTAACAATGAAAAATGTATCATTCTAGATTCAAACTTTCAAAGTCAGCTAAGGGGTTTAGACACACAACTCTGTATCATTTATAAAAGTAAATTTTTAAAACAAATGGGTGTTGTGTGCAGGATTCCCAAAGGGGGGCAGGGGCTAAGCATTGCAGTGCCTAACTCCTAGGTGCTCTGCTGCCAAATGGAATTCTTAACTTCAGGTTAGGTCCCCAGACTCCCAGTGCAAACAAGAAGGAGAGTTAGGTACCTGAGTATGGAGCGGCCTAAGTGCTGAGGAGACGAGTGTGGCCTAAAGCCTGCCCTTCAGAGGGAGTTAGGGCTTAACTCTGGGCTGGAGGGAGGTGCCTCCCTCCACTCAGGATTCACAGCTGTGAACTGTCTCCTTGAATTAGGTGCCTATGTCAAGTTTTTGAGAAGGAGGTGCTTTTTTCTATCTTATAAAAAGTCCAGTGGTTAGACCTCTCACCTTGCCTCGGGGAAACCAAGACTCCAATCCCCAGGTGAATGCCCTAGCCACTGGGCTATAGAGATTATGGGGTGGGTCTGTTTCAACCTCTCCTGTGGGTAATTCAAGTTTGTATAAAATACTGATGTATTCATTGGGTCAGAGAGAGTGATTCTGATGTCCAGTGGTTAGGTCGCTCACTTGAGATGTAAGTTCATGTCCCAGTGCCAATGACTATTTAAGTGGGAGGTGGGAGACGTAAGTTCATATCCTTGGTCCACAACGGCAGAGTGCATATTTGAATCCAGGTATCTCGTGTTCTGAGTGAGTGCTCTAAACAGTGGGATATTGAATATAATAAAGAACATCACAACCTTTGGCTGTGTTTTGTGCCAAGGTGGTCTCTGCACACACCTACTGGATTGGGCCCAGCAGATCAGATACACAAATCCATGGGGCCAGATGCAATGCACCCGAGGGTGCTGAGGGAGTTGGCTTATGTGATTTCAGAGCCATTGGCTATTATCTTTGAAATCTCGTGGCAATTGGGGGAGGTCCCTGATGACTGGAAAAAAGCAAATGTAGTGCCCATCTTCAAGAAAGGGAGGAAAGAGGATCCAGGGAACTACAGACCAGTCAGCTTCACTTCAATCCCTGGAGAAATTATGGAGCACGTCCTCAAGGAATCCATTTTAAGGCACTTGGAAGAGAGGAAGGTGATCAGGAACAGTCAACATGGATTCACCAAGGGAAAGTCATGCCTGACCAACCTGATTGCTTTCTATGAAGAGATGACTGGCTCTGTGGATGTGGGGAAAGCGGTGGACGTGATATACCTTGACTTTAGCAAAGCTTTTGATATGGTCTCTCACAGTTTTCTTAGCAGCAAGTTAAAGAAGTATGGGTTGGATGAATGGACTACAAAATGGACAGAGAACTGGCTAGAGCATAGGACTCAACGAGTAGTAATCAATGGCTCCAAGTTTAGCTGGCAGCCGGTCACAAGTGGAGTGCCCCAGGGGTTGGTCCTGGGGCCGGTTTTGTTCAACATGTTCTGGAGGATGGGGTAGATTGCACCCTCAGTAAGTCTGCAGATACCCTGGAAAGTTGGGATAGGATGCAGAAGGACCTAAACAAACTGGAGGATTGGGCCAAAAGAAATCTGATGAGGTTCAACAAGGACAAGTGCAGAGTCCTGCATTTTGGACGGAAGAATCCCATACACAGCTACAGACTGGGGACCAATAAGCTAGGCAACAGTTCTGCAGAAAAGGACCTGGGGGTAACAGTGGATAAGAAGCTGGATATGAGTCAGCAGTGTGCCCTGGTTGCCAAGAAGGCTAATAGCATATTGGGCTGCATTAGTAGGAGCATTGCCAGCAGATCGGGGGAAGTGATTATTCCCCTCTATTTGGCATTGGTGAGGCCTTATTTGGAATATTGCATCCAGTTTTGGGCTCCCCATTACAAAAAAGGATGTGGAGAAGTTGGAGAGAGTCCAGCGGAGGGCAACAAAAATGATTAGGGGGCTGGAGCACAAGACTTATGAGGAGAGGCTGAGGGAACTAGGCTTGTTTAGTCTGCAGAAGAGAAGAATGAGGGGAGATTTGATAGCAGCCTTTAACTACCTGAAAGGGGGTTCCAGGGAGGATGGAGCTAGGCTGTTCTCAGTAGTGGCAGATGACAGAACAAGGAGCAACGGTCTCAAGTTGCAGTGGGGGAGATCTAGGTTGGACATTAGGAAAAAGTTTTTCACTAGGAGGGTGTGAAGCACTGGAATGGGTTACCTAGGGAGGTGGTGGAATCTCCATCTTTAGAGGTTTTTAAGGTGCAGCTTGACAAAACCCTCGCTGGGATTATTTAGCTGAGGTTAGTCCTGCTTTGAGCAGGGGGTTGGACTAGATGACCTCTTGAGGTCCCTTCCAACTCTATGATTCTATGAGATAGGCAGGAGAACACTAAGCTGCTCGGTGGTGTGGGGACTGAGGTAGCTATAAACATATTTACTGGCTGAAATTTAGGACCCTAGGGGACATCATTGGGGAAATTTAGGCACCCACATAGTTAGGAAGCAGCTGAGTACAGCTTCTGAGGATCTAAATTTTGGATTTATGGTCCTGAAGTGGCAGCTAGGCACCTAAGTCGCCGTCGTGAATCCCACACTGTGTGTCTAACTAAACAGATGACTATGGCAAACATTTCCAGCATGTTATAGGCACATGATTAAAAACAGCATGCTTATTCCTGTACACACTTTTGAAAAGTTGTTTTGAAACAAAAGGTTACATAATGCAAGTGAATATTTGTTCTAGTTTACATGTGTGGTCCACTGAAGCTTAATAACACAAAACACAGAACTTAATAACACAGGTCTATACATAGCTTCAAAACAGGAATATAATGATAAAGGGAATGCAGTAAGTATGGTATTTGTAAATAATAATCTTAAAGATAAACAAAACTAATATGATCGGTATACAGTACCATGCTTATAGATGCCACAGCAGCTTTTTCCTGTCTTTGTTGCTGTGTGGCATACATCCAGATATCTGCTGTGCTAACATTTGCTCCTGGGAGGACTTGAAGAAGAAAGGGTCCATAAGGTTTCCATTGGCCTAGACAACAAACATCTGCTGGATTCATGAGCTGCTTGCTGACCTAAATCATCAGGGAGATCTGCAGCTCATCAGCTCTGCCATATCAGTAGATATTTCATAGGCCATGGCGATAAACAAGAAAAGCCAATAAAATAATGTAAATATTTTGTATCAAAATTAAATAATTGAATGTGATGAATTATCTGTAACGATAAGTAAATTACACTTATCAGAGCCTATCGGCAATTGATCAACACACAAAGCACACATTGACTACTAGGGGACAGGATTCTGTGAATGAATGAAGGGCAGGATATAACCTTAACTGTCAGTTACATGTGTAAAGACAAAGATGTTATTAAATGCTAATAGAAGCAAGCCAGGTAGATCCCCCAAATATTCATTTTATGAAAATTATAAAATCTGGACAGTCAGTTTACTCAGAAACTTGCACAGATAGAAAGAGGCCTTCGCAGTCTTTTAGAAATGCATAATAATCTATTGAAGGTGGTTGGAAAAGTATTTCATATGTATCATGCAGGATAACATTTGAGAGCAATTGTCCAAGTCGTGAGAATAAGGAGCCACATCCTAAGCTGATGCAAATTGTCATAGCTCTGTAATTTTATTTTAACGGTGCTATGAATATTTACACCAGTTGAGGATCTGGGACAATGGATTTTGTAGCATTTTAGCCATAAGAATTAGTTAATTGAAACTGTATCACCACAAAATTCCCAGAGTGAAATCCCTTATTCTGGTTTAATTGTATAAAATTTACAGAACATATCAAGTTCTGAGTTAAATTAACAGTAAACTTCCATTTGCTTAAACAGAGCAATGTTTCTGTAGATCTAGTTTGGCACTACAAAAGAGTTTGAACATCAAAGAATGTAAACATTGACATGATGGGTGAAATCACCAGAAATGAAATCTTTGTAAATGAACAAATGATCAAAAGTGCAAAACGCATCTTATTAACCACTGTGGCTTTTGCTCTTTGAAAAACAGAAATGATTCCTTCAGGGAATGTTCTGAATTGACTGGGATATAACTACATGTTGATCAATGCAAAGTCATTGTGGTATTGCTTGTTTAGGTGTAAACCATCTGCAGGATCAGGCTCCTCATCTAGTAGGGTTATGATATTTTTTCTCTCCTTTAACAATTCACTTTACAATACAGAATATTTGTTATTACCAGACTGTTTGTTTGAAGACTTTAAAAAAAGTTTATTGAATCAAATATTCAAAACTTAATTACCTAATTGTAATGTTTAGATAGTCATAGTTTTATCTGCTTTTCAGTTAGAATATTTCACTGAGAACATGTTTGGTAATCATACGAGAGAATGACATGTTGATACAGCTTCTGGCTTCTCTGATTACAGTTTAACAAATTTTGTCTTTCTACTCTCCCCCTCCTTGTACTGGCTACTAAAATAATAGAAAATTAGTTAGGAAGAGACAGAGATGGTGATTGGATAGGAAAAAGGAACCAAGATACATGGTGGTGTTTTTAATAGGGGATTCTTTCAGACTCTCACATTGAAAGTATTGAATGAGTATTAAAAAGATCACTCAAAAGTTTGATGTGGTATGTGGGCCTAAAGAACTTTACATCTGATTCGATGTCATTTGATGTAAACTGAGATTTAAGGAAATAGTGAAGTCCAATTAGCAAGGAAAGAACACTATTGATTTTAGTTGTGCCTCTTACAGAAAGATCCTTTGATGTCCACCCCTAGAATATAAAGAGGAGGATCAAGATCAGTGTTTAAATATACTTTTCTCTTGTTCTGGTTTGGTAAGGAGAGTCTGAATTGGAGAAAAGGGAATTGGCTTTCATTGAGCTATCACAAGGTTTTCTCTTCAAGTACTTTCAAATATATACCATATGAGTTTACCTGACTATTTTTAATACATACAAAGCCACTTGGTTACACTTTATACTCTGTGATGGGATGGTGTAATTTGTGGTTTGGATATATTTCTTTTTTCTTACCCTGTTTACTGTATAACAGTAAGAACAAAATCATACAGTATGCATAGGGAGGATTTGAAGAACAGATGAGTTTCTGCTCTGGCATACGTAGCTAGAGCTAAGTAGTTCAATGAATAGCATCGGTTTGTAGAAAGTCAGTTTGGTTAGGCTTAAAGAGCAAACTGGGTGATCTGATTCAGAAAGTCTTCAAAAATAATTGATTTGCAGGCAATGATATATATACTGGTATCTGTCAAACCTTCCAGAACAAAGCTCTGCAAAATGTGGATGCCCATAGTTATCTTTTTAACTCTGGGCTGAATAAAGCATTCCTGAAACATATACATTCCACAGAGCAGTGATTTGACCCAACAGCTTTTCCTTCCATTTTAAAGGGGTGGAAAAATCTCATTATCCTAGACTTTCCTGCATCTTTACCCTGTCTCCTGAAGAATCTGACCAACTGTCTATCATTTTTTAGAATACTTTCTCCGGGTTGACATCTCAATATAGGACATAGTTAAATGATTTAGTTTTCTTCTGAATCTGTCTTTGAATGTGGTCATAGGTTCCTCTTTGCTTAGCTAGCTGTCTTTGAAGTGTTCTTCATGTTCGAAGAGAAAATAGTCACCTCTAGGTATTGATTATTGACCCTTCAAATGGCACTATAGAAAGATAGTGTTTTTTAAAAACACAAAATAATTAACTTTCCAGGCATTATTGAAGTTCCGTTTCAGTACTATCTCCTTTTTTCTGGCAGTTCCCTCAAAGGAACACCATCTTTCACCATTAAACTTTTCCACTTGTACCATAATGTGACTGCTGGGTTGTTTTTGTTTTTTTGTCTTGCAAAACTGATTCTAGATGGAATATATTTGAAAAAAGGATTACCAGAATGCATAAACACCTCACTGTTTCATGCTACTTACTTACTTTATTCATATTTCCTTCATTCCTGGTGAGAGGTCGTTGCCAGAATAAAAAAATCTGTATAGAGGCCCATGTTGATCTTAGTTTAAGATTTTTAACGAATTCATTAAAGAAAAATAAAAAACGGTGTCTGGCTCAGAAACAATCATGGTTTGCATTCTATGCAAATAACCATCCAAAGCTTTGGATGATTATCTATTCTCTCTGAACATTTTGAGCCCACAAAACTAGGAAGACAATCTTGCATGATGAGCATTCAGACATTCCATGGAACTTTTTCAAAAATAGAGTAATCTCTGACCCTGATTTGAGTGTGTGATAATCTCTAGGTTTTTAAATGAATGGTGGACTTTTAGAGGATAGGTTGCTGGGCCACTCTGTCTCACTGCAGAACCGCTGATTAGCTGTGCGATATCATGAGGGAGCCGGACAGATTAAAATGAGTGAGAATTGGACACTGGATGATGTTGGAATGGATCTCATTTAGATCTTCCATCACAAATTATCTGACTCCTACCTGTTTTAGGCTTTTTATATGTAGTTTTTAATTGAGGAATTCGCAGTATGCTTTTCAAATATTGCATACTGCTAGTGTAAATTATAATTATTTAAAAAAATAACACTTTGGATTTCTACTTTGGTTTTTTAACACTCACTCACTCAACTAGTTTAAATGCCATAGCGGCAACGAAGTCAATGGCGCTATGCAGATTTACATCATCTAAGGTTCTAGCAAAACATTTTACAAGCATTTGCATTTTAACGTTTGATATTTCTGTACTATGTGTTCTATGTTCACTTCCTGTGGGGAGAACTGAATTCTTTTCATTTCAGTATTTGGTAATAGTTACTATTCTCATGCCACAATGTCTGTCTCTGTTTTGGGATAGAAGCAAATGATATATTCTAAATTGCGCAGACTGATGCAGGGGATTGATGGGACTTAGATCTGTGTGTAATTTTTTTTGAAGTAGAGAAGTGCTATTATCCCTATTTTACAGATGGGGATCATGAAACACACTGCAACTAAGTTAGGGTCACACAAGAAGTGTGTGATAGATCAAGGAATTGAGCCTAGGTGTATCAAGTCTAAGGCAGGCAACATAATCACTGGACCTGTAGGAAGTTCAGTTCTGTTGGTTGAGGAGGTTGGTGGAGAGGACAGACCATAGTTTAAATTTGTTTTTTTTTATTTGGTAACTTATATTGGGCACGCCAAGTTATGGATAATTTCCCGTTTTTATTCTTTTTAGAAATCCAAAGAAATTAAATAAAAATAAATTCCCTTCCCCACTGCGGTTTTTCTAGCATTGCATATGAGAAAAAAAATGTTATGACCCATAATCTGGATGCAGTATAAAGGAATCTATAAAAGAGTTTATGCTAAATTCCCATCAAATTACAGGGAATAGCACTCTTTTTTGAGTATATTTTCAGTCTTTTTTTTTTTTTTTTTTTAACTTGGAAGTCATACTTTTTCTCATTTACTCTTATAGCTTAGTTTAAATACAATTTACAAAATACAATTATGTGAAATTTTAAAAAAAGTCTATCTGTAAGCTCTTTTCACTGAGAATATAGAGTTAAAATTGCCTCTACCTGAATTATGTCTTGAATTGTTGGTCTTATCGTTTCCTGTTGCAAAATTATGCAGCTAGAAATATAGGCTCAAAGGGAAGTTACAAAGATACGTTCCATTTCTATTTTATATATAAATTCCTCACTCTCTGAATTCAGTTACTATAAATGTATACTGTTGTCTGTTGGACTACTTTAGCAATTTAAACCTAGAATGCTCAGTTCTTGAGGTAACAATTAATTTTTTGTTTAATATTTCCAATATCCCTTTTAGGATCTATAGTTTCAGTAGTGAATCCTACAATATTCTTGTTAACTCCTAATTTTCTTTGCAAGTGGCTTTATTGATGGAGGAAATAGTGGTGGGAGATCAGACACTTTTCATTTGTTCCCCTTTTTCTTTAGTGTGGGATATCGAGATATTCATGCTGCGGATTAAGTATGAGGTATTTGTTTTCCAAATGTGGAACTAAAATGTTATAATTCAAAACAGACAATTAGGAAAGGCCACTCAACCCAGTAAAAGTACTTCTCTGCTTCTAGAGGTATTAAGCCAAGTTCCTGTTTCTCTGACTAGGCTGACTGCAATTCAATGTGCATCCTAAATTGTCCAATGGCTGGTTGCCTTGCAGGGGGGAAAAAGGTTCAGGTCTTTTATGTATCAGTTGTTTAATTGTAGTCTATGATCTGGTGGTCAATATTGTATCAATAAATTGTAATATATCTGTTTAGAAGTGAAATCAGATACTAAGACCAACACTTATTTCTTCATCTCCCTTCTTCATGTATCAGTATACTTATCAGCATGCTTCATAGTTTCCAGAAGACTACCTTTCTGTTTTACTTTTGGTATAAACTCTACACAACAAAAGGATTAATTCCTGCTGGAAAACTGAAAAAGTAATGTAGTAATCCAATCCTGGACTTTAGTCCAATTTTAGACTATTTATAGTCCTCTAATTTTCAGATCAGGATATAATTTCTGCTAACCTTGTGATGTTTTCTCTAAATAAAGCTTTATCTCTTTGGAAAGATTTACATATTGTGTGAGAGAGAAAAACTACGTAAAGAAATCCTGAAAAATTGATTTAATATGTTTGGATTCTTCATCATGCCACCATTGTTTTTAATTTCCTTTCAGCTGTCTTTCTAAGAAAACAAGCCAAAACTAATTTATATTCATGCTCACCATCAGATAAGCACTGCGTCATTTCGAAATGCAAAGTTGTCCCCCCTCTCCTACCATTAATGACCATACTTTGTGTTTGCCTTTTAGAGGATGGACACATTTTTAAGGCCTGATCCAAAACCTACTGAATAGAAAGATTTGATTTATATTGACTATTGATTTTAATGGGTTTGAATTAAGCCTTTATTGTATATCTCCCTCATCAAGTCATGTGTTTTTTCATACCTGTGCACCTTGGTTTTGGCTGAAACTGGAAATCCTGAATTAGTGAGAGGAGATTCAAGTTAGGAAGGATGGTCAAAGGAAAAAAGAGATGGTTTTGTGGTTCAAGTATTGGACTTATTAGAAATCTGTTCTAATTTTATCTTTGCTACAGGCTTCCTGTGTGACCTTGAGCAAGTCCTATAACTTTTCTTTTTGTCTTAATTTCCACATATGAACAATGGTAATAACATTTATATATCTCCCAGGGATGTTGGGAAACTATATTCATTGGAATATGTAAAGCCAATGTGCCAACAAATTGCTAATGCATTGTAACCACCTGATGTCCCCCACAGTTAGCATCTTGACCCCAACTTACCCTCTTTCCCACATCTACTGCAAAGATCTCCACTATTCACTAACAAACTGTTAGATGAAGAGCATAGGCTGAAGGCTAGTATGCTGATGGTATAAAATCATGTGGATACATCCCCAACAGCACAAAGGTTTCTTACAGGAATGAACCACTGAGGCAACAAAAGCAAAGAGAATCTTATTCTCCTCTGTCATTGCAACCCCCAAATCAATACCGTCAGAGCCCCACCCACCTTCACTGCATAGTGAACCAGCTAATCAGCCCATACTGTGTAATGCAATCATCAGACTCATGCACTGACCTCTGGGAAGAGCTGAGGCAGAACTCTCTAAACTGGAATGGATGACATTAACAACTTCACCAGTCATGAAGAATTTATCTGTGTCATATACCAACATCAATGAGTTCTAGAGGCCTTAGAAACACTTGAGACATCTCCTGTAAAAAAAGGTCCATGCTTTTGCTGACTAGTAAAAGCCTATGGAGAACAACAGGGGCTAGTGCTAATGGAAATTATCAACTCCTTCTTCAGAGAAACAAAGCTGTGTACTCCACTAAAAAATGCAATAGGTTCTCTTCCCCCATGCCACCGACAAGCATCACAAAAGCAGCCTATGATACAGAAAATTTCTGTTTATTGCCCTATCTCTACATCTAGGTTAAATCATGGAGATAGTAGTGCCAACCAAGCTCCAAAAAGATGTGACAGATGGTCTTAAGACAAGGATAGCCCTAGGAGCACTCGAGAACCTCTAACTCTGTAAGAGACCTTTGGAGGAATTATGCTTGGATGAGAAATTACAACCACACAGATTAACAAATCTAATAAGTATCACCTCTATTCCTGCATTACATAGAAGCCAAGTATATATAACCTGCTTTGGATAATGTTCACAACAAAACCAACACCTCCAAACTCAAACTGAAGTATTCTGGTATTCTTTCTTTCAGTGTTTTTCAACTTGTGCCTTTCTGTGTTACATTTTACCAGTGGGAAGTACTGAAATGGGAGGAGAGAAATTGGGAACACTTATATACCTGTCAAATCAAAATAACATCCTTCATGAACACAGTATAAAATATTTGCTGACCCCAAAGCATTTTGTAATGTGAATAAGCATCAATATTCCTTTTGTATAGATAATGTAACAAGGCACTGAGATATTAAATGACTTGCCTGAAGTCAGGTAGTAAGTCAAAGAGTGAGTTAGGAATATATATCTGGTCTCCAAAGTCTCAGACCTAGGGTAATTCCACTGGACTACAGCTTTTCTCCCCTAAGAGAGGGGACTTCAACAGCACTGTTGTAATTTGCTGCTAGCTTGTCTGGGTTAACAGCTACAGAAACTACTTTCTTTTAGATGAAGACTTAATTAGGATTTAGTACCTGTTTAAATAATTGATTGTTCAATTCTGCGAGATGCTTAACAGCATGGTCCCAATCCAGAAAAGCACTTAAGCACATGCTTAATTTTAAGTACTGTTGACTTTAATGGAACTGTTCATGTGCTTAAAATTAAACACGTATTTTAGTGCTTTCCTGTATCAGGGCCAGCATGCTCAACACCTTGTGGGAATGATCCCTCAGTGAGCACAGTATCTGAAACTTTCCTATAGTAGTTAGGGTCTTGAGCAACTTTTGTAGAGCAGTTGCTTGTAGAGCACTTGTTCCTTAAATGATCTTTTCTTGTTCTTTTTCTCTAATGTACCTGATGGATTTCACTGCAGTCCTCTCGGAACTAGCAACTTGTATTAATGGTGTGAAAGTAGTTCAAACTGAGGTATTTTATATGCAAAACGTGTTTTTAGCCCATACAACTTTTGAGCCACAACTTGTGCATTAGAAGGTTATTTGTTTGGATAGCTTCTGTAATTTAGTGGAAGTAATAGCATGCTGTGTGTGCTTTCTGGATTTTTAAAACTTGAACTTAAGCCACATGAAACATTGGTATTGGGAAAGGGAGAAGTGAGGGGGAAAATGACACACATTCTCATTTTTTCTTCATTATGATTTTTCATCCATTGGGTATTTTTAATGTGTGTGTTTCAAGAAGCAGGATTAAATTAATGAAGTATCAAATACAGTGGATGTCATGAAAATTTTGGCATTTGCTTGCAATGATTTAAATTTACTCTAGTATCTTCAATATTCCTTATATTCTACTTGCCATAAATATTTCGGCACATTAAATATCAAGTTTTTTCAAGTGACTGTATAATTTTGACTATATGTAGGCAATAAGGAGATGACTGACACAGAATGTAGTTTTAACTCCAATAAAGTTGGATCAAATTTGGTGTTTTGATGACAACTCTTTTGTCCTAGGTTTCCTCCAGCTATTGTAGTGTCATGCCAGGGAAACATTTTTTGTTTTTAATAGAGAATTTAAAGCTGTGTTGAGTTCATTTGATTTTATTTATTGAGAGAACCTTTGTTCCAACTGCTGCTAATATATTTTGTTCAGAATACAAAAATTTAGGCAATAAAGTATTTAGTGTAAATTGAGTGCTTGTGAAGGATGCTGCTTATATTTTTCCACAGAAAAGGAGCAGCATAAGCAGCAGCAGAAAGCTTACCCACACTGACCACTGGAAAGTCCACCTGTAGTTGTGAGAAGATAGTTAGTCTTCAGGATCAGACAGTTTTTGGCACTTCTTGTGTGATTACTGACAAGGCAGTCAGCTGTGGTAATAGTTTTTGTGATACGCCTGCTTTCCCACCAGAAACTGGATTAGCACCACAAAACTCATTTTGCATAAGCTACTGAACAAGACATCAAAACCTGACCTAGATTCCATCTTGTCACTATAACCAAGTCAAACAGTAGTGTGCATCTGTCTTTTATTCACTTTGTTTCTTTGCATAGTTACATAATTTCACTTGTTTTTAATCAGTTTTGCTTTCTCCATAGGATAAACCCCAACCCCTCATTTATTTGGGAAGAGTTCTATGATGAGTGACACTAAAATATGATACTTATCCTAAAATGTTATGCCAGATCTGTGGGCATTTGGTACAACTACTGGTATATTGTAAATTAACATCTTTGATGTAATAATATGACATAAGCATGAACATGTTTATTTGTTGCATTTAGGACTGTAGGGAAGTTTTCCTCTTCAGGCTCATCTCACTCTTCTGTGCCAATCTGTGTTTGTACTTCTCAATTATAAGAATCTTTATGCCTGTGATTCTAGCAGAAGAAGTATATCCTACTAGTAAGGCCTCCCGCTCTCATTAATAACTGTAACTCTTGCTAGAGATGAAACAGGACTATTACATCAAGTCCATCCTCAAATAACTCCAGGTCATACTTCCTCACATCACACTGTTCTTGACAAAATCCCCAAACTGGCAAACAAAACCATCAAGAAAATTCTCAAATTGTAAGGTATCCTATCTTTTTCACTAAAAAATAATAATCCTGTATTGATTTTGGGAAGGAGTTTCATATTGCTTTTTCTTTTCTTTTCTTTTTCTTTTTTTTAAACATGTAGAACTTTGGAGAAACACCTGCATTTATTTTTTATTTCCTGCTTTTAGCAGATGTTTTAAATAGTCTAAGTTTTTTGGTACCCTTTTATCATGTTCATAATATATAGAGAGATGGACCTGTGGACATGATTTTTGGTTTGTGTGGCTAAAGAGGGAAGGATGAGGATACTTCCTAGAAAATAATTAATATTGTTAAATAAACTGCAGCTTCTAATTTAACCTGGCTATCTCTCAGATACAGAGAACATATTTCTGGTATATCTTATTTATTTATTTATTTTTCTTTGGTAAGACTATTACATCAAATTCAGACTGTGCAGGCTGTGAGAAGCTAATATAACTTTCATGTAATCCTGTTTTGTTTTTTTTCTATAACTCCTTTCAGGCAGCCAAGGACAGTTTCCACTCACACAGAATGTTACAGTTGTTGAAGGGGGAACAGCAAATTTGACCTGCAGGGTTGATCAAAATGATAACACCTCCCTCCAGTGGTCAAATCCAGCTCAACAGACCCTGTACTTCGATGACAAGAAAGGTGAATATATTTTCTTTTTAATAATTTTGAAATATTTTATGATAAATAACAAATATCTTACAATGAGACCGATTGATTTATTCCCAAACTGCTTTAATATGATGTATTATGTTAAATATTAAATATTTCACTGTGCCAGGCATGAACTTTAAAGAGTACTTGCAATTTTTTGATAAACTATACAGTGCTTGTTTCTACTTCTGTTACTCTGATTGAAGGTATTGTTTTTAATGTATACCTTGATTTCTTACGTAATTTTCATTGCCTACATTAAGTGGTCGGAGGAAAAGAACAACATTTTTCACGATGATTATTGCAAGTTGAACTGGAAAAATCTTGTTCAGATATTTTGAATGGCTACTTAAGGATGGCATTGTGGGGAGGGGAAATACTAACTCATAAAGGCCATATCTTGTATATGGTAGTTGGTGGAAGGATAGACAGTATTTGGCTCAAGTTCATTGAATTTTGTGTTTTGTTTTTTGAACTATTAGTGTGCTGTTACCATCACATGGTTATTCACTGAAACAACTAATTGTCAATTTCACTTATATTTGTTGCCTTGGTTTTCACTAATTACATGATGCATAGGTTGTTTGGTGGTGGTGGTCTACCCCAGTGAAAAACTAAAAACAATTTCTGTCTTTCCATAAGTCAAACATTGTTAATTTAGTAGGACATGCTACTAAAATTTCTGCTTCCACCTGACCTGAAAAAGCCAAGAAATGTATTTTTTCCGGTAAAATGTTAACATGAGAATGCTTTTAGATTTCATAAGTAAAAGAACATTTGATAATTAACAGGGCTAACTTCATAAAATCTCTGTTTGGCTTCAGAACTGCAATAGCCTTGATGCTGGTTCCAGCATTAGCGAAGCTTGATGGAGTTTATATTTAATCCTTCAGCGAGGACTCAATTCTGCAAGATGCTGAGCACTCTGACCCATATCCAGCAAATGGGAGTACTCAGGTGCTTAAAGTTAAGCACTGATTATGTGTTTTACTGGATGATGGCAAAGGAGCTTAGCACCTTGCGGGATCAAGCTTGAAGAGCAGGTTTTGTGTGGACCTGTGTACTTGATTAAAAGGAGATTTGAAAAGTGGCTGTATTATATCTACAGAGCCTGCAGTTAAAATATTTTCAAACTGAATAAGTTTAATTGCTACAAATATAATAGGCTAAACAGAATCTAATTAAGATACTGAAATTATTCCTTTTTCCTTTGTCTAACTTTTTTTGTAATGTGTAATCATTGGATTTGCAATTTCTTTTAAGTCTTAAGTACATTATGAATGTTGGAGTAAAGATACATAATGAAGGGTTTGTAAAGTGTTAATATTCCTAAAGCCCAATCTTGCAACACTTACTCATGTGAGTAATCTCACTGATTTTGTATGAGTAAGGAATACCTGCGTAGATAAGATGAGTGGGTTTGAGCTCTTTGATAGATGAAACACATGAACATTTGTGATATCTAGAGCTTTTATACATTGAATGACATTTTAAAGGATGCTAAAAACAGATTTTATGAATACAAAAGACAAGTTAATTTCTGGTAGGAATTACATTTGCTGTATAAACTAGATTTATGACTATTTGTACTAAGAATTGTTAAAGTTTGTAATATGTCTCTTATATAATAAACTGAAGCAACAATATTTGAGTGGCTTGTTGCATAGTAAGTATTTGTAAGCAATTTTTATATTCTCTATAGAAGATACAGGAGGCTAAAGTAAACTTAAAGAACTGCAGTTTTTATCAAACTTTAAGCTCTGTCCTAAGGCTTTAAGGCATATGTGAGGATTTATTTGCAGTGGAATTACTGTGCATCTCTTACACAGGAAAACTGCTAAATTGATCCAGAAGCATGGTAGATCCTTAAATCATGCATATTCAATTATTTTACATTTATAAGGCATTGCATCCTGTTCATGTGACATTCCCATCTTTGACGTTACTACTAGGGGAAGTGAGCCCCATATAATGTTTTCACAGCTTTAATCAGTATCTCTGTTTATGTGTGTTTCCCCTCATGCCTAGAGGAAAGATACTTCCTTTACAAGATTTTTCCCTTTTGGGTCTTGTATTGCTAGGAAGGAACTCTAGCTCTGAAAACATTAAGTCCATCCTGAGGCCAGTGTTCAAGCTGAAGTCTGAGTCAGAGCCTTTTCTTCTTACAGGAATTTCATTTGGATGCTGCTCATTTAGGCATAGGTCTTAGGTGCAGTAGATCTGCTTCACCCATTGATTCCAGTGCCCAGACATTCAGAGCTCTTCTCTGGGTTTGGCCCTAGCTGCATGAGACCTTTTCTCTCCCTTCATAACCATGTAAATGTCCTGGTACAGCTGTGTTTACCGGACCCATAAAGTCTATGAAAAAGAATAAGTGGAGACAGACAGACAAAACTTTTGTAGGAACTGGATCTATGAAGCTCACTCCCCCCAAGAGATCAGAATGACCACAGACCTCTCCACATTCAGAATGAAATATTAAAAAAACATGCCTTGTCTTAACTTTCCATCAATAAATTATTCAACACACACTAATCAAGCTAACAAATTTATTTGGACATAAGCTTTCATGGGCAGAAACCCACTTAGTCGGATGCAGCATACACCGGATACATACGGATGTATATGCTGACGAAGTGGGTTTCAGCCCACAAAAGCTTATGCCCAAATAAATTTGTCAGTCTTTAAGGTGCCAAAGAATTCTCGCTGTTTTGCTAAAAACAGACTAACATGGCTACTCCTCTGGAACTAATCAAGCTATTTCTTCTATTGGTTGGAAGGAATACAGAGAGTGCTATTATTTCTATTTTTAGACACTTGAAAGATGCTCAGGTACTATCATGATGGCACCCAGTACCAAATATATGGCTAGTGGGTACAGTGGCAGGAGAGTAAGCTGATACTGACAGCATGCAATAGAGCATGTTCCAGAAGCAGAGACGTTACCTGTGGATGAGGAGGAGTGACATGCCCGCTCCAGGACACTACTCTTCATGAAGGCCCTACTGTTTTCAAAAACTAGCACTACAAGATAGTGGTACAGAGGAACCTAGAACCTGGTGGTCTCATCCAAAGACAATTTCTGAAGATAAAAAAACATTTTAATGTAAATATAGTCTATTTTTGTGAGATAAATCAGTGATATATTTGAGAAGAAGCATTACCTTCTTGGTTAGTACCATTGGACTGAATGGGAGGAGACTGTAACATTATTGGATGCACTTAATGGCCGTATTATTGATAGTTTGTCTAAATGAGTACTTAGTTAGCAGCAAACTGGAGTGAATCTACCCCACACAATTCTGTTGCTCAATAAGTGTCTGTGTGGATTTCACTGACACTCTAGAAATTCCCTAGTGTGCTTTAATCTACATCCGTTTCCAAGTCGGATAGATCAAAATGGACTAGAATTATTGCACAGCAGCAAGTTCCACATAGACAGTATGTGGCAGGCTAGTGCGGGGAGATTTACACACCAGCTTGCCACAAACAAAGTGTTCATTTAGATAAGCACTGATAGACTTACAAATTTTGTGTGATTGAATAAGCAGGCAGTTTGATCTCAAAGAAATGCTAGTAATTATTTTTCATGCAGTTGTCTCTCTTGAAATCTGCACATATCATTAAAGTTGGCCTTCTGTACCTGAGTCTCTTTCTAGAATAATTTAGATGCAGTGCTACTGCCTACATGTTATACGCTTATGAACAAAACATGGGAAAACATTTAGGATTCTGTTTCTGACTTGACCTGTTCTTGTACCTCTGATTCCCGTGTCTTTGGACAAGTCACTTAACATTATGTCTTCATTTTTTCCATCTGAAAAATGGGACTAATAATGGGTTTAGTGAGATATAGATAACTCATCTTGATAATATTCTCCAAGATCCTTGGATGAAAGGTGCAATAAAAAGTCATCTTATTATTTAATCGTATTATGAATGATGATTTATTCATTGTTTGCAACCAGAACACCGAAGATATTGATCACATTTTCATTTTCACTTCCTAAATATATATCAAAATTTAACTCCAACCCCAAATTACCTTACAGTAAAAGCAAATAATGTCAATATTTTGAGTTGGTATTCTCCCTATATTTAATATATATTGTTGTTGACACACAGGAAGGTTTTGTGTTCAAGGATGCTTTAAATTAAATGGATTAAATATTTATGAATAAAATGAATTATACAAGTAATATTTTAGCTTGAGACATTGGTACTCTTTGCTTATATAATAATGAATAGACAGCTAGAAAGTATTGAATAGGTTTTTGTTTCAGGAGGAAAAATGAAATATCTTCATCTGTTTAGTATGTTTATATCACAGTTAAATTTTTGTTTTTCGAGTCTCCTGGCTTGGATTAGATCAACTATTTGTTATAATTTTGAGGCTAGTGTGTGATTTAGCCCTATTGGGATATGCAAAGAATGAGGGGGATGGAAGGCCTCTTCCTTTATGTCCTTATAATTGCAAGACACATCTAGATTAGGAAAACTGATCCCCTGCTAGGGTTGACCAGGACCGGCTAAATTGTTTTTAAACAGGACTTGACAGCTAGTGAAATCCATGTTAGCTAAAAGGTGTTAACTAACATGCCTTAAAACACAACTTATTTTCCTAGTTTAGATTTGGCATCAGATTTCAAGGACAGGGAGAGACCAACAGCAGTGCCTATTCCTTCAGTGCTCATTTAGGCCTGGTCTTCCTAGGTAAACCAAATGTAGATATGGTCCTAAAGTCATTATGCTTCTTCACTCTGCCTCCCCCTACTTTAGGCTTCCTCTTCCTCCAAGCTATGGCTTAAAAGCCACAATATAGCTATTTGTTCATGAATTCTTCTTAATCTACTTTAATTTGAAGTGTGACTGTGAAAATGAAAATAGACAACAGCCTCATTTTACCCATAAGTAGTTGGCTAACATTTCACTGGACAAAGAGTTGTACAGAACCACTGCAGGTAATTTAGTATTGCAGACTGGCAAAAATGTGATTTTTTTTTTAAATGAATATATGTGGGGATATTATAATTCACTGGTATTTTTAAAGGATGAAAGATGGGCAGTAAACAGAGAGGCATAAGGAAAGTGCTGTGCTATGGAAAGATTGAGATGTTTGATAAAGAGGAGATTTAACACTGATCCCTCATTCAACTTTCAGCCTATTTTTATAGTCTATATATTTTATATTCATTTTGTTGGGGGTGATGCCATAGCTAGAGAGAGATATTGAAATAGGTGAAGCCTGCATGTATGGTACAACTAAATGATGGCTAGTGAATGCAAAGGCTGTTGGATCTCATCAGTTCAATAAATGGTGTACTCAGATTATTTAAAAAAGGAAGAGATTGGTATCTGGCTAGCCTAGCTCCATGTTTTTGTTCAGTCTGCCAAAGTAAACTGTAGGAAATATATGCCCTTTACTTTGACAAGGATTTGGCATGTCTGTTGATAATAAAATCTGTGCTTCTGTTGACACTGATCATAATTAGTTTGCCATGAACTGACATGCCAAATCTTTGATAAGAGTTTTGTCTGATGCTAATCATTGTTGGGTACATGCTGTCTTATGCTGTCATCAAATAAGAGCACTCTGATGCCTGAGTAACACATTAGTGAACAAATTTCAACTTTCAGGATTATTCATCCTTAAGAGTGAGAAGGTTTTCCTTAGGTGACCTTTGTTTATGTTGCACGTAACAATACTTGGAATTTACATAACTCCCTGTCACCAGGGGATCCCAAAAGTTTTCAATGATGCTACTGCATTAAATGTGGATTGTGGATGGGCACGGTACTTGCAGTAGCAGCTCCTGGAAGCGTTCTGCCAGTGGAGAATGGAGATAGGCACAGTCCCCCAGGTGAACCGATAGAAACACTCAAAGCTGTTTCGACTGCCTTTGTTTCACTATTTGCTTCCCGTCAATGGGCCTTGCATAATCAGCCTGTGTGGGATGAGGGTAGGCACAGAACATGTCTATATTCTACACATGTTGCCTTTGGAGTATATAACACCACTGTCAGCCCTCTGAAAACATCTCCTGGGATTTTGAATAGGCTTGTTAAATAGAATAATTGTCACTCATTAGACCCATAGCTCAGTGTGAAAATAAAGTGGGAGGGAGGGGGTAGTTCAGAAAGAGAGGAACAAAACAATACCAACAAAAAGGAAAGATGTACTAGTGTTCACTGCAAGCCACCATCCTGTTATGGACTTTAGAGTTCGTAGTTTATAGAAAGCTACTCTTGTTTATCGCAAGGGTTTAATTTAGGGGTTTTTTTTTGTTTTAGTTTTATTTTTTCCTCACTCAGACAATTTTAAATGTTAAACAACCATAAATAGTGAACAGTTCAGATTCTGAAATTTTCAGCATGCACTGTAAAACAGAACTTTGGTTTAGTGTTTTTTTTTTTAAGGGCTTTTCCATAGTTTCAGGGTTCACAGGCCTTTGATTAGTTTGAGCTTTTCACATAGGTTAGATCGCTTGATTTCATAGTCGGAGTAGTTGCTGACATCTCATGCAGCTTCATATCAAGAAGCTATTTGCTAACATTAACAATCTGGCCAAATCTCATTCTGCATTAAAGCACATGGTTTGATATGCTGGGCTAAGTAACTTAAGCCAAGAATTTCAGAAATCATTGGTGATTTGAGTACCCAGCTTTAAGACCCCTTAAAGAAGCCTGATTTTTTTATGGTAGTGATCAGCACTTTCTGAGAAACAAGACACTCTAAGGTTTTTAGGCTTTAAGGGTCTCCAGTTGAGGCACTGAATATCACTTGTCTTGTGCCCTGTTTAAAAGATAAGAGCAGAACCGGTCTATTAAATATATCTTGGGAAAACATTTTTTGATAAATGAAATAAGTAATCATATCTATTTCCATTATAATAAATTAATAGAATTACTCCTATTTCTACCATTTATTTTTTTTTCATCAGGACCTGGTGAGAAATACTTGGAAATATTAAGGGAGCAAATAAACATTTTGTAGCAATGGTAGTGAAGTGTAAGAGTTTGCATTATTTTGTGCTGAAGTGTGGGTGTTTGCACAAATTAAGTCCCTTAGCTCTGCAGCTAGCTAAATTGAGAATGAAGTTGATATATTGAAATATGATGAGATGAAGAAGTGGTTATGGTGATATTGCTAACATTGCTTCTTTGTGTAGCTTCACTTTATGCACACTAGTAATTTTTTTCTTTTTGGCTGACTAAAATTCTCACAAGAAACAGCAAATACATATCTTATGTCTATTTTAATTTTTTTATTTCACATGCCAAACATATTCAATAGACAATATTGCAGATATTGCTTGTAAATTTTTTCTGAACTTTCAGAAAAGTGTAAAGCATTACACTAAATTCTGAGCCAATTTTTTTTCCCTCAGTTGTAACAGTAGTCCCTAGTCAGCAGATACTGACTCTTGTTTATGTGACCTGTGGTAGCCCTGGCCCAACTCATGTTGGTAAGGCCAGAGATAAAAATTGATCAGTTTCCAGAATTCCTGCATCTTGCATCCTAATTCACAGTGTCAGAAGTAAATTAAATCTTTCACAAAAAGGGAGAAAATGAAGCCATATTAATTTCTCAGTCTGGAAGAAAACCTGATAGAGAAATGGAAGAAGTCATTGCTACTCTTCCAAACTTTTCTGAGAGCAACTGATATCGAAGAGAAATTTGAGAGAGTAGAATCATACAAGCTACCATAGGAGGCAGGTCAGAAGCACTGGAGGTCTACACTGTATTTCAATGTGACCATGAAGGGCACTGAAGACTCATAGACAAATATTTTTTTTTAAATAAAAAAAACTATGACCAATGTCACTTAGGAAAGGCAATTTTTCTTTGGGAGAAAGTAGCTGCTTGGTGAAACCATTGATCTTTATCTTGCATAACTACTTAATAAAATAGTCATATGAACAGAACAATTAATGGATGGGTAGAATGGAGACTGAATTATTTGTAGTATGAGCAGCTACTGTGTCAAAGAACAATTACTGTGAAAGATGGATGTGGTGATTGCAAGGCTAGTGAAAACTGCTTCTGGAATAAAAGTGCTAACAAGCAGTAAAAGAACTGAAATGTGCAGTTAAAAATGCATACCAAGATATAAAGGCAGTATACAAAACTAAAATAATGGTAGAGACTATATTTATTTGCTATATACGTGGAGACAATCACAACATCTTCAAAGATGTCCAGCACAAGAGATGAGGTACAAAAATTACTAATAAATGAAATACATTCATGACCATTCAACTGGAAAACAAAACTCTGATCATGATGCCAAAACAGAGTTTTTTGTGTTCATTTAATAAATTTACAAATCAAGGTTCTACAGCAAATTGGCTTATGGTATGGAAACAAATGAACTAAGCATGAATTTAAAAATATGTACTGAGTGGAAGTGGAATACAATGTAATCACATAGGTAACGATTGGGGACTGCCTATTAAAAGAGAACTGTATTTGTTTCAAATAGGCTTATTTTGTAATGGCTATGTGGCAAAACCATACTGCCTATCTTCATATGGATAGATACCACACAGTTTGAAACAGTCAAACAAGATCTCTGTATGTATGTTTCAGATGAAGAGCAGTCTGCAAAAACAGATGATTAGACAGGTGTATAATTTGGCTACTGAACTAGATTTAAAGGACCTTTTTAAAGAATTTGAGTTACTTATTGAACTGGCATAGATTCATGTTAAAATCTTTGCATGCTTGCACATTTTCATTCTAGTTTAGAGTATCTGCGCAACAGTGAACCAGAGCGGTACGTGTTGGGGTGGTGCATGAGCCGTCCTCATATTCTTGCTGCTAACCTGAGAGTATAATGGGTGATGCCACCCTGACTCCCTTCATTTCCTTATTGACTGCTCATGAGTGGTTGTCTGAGCTGAGCTGGTGTGGTCCCCATTCCAGCTACTTGAAGTGTCTGCAGGAGGGAAAAGTTAGGCATAGGTGCCCATTTGCAGAGGGTTTAAAACCTGTACTAAGAAGCATAGGGAAGTTTGGCTTCAGCACATTCTCATGGAGGGAGTATTGCATCCCCACTATGTAGCCAGCTGTTCAGTTTGTAAGAACTCTGACTCCTCACTTTCCCAGAGCATGGTGCTGGACTTAGTGGCTTCCCCATAGGGAACCAGAAAGAAGACTCTGCTCTCCATCCCTTATGGTATGTAAGCATAAAGAAGTCCAACACTTCAGCTTCTTCACACCGCAAGGAGTTGTCATCTCAGAGGGCTAGATACCTGTCAGTCTCACAAGAAGATGCGTACCGAGGTTAGAGCAATCTTAGTGAGGTTGTCTCTAGTACCACACACTACAATGTTGAGTTGTCATTTCCAGCACCTCATGGGGTACCATGGAGACTGACTCCATTGCCCAGTCCTTCTGAGGCACCAAGTTCACTAGTGCAGACTGCGCCAATGACACTTGAGGCATATGTGGCAGCAAGAGACCTTCTGTGTCTCTGTCCCACACTCACATCTGAAGGAGGAGTCTGTAACTGCTACCACTGAAGTCATACAGGTACTGATTCTAACTGCTTTGTTGCTGGCACCACCACCAACAGATTTTCTCTCAGTACAGTCCATTACCAGTGCTTCAATTCATGATGCTTTTGGTGTGATCGCCAGGAAAATCCCAGATAATTTCATTAGTACAGTCCACTTCATGTTGACCCCAGTCCCATGTTGCTTACCTCTCCACTAGGTACTGTGCTGCCATGACACTCTGTCAATTCATCAGATGACTTGAAGGTGGGTTCCTACAGATCACCATCCTACTCCAGAAGAGCTGGAATAGTTTCATGACCTTCAGTGTATAAATCTAGCTTTCCATACCAGGGCTTCTACAGAAGTAGGTCAAAAGAGAAACTGTTGTGTGGTTGTGCTCCAGGATAATCCTCACAAGCTAGTGGACATCTTACATTCATCAGGTCTTACTATGCCTATTAATGAGATGATTTTGGAACTTACTAAAATTATTTTCCAGACCCCCTCTTCTTTAGCACCCACTGCTAAAACAAAATAAATATATAAATCTGAATTACTCACATCCTGCCCAGAGTGGTGGTGGCTATGAATGAGAAGTCAAGACAAGGGTGGGTTAAATCTACTTCCAAAGATAAGGATACAAAAATACTTATTTGGGATAGCTGTTTGTTCTTCTTTGGGTTTACAGTTTAGAATTGTGAACTGCCAGATGTTGCTCAGTAGGTATGACTATTCAAACTAGGACTTGGCGTCTATTTTCAAGACAAGCTACCAGATGATTCTGAGGAAGAGTTTAGGGCCTTTATAAACTAAATCCATTTAGTTGCACTGTCCTCTCTGCAGGCTGCTTTGGATGACGCAGACTCAATGGCTCCAGTGATCGTAATGGCAGCCACTATCAGTGGTGCTTCTTGGCTGCAGGCATCAGGCATACCTATAGAAGTGCAACGAACAACAGAGGACTTGTCTTTTGATAGCACTAATTCTCTTTTTGAGTAAGACAGATGAGGCTCTGCACTCTTAAAGACTTTAGGGTGTCCTGAAATCCTTGGGTATTTATACGCCAGCTTTTGGCAGCAGTTTATCCCATTTCTTTAGGGCTCGGCTGTACATTATTTCAAACAAGTGGGGTTAAGCACATTAGAACTGGGATATACCCTGAAGTTCACTTCTGTTTATCCCCATTTCTTCTACTCCTCCTCATTCCTTTTCAGGGACTGCTCTCATGAGAGAGAACTGATTCAAGAAGTTCAACCTCTGATATAATTAAGGCCAGAGAATAAGTGTCTTCTCAATATTGGGGTGTGGGATTTTATTCCCTCTATTTTCTTGTTCCAGAGTTGAAGGGGATGCCATTTTCATAGCAAATGTTCATTATCCTAGTCCTTCCTATCTTGGTTCATGGATCTTCCATTTGGATCTGTCGTCGGTCCCTTAAGTTTTCACAAATTGCATAGTGGTGATGGCAACAGAATTCTGAAATGCCAGAATTCACATGTACCCATATCTGGACAATTGGTAGTTCTTTGGACAGTCCAGCCAGCAGGTGAAGGAAGGTGTTGAGATATTCCACTCATTGAGTATGCTGATCAATGAAGACAAATCTTCCCTGTACAGAAGATCAAATTTATAGGATCAGTTCTTGATTAAAAGTCAAGAAGAGCAAGGTTTCATGCAATCTGTGGCCTCTGCAAAGAATTACAGGTTTATCTTCATACAAAAAGTAAGGAACTGATTGAAACTTCTAGGACACATTGTCTCTTGCTCATGACTCAGAATGCCAGACTTCACATAAGTCATGCAGAGCTGGTTGAAGTCTATCGATTATCCCTCTTGTCATCTGCTGGACATGCTGAAACATGTATCTGCAGCTTTTCTTCCCTCTCTAGATTGATGGATGAACCCTGCTAATGTTTGCAACAGGGTCTCCTTTGCTGCAGTTCTGCCTTCTTTGATTCTAGTCACAGATGCATCATGCCTTATTTGGGGTGTTCACCTAGGTAACTTTGCAAACACAAGGTTTCTGGGCAGATGAGGACCTCTCTCTCCACATCAATGTCAGGGAGCTTTGTGCTATTCATCTGGCCTATCAGATGTTTTTTCCCCACATTGTAGGCTATTCCACACAAATACTCTCAGACAACAGAGTGGCAATGTTTTATCTCAGCAAGTAAAAAGGGGCCAGGTCTAACCCCTTTTGCCAGGAAGTGGTGACTCTTTGGAATCTTTGTGTCGCGAACAGAATTTCACTCAAAGCATCTCATCTCTCTGGATCTCAGAACTCTTTAGCGGACTGTCTTGGCAGGCTTTTAAGCAGAAATCATGAATAGTCCCTCAGGCCCAATGTAGTAAAGTCCATTTTTTAGATTTGGGAAACAACATAGTTGGACATGTTCACCATCTATCAGAACAGAAAATGTCAAGGGAAAGTTTCAGTCCAGGGTCTGAGATAAATACCTTTCTATTATCATGGAAGGGGAAACTTCTCTTCACTTTCCTCCCCATCAATATGGTGCTGATTGTGCTGGCCAAACTCAGGCATGATCATGATGTTCCAACTTTGATAGCACCCACTTGGCCTTGCCAACATTGGTTCACTGACCTATTGAACTTCTCTGTTTGGGATTCAACTCTATGTTCTCAGGATCCAAATATAATTTCACAGTACCATGGCCAGACTCTGCACCCCAGTCCTCTCAGCCTGCACCTGACTCCCAGGATGCTCAGTGGTTAAATCATCAGGAATCTACCTCTTCCACTGCAGTTTGGAATGTTCTTTTGAATACCAGAACGTCTTCTACCAAGTACACTTATCTTATGAAGTGGAAGATGTCTTCTCTATGGTCCCAACAGAAAAATACCTCTCCTTCATAGGCATTCATTTACTTTATTATGGATTACCTGTTTTACCTAAAGGCGAAATGCCTTTCAATCAGGTCACTGGGAGTTCACCTGTCTCCTATCTTGACATTTCCATCTCCTGTAGATGGCAGATTGGTGTTCAGATTCTATGATGGTCAGATTCTTAAAATGTTTGGACAGACTTTTCCCACCAATTAAAGATCCAGCTCTATTATGGGATTTAAACTTGGTTCCCCCTTTTGAGCTCCTGGCCACCTGCTCATCATCTCAACTCTTGATGAAAATAGCATTTTCAATAATCATTACGTAGGAGGATTGCAGAACTCCAAACTTTGATGGATAGATCTTCCTTTTTAAGGACAAGATTGCCTTGCCTTCACACCACAAATTTCTGATTGAGGTGGTTTTGGAATTTTATATGAATCAGGCAATATACTTTCCAATATTCTTTCCAAAACCTCACTCTCTCAAAGATGAGGGAAGGACTCCACACTTTAGACATTATCTGACTGCTCGTTTTTTCCTTGGACAGTTTTCATTATCTCCTCAGTTATTCATCTCCTTTGCAGAAAGGATGAAAGGGAAACCTGTTGCCTCCTAGAGATTTTTCTTTCTGGATTTCCTCCTGCATTCATCTGCTACAACTTTGATAATGTTTCTCTACTTCAAAGTTTTAGCATGCTCTATAAGCACTCAAGGAGCATCAATTGCTTTTCTGTGTCATGTCCCATTAGTGACATCTTCAGGGCTGCCACTTGATGTTCGGTTCATATGTTCACTGCTCATTATGCTATCTGCCAGGCCTCCAGGGACAATGCTAACTTTGGGAGAATAGTACCAAAATCCTCGTTTATACAGACTCCAGTACCCTTCTCCATCTGAAACTGCTATTGAGTCACCTAAAATGGAATGGACGTGTATAAACATTGAAAGAAAAAAGTTACACATCTATTTTATAACTTCTGTTCTTTGAGAGATACTGTACATGTCCATTCAATGACCCACCCTCCTTCCCTTTTGTATCAGTCTCAGCAAACACTGGCTTTGGTGCAAAGGAACTGAGGGGTGCTGAATCCGTTCTGCTCCTTATACTTGTGGCTAGTAGCACACGCACATGTTGTCCTGACAGGTACCTCTATGGAAAAAAGTTCTTTGGCTCTGATGCACTTGCATATAGATACCTCAAATTGAACGGACATGTGCAACACATCTCCAAGAACAGAAGTTACAAAACAGATGTGTAATGGTTTTTTATATTTCAAATGGATATAGATCCCAGCGTGGCACCAAATATATATGCACCATGTAAATTCCCATTAGCACTGAGATAACATAAACAATTAACTTTAGTGAATTGTAAAAGTACATGTTGCTGATCTAGTTCCAATTGCAGATGACTGGATTACAGTATGGTGGTCATATTAAAATAAAACAAGTTAAAAACTTTTATAGATCAACAAAATTTGAATTAGGGCAACAAACATGAACAGTTGACTGGTCATGTCTAGACTTCAAAATATGATTATTTTCCATTTGAATGGAAGCCAAGGATTTTACTGGGTCAAATAAAGAAGTGCTAAACTTCCTCTTAGCGCCCTTTTATGTTACAAACATGTTTAAGAGACTTCCCTTCGTGATTGCCTCAGCATGGAAATGAGGAACATGTCCTGTTGATAACAAAGAAAGTTGCACAGCACATGTTTCTGTTAGTGTTCAATCGTGCCCTCAGAGAAATTTTTACTTTAAAGAAAAATAAAACACACATTCAAATTTCAGTAACTTAAGAGACAATAGAGAAAAGAATAGTTCTCACTGATTGTAGGTTTTGTTTGTTTTGAATAATTTAATTTTTATCCTTAACAATTTCATCATGTTAGAAATGGATTCAATTTCTTAATAGACAAAGGTTACTAAGGAAAAACCTGAAACAGTCACATTCCATTTCTTTTAACAGCATGATAAAAAGTTTTCATATATAGTTAATACAATGATGGTATGAAAATGAAATAGGGGCTGAGAAGAGTAAAGAATTGCTCTTTTGAGTTGAACCATGGGGAATTTCTGGAAGATTTACAGCTGTATTGGCTCATTGCTTAATCAGACAGCAGAAAGATGTTCTCAGTATGTGTTCTTTTCTCCTAATGAAAAAGACTATTAGCCCACACTAAGCTGTATATTTAAAGTCTTTTCTTTGAGTAGTTGGCAAAACAGGTTTAACCCATTTTTGGGTGCTCTACATGTGTACCTTACTTACAGCTGAAAGAGTTGGTAACAAATGTTTTAGATCATTTTTGGTTTCAAGCAGAAAAGTATATATTATATTTATACTATAGTGAAATGAAAGTATTAAGAGAGCCATTAGTGCAGTTTTTAGAGATTCACAAGATAATCCTTCTTCATATTTGCCTAACCTACAACACCAATAGCATGGACTAATTTTCTCAGGTGCTCAGCACTTGAGCATCATTGACTCAAAATTTTCAGAAACCCCTTCCACCTCACCTCCCCACAATTCTTTATGTTGGTCTGATGCCTTCTGATCTGTTCCTAGTCTTTCATTTCTCCCCTATTCTTCAACTGAGGTTCATCTAAAACAAACTTTCCTTCCTTCATCTACCCACCTTTTCCATTGCTTCTTCTATACTTTAATGCAGTTTGGCAGTGCTGAAATTAATCTTCAGTCACTTGAGTGCATTACCCTTGTGGTTGAGAAGAGGAGAAGCTTTGAATTCACTCTATCTGATTTACATTTGGTTTGCTGCTCCCATGACTCATAAGCCAAGGAAACTTTGAATTTCTATTTAGGATATCAAGATCTGCTCCCATTCTGTAGTAACTTTATGAAAGAACAAAAGAAACCTGCTGAGCTGTGGTTGGCTTCTTCACAGCCCAGAGGGTTCCCAGTTAGAACAGTGAGTGTATCAATTGTAGGTCAAATTGTTGTTCTTCATTCACAGTATCTGCGTATTTTGCTGTTTTCATATTTATTTTTAACATCAAGCTTCTGCTGATCAATGTATATCCAATGGTAATTCACTGCTGAGGAGCAGCTGGCTGAAGCTGAATCCTGGAAAGATACTGACAATACTGGTGAAGAAAAGGAAGCAATAAAAAAGTCTCACCACCTCTATAAACTTCCATTGTTGGCATCTGCCCACATATCAAGATGGTCTGCAATCTCTTTTACTTCTGGTTACTGTAATAGCAATGACCATGAAAAATTCCCCCGTCAATCAAAATTATAATTTATAATCTTAAGTAAATTTCAAAACAAAAAAATTAACTCTTCATTCTGACCTTATTAAAAAGTTTTGGTTCACTTTTTTTTTTTTCCAGAATGAAATTTTGTGGAACATGTCAATATTGACAATCAGCAGTTTTCAATGGAAAATGGTTCCATTGGAAATTTTCTGACCAGGTCTGTTCAGAACACACCTGTCCACGTGCACACACTACATAATGCTCAACTCTCTTCTTGGATTCTCCATTGAATACCATGTTCCACTGGAGCAATGGAACTCAACTTCAAGAGTCAGACTTTAGGAGTCTCAGCAACTGGCCTGCAAATGTGAAACTCAGTTCCTGAAGTGGTAATGATGATTCAACCTTAGCACGTTCACAGCAAAGTGGGATAAGAGCAGCCCATTTTTTCCAAACTAGTCATTTCATAGTAATGGGGAGATAGATTTGAACAGTGGAGAGGGAGCAGGACTGGGACTGCGTAGACATAGGTTCCATTTCTGACTCTGCTACCAACCTGCTGGATGTCACTTCACCTCTCTTTGCCTCTCTCAGTAAGTTGGGCTGATCAGTCATGACAGAGAGTCCACCTAGGATTTCAAACCAACAATTTTAGGCCTGGCCAGATCATTAGTTAAAGTTGTGTCAGCCACATATGCTCTGTGGGTGAGTGCCATTGACCCCAGCTAACGGGACAAGGCAAAGGTGAAACAAGCAATCATGTCTTTCCACAATAATATCCATACTAAACATTAGACAAACACTACCACGTAAAATAAACAACATCTAGTCCCTGCAGACAGAATGTTGATCTAGTGATTAGGATTCTAGCCTTTGATTTGGGAGTTTTGGGTTCAATTCCCTGCTCCATCACAGACTTGCTGTGTGACCTTTGACAAGTCACTTGGTCACTCTGTGCCTCAATTCCCCATTTGTAGAACAGGGATATTGTTCTTCCCTAGCTGGGAGAATAAATACATTAAAGAGAGTGAGGTGCTCAGACAGTAGGGCCATGTAAATAACTTAAATAGAAGGGAAAAGCAAGAGAAATCTTGGGCCATGTCTACACATACAGCACTGCAGCTGTACTGAAGCAGCTGCTTCGCTGCAGTGCCTCTGGTGACGACACTCTATGCCAACAGGAGAGAGCATTCCTGTCAGCATAAAAAACCCACCTCCAGGAGCAGCGGTAGTTATGTTGGCGGGAGAAGCTCTCCTGCCAACATAGCGCTGTGCACATGTTGTGCAACTTATGTTGCTCAGATGGGTGCTTTTTCACACCCCTGAGCAACATGTTATGCTGACATAGGCTATAGTGTAGCCATACCCTTAGTGTATACGCTTTCTATTTATACGTCACTAGGTGCCATGGTGCTGGGGGCCATCTAAGAACCTAGATAAATAGAACCCCAAATTCAGCAGTCGTCGTACAAAACTTTTGACCAGATGAGGTCTTCCAAGACCCCTACTCCATTTGTGAGATTGTCTGTGGAAACAATGTCCGATATTGGCAGCTATGCAAAAGCTAAGGAGCCAAAGGATCATGCAAAAAGAGGATGTTGCTAGAAGCCACTCAGCAGCAGTAGATGAGTACCTAATGTGCAGAGTAGGCAGCAAGAGTAGGATGATCTGTCACATGAAATTATAGACCATATCCCAGTTTAAACACGGAACTTGCAGAGGCTAGGAAGAGAGAGTGGACGTGGACCCTCTCTGCACATCTGTAGCTGCGATCGCCCTCCTGTGCAGCTATTTCCCTTCTGTGCTAAAAGCAGATGGAGAATCCTCCCTTCTCCTGCCCCGCTCCCTGGCTGGTGAACTGAGAATTCTTCAGACAGGTGAATCTGAAGTAGGAGCAGCAAACAGCAGAAGCTATTTAGTGTTGGGGCTTCCAGGCCACTTCTGCCAGTAAGTAGAGCTGAAGCAGTGCCTGCTGGAAACAGGAGTGTCCCTGCTTGGAATTCCTCTGTCTCCTGTCCTCTAAAGAGAGTTGGCCCTTCCTTCTAATGGGAGAGAGTAAAAATGAAATCTTCAAAATGGAGATAGAGAGAGAGAGATGGTCCACACATCCAGCTCACTCCCTTTCTCCCATCCTCCAGTGCAAAAGAAAAATACAGTATATAAAATGCATAGTGATTTTGTATAAATATATATATACTTTTGAATTGTCTTAATCTTCTAAAATGCAGGATATTGACTGAGTGTTTTAACTTTCAAGGGAAAAGCCTTCCCACTTTCACCCACAGATTCCTCCATTTCCTAGTGTTTTATTTGTTTAAAAACACTCATCTTGTTTTTATAGAAATATTTATTCTATTTCTGGGTCAAAATTGGGGTAGGGAGGCCCAATGACATCACCCTACTGACCTCTGCACACAATCTCTTCTCCCAGCCCCACCCACACTTCTGTTTGTCTTGCTCTGGTCCTGTTAAGGGGACACAAGGGGAACTCTTTTCAGATGTATTTCTTTCTCTTGTCCACATTTTCTTCTCCGGACTGCAGCCTGTCATCATAAGATGATGCAATGCCATATCAGTATACAATGTTGAAACTAACGATGACAGCCTGGGGCTCCCCCTACTATCTCGTTATACTGTAGCCATTTGTTTTCAAGATACTACATAAGTCAGAAAAGCTAATATGGCTCAAGTTAGCTCATGATAGTTCCCTGTTTTTTAAGCATCAGTGAACCTAAGCTCATTCTCCAGATCAATGTGTCCTACCGTGTATTGCGTTTCTTCTTCAAAAATGAGGGGATTTGCTGTCCTTAAAATGTCAGTCTCTCATTGTTTGAAGAATTTAGGAAGCTATTAATCTGTGATACACAAAACTGTTGTAGACAGGTAAAGGAATCCCCAGGTTACCAAGCACCACGCAGAGAAAACAGTTTCTTAACTACTTACAAGTTTATTTGGGGCCAAGAGGGTGTGGGGTTTTACAAGGGAAAAGGAACATCACATATAACAGACTTATCTACTTTCCTAAATAGGGGGACTAAAGCAGATTAGAAGGATAACAAGACACAGGATACACTAATTAACGATTAGATGATTTCCAATAGTATAATTAATTAATATTAATTATACCTGAAAACTATAACAAGCATGCTATTTAAAATCTTACCACCACGAGGAACAGGGTCATGACGCCTGGCCAATGGGGGGATACGAGAAACGCTCGGATTCAAGACCCGGACCGGTTACACTCGACTCGACTCTCGCCCAGTAGAAGACTCGGGGGCGGGAAGGGAGGCAGCAGCTTCAGGCGTGCAGTCTGGTGGGCCGACAGCTCTCTTCAGTCAGACCCACCGAGATGCAGCAGTGTTTATGCACTCGGGCTATGTGCAATATTCGTAACAGCTGATGGCTGTTGGGCTATGTGCTGTATTCGTAACAGCTAATGGCTGCTGGGCTATGTGCCGTATTCGTAACAGTTGATGGCTGCCCCTGGCTATTTGCAACGTCCCATTGTTTGCCATTGCAGACGTGCTATCTTAGGTGTGTCAGTAAAGGTCCCGATAAGGTCAGGTCTCAGGTCTACTGTAATTGCCGAGCGGGAGGGGCTGAGCGGGGGCGAGTGCCGGTCACTAGATATTATGTTGTCGCCACAAAAACATGTTGACAACATATAATGAGTTGAATGAAATATAATTCATAATTGCTAACATATAATGAAGGAAGATAAGCATTGCACATAAAATCCATCAGTGTATCACAGCTTATTGATACAAGGGTTTATTTCTGACTGATGAGAAAACGGTTTCATTGAAAAATTAAATTCCTCTTAGTAGAGAAGTTCTATTTTCCCCTCCCTGCTAGCAGATACAAATATCCTGTAACCACAATCAGGAAAGAGAAAAACAAAGGAAAAGAGTTAAAGGAAGTGTTGTTGTCAAAATGTATATGTGCAATTTAAACGGCTGGTAATTCATTCCAATGAGAGAAAAAAAGTTCACACATTCACATATTGCTGCTGGTTCTGATTGCTTCTCCTTTTTGTTAACTGCTAGCAATAATTAGAAATGTTTAATGTCAATATGATCAAGGCCCAGTAGATCAGAATTTTCCTTCAAGAGATGATGGAGGTCAGGATTAATTTGTTGCTGAAATTACTCTGTGTTTTGAGAGCATTATGTCTGCACCCCACGTCCCTCCCGCCTTCACTATATGATAAAAAGGGCCTTGAATCTCACGGTATGTTCATGACATAAAGGAGATCTATTTGGAAAGATTTAATGGGCTTGGAATAGAGGGTAATAGACATTGAATTGGAGTAATTTATGTTGTGTGGTGAAGAAGATAATTTTTGAAGTTTCCGAGACTATCCCTACTGCTGCATGGTTCAAAGTGAATAGACATTTTCAAATCATTTTTTTTTATAAGCCACATAAGGTCAATGTGTATAATTTCAGAGGTTTTATTTAAAACCTTCAAGTTTGATTTAAAAGCAATCCAATTTTAATACACACTCTTGAACAGCTAAATGGTCCAAGAAAGACTTTCTTTATGATCAGGGACAAAAATCATGGAGATTTGCCTCAGAATTAGTTGTTAAGATAAATGTATAATTGTAGTTGCCTTATAGAAAAAGTGTTTACTTATAACAGGACAAATTCAGACCTCACGTAAGCATTACACAAGGATTAAGTTTGGCCCAGTGTCTCCACCTGTTAATAATACCCTGCAAAAGATAATGAGGAAAAAAATGAAGCTCCTGAACATCCCAAGAGGGAGTGTGTTTTATTGACTGGAATCACCACTAAAAGAAATATAGTGTATACTACAAGATAATATAACCAGCTAAATTTTGCAAGGGTTAATCAGATTTTAGCATTCTATGCTCACTAGAAAGAAAGAAAGAAGTAATACCATTTTATTCAGCAGGTTTAAATAATTTCATAACAGACTAGAGGAAAACATTATGGATTAAATGTTCGTTTTAATTATGTAAACTGTCTCTGCAAGCAAAATGGACATTTTGGGCCATGTAAGGGCAAGCATTTTTATGAAAAGAAGTAGAGCTGAAACACTGTACAAGTAATGAGGCTCTTTCCCACTGCTTAAAAATTCCCTAGGGGAAAATGTGGTAAAGGAGAAAGTCAACATCATTAGAACAGACTAACTTGTTACTTTATGCTTAAAAACAATGCAAGGGTTTATGAAAACATGAAGTAATCACATACAGAAATCTTCCCTAGGCATGACTGTAACATCTGATTGCTGCTCTTTGGAATTCAATGATGTGCTTTGGCAGTCAGTTTTGACATACTGTGAACTAGAGACAGGTAGATCTTTTATTAGAACAGGAAGTTGAATGTAAAAGCACTGAAATGAATTATGGAAAGCTTTTATTTTTCATCTAAGGAAAACATTTTTGCTAGGATACAGAATAACATGACAATCAGATTATTCAGCAGCCATGCTATCTCTGGCTTTAGTCTCATTATATCTGATAAATGGACCGGAGTTGTGTGTGTTTGGTACGTGAGTGGGAGACTTGTGAGGAAAACTGAAGTTGCTGCAGAAGTTGTTGATGATTTAGGAGGTGGCACTATCCCCTTTGAATTAACTTTGAGCCAAAGTCCCAGCATGAAGATACTGGACATTGTTTTTTGGATGAGGTGTGTTACACTGAGGTCCTGATTGATCATTAAAGATAATGTACATTGTGGTCCTTTCTGCAAGATAACCTGGAAAAATTCTAATTGGGAAATTACATTCTCCTTATCAAAAATAACTTCTCCTCCCTACCTCTAATTTCATCTGTCAGTTTCTTTTTCAAGTGTGTGTGCACATGTATATTCCACACCTGCTGTGTGAGCACCCTATGCACTAGAGCTGGAGCCTTTGGTCAGCAGTACCTGCCAGGGCAGTGCATATACCCTGAGCATCCTCATGCCTCCAGCTGAGGGCATAAAGAGAAGAGCCTTTCTGACCCCCTCTCAGCTCCTTCTCACTGCCCAGGGATAGGAGTTGAAGGTGGCAGTAAAACCTAGTGTTCACTGTTTTTTCTTGCTTATCAGCAGTTTTTCCCTGTGTACCTAGTTAGTAGTTAGCATAGTCATAAGTGTATAGTTAGCTAGTGTTTGTTTCCTTTGATCACCTCTTCAGCGGATGCTTCTGTTTTGTTCCTGGTGTGGTACTCCGGAATCAGCATAGTTATGCATAAGTCCCAAAGTTTTAAAAACTGCTTGCCTTGTGAAGCAGTCCTGACTGTTAATGATAAGCATGGTAGTTGCCTTAAGCAGTTTAAATGAGGAGTGTGTTAGGGACAAATTTAGTATTTGCACATTTTTTTCTAAGAGGACCCACCAATCTAGAGAGGCCCATCTGAGTGAGTACTTCATGAAGAGGTTTATGTGTCTGGATTTCAGAGCATTTCACCACCACTCACTGATACCATCTACATTGAGGCACACGGAATCAGTACTGATGACTCCAATACCAGTCACTTTGGTAGCCCACCACCTCTTCTTTGTATGATGACCCCAGCACCATTGCATTGACATCTTCACAATTGATGCTGATGACTATAGCACTGCTGCTCTCTGTATCATAGACTCTCCCAAGCATTTATGGCAGCCAGAGACTTGTTCTGCACATAAGTATCAGACTCTCCTGTACAGGCCCATCAGACAATGGCCACTGATGAAACTAATTGTACTACTGAATCCCTCCAGTACAAGGGTTTCAGGTACACCTACAGGCTTTGCACCACATTTACCCAGGGAATACCCTTTTTCATTTTCAGATGCTCAAAACAATAGAGAAGCTTCCCCAGTTAGATTCTAGGAGTCCAGCTTTTCCCCACACACATACCGGGGTGACATTCTAGAGAGGGAACTTACTATCATGCCCATAGGTCCTTGGCTAAGGACAAAATACCTAAAAGATCTCCTTGTTGTCCACTAGCTCTTCAGACTTACCCCCATGGTCTTACTGGGCACCATGAAGCATCCTGTAAGCCACAAGATTTGTCTCAGCCATTCAATCTAGACCAAGGTCTGTCACCACAGCCTCCCAGAAAAGATTCTGTGCCTCCTCAAGTGGCTCAGCCTGTTATCAGTTTGCCTTCTTCAGATGATGTCCATGAGGAGGAACAGCCAATGCCGGCACATCTCTCATCTTCCTTATTGGATGATGCCATAGTACCTGAAACTTCTTCATTGATTCTAAATGACTACTAATAGTTCCATAATCTTATGAGGAGGGTTGCTTAATCTCTCGAGATTTCTATAGAAGTTGTCCAAGAAAATCATCACAAGCTATTAGATATTACACACATCTGTGCATGGATAGGTAGCTTTAAATATCAGTGATGGACTTGTGGACCCTGGCAAGCTCATCTGGCAACTCAAAAAGAGTGGACTGCTGCTACCAGGCTGCAGGTTCACTAGCAGAGGCATCAGCAAATAAGAGGACCAGACGGGAATCTCAAATTTACCCCTAAGACAAGAAGTCAAAGACGCTTGATTTGTTTGACATGAAGGCTTATTCTACATCTAACTTTCAAATGAGAATTGTGTTCTATCAGACTCTATTGTCAAAATAGGATTTTATTAATTGGGATTCACTGTACAAGTTGGCAGAGAAATTGCCTCAGGACATAAAAAGAGGAATTTAAATCCATAATAGTTGAAGGCCAACTTGTAGACAAGACATAGCTGCAGGCAGCTCTTGACACTGCAGACTGCTATCACCATGCTGAAGTCTTTCTTTCTCCACAGCTCAGGCATACCAGGGAGCAGCCTAGGCTAAGTCTTCACTGACGGTGGCAAATTCGCTGCCGTCAGATCGACTGGATCGACTGAGTGGTCAGTGAAGACCCGCTCAGTTGATCCAGAAATCGACGCATTAAGACCACCTTCTCAAGTGGCGTAGCGCTGCGTCGATGGGAACGCGGTTCCCATTGGTACAGTGCAGTGAAGATGGCACGCAGAACAGACACACAGAAGTCAACGGGATTACGCAAGTTTTTTGCTTAGTTTGCGTAACTCCGGTTGACTGCTGCCGAATCTCCGAGGTAAGTGTAGACAAGCCTCTAGTTAGTGGAAAAACATTTTTCTGAGGCTTTACGCTCCCTTAATGACTTGAGATCATCATTAAGATACCTAGAAGTTTGTGCTTCAGCCCCAAGGGGAGGCATATAGGCTTCAATCGCCAACCTCTCCAGAAAGTGTCACAAGTTTCTGTGAGGAAAGCCTTCCATTTTGCCTTCAACAAGCTCAGCCTAACAGCTTTCATCTACTGTTTCCATCCAAGGCTCAGATTTTAGATATTTTAGAATACCTATTAGACTTAAAGAAAGCTGATCTCTCTATGAGTTCAATAAAAGTCTGCCTTATGTTTTTTGCTGCCATTCACCCTATGGTTCATGGACATTCTCCTTCAAACCATCTTATAGTGGGGACATTTCTGAAAAGCCTCATAGGGGTTTGCAATCCAATAAAAGAACCCCTCTCTGCCTGGGACCTTAATTGTCAGCCCTTAAATGTCAGGGCTTAAGGGACTCCACTTGAACCATTGGGCTTCTGTTCTTTCTTCCATTCATCAACTAAGACAGCCTTTCAAATTGTAATGACATTGGCAAGAGAGTGGAAGAGCTTCAAGTTTTAATGACAGGGACTCCATATACAATATTTTAAAATTGAGGCCTTAAATCTTGTCTCTGAAATGTTTATTGAAAGTGGTCTCAGAATTTCACCTGAAATGAGGTCATCCATTTACTGATGTTCTCTCTGAAACTGCATGCTCAGAGATGAGGAGAGGCAATAGTGTAGTTGATAGCAAATGGAATTCACCCACTTCTCATTTGGAGGTTAGGTTTTTTACCACTGCGCCATTGAGGAGAGGTCAGATTAGGTTGAAGTTCTCAGGACATTATCATTTTTCACAGGGAGGACAAAACAACTTAGATCCTTACCAAGACTCTTTGCAGTACAAGCACAACAAATTTCCGACTAGATATCTGCCTGCATCAGGACATGTTATGACTTAACAGAGGTAACACCATCGACAAGTTGCACATCCTGCCAGGGCTCCAAGCTACCTCAGTAGCTTTTTTTTGTTCCAGTCATAGACATTTGCAAGGCACTTGGTCTTTGGTACACACATTCACTAAACATTATAACATGAGAGTTGAAGCATCTAGACCCAATGCAAACTTTGGAAAGGTGGTGCTACACTCCTTGTTTAAGTAGACACCAAATTTCCACTGTGATGGGATGTCTGCCCCACACTGGCATATAAAGGGTTAAAAGCAGCCTAGAGAGGCTGTGCAGGGGGTAGCCAATCAGGGCCTTGCAGGCCCATATAAGAAGAGCTGCAGGGCAGAGCAGGGTCAGTAGCAGTCTGGAGCTCGAGGAAGGAATGCCAGTACCTTGGACAGAGCAGCACCTGGAGATCCTGAGATGAGGACAAAGCAGGTTCTGGGGCCACAGAGGAGTGGCCCAGGGAAATGTACTGGGGAGATGGAGGGGACGCAGCATGTGACTGCCATCTACAAGGTCCCTGCCAGGACCTGGAGAAGTGGCTGGACAGGAAGACTACAGTACTAACCCCCAAAAGGGGGGAGCATAGACAGTGACATGGCCAGAGGGCCATGTCATGTAGAGGATGCTGTGGCCTCTGGAGTGACATGGGTTAGAGAGTGGGCATGATGGTGGGTGAGGCATCACTGTGAGAGGGCGTATCTACCTGCAGAACTAATCCCCAAGAGGGCCAGCAGGAGGCACCAGCATGGAGAGTGGAGCCCCATCACAGCCACCTCCAAACAAGTACTGCTTGGGAGTTCCCAACAGTGCGATATATATGTGCACAGCCACTCAAAGAAGAAATGGTTACTTAACTGTACAGCAACTGTGGTTATTCAAGATGTGTTGTGCACATGTATAGCCCATGACCACCTTCTGTATATTCCACCCTCTCTTCCTGTTACTGCAGAGTCTCTTAACATCAGGATTTTCATGGTGGAGGAACTGATGGGGGTCAGGGCAGCTCCCCCTTTGTGCCCTTGGTTGAAGGCATGGGGACACTGAGGGCACATGTGCCTCCCTGACAGTCACTGCTGACCAAAAGTCTCCATCTCGAGTGTACGGGGCATGCACATACCAACAGTAGAATATATATATATGTGCACAATGCATCTCCAAAACTCAGAGTTACTGTACAGCTAAGTGTCTCTTTTTGTCTGAGCTGTTGGGTAGTGTAGCTGTGTGCGGTGTAAAGATTGTGGATTTCACTCAAGCGGCAGTTACATTTCAGTGAAGGGGGAAGTGATCCCTGTATAGATAGGTTTTCTTTTTTTAGTTAGTGTGCAAAGTTAGCTGAGTACTTCGGAACCTTTTGATGAAAGGTGTTATATAATAGTTTTCATTATACCCTTAGTAAACGTCAATATTTTAATTTTAACAATTTTTGTAAAAAACGAGATAATGGTATCTGGGCTTATTGTATAAAAATGATGTGTAGCTACATATTGAATTAACTGTCCACTAAGCTCAGCATAAACAGGCCGCTCACCTCACCATTTAGAATCAGAAAATGTTATTAGAAAAATCATCTTTCTGACAATCAGCGATAGATTAAATAATGCTTAACCAGGAGGCCCATGTCTTGCATCAGGATCTGAAAGTCAGTAAACTCTAAGATGTTAATTGCTTGCCTAAGGCATAGATGCACTGAGTGTCAGAGTCAAGATGAGAAATCAGGAGTTCCTGGCTTATGATGCCCTATTAGACAAAGTTTTCTTCTAAATGTCACTTAGTTAGTAATTAATAGTACTAACAGTTATAATAATTACTTGACAATATTATATTGTCTTTGACTGATGAGTCGTATGTGTTTGTATACAAGACCCAGGAATCTCTCATAAAGTTTCTACATTAAGATCCATTTTTTCAACAAACAGTTTAGCACTGCATGTCAGTCCTTTTGTCTTCTGAGGTAATGACTTGAATCTTATTCTGGAAGTGTCACCCAGAGAATAATTATCTTTGTGTTACTATTCAAAAACAGAGTTTGGTTGATTTCTTTTAACTTGACAGCCATGTGTCTTTGGTTCAATAAATGTTATCAAGCATTCTTCGGCTGCTCCTATTGCATCAACTTTAATTAGTTTTTGATTGCTGTTAATTTCACAGCTTTTTCTCTTTAATAAATTGCATCAAAATGGCTTAGTTTTTGTTGCAGCAAGTTTTAATTAGTTTTGTACTTTGCTTACTCTATTTTACTTGTTCTTTTTTCAAGAAATCACCCCACAACTTCTTCCTTTAAAGATACCCATGAGTCATAGATTCTGATGCTGTTGATTAAAACAGCTTATAGAAGCTCTGAACATTGAACACTTCTCCCACAAGAACTCAGGACAGCACTTCTATTTGTTCAGACTACATAACCCAAATATGGGTCACAAAATATCAGCAATAGACATTGCGTAATAGAATAACTTACGCGTTTGGCTCTCTGTAGACAGTTCTTATATAACAGTTCTTATATAACAATTGTTTAAGGCCATTTTTAATGTAGTTTCTGTTGTACAAGTTATACATTGCTAAAGTGTTTCTCTTAGACTAAATGTTTGTAAGAAGTAATAAGTCATTGAAGGGGCCTTTATGCAGTGTGTACGGAGATTTTTTTTCAATGATCTTAATATATAATTGTTGTTTGTATTTCAGTAGTTCCCAGTCAGGATAGAGGCTCCATTGTAGATACACACAGGAAGACACTTTCCTTTTCTGCAGAAATAATATTCTGTAGAATAAGAGGACATGAATGAGGCTAATGGGGAAGGATACAGTCAAAATTATAACTAGATTTTATGATATTGCTACTAATCTGGAAGCTCAAAATTTTTTTCAGGAAATGGATGAATCACTATCAGGAATGATCACTACCACTATCATGATTAATGCCTGTCATGTATTACTCCAAAAATTTGAAGAAAAATTTGTTGTAGGATGTCCCATGTAGTTGTCCTCTCAAGGTCCCACACAAGAGGATTGATCAGAACAATATGTCCATTGTGAGTTTGTAAATTGTTATTCGTATACAAGAAGAATAATATGTAAGAACACTAAGTGAGAAGTCAGTGTGATGAGTAATATAAAACGCTATGTTTGATTTCAAGTTGTTTATCTGCTTCTTTCTAACCAACTTCATTGAAAATTGCCCTTCTAAGCCAATACACCTCTTACTTTATCAAAGACTGGTAGAGAAAGTGTCATCTTCATCTGCCCACTCCTTAGGATGCCCAGATAGCAAGTGTAAAAAATCAGGACAGTGGGTGGGAGTGTAATAGGCACCTGAATAAGACAGAGCCCTGAATATCAGGATTGTCCCTATAAAATCGGGACATCTAGCCACCCTACCGCTTCTATTGAAAATATGTTAAAGTTTCCTGGCCCTCACATCCCTCTTCTATAAACCTCACTTTAAAAACTCTTAACGTCAGTTTTGTGGTCTCCTAAAATAAGAACGTAGTAAAAGTGCTTTCAGGCAGGAATGTCCTCTTAAAGTAGAAGGGCTTTATCTTCTTTCATTCAGAGGATTGTTTCACATTTGAGTAGTCTCCCTTCTGAATTTTAACATCTAGTATAGCAGATGTTGCCACTCACGAGGGCAGCTAGAGACTAGGGCTAGTCAAAGATTAGTAATTTGCATGAACATTTTCAAACATCCGGGTTTTTTTTTTTTCTTTCATTCACAATTTCTCACAAAGTTGTCTGGTTTTAAAATGAATCAAAATGTTTAGTTGAAGAAAAAATTCAAAACATATGTTTGGTTAACTCAAAAAAACACTTTTTCAATGGAATAATTGTTCAATGAAAATATTCCAATCACCTCTATTTGAGAGTATTTAACTGTTCAGCATTAAGAACATGTTATATCTTCTGGCTTTTGTGGTCATCTTCAGTAATTTATTTTTGGGATGCTTCTGTTGCTCCTCCATTTTAAATAAAAATGGCTTTATTTCAAGGCTATCTCAAAGGCTCCTCTAGCAAGAGAGAGTAAAGATTTCACATTGTTTGTTATGTATGGGATCTATTTGTATTTATAAATAAATAAACACACCCTGACCCCCACCACCCTGTGATTCCATGAGTTTCCTTGAGACCTGTTGATGCTGAGTCACTTAGCAACAGGAGAACACTAACTTATTTCAGGTTTGCCAGTGTTTTCTGCAGTTACCTCATCCTTCACAAATATGTCTCTGATATCCTGCTCAGCACACCCAGAACTGGGAGCCACTGTGTTACCCGCCTGTCTTAGCAAGAGTGAGAGCTTTGCTGCTGCTGTGTGTCAGCTCCCTGACACAACAGCCTGTCTGCATTGCCAGCAAACGCTTCAGGACTTTGCCTTGCGAGTAAAAATCAGTGAACCCCAGTTCATGAATTCCTCAGAGACATCACCCCGCAGTGTTCCATCCCTCTCATTAGACACTCTCAGAAATTATTAGGTTCTCTGCCTCCAGAGCACATATGAGCCTGTTAGGCTGTTAATTATTTGAGAACTCACACTTCACTTCAATACACACAGCAGTGAGAGAGGTTTTTTTTAATAAAACAAGGATGTTTATTAACAAAGAGCAGAGATTTAAGTGATACTAAGCAAGAGAAAAAGAGACACACATGCTTACAAACAAAACAAAATCAAACACGCTTTCTAGTGACTAAAACTTAATCTTACCAAGCTACGCTCTTTGCCTGAGTAGTTTTCTTAGTCAGATCAGTCAGAGTCCCCAGTCATCACAGCATCAAAGTGATGGATACTAAGATGTTGTCTTGCTCCATTCTCTCTGCTTCAAGAGCCAGGAAAGATTAGTGTGGTGCAGACTCTGTCCCCCAATGTGCTTGCTAAGCTGTTGATTGTTAGCTTGTGGGGGTAATGAATGTGTCAGCCCTGATATGAGTTACAGTATGGTGGTCCCTCTGCCAGTTGGCATTGAGGCGCTCCCAGGGTCACAGCCTGTTTCCAAACACCACAGGTCAGGTTAAGATTCTGTAACTGGTATTTTTAGTAAAAGTCACGGGCAGTAAACAAAAGTTCATGGAAGCCCGCAATCTACCCCTGACACTTAGGGATACTCTACACTTAAAACTTACAGTGGCATAGTTGTATTGGTACAGCTGTGCCACTGTAAGAGCATTTGTGTAATCATGTTATGTCAACAGGATAGAGCTCTCCCGCCGTCATACTAAAACCACCTAAACGAGCAGCGGTAATGCTGTCCACACAAGCACTTATCCTGGCAAAACTTATGTTGCTTGGGGTGTGTGTTTTTCCACCCTCCTGAGTGACAAAAATGTTGCTGGAATAATTAAAATATGAGGGGGGGGAGAGACTAACAGTCGGGGTTCACTGCCAGCTGCTGCTCCAGTCCTACTGCTGCTTCTGCGGTGGGGACTGACTGCTGCTGCTCCAGCTCAACCCCGGTTGCTGCTCCAGACAAAGAAGTCACAGAGGTCCGTTAATGGAAACTGTGATCTCTGTGACAAAATAATATCCTTACCCGTAGGATACATTATTTAAAGTATAAAATTGTCACTCTGGAGATCTCACCATTACACTCTAATTTAGTTAATATGTTTTAACTTCCAGAGTCGCAGAATGTTTCCTGTTAGACTTCTTTCCTGGGAATGACAACACATTATTCATGCTATCTCTCAATCTGTGTCCACCCATATTCATATGTATCAAGGGCTGAGGAAATCAGATGAATGCAGGTGAATTCCAGAGTGCCTTATTGCAATGTAGATTCTTCAGTGCTAGCTAACAACTAGCCCCAAGAATAAGCAAGGAAAAAACCTCAACACTCTGAACTCTACTTTTAAAGTTCATTTTCAGTACTTGCAGTCACTATAACTCCTGGCTATTAACACTCAAACTGCTCTAGTCTCTCAAATAGGCTGCTTAACAGCAGTGTCTGTATAACAATCTCTTGAAAATTGATGGTTTCCATCTGTAAGTTTTCAAGTGCCCACCACTGAAATTTGCAAATCATTCTCAAACTGCTCATGCCCTCTTCAGACAGACACAGCTTCTTATAATTATTGGTCAAAGGCATTTTTGCTGTGCATTACATAAATTCTTCTTTGCTAGGGAAATAAAAAAAAAAGTTGTTGGTAGCATTTTCTAAGATGGCCAGTTTGAGAAATTTCCCATTTGAAACGCTGACTGGGTTTTGCACTGTAATATGACACATTGAAACTTCTAGTTAGTATTATACTATAGATTTCTTTCATAGGTACTGCACATGTTGAATTTATGTTTCCTTTCCAAAATGTGGAATAAACTGGGAAAATATTTTGCCAAGGGACAAATATAGTTGTCATTTTCAAGCAAGCATGTTATGGGATGAATTGATGTTATTGGAAGGAAACAAATGAAGCTGCAGTTGAATATTGAGGGCACAATTATATTGTTGGCTTCCCTACGTGCCACTCCCCCCCCTCCCCCCCACCCCCCCCCCAAAAAAAAAGATTAAAGAAGAGATCCAATGTTGTTTTTTCTTTCTTTTTAGCTGGAGGATACACATTCACAAGCATCAAATTTGTGTGCTGCTCTGGGCAGATATCTTCATGATTCTAAGAATAGATAGTTCAAGGATAAGAATAGGTCCCCAAAAGCCGTAAAGATTACATTACTAAAAATGGGTAGTTAGAGTATATAATCAAGCAGCAGAAAAGCACAGGGTTAGATCTAGAAAGAACTAAAGTCTGATCTCTTTCCTCAGACAAGAAATAAACATGGAGCAAAGGGCACATTAAAGAGAAACAGCCAGCTAAAAAAAAATCACATGTAAAAAAAATTGCCTACCTGCGGTAAACATTTTGGAGAGGGAACTGTTTCTCCTTCTGCTTGTATAACACTAAGCCTAATTGAAAAGCAATCAAGATAGGGGTCTTTGAATGTTACTGAAGTGTAAAATGATAAAATTTTCTTCACAAACACTGGCACTTTGTAAACAACTACAACAACAAAAAATACAGATCCCTATATTCACTGTCTCCTTTCATAACAGGATAAGAGGATTGTTATATTCTCTGGCCAACAGAAAATAGTAGGCTGTAGTTAAGTATATGTGGCTTTGTCTTGAAGCCTTAATTCTAGTAGATGGTCTTAAGAATATATCTACACAGACCACAGAAGTGAGCCCCAGTTGACAGTTGACATGCAGTGGCTTTTGCTAGCTCTCTGAAAATGTCTGCGCTTTCACATTTCAGTCCTGTCAGCTGCAGCTGGAGCTGAGGCTCTGTAGCCCATCCCTGTCCCTCGGCATCAGAGTCCAAGCTCCAGCACAAACTGCAACTTTAAAAGCGCTGTCTGTGCAGCTATTTTTTGAGCACTAGCATGAGCCCGGCTAGCCTAAGGGAGGCTCGCTGATGTGGGCTGTGTAGGCATACCCTAACTGACAATAAAAAAATCACCAGGGGATTTAGAATTGATGAATTATCCTTATTCTAAATGACCTTGGCAAGAATCTTTTCAATCTTTGTGCTTCCAGTTCTTTCGATTGTGTTTTTTTGATGGTGATAATGTGTCTCCTGAAGTACTGTGAGTAAATGTACAAAAGTAGTGACGACAGATTTTACAAAACAAAGCTTTTGCATGTATTTTTCTGAAGGCCATTTCTAGACTTATAGTGATAGTTTTTTACTCTGATCAGATGTAATGTGTGTTTGTTAGGGTTCCCCCCTCCCTTTGCTTCTAACGCTTGGCATTACACAGTTTCCTCTTTCAAATAGGATCAGAAAGGTTTTCTAGGTTTTTATTTGTAATGGAAAGTTTTGACACTTTTTATTCCTTTCACTATCAACACTTGATGTGTGTTGTCTCTGCAAATGCATCTATCGTCATCTATTCTTTGATAGGCTTTGGGTGGGTAAGTGCTTTAGGGTCAAATTATAGCGTATTCAACCAGAGCTGTGGTAACAACAGTTGCCAGCCTAAGGGCAATTCTTGCAGTTTAGATTTGCAGGGCTGCAATCGCTGATTACTTGGAGTTCTTACACTTTCACCAACCTTTAGTGCTGCAGCACTCTCTCTTTTATCCTTTTATAAGATAACACCGAGTAGAGTTTAACAGAAAAGCTTCTGTGGCAACCCTTCACTAAATCAAAAGTTTTTATTTCTTGATTAAGAATGCAGTGTGCCATTAGGTGGTTGTTATTTATTATCTTTCAAAGCACTAAAATGTGCTAGGCACCTCAGAGAAACAAGTAAATGCTATTCATTCACTAAAGAACAAATCTAAATATGACATAGCAGGACAAGAAAAGGTCAGAATCAGGCTATGCCCCCAGACTAAGGCTGCAGTGAGCTCTGAGGGGGCAGACCCTGCATTCACAAGGAGGCCTAAAGAATGCACTGAAGTTCTATGTGAGCACACAGATCTACATAGTTGGAGTCCCTTGCGGGATCAAGGGGTAAATGGGGAATAGGAAAGGCAGGACGAAGGTATCAGTAATAAAAATCACATGGTTATTCAGAAAGGCATATACTCATCTTCATGTGTGTGTTTTTTGTTTTTTTTTTTAATTTTGACTGGTCATGCAGTATATCATGAACTCACAATCTGAAAAGGAATCAGAGGAGCCTGACCAGCTGTGTGCCGTGGAAAGAAACAACACCAGATTACTTTTGACATTCACAGAGCAGCTGCACACAGTGGACCATTGCTTTTAGGCTCAGGAAACAAGCACTGAGTGGTGGGATCACATTGTTATGCAGGTCTGGGATGAAGAGCAGTGGCTGTGGAATTTTCAGGTGCAGAAAGCCACCTTCCTGGAACTGTGTGCAGAGCTCACCCCATCACTGAGGCGCAAGAATACTAAAATGAAAGCTGCTTACTCAGTGGAGAAGCATGTGGTGATTGCCATGTGGAAGCTGGCAACTCCAGAGTGCTCCTGGTTGGTCCTGAATCAGTTTGGAGTCAGGAAGTCCACCATTGGGGCTCTGTTAATACAAGTGTGCAGGGTCATTAATAACATTTTGCTATGAAGGACTGTGACTCTTGAAAATGTGCGTGAAATAGTGGATGGCTTTGTGGCAATGGGATTCCCTAACTGCAGCAGGGCAATAGATGGCATGTGTATGCCAATTTTGGCCCTTGTCCATCTTCCAATGGAGTACATCAGTAGAAAAGGGGTACTTCTCTGTTGTATTTGCAGGTGCTTATGGATCACTGTGGGCATTTCACAGACATCAGTGCAGGGTGGTCAGGGAAGGTGCATCAGGTCAGGTCAGGGAAGCCTTATATGGGAAACCTGGACAGCATCAAGGAGATCTTCAACAGTAGGCTGAGCAGGTGCAGAATAACTGTAGAATGTGTGCTTGGCAGACTAAAAGCTCGCTGGTGGTGCCTTTATGGCTGGTTAGACACAAATGAGGAAAATATTCCCATGGTCAAAGCAGTGTGAAAAGATCCCTCCCCCCTCTCCGGGTGGAGCATGGAGCTGGATCACCTGCTGGCTGATTTTGAGCAGTTAGATATCAGGGCTATTAGAGGGGGAAATGGGAGGCTATTCAAATCAGGGAGGCCTTGAGTCACCATTTTGACAATGAGCACCAGTAATGTGTCTTTCTATAGAGCACTCTGTCATGCTTTGTTAACTTGCCACCTTTCATGAAAATGTTCATGATGCTTGACCATGATTTGAGTCTGCAAATGATTCAATTGCCACTGTGTATTAATTTCAGCAGCAACCACCATGTGTAGGAGACAAATAAAGATTGATTATCTTTCAGAGCATATGTTTTTATTAAATACCAATTAACAACACACACAAAATGCTTAGTGGGAAGAGAAATAACAGTGAAAGGCAGTGTAGGCTCTCATAGCTGTGTGTATGTCCAGCTATCATTTTGGAAGATGTCTGAAGGGGTGGAGTGAATGGGTTTCTGAGATGGGCCGGGAGGTCGAAAAGAATGCATGGGAAGACTTTTTGGGGAGGGCATGGCAAGCAGTTCTGTACTGGCTGCAAAGGAGGGAGCGAGCATTCATGAATTCTGTCTGCAGCATAATTAGGGACTTCTACATATGTATTTTGGTCCTCCATCATTTTATCATCCATTCCTGGCCCATTAAAATTTGCTCCTGGTACTCCATTCTATCCTACCTGTCTATTTTATCATTTTCATTTAAAGTCTCTCTTAATGCCCTGCTTGCTTGTTTTGTGGCCTCTGAGGATTGGCACACCTCTTGAAACATATTGTCCTTACTTCTTCTCGGTTGCTTCCTTATCTGGAAGCTCTGCTGGTGTGTAGGAGGTCCCCCTGAAGGCCACATCTGCAGAAGCACAAGAAACAATAAATAGTAGCAAGGATGCAAGAGTACATCTCTTGCATGTGTGTGACTTCAGATGGGATCCATATGCAGCTTGCCTGTGTGCTACCTTGGTCCCTGCACAAGTGATTGCCGATTGGTGTGAGAAAGTTTCCTACAACAGAGGAAAGAACAAAACAGCTCTGCCAAGGAACCTTCGGCAAAGGATTGGCTAGAACCTCCAGGAAAGTTTCCTAGAGATCTCTCTGGAGGATTCCTATGAAATCTCAGTGTGCTTTAACACACTTTTCTGCTGCACTGCTTAGTTGCACAGGCGAATGTGACGCACACTCAAATACAACTAGTCTTGTACATTTCTATCCCTTCACCAACTTCTAGAATGTAAGAAAGCAATGGACAGCTCTACCTCATATAACCAAGCAGCATCAACTCAAAGAGATCACTTACCAGAGCTCTCCTCTCCTTCATCATGCATGCCAGAGGCAGAGTTCTGAGACTAGCTCGAACCCTCCGGGGTCAAGAGGAGGTCCTGGCTCCCCGCTGTACCGAATGACCCTGTTGCCTGTCTCATCTTGTCCTCCAACTCGACCTCCTCATCCATGACTCATCCTCGAGGTTGAGTCCACTGTCTCCAGCCACAATGAAGAATCCAAGGAGCTCTTGGCAGTGGAGATTGGGTTGCTGCTGAGGATGGAGTCCAACTCCTTATAGAAGCAGCAGGTCTTTGGCACAGCACCAGAGCGATGGTTTGACTCCATTGCCTTCTGGTATGCCTGCTTCAGCTCCTTTTCCTCACACAGCACTGATACATATCCTGTTTGTAGCCCTTCTTCAACATGCCATGAGAAATCTGACCATAGGTATCAAAGTTCCTATGGCTGGAGCAGAGCTGGGACTGCACAGCTTCCCCCGCCATATGTTCAGTAGATCCAACAGCTCTGGTGTGCTCCAAGGAGGAAAGTGTTTTGCTGCATGGAGCCGCCATGGTCAGCTGGGAAGATGTGATGTAAGTTCTCCATGCTAAGCAAACAGGAAGTAGAATTTAAAAAATTCCCGGGTATTTAAAGGGGGACAGATGCCCGTGTACATAGGTGCAGGGGATTTTGAACTGCTGACTAGAATTGTCAGGATGAGTATTGTGAGACACTTCCTGGAGGCCATTCACAGTGACAAAACCAAATGCAGTAGTTTTATTTTGTCAGCAAAGCAGGAGAGTTTTGTCACCAGGACCATTGTTGTGTGTACATCTTATACTGTTTTGTCGATGAAAGTTGACTTTTGTTAACAAAACTCTGTAGTGTAGAAAAGGCCTCAGAAGCAGCCAGTCTTGGAGAAGACGATAGGATAAGTAACCCTGCCTTGGGTTTTATCTGGGAAAGAGACAAGGCGAGGTGTAATATGTGCTTCTTTACTGGAGTGCAGTAAGTGTAACATTATCACTTGTATCTTCACCCCTACCTTTCATTTCATTCTTAATTATGGCATTACTGAGCATCTGCTATATTTTATTCTTGTGATCTAGACTGTAAAGAGCAGGAAATGTTACCACAATCGATCAGTTAATTCTTATGACAGCAATTATGAAGAGACATAGAAATGGTTAAAAAGAAAAACCCTTTTCCCATTGCTGTCATGCAACTGTAACATGGTTAGCCTTGTTGAATGAAAACTGTAGGCATCTAGGTTTCTACTGAATTTTCCCTGCCTTCAAAAAGTAAGAATTTGAAACATTTTTTCTAAATGTTTTAAAGGGATTCATCTGTCCTTTTCAAATTCATCTTTACAATATTCCTAAACTGCTTGACAGTAACTTTTGACTGCCTTTAAAATACATTGTAATGAAACTCTGTGTAGGTTTATGCTTCAGGCTAAGTTTTAAATATCTGGTCTATTGCTATACCTGTGGTCTGCTCTGTAACACAAAATCAGTATAAAATATTTGTTTTCTTTGTTTGTGTTTACTTATCCATTATTTTATACTGTCAACCTTTAATAAAACTATAACTATGTCACACGGCACTAGTGATCTTTCCCCTATCCGAGACTGAATGCTGGAAGGTGATGAGCTCCCTCAGGTCTGTAGAGGTAAATTGGAGTTGAAAAATATTCAGTGTATCACATAAATCACCCAGCACTTTGCAGGATTGGGCTCTCATATTCTCTGCTGAATGAATGCATAAACTTCTTGCTCTCAATCCCCTCCCCTTTTTATCAGCGGAAAACAGGTATCTCAATACAAAATGCCCTAGTGACCTAAGTGTGTTTAATTAAACGCACACACAGTCTCTGCACAACAGATAAACTCGGCATTAACTGAATCATACATGCCAAACTAGATAATGTCTTTGAATAAGTTTTCATAAGTACAAACATTAACAAAGTCAAACATTTACACATATTGAAAATAAGAAAAGTTATTATGAGGGGACACACAGATCATACGTAATCTACAGCAGAATTTTACAGTTAAATTTACAACTTGAAAAATATTTAGTGTCAAGTCCTCAGCTGTTGTAAAACAACATAGCTCCAATGAAGTATAGAACTAGAGCTATATTGATATAAATCACCTGAGGATCTGTTCCTTAATCTTTCACTTTTCCCATAGAAAGAGAAAACAGGCATACCTTTCTATTTATTTATTTCTTACAAGCTTAAGTCTTGCTCACATTGGTTTGCTTCTCTTGCTACCCCATATTTTAATCAGGCTGGAAGGCTCAGTTTTCTCTTAATCAAGAGGTTTGGCTCCATGGAAGAACTCCTTCCATGTTTAACACAGGTCAATTGTGACATCTTGCAGTTGGGTCTTGTGTTTAAATTATAAATGCTCCGGATAATGATGACATTCCAATTGTTGCATATCTCTGTCATAAAATGTTAATTGTTGCCTGGTTTGTTGACTAGCCCACATTTTAAAATGATTGAAGTGTCAAACACTTTCATATTTTCTATAGAGTAAAAAAAAGAAACCAATTCTTAGCTCCCAGTTACAATTCATATTTAATTAACCACATACTTTCTAACATCTAAGATTGGTTTTAAAAATGCAGTTTTTCTTCCAACATAAATATATGATTTCCCTATACAGCAACATTCTCCCAAGACATGAATGAATATATATTTATATAAAACTATATAAATATCCAATATCTGGATTTCATTATAATTTCTCAATTCATGTAGACACTATAACTTAACTTTCATTTGCTTCAATGTGACTCACTGCGATTATCTGGGTTGGATTTAAAGAATAAAAGGAGGATTGTCATTGTCAGGTGAAGAAAATGAAAATAGAAACCATTGTCCCTTTTAAGAGAAAAGAGGAGAATAATAGTGAATAGATCAAAATGAACTAACAAAACCCAGCTGGAGAGTGCTAAGTAATTGACAAAAGCCCTTGATTCTCAGGGCTAATTTAAGGCAGCATTGTCCAAAGTGTGGGGCATGCACTCAATGGCAAAAAGAGTGGGAGGTACAGAAGATTGTTCAATTATTCTCCAGAGTGTAACTTTTATTTAAAATTAAAAGTAAGTTAGTAAATCTCTAGCTGTTAAGGTTATGGTGAAAACCTAGGAAACATGATGCGAACCTGGTATCTGATGCTGCAATGCCTGGGTAAGTTTGCACAGAACCTAAAGCAGTAGCTCTCTAATGTGTGAATTGCCCCATTCATTTTAATAGGTGCTAACTGAGATGCCCTAGGTAATATTTTAAATGGCATCACCAACTCATCAAAACATATAGAAAAGGAAAGAAAGTATCATAGTGACCATCTACACAATTTGCTAAATGTGACAACTTATTTTGGGTATACATGATAGGGGTGAAGAGGAGAGGGGTACAAGAGGTTTCATTGTTCTGAAGGAGGGCTCAGCTTTCAAAATCCTCATCCACTTGCAATCACTCTTGTTTATATTCCAAATTAATCTCTTTCTGTTTTACTGTTATTTTAAAGAAGAACAAAACATATAATTAAGCCTACATTTTTTCTTGAACTTGTTCTGTTCTGTTCAGGTTTCTCTTAGCAGGGACCTTCTGTCCCCTACTCCTAATATCTTCTGCCTCAGAGAGGAAAGTCAACCCTATTTTATACCGCTAGATTAGAGTTAATAGATCTAATCTTGTCTGAGTTCAAAAAAAAAAATCTGCATCACTGGGTAGGCTCCTACCACCTAGCATTCTGTCAAGGGTGACTGTTACAATGCTGGTAAATTTCACAGAAATGGAAGGTGCCTTTTTACATCAATAAGTTGGTGGGGGGAATGTTCAATTGAATAAAACTTTCAAAATGAAATGAATTCTTACAAATGTTTGTATATTTTGTTTCTTTCCTTCTGATTTATTACTAAAGTAGGTACAATAAGAACATAATTAAAATGGGGTTTTGAAAAGTTTATTGCTATGAGTTTGTTTTCCTTATTATTCTGTTATTGCTTAGCATTGCTGAGTGCTTTCTATAGATCATTCCGCTTGTGTTATACTGTACCTTATTATTAACTTGATCACTGTTGTTACTTTCCAGATTAATGTGCAGTAAAGGAAGATATATATGTTTTAATAAGGACACAGAGCTATGTCTCTGGGATCATGGAGGAAGTTTAGTGACCCAGTTATCACCTCAGGATAGGGCTTTGTTTTGTTGTGAGTTTTTAGTTATTTATTTATTTTTAAAAAATCCTTTATTCTGAGTTTACCCACAAGTATTTATATAAGTAACACGAGTTTGAGTAAGTATATGCAAGACTGGGTGTAAAAAGGCTAGTGTAGTGGGCCTGATCCTTTGGTGATAATTACCTCTCAAGATCAGGCACTTTGTACTTGGCTTTGATCAAACATGAAGGCTATTGTTTGGGCTTTTCAAGATTCCCAATCCTTTCCATCATGTAATAATCAATGTTTTGAGAAAGTGATGTCCTGTGTTATGACTAATAATGGCTTGAAAATTCTGAAAGGACCTTCAGGACCTGATGTTAAAGTAAGCCTCCATTTCTAAATGTGCATAGAATTGCTTTTTTTTCCTGTTACTTGCTCATATCTGTTTTCTTGGAAAACTCAAAAATAAAGAGTTACATTCTCAGTTTGTGTAAATCAGCATAGCTCTACTGACTTCAGTGGAGTTGTGCCAATTTACACCAGCTGAGGATCTGACCAAAGATGTATATTTTAGTGCCTGTTAACAAGATCAGTTAACTAACTTTGGGTTTGTCTACACTCTCAGTCATGCCAGCAAAACTTTGTTGCTCAGAGATGTGAAACCCCCCCGCCCCGAGTTACATAAGTTTTGCCGGCACAAGCATGAGTGTAGCTGCCTTATGTCAGCTCTCCTACTGACATAATAAAACCACCTAAACGAGCAGCAGCCGCTATGTCAGCGAAGAGTGTCTCCCACCAACATAGCTCTTTCTACACTCATGCTTATGCTGGTAAAACTTAAATTTCTCTGGAGGGGTGTTTTTTTTCACATCCAGATGACAATGTTTTGCCGGCATAACTGCAAGTGTAGACAAGCCCTCAGGCTAACCTAGCTAGTACTGTATGTTAAGCTAATCACATGACCCTTGCAGGACTATATATAGTGATAAACCACTTGTACTAACACATGCTTGTGCGAAGCGCTAGGGATATACATTGATCCAGACAGTATAGCTGCTTTCAGTGTAAACAAACTACAATATTAATTTATTTTGATTTCTTATATAAATAGTGCCTTTCTGGTCTGTAGGTGCCTTTGACGATATTCTAAATCTCAGCATAGAAGAAAGTAGCCTCAAAATATGAAAACCATAAATAACAATCAACTACAACAACATCCTGAAAATACACACTCATAGGCACCAACCCTCACCACACATCTCATACATCAAAAGATGTACAAATAGATAGGTCTGTAACATTCTCTGAAAATCAGCAGACTTGACCAGGGGGAACTGAATTCCAAATCTGAAGGCCTTCATAGAGGGCATCCTTCTGGCACCCCATTTTTTATTATACTGAGCAGATTCCAGGTCAGGCAACTAAGCCGACCCCAGCTGCAGTAGGATGGCACTGTGAAAGGTGTGTTCTCTGAAATAGACAAGTCCCAGGCAATTTATTTTTGGCCTTTACAGCCTTAACACCTTAAACTCCATTTGGAAATCAATAGGCTGCCAGGACAGATCCCAGGGCACTGGTTATGTGTACTTCTGGAAAAAACATACTGCTGTTCTCCACCAGGATAAATTTTCAGCTTGCTTTCAGATGTAACCCAGTGTTGCAGTAATCTAGGTTGTTTTTTTCAAAGGACCCCAAGCAAGTTAGGTGCCCAAAGCCCATCTCCCTTAAACTCCTTTGAAAATCGTAACTCTAATCTTTAGATGACAAAAGCACAGATTTATAGTAGAAAGCATCGGAAAGAACAGTTGCAAACTGTGGGCCTCATGAAGATGAGAAAAAGCCTTCCTCAATACTGGAGCTGTATGATCCTCCAGGGAAAAAAATGCCTCCAGAGTATGAGCCCCAGAAACACAAAACTGAACAGAGGTCTTGTCCACACTTGAGGTTATGCCAGCAGAACTTTGTCACCTTTGTCAAAAACCCTGCCCCAAACGATCTAAGTTTCGCCAGCAAAAGCACGAGTATTGATAGTGCTATGTCCACGGGAGATGATCTCCACTGACATAGCAGGCGCTGCTCGATTAGGTGGTTTTATTATGTTGGTGAGAGAGCTTTCCCACTGACATAACGTGACAACACTCATGCTTATGCTGGCAAAACTGATCACTCGGGGGTGGGGTTGTACCCCTGAGTGACAAAATTTTGCAGGGATAACCATGTGTGTAGACAAGCCCAGAATTTCATCAGCATAAAACCACAGCCAGTGCTTTCTCACTAACTCTCCTAATGGACCCATATTTGTGCTGAATGAGAATAGAGATGGGATGGATGGAGCCAGGCAGACCCCCACATCAGAGAACACTTAAGGCAGAAGAGTTATTGCCCCAAACGACCTGCTAGCTGTCTTGGAAAAATAAGAGTGAAATCATCAAATGGGCACTTTCTCATCCTGCTAGGGCAGAGGTTCTCAAATTGTTTTTTGCTGAGAAACCCCTTTGAAAATTTCAGGCCGTGATGAACCCCTCCTCAAAATGATGACCCCTGCCATGCCATTCATGCTTCTGCGCTGCTGCTGACACTGCTTTCAGAGCTGGGCACCCAGCCAGCAGCTGCTGCTCTGCAGTAGCCCAAGCCTTTCAGAGCTGGGTGATCAGCCCTGGCATGCATGGGGGCTGACATGAGCCCAGGATGCACAGGGTTCACTTCTCATGACCCCTCCCCCATAATAACCTCATGACCCCCAGTTTGAGAACCCTGGTGCTAGGGTTGTAGGCAAGCCCATTTCTTCTCCTAAACCATGTTAGATTTATCAGATGCCTTCAACACGTGAACACATGAATTTTATCCTTTGTTAGGAGGTGATTATCTGTCAGTGCTACTAGCACCAGGCCCATATCTATACCCAGATTTATAAGGGTCAAGGAGGCCTGAAGCAGGAATATACTCTGAGAGTTTCCTCACCTCAATCATGTAAAAAATCTTTAGCAGATATAGAAAATTAGGTACTAAGAGGTTGATATAGGAATCATAGGGCCAGATTTGTGACCCTGAAAGCAGTGATAGAAGTGCAATTATGCTGCACAGGAGATAGGAGACGTAGGATTTGGGAAATCTTCACAGGAGTTCTGCACCAATGGTGAATTCATGTGCCTTAGCAGGGGCTTGGTAGGCAGGGCAGAGATGATGGATTTGTGATGATACAGATTAAACATCCAAATCCCTCTGCAGAGTGTATATGCAACATCTGTTTGACTGCATGTGCATCCCATTCTCAATAGTCTTCCCCAGCAAAAGGCCCACTTGCTTTGGCGATGTAAAGGGCAGAGGATTTCATCCATAGAAATTAGACTCTCAGAATATCTATTAGTTCAGTGCTCTCCAAATTTTTCATTCTGTGGACCACTTCATAAAAGAGAGAGCGAGATCCTATTACATACCACCCACACTCGTATTTCCCCATGTCCTTGGTACTTAGACCTTTACATGTGGACCATTAGGGAAGGGTTCAGTGGACAACTGATGATTTGTAGAACATATTTTAAGAACACTGTATTGAGTCAATCAGTCCATCCTCCTGCCAGTGCAGGTTTGTTTCATACAACATGCTTTCCTAGCACTTCAATAAAGTATAATTTTAAATTCCTTATGGAGACTATTTCGTTGTTAAGTACACCTCACTGTTGGTAAGATTTTTTTTTTATTGATGTTTGGGTTAAATATATGTTTCTTCAAAAAAAATCTCTTATTAGGAATCTTGTTGGCCAAAAAGAAGACATTAATACAATGTATTCAGCAGCATAGTGGTATTATGAAATGCATTATGGAATGTTCATCGCATGCAATCTCAATTTTAAAGCATCCAATAAGATGTCACGTGGTGATCTTACAATACATTGTGTATTGTGAATTTCAGTATAAATATTAACAGGCTAGCTTAAAGTATAGTACTTACTAAGAGGTCCACTGAGCCAACCAATTCTTGTAGAATCATTAATGCAAGCAAATATTTTAGGTGAATGAATATGAATCAAATATTTGTTTTTTTTACTTTTATAGTGTAGGTCTGATTTTGTTTCTGATTAAATTATGCCAGATTAAATCAGCCAGAACAATCTGAATCACTCATCCTGATATGATTGGCTCAGCACACTGCAAAAGATAGTGTTGTGATGTGGGGTTCTATTTTCCTATACTGTAGAGCATTCCCTCCATACCTTCCAGCAGGCTGAAGATCTAGTTTGACAAACTTTCTGTAAAGAAAGATCAGGATTCATATGGTCTTTTGCCAGGCTGGGTTGAACAATCACGACTTAACTGAAAGTGTGTGGTGGTGTGGTTTGTTGTTGTTGTTGTTGTTTTTTTAAGTGATAATTAAAGGGAGAGCAGAATGAATCTGTGATGGAGTGATAAGAGCATGAATATACAGTTTAAAATAATATTAAAATAATAGCATAACAAAGGAAGCTGTGATACCTAATCATCACAACAGGAAGTGCCAGATTGGACCAGTTTTTTAAAAAGCGACCAACAGATACTGTATTGAGAATAACTTGGAAAAAACAATAAAAGTAAAGGTTAAGAGGAGAAAGTGTAAAAACGTAGAAGAGGAATGGGATTCTTCCCACTGCCCATCATACATTCTTGCAAATGGAAAAGCTACAAAGGTAATAATAGTATTATCAAACTAATTAACATTAGAAAAATTAAAAAAAGGCAATGGTTGAAGAGCTGTCCTAATCAAGGCATAAGAACAAATGGAATTATAAAACTGGTTAGTAGAGAAAATAAGCTAAATCAAGGCTTTTATCATTAATTATGTGAAATATGGATAACAGGCTTGTACCTGTGGGCTGTCAGTGTTTTTTATTATTAAAAACCTTGTTTTATGTATAGATGTGAAATCACAGCTAGAAATAACTGAACTTGTCAGTCAAACCTCTTTGTTATATCAATGTTAGGTTAGATTCATGTGCACCATCTATTTAATTGGCAGCTCAAAACAGAAATAGATTTTCAGGAGGGAGGGCTGTTTAGAAGAGGTTCAGTGAAATGCCTGTCAGTCAGTGGCTTTTAACTCCTCTTTTAGCTGCCAAACTGATTAGAAATATAATTGTTGGCTTTTGCTAATGTTGAAAGTAAATGCTGGTTTTAGGAAACAAGTTTTTAAAATACGGGTTTCTAAAAATATTTAAATCAGAAACTCATCAGTAGCAGCAGTACAGCTTTTAAGTAGCACTGCCTGTGTCTGGGAGTGGGAGTGGAAAGTCATCTTGCCATTGTAAGCCCAGTCAACAGCCACAGGTAGGCCAATAATTTTATTTTCAAACACTGTTTTTGTTTTGTATTTTTTAAAAGTAACTCTTTGGCCAACATTTTCATTAGAGCATTAGTAGCAATGAAAACCTGAAGTTGAAATTCTGGTTGGCTGGGCATGTATATGTATTTATATTTCAGTGCAGGCAATCGGATAGGTGGAGAAAAAGCCAGGTGGATGTGTGAGGGAGGAGAGATGGGAGTAAGGAAATGACAGAATTGATGACAGATGTGAGGATATTCTCTGGGTTTTTAATACCAAATGTAGGTATCTTGAATAATTAACCTTAATATTATCTTTATGCCTAATATGCCCACCACTTGGTGTCTTTTAATGCTAATTTTATTACTTGTTTTGTAGTGCATCCATGATCAAGGCCCCTTATTGTGTTTATGCACAAACAAAGTAAGCCTACAATCTAACCAGAAAAAACAGAGAAAGTATTACAATCCCCATTTTATAGTTGGGGATCTGAGGTACAGAGATATTAAGTTACTTGCTTAAGTTCAGTAAATAAGTCTGTGGTAGAGCTGAGAATTGAATACAGGTCTCTTGGGTTCCAAAGTAATACTTTAACCACAAAAGTATCCATTCTTTCTACCCTCAGATAATAGTCTTGAAATGCATGATAGCTTATCTCATACTGTATACTTCCAAAGACAATAACACAAGGCATGAAAGAACATTAAAAAAACCCAAACAAAAAATGACCAAAATATAAAAGAAGACAGAAGAAAAAAATTAGCAAAACTCTTTTAAAGAAAAAATGAGTTTATAGGGTACAGTGATATAAGAAAGGAAGAGAGGATGAAAATCGAAGGCAAGGAAAATAGAACGTCAAAAGGAACCCATAAAAGAACAAAAAAAATACACTTCCAGGGCTCGATAAATCACATAAAAGAGGTATGCAAACCAAATAAAGAAAAGAGTAAAAGGGAAAGTGTCCTATTTATTTAAGGGGGTAGAAGCTGGAAAGCTTTTCAATACTGGTTTACACTCCATGGTTAGGTCAGTGTAAGCTGCCATGCATCAATCTAGCTGTGGAAGTGTCTTCACTTAAATTTGGCTCCCGCCAACTCATGTGCCTTTCTACATTAATTTAGAAACACCACCTACCCGAACAGTGTAGAGTCATGGTCGATGTAATTAGGTCCATGAAATGTCAGCATAGACACATACACTGGCCTCCAGGAGCTGTCCCACAATGCCCCACACTAACGATATAATCAATACAAGTACTCCTGGTGAGGATGTGCACTTCTGACACAAGGAGCCAAGTGTGCGCATATCAAGTAATTTAATAACTACAATGATGTATATGCCAATATTAATTAGGTCAGCAAAATTTTGTAGTGTAGACATAGCCTGTGAATCTATAAATCAGAATTGAAATGGAACAGGCCTGCTCTAAAACTATTTGGGATTGCATATCACTAACTTCCTAGTCATATATGATGGTAATACGTAGGTTAGTGTACCTCTGAGATATACTTCTGAGTACATTTTTAAGGAATCAGCATTACCAGTTATTTAATGTGAATTTGAAGATAATCCCATATTTCTTACAACTTCATCTCCTGCCTGCTGTCCCCCACACCACTGAAAACTTGTATCACATATGTCCACATTGTAGCTATGAACTAGACAGGCCTTGCAAATGTCACTTTTTAATCAGCCAGACACATTATAGCTGATTAATACAATGTGATTGTCCTTTCCCAAATCCCCATTAATAATGAGTATGCTGTCTCATCAACATATTTTCCACTTTATCTTGATTCAGGGATTGAGAACCCAGGCCTGGGAACTGAGCTCAGGTATGGCAATTAAAGTGCTTTCACAAGGCTATAAGACCAGCCAAATTTAGGAAGTTTTCGTATTTATATTTACTCTATTAATTGGGAAATAATTAAGTGTAGAAATTTATAAGGCATTACCATTATATCTAAGCTGTTCTTTTTGTGGCTGTCACCATGAGAATGCACGCAAAAGGAATCATGGGAGGGATCATACTTGTACAAACCAACCTGCCATGGAACTTGTATTTGAATAGTATATCCCTTCACACACAAGCCAGCCGTGATACTAGAGTCATGGGCGTTTCTCTCGTCCCTCTACATTAAACCTGCAGGAGGAGGGCAGGATTAGGAAGCCTCTATGCCAAAATTGCTATTGATTAGTATTATTTTTTTCCACCCACTGAGATCACAAGTTTGGGATAAACCTTTAAAATGTTTGTAGTGTACTTTTTATGCAGTATTTTTGCGTAAACATGCAAATATAAAGGTTATGTAGAGAAATCTTTAAAATTATTTTAAATATGCCCCAAGTGGTGATAGGGACGCCTTACGTTCAATCAGCTAGATTCTGCCTCTTACATTGAAGAGTATCTTACTCTAGATTTAACTAATTGATTTCAGTGGGGCTCCTTGCAGAATAACATGACAAATGACTAATGGTGGCAGATATTGTCCCTATTAAGAATATAAGAAAGGCCATACTGTGTCAGACCAATGGTCCATTTAACCCATGTAACCCAGTATCTGCTGACAATGGCCAATGCCATGTACTTCAGAGGGAATGAAGGGAACAGGCAATCACTGATTGATTGAAAAAGCATTATATCTTTAATCAGTAATATCAAGTTTATAGGGCTCTTGCAAATGCTGCCCCTCCAGCAGATACTAATATTGGGAAGCAGGAAGACAGCTGTGATAATAGCACTCATGCTAGTACTGTATCACAGGTGGTATGCACAGGCATGGACAAAGTTTTACTACGAACAACTGTGTCTGAGTTAGTGCCAGCAACTCAGATCTGTGCAACTAAGGTTAATATGGAACCCACATTTCAGCCTGCTATTTCACATAACTGAAATGCAAATAAGTTTATCTGTGGTATACATTCCCAGTGCCAAGCTAACAACCTTTTATGGTATAGTGGTTCTATTATTGGGAATAGAACAAACATTATCTTGTAGTACTAATAAAAATCATTCCTATTTTCTATTTTCCAGTAATAGAATTAATAATTCATAATAATTTATTAATAATTAATAATTAGTTTTAAATCCATGTAATAAAAACTATTTGTTCTGAGAACTACAACTCCCAAAATGACCTGCAGAGACAATGGACTCTTTAGAGCACAGGTAACTGCTTAGATATGGAGTAAATATTGTATCTGATGACTGATAAAGAAAAAGAGCAAATATTTAGGCAATCAGTGGCCCTGTGAATCTTCACTGTGAGGCTCATTGGTTCTCATCCACTCTTTCTAGTTCTCCTAGTTATTATCAAAACTGTTAATGGCATGCCATAACAGAATATTTGCAGGGTGACAGATTACTTTAAAATGTACATTACACCTTATTCATTAGAAGAATAAAAAATAAAATTGTTCTTTTTCCCAGCTGTCAGTAGGCTATTAAAATCAGACACAACTCAATGTTTAAAATTTCCTGCAGTTATTTTCAGCAATGCTCTATTAGAGAAATACTGTACATTATGTGAAGGGTCATGGTCCTGATTTTGATTATGACATAAATAATTCCAATAATTGGCCCAGGTCAACTTCAGCAGCAGAAAAATTGTAGATTTACAGCATGATAAATAAGAATTACACCAGAAATTAAAATGTAACTTTAAAATTAAAATTCCTCCCCTCCACCCCCCGCTTCTTTGCAAGGAATCACATTTTTGTTATTTTTAGATAACTGTAAAACACCTGATGTAACTTTGTCATTTAAACCTGGCCAGATGACTTTGACCTTTTCTTTCAGATGCAGATCTTGCCTCTATAACCACATCACTCACCCCTTATTACAAAGCACACCTTGTGGAGCCGCACTTTGAGACCATTCAGAATGTGGAGTTAGCACAAGGAGCGTCTGCCAGTAGACAGGAGGTTCATACAGAGACCACATTCTGACCATGCTCAGTATTCTGTACTTGCTTTCCATTAACTCCTGGGGTGGAGTTTAACGTATTGTTCTTGATCTTTAAATGCTAAATCATTTAGACTGGACTGGATGAGAGATCACCTCTTACTTCCATGTGATACCATGGCATGTGCAATCAGTAAAGGCTCTCAAGCATGCCCACCCACATCAGTTTAGAATTGAAGGTTTGCTTGGCTGAACATTTTCCACAAGGAGCTTGCTCCCATGCATCAATAGCAAGAACTCAGGTTTATTAATCCTCAAGCCATACTAATCCTTTTTTTGGGCTAGTGAGTTCTTTGGAAGAATGGGATTGAGGTGGTTATGATTTTCTTTTTGGTGACTATTATTGTTAATTTACAAATTATGTAGTTTTAATATGTTGACTATGATCAGGATTGTGTAATATTCCTAACTGGAGGACAGCTACCTTAGCTAAGTGTTTAAAAATAGTAAAAAGTAATAACTTCCTTGAACTATAAGAATAAAGGTAAATTATAATGATCTTCAGCTTTTATCTTTCCATCTTCAGAGTGATTTACAAACATCACTGAATTTTCTGTATGCCTCTGATGTATATTAATATTATCCCCATATCGGAAATAGAAAAACTGAAGTAGAGACTTTTACTGATTTATCCAAGACCATAGAATTTGGAGTTCATGTTGAGATTAGATTTCAGAAGTTCCTGTCTCCTTTACCTGTGCTCAGATCACATTTTTCACTCAATATACTGTGCTATTAAATGTCTATTTTCTTCCTTGTTTGCATTGGTGTTTCTGTAGCCATGTTGGTCTCAAAATATGAGTGTAGGGTTGAAAATCCTCCAGGATTGTCCTGGCATCTCCAGAATTAAAGATTAATCTTTAATTAAAGATTGTCATGTGATGAAACCTCCAGGAATAAGTCCAACCAAAATTGGCAACCCTATATGAAAGAGACAAGGTGGGACCAATATCTTTCACTGGACTAACTTCTGTTGGTGAAAGAGACAGGCTTTCGAGCACCACAGAGCTCTTCTTCAGGTCTGGGAAAGGTAATCAGTGTATCACAGCTAAATACAAGGTGGAAGAGATTGCTAAGCATAAGGTAGTGGTTTTCAACCTTTTTTCGTTTTCAGACCCCTACAAAAATTCAAATGGAGGTGTGGACCCCTTTGGAAATCTTGAGGCTTGCACACATTGTCATTTATGTCAGTATAATTTATGGCACTCAGGGATGTGAATAAACCACTCCCCCTGAGCGACGTATGTTGTTGTGACCTAAGTGCCAGTGTGAACAGCTCTATGTTGGTGGGAGAAGTTCTCTTGCCTAAGTAGTTACCGCCTGTCTTGGAGTTGGTTTTTTTATGCCGACAGGTGAGCTCTCTCCCATCTGCACACAGCATCTTCGCCTGACATGCTACAGCAGTGCAGCTGCAGCGCTTCTAGTATAGACAAACCCTTAGTTGTAGTCTGTGGATCCCAGGTTGAAAACCACTGTTCTATGGTAACAACGACTTTCGTGGACCCCTTAGACATTGTCTGTGGATGACCACAGGTTGAAAACCACTGGCATAAGGAGTTAACAGATATTAGAAGAAAACAGTCAAAATGAATTGGGAATTAACACCTCTGCAGTCATAGGACAAAGTAGAGGTAGTGGGTGGTTATAATTAGACATGCAAAACCACCCTATCCTATCTATCGCCCATGCACAAATGCTTTTCACAAAATAATCACTCTGACCTCTCAGGTCTTGTCCTCAAATGAAACCTGCACAATGCCATCAAAAGATGAGCTTGGGATCTTAATTCATAACTCTGCTAGAAGCTAAAAATCATGGACTCAGTAGAAATACTGTTTGTTTAATCTCATTACAACAAGCTGTAACCCACTAACTCTCCTTTGTCCTCTGTGACTGCAGAACTGTTAATTGCCCATTTCATTTGGAATGGTTTCTTGCAACATATGGTAACTCCTTATGCTTAACAATTTGTTTCACCTTGTATTTATTTATGACACTCTGATTACCTTTCCCAGACCTGAAGAAGAGCTCTCTGGAGCTCAAAAGCTTGTCTCTTTCACCAAGACAAGCTGGTCCAAAATATATATATATTACCTCACCCACCTTGTCTCTGTTGTTTTCTTCCTTGTCCTTATTTGTTGTATTTTTTAAGAAAAAATTTATTCCACATGATTGTGATTACAGGTTGTATTCAGTACAGTTAGATTGCAAGGATCCATTTCAGCAAAGCATTTAAGAAATGCTTAAGTCTCTTTGGCTTATTTTGAGCATGTTCTTAAGATTAGAAATGTAGTAATGTACTTTTTTGAAATGGAACCTAAATTACAACTAGAATACTTGCATGTGCTGACCACATTGCCAATCCAACCAAAGTAACATGGTCAAAATAAAGTCCCCCTTCTTGGAGTTTGATTTATTAACATAAGGGTACCGTCCTCAGAATCCCCAATCTAAATCATCACCCATGTAATGTTTTTAGACTTGCTTTTTCAAACTATAAATATGTATAAAGACTTCTGTTTAATTGTGGCTGGATGGATCTCAAAATATGATCTTACTAGTGATGAGGAGTAATGATACAGCATTGTAGTTATATGGTTAAATGAAAATAAATAGTGTCTCTGTATCAGGACATTGTTCTGAATGTACACCAGACTCTCAAATAACAGGATGTTTATGACTGAATTATTACTAAAATATACAATATTGTAGAAAATCTCCATTTGCTCATCAAAAGTTTAAAAAAATGAGGGTACATTTTCATGGTGGTGTGTGGTAGCTTTCTCTATAAAATGTAATGATTTCTTTAAGAAAACTAAGCTGTAATTCAGTACAGAAAAAGCAGTTCAGCTAATGCACACTATAGCAGTTAAAAAAATAACTGTATTCAGCTCCAATGTTTCATTCATTCACATATTTTACTTGTATACTGCCCTGAGGCCAGATGGCTAAAACACTGGCAGACTTCTGCACCTGAAATGATAATAAAATACTGTTATTACCTGAAATAGGTGAGTTGAATGCATTTCTTTAGCTGCTGCTGTGTTCTCTGGCTAAACAGATAATTATATTACTTAAACTGTAAGAGATGGTAGGCTGTGCATTACTGAGCCTCAGGTGGATTCAGTTTCTGAGACATGATCCAAAAGAGCAAATAACTTCAATTATTGAAAGGATGCACTAAGCATTGTGGCACATATGACAAGGTGTCTTAATGCAGTTTCAACATGGTAAAAATAAGTGAGTCATTTTTTTCAAGTTGGTGATATTGTACCGTGTTTCAACTGGGAAGTGTTACATAAATATGACATACTGTGAAAAGGTTACGGGTGAAAATGAATAGACAGACAGTTTTTATTGGTGTAATTACAACAATTATAATGGTTGTCCACAGCGGTTACTTTAAGGTTTTCCATCATAACCCCCTTTTTCACATACCCCTATCTTTCCAAAAGATTAGGAGGAGGACCTGAATTTTGTGATGCTAAGTCTCTGTCTGAAAATAAAAATATGTCGAAATCCCTTTAATTCTTTTTGAATTATGGAAGAATGGAGAGATGTTTATTTCTTTCCCCACTGCAAAATAATTGCTCTCCTCCCCCACTTTCCTCAAAGGAAAACAACTCAAGAGTAGCTGAATTTGGAAATTTTGGAACAAAATGGTGTAAATCAGCATATCTCAACTGACTTCGATTTAGGATTTAAAGGTCAAAAATAATTAGCATTAATATTACAGATGAAGGAACTTTGACTCCAAAGGAGATACCCTTATACCAGATGGGGATCTGGACCTTAAAATGTTGCCCATGCAGTGTGTAATAGTAGTACAGCACATGCAGTGGGATGTTTGAAAATAATATTGTTTGATAAGTCATGAACACTTTAACATATGCCCTAGTACATGGGCAGTTGGAAATTGTTAACTTAAGCTACTGTTTTTAACAGAAAGGTGGTGATCATGTAATTGCAGATGTGGGATTTAACTGCACAGTGAAATGTTCAGTAAGCTCAGCTGATTGAAACATTCAAAGATTTTCCTCCAGCTGCTGCTGCCCCACAGGCCATGTGACCTTGAGGAATGAGGAGGGCTGTTTTACATTGAACCTTTTTATTATTATTTTTAATTAAAACTTGGGTTTTTCAATGAAAAGTTGAAATTTTCTGTGGCAATAAAAGGAACATTTTCCACCAGCCATAGGAATGTGAACTCTTGAGTTATATTCCTACCTGTCCCACATATTTTTCCTTTACAATTACATAGCACTTTACAAATATTAAGACTCACAATAGGGCTTGCAATATTAGACCTATGAACTAAATGTACATCATTGTCCTTTTTCTACAGATTGGAAAACCAAGGTTCAGTGAGGTTACATGACTTGCCCAACATCATACAGGAAATCAGGATCCCAACCAGAACTAGAGTCTGGGTTTCCTGATTGCTAAACTCATGTCAAATCCAGTAATCACTTCAGCTGAATTGGGCTCAGTCTCAGTGTAGAGCACAGACATTGCTCCTCATTATTGTCTCTGTGAATGTTAGGCTCCCTATGGAATGGTTAACTGGAACCAAAACTCCCTACGTTTTCCTTGAGCACCCAGCAGAAGAGTTTATAGGGCACCAAAGGGAATACAACATGGATCCCTTTAAAGGATGGCCTCTGCAGCATAGGCCCTGAGCAATTCCTCCACTAAAAGCAATGGTTTAAAAGCCACAATCTGGCTTTATAGATTTAGAAATGAGGTTGATGCTTTCTAGCTATATAAGGTTCCTAAATAATGAATTAGAATAATTTAAATTATATGCCTGCACCATACATACTTTTTTGTCTCTTGTTTGGAGAAGATTTATATGTGATATGTTACACAGGCCATCTCTGTTGAATTATTCTCTGCAAATGTACCTTGTTTTTACTTTGAGTAATTCTGTGGTATTCTCCACTGAAAAAGCTACTTTGCTACAGAGTATTTCCACACAATAAACCAATGCAATCACTTATTTTTAGCAATGCTTCACTATATAAACTGTCCCTTGTTCTCCTCCTTTGTCAGTTTTAACTGCCTTGTTAGATTTGTGCCTTAGACCTGAATGGTCCTGTGTCAGTGTTTTACTGACTCTGTACAGAAATTCGTGTCATCATCGTCCATTTTTAGTAGTTAGGAGCTGATCTAGCAAAACTGCATTTAGCCTTTGTTTTTTGAGAGAGTTATCTAAAAATAAAAATATTAATAATATTCAGTTATCCATCAAGCTAATTCTAAAGGGGCTAATGCAAAACTTACCTTTATTTTACTGAATCAGGCACCTGTCCAGTTGCTGATACTCTTGAAAAAGTTAGCAATTAATTGCAGTGCAAGCAATTATAATTAATATAAATTAAAAAACAGTTATAAAAAGTTGTCATTTCAAATGTTATAGGAGAGAGGACACAAATGTAGTGCATAAAAGGGAAATAATAAATAAGTCAAACCTAAAACCATCAATACATTTTTCAAACTGAAGTGCAAACTGTATGGCTAGGACTGTGCCCATGTCTGTGTTCTGTCAATCACCCACCTCCTTTTATTAGTCTTAGATAGAAGATAAACAACAAGACTGACAGCTTTGTGTCCTTTGGCATTTTTGTGTCACCATCACTGAGTAAGAGGGTATTATGTCATCACTCAAGCCTGTCAGGCTTGGTTTAGTCTGCTGTTTGTCTTAAAGATCGTTTTCCTCATTTTTCCCCCCTCAAAGTTGATACACATACCCAGTATAGATTATATATTGTAGGTGTTACTGAAATCCATTTTTCAGACTTTAAGATATCTCTGACTTGGACATTGATAATTTCACCTCTTTCCTACCCATATGCCAAATCTGAAATTGTAGATGTAAACATCTCTCTCTCTCTCTCTCTCTCTCTCTCTCTCTCTCTCTCCACCAGTAATTGACATTTCTTGAACTTTTACTTAGGGCTCTTTATAACCATCATTTACTCTTCAGTTGCATTAGTATTAAAATTGAAGAAAATCCTTGAAACACTTCAATACTGCTTTGTTAAGTCTGTCGCAGGCATAGATCTTGTGGGAGCTGTAGAGAGTTTGCACCGTTTTCTCATAGACAAATGACTAGACCACTAAGATGTTCTCCCTCACTTGATGAGCCATCAGGCAGGGGAGCACAAAGCCCTTTCCCTAGAGTTTTGCTTCAGACAACAAATAGTCCAGTCTTGTCAGTTTTTTTCACAAGTGGGCTGGGAATGGGGAATGAAGAGACAAATCTTTACTTTTTTGTTTAATGAAATTTCACAAGTAATACAATGTTTTTGTTTAATTTTGTGACGTGAAAACTATAGTTTCTTCCTCCTGGAGATGGAGCATGCTTAAGGGCACAGACAGTGAAATTAGTGGAATGGGAGTATATGTCAAGGATTCATGTTTCTGGGGTGTGCTCCAGTTTTAAGAAACACATCAGAAGTCTGTGACCTGTCTGTATCTGGGGTAGCCCACCTGAAAATGCCAGTCGAAAATGCCAGAAAAAAGGTCAGGGCAGGCTGCAAAAGGAGAGCAGATTATCCCAAACTGGTGGCTAACACAGCGGTTAAATTCACCAACCAGTCACAAACAGTGCTTCTGATCCCCTCCGCTGGTTATCAAGAAGCTAAAAACAAAAAGTTACACAGCTCCCTTCATTGCATTTCAGTCTCTGGCCCCCAATTAGCAATTAGGTCCTGTGTTAAAATTCTATGCCCTTTACCAGAAATGTTCTCTTGATCCCCAAAGGGAATTACCAACCAATTACCATATTACCGACCAGTATAAGTTTGGATCTTACCCAAAATACCACACTGTCAGCCGGTCCTGTAGTAAGTAAGCTAAAGGTTTATATAAAGGAAAGAAACAAATAAGAAGAGGGATGTTAAATGACCAAAGTGATCAGATACAAACAACTGACTTCAAAGTCAATATAGATCAGAGTCTCAGCAGAATTGTGGAGTTCACAGGCTTGTACAGTTCCTCTGCTGTATACATAGTACCTGGATGGGTCTCAGTCCTTTGTTTCACAGTTTCAGTTGTAGATGAGTTGATCTAGAGATAGGAAGCAGGAATGAAGACAAGATGGATATGGTGCATTTGCATTTTATAGTTTCTGCGATGAAGCTTGTACTTCCTTTATCCCAAACACAGCCACACAGCACATACTATGGAAAAGACTCAGAGTTCCCTGTCCATAGCCATGTTTTTACATATCCTGGTGACTCATCAGGTGTAACCCCTGACTTCTTTCACTTGATTCATCTTACATTTGATTCCCATGATGGGTCATTAAGCAGGCTTAGTGCTGCTGCCATTCTGTCTGGGGATGCCACCCAGAAACATAGCACAAGTCTGAAATACAAATATACCATAGGTATTTAGAACTCACAACACAAAACTGATGCATATGTATAAACAATATTAGCATACTTAGCAAATTATAACTGTTCCAAATGGTACCTGACATAGCATATCTGGTAAGATTCATTGTAATTTTGCAATATTGATTATATTATAAACGATCAATTATATTTCAGGCAGCTTCACAAAGTTCATCAATGACAAGAGTTGCTACTTTTCCTTGATGAATTGACAGAAGCGTTGAAGAGCTTGTACAGAGTGCCAGGGTGTTGTCTGGGCATTGTTTTAGTGGCTTTTTTGACAAGTCTGCTACAGCTAGAGGATTTATCCTGCTAGATGATTTATTCCTCTAGGGATCACCTTAAAAGATGACACTTGGGTTAAAGAATCTGATTTGTTCCATAATAGGGGGAGATCAGGGTGTACAAGCCTTTGATTTCATTTTCACTGGGAACAATATCTATTTAGTTTTAAAATGGATGATCAGAGACTACATTCATAGAATAATTCAGGATGTCACTTTGGCTACAGCAATTCTCCCCTCAGAGTGAGTGCTGTAATCACCATTCCTTCCTAATTCGTCTGTCTCAGCAGTAATGTTTCATCTAGTCTCATATATAGATGCCTTTCCTGGATCTAGATAGACTCATTTGGGCCACATCCTCATCAGGTGTAAATCAGTATAGTCCCATTGACTTCCTCTCTCTCTCTCTCTCTCTCAATATAAGCAGCCTCCAAAGAATTCTAAGATCTTAAGTGTCTAAGAGCTGCCCCTTCCTGATTTCATCCCATTTTATATTTGGTCTTTGTTGGTAGAGTCAGGAAGATATGCTTATTTTTAAAAGTTTCTGTTTTTTCTTCTCCCTCTTGAGGTCACTGTGGTTGCACACTCTGGACTTCTCAAGAATTAGGAGTTCACAGTACTTTCAAACTACTGTTAATTCATCTGATTCTGATGAATTTCTCCCTATGTATAAAGGAAATGTATCCAAATTCTTCTTAATAATATGACCCCAAACCATGTGTTGTTCAATCTATATACAGTGATTCTCCTTCTCTGGGTTCAGCTAAAGAAGATTAAATCTATAGAAAAAGGTATATGCTTACTGAACACTGAAGAAGATAGTAGGTCGAAATTTTGTCTACAGAGTTTTGTTGTTTTCACTTTATTCAGATGTACTATTGAGAGTTAATAAGTGATGTGTGATTTCCCCCCCCCCCCCAGTTTCCCCTGGAACTTGCCTCTGGGAAAGAAAATAATCCTCTCTGATGCTCGTCTGTCAAACATAGAGAATTCACAAGTGTAATCAGTGAGTCAGCACTTCATGAATGCACATTTAATAACTGGATTATGGAGCTCATTTTTTGGCTCCATAAGGATCTCCTCAAATTGATTTCTTTGCCTCTAGCTGAGTCCCGATAACATCTTGGGGACAGGGCTGCCAGAGATGGAGGCAGTTTGCTGAGGGTCCCCAAAATGACAGAAGGATAGTTGGACCAAATTTGAGTGAGAGGTGTTGTGACTAACTCATGGGATCTCAATGCCACTCAAGTTTGGCGACTACTATCAATACTGCGCGGAACGATTTGTCTATCCCAGGTGGGCCCAGATACCACTGTTGCCACTGCTCATCACACCAGGCCCAAAGTGACCCACCAGGCCAAGAGCCTGGAGGTAAGAGCAAGGTCAGGGGTTAGAAATATTGCTACCACCAGCAACAGGACCAGAGCTCAGGGAAAGGAGGGACCAGAAGTAGCCCCCTGGCAGCATGCAGGGCAGAGCCCTTCTGTCCCCTCAGGGAGGCCAGCAACCCCAAATGCCTCTCTGACCTCTCTTCTTAAACTCTCTTGTCTCCCTGATAATTCTTTTGGACAGTGGGAGACCTCAGTTTCAGATTTTGACGTGGGTCCACAAAAACTTCTGTGTGGCAAAGCATTTTGAAGATCTGCCTAATACTGACATCACTCTTCATTGAGGGCAACGGCCCTAGAAAATGAGACTCCTCAATACTCCTGCAGCGCTAGATAGTGGGAATGTCCAAACATTTCCCTTTCCCTGTTTAGCTGGCCAGATTGGTATGCCATTGTCATTCTGATACTTGCCTACTGACATTGCTATTTAGGAAGTAGACTTCTGCAATATGCTCTATATAAGGGTTGACCCTAAAAGTCACTTGGAAAGCTAGAGGTTGGTACAGCAGTCAGTGGTCCACCTATAGGGAAGGTCAGATGGGAACATATCACACCAATACTCTGCATTAATCAAATTAGCACTCTAGTCAAATCCAAGGTCTGTTTCAAGATCTTTGTTCTTACATATGTATATATGCCCAGCTTTTCTTAGCAACTTTTACTCCTGGGGGAATTCTGCACCCCTGTGCATGTGCAGAATTCATGGCCACTGCAAAATTCTATTTTTCACTGCCAGAGAGGTGCTGCAGTTATGCCTTTTGCTCACCAGGGGCTGCTTTTGTGCCAGAACAGAGGGCCGCCACTCTTGGGCGAGAGCAGCCCATCTGCTGCTAGGAAGGAGAAGAGGCTGTGATCCTCACAGTGCCCTGCCCATGGAGCATGGTGAGGAGGCAGTGGATATGGGGGGGATGGATAGTGTGGGGCACATGGGGCTGCTGGGAGGGAGGATCACAGGCTGATTCAGAAGGTCTAGTGGGGAGGACAGACTGGGACGGGCTGAATGGGACTTGGGGTGCAGAGACTCATGGGGACGGGCAGATATGCCTGAATGAGAGAGCCTAGGGATCAGCCAGGGTATACATAGGGGAGGCTCCCCAACTCCCTAACTATCCCTCCCCCCAAAAAAACCTGTTCCATACTTCTCCTGCCCACACCCCACAACCCTCCAAGTTCACTCCCAGGCTCCTTCCCAGCAGTTACTTCTCTCTCAGTTCCTCCATTACTCCTGCCTCCTCCAAGCCTTTGCACTGCTTCTGAGAGGTGCAGGAAATATGGTTCTGTATTGTAGTTTAAATGAATTGTTACTCAAAGTTCTGTACTTATATGCCTAGTAGGGAATCTATTTGTCAAAAACATTTCCTGAATCTTTTTTGCTGTCTGTATTGTTACAGACATACTTGCTGATAGGTATTTTAAAATAAATTACCCAAATAATTGAAACTGGCTTGATTATATTGTTTTATTTTGACAAAATATGCAGAATTTTAAAATATTGTGCACAGAATTTTTTATTTTTTGGTGCAGAATTCCTCCAGGGGTAAACTTTCTCTCCACCTCCACTCCTTCTGCTATACTAAGTAGGAACCCTTCAACTGATGCAACCAAAGAAGATTCAGTAAGTGATGGTCCTGGGATAAGGCATATTTGTAAAAGGGTCAACAGTTATGGAACTAATTTCCATAGGAGATCAGGCTGAGCCCTAGTCTCAACACCTTTAGAATAGTCTGCCTATTTCATTTATCTTTATAGGTTGATGTGTCCTCAGACAGTTATACCATGCACACCTGACTCAACTATCAGCTACTAGCATCTCACCATTATAAGAAAGCAGTTTAAAAGGAGGGAGAGAGAAGAGTTAAAGTATCTTTTCATCTCTAAGGCACTATGCCAATGGGATCAGTGGGCAATTGTATAATAATTAATAATAATTTGCCACTTAAGTCATTGTTGCACATTTGCAGTTCTGTTTCAGAACAGATAAAATGCACTCTGGAGTTTACCTTCAGTGTCCAGGGAAGAGAAAGCTTTTGTTTGTTCATCTTCCTTCTGTTCTAAAGGGTATTCAGCAAATAAAGTGTGGAAATGTTCATGCCATTCTCTTTATAGTCAATTAGTTAAGCCTAGTTTAAGTCTCTCTTTTTTCGGCTGATTCACTTCCACACTGAAATTCTCTGTTGGTCAGAGAAGGCAGAATTATTTGCTATAGAGAATAAGAAAGCTGTTACTATGGAGATTTCAGACAGATTACATGTAAGTTTAAAAGTGAAGGAGAGGAAGGAGATAGATTGATAACTGAAGGGACAGGTGGAGTCAACATCAGCTTTCTAAAGGATGAAAGATACTACCAACATATTTGTATGGGAATCAGGAAAAACTGAAATGAAAAGATGGTGGTTCGGTTAGGAGTAAGGGAGGTCAACAGTAGGGAGGGGATGGATTCAGGGAGGAGTATTACAGCTGTTTTGTGAGGCAGAGGGCAGTACAGAAAGATGAGAGAATTTGTAGAAGAGCAACTTGGTGTGGTCCCTGGAATTTCTTCAGAGGTGTTGAGCAACCCAGAAGTATAGGTTGAGGAAGCAACGTGAGGGGTCAGCCAGGACACAGAGAATGAGACTATGTGGTTGGATAAAAGAACAAAAGAATCTAGGGTGGAGGATAAGAAGGGGTTAAGTGAATCAACTATGGAGCTGAGAGAGGCAAGGGATGGGAGGTCTGAGTTAAGGGCAGTGGAGATTGAATTTTATATATGGGAGATCAAAATCTTTCTCAAATTCCGCACTTTAGGTTGTCATTCAAGACTATTTATCAGCTGTGATGCCACTGCATACATTATCATCTGAATCTGCAATTAATGTCATTTTACAGACCTCCGTGTTGAGAAGTTGAAGGAATAGTCAGCACCCACTCCCCTGCCGTCCAAGTGCTTCCTCTGCTTGTACCTTGTCTCAATCAGCCTATGAAGCAGAAATTGAAAGTCACTCCTGATCCATTATATGTGATATAATACAACTTAATACATAGGCAAATTGCTCTTATAATGCATCTTCTACCTGATATGTTGTAAAGTGAGGTTTATAATCAATTTAAAAATAACACAAAAACATTCAGCTCTGTAAGGATTCCTCCTAGCTCAGTGATGAATAGTGCATCTTTTCCATACTTATGGTATTTACACTTTAAGGGTATAACCTTCAAAAGATAATAGACTGCAGACTTTCACGAATATATGCTGTTCTCTTAGGGCTAAAGTGGGTAAGAATGACATCTATTTCTTTACTAGTATAAGTGTGTATTGTAATGTACACAAGTATTCTATAGAGTAAATAAACATAGTCTGTAGTTACATAGCTTAAACCTGTATATATTTTAGGTATCTTTTTTCCCTCTATGGATTTCTTTATTAGTACTGCTTATTAGCACTGTGTCTTTAAATTCTGAAAAAATTCAATAACCTTTTTTCAAAAACATAAAAACGAATAGTTGCCTGAATTGGTTAATTTTTTAAAAAAGTTGAAAAGCATTAGAATGAGGTAAGTTCTTTCTCATGGGTTCAGATGTTAGACATAGCAAAATCTGTTCAAATTACTCCATCCAATTCCCGCTTTGACTGGCTCTTTTTCTACACTAATCCTTTAAGGATTTGCCCTGATTTGTTTTTGAAAATTTCTTCTAGCTGTAACTTGGCTACAGCAGCACTTCACTGTTCTCTGTTAAGGCAGGGGGCTGGGGGTAGGAGTAGAACTGTTTACATTTGCAGATTACTGGTTGTCAAAGTATGGGCACATGTAGTACCTCATGCTCCCCAGGAACCAATGTACCAAGTGCCACATCACCTTGAGGTCTAATCCCAGCACTCACGGCTGCTTTGGAACAGGGCTATGACATTGATACACTTGCCCTCCTCCTCTCTGCTGTTCTATTATGCAGGCAAGGAAATAAGCAAGATCTCAGTGCTCTGGTATCAGATTTGCTTGGGTTACTGCATGAAGAATACAGTGAGATGTGGGGTTGGAAGCCTTTTAAAATATCTCTAAATCTACATCTCTCTTTTTCAATGGCATTTCTTACAGCAACCACCTCTGTCTGTATGTTTCCCAGTTTTGAACCTACTTACAGGAGTAAGGATGAACACTGGCTCTCTAAGAGGAAAAGACAGTGCCCACTTCCACTCCCTCCTCTTGTTCTTCCAGGGAAAGAGAGGAGTTGAGGGCTGGTCGGTGCCGTGGGAATCAGACAGCGAGAAGAAGCAGTGCTTGCATGAGTTGTGGTTGAAGGAAGAGGGATATTGGAAGTTGGATGACCTTGCCCCATTGTAATCCTTGCCACGGGGTTCCTCTTCACTCTTACAGAAGTCTGGGTGAAGCTGCCCTGAAAGCCTTCCCCTACACCTCACCTTCCTACAATGAGGAGGAGCCGCAGCAAGTGGCCCAGCCCTATTTCAGAAATGTGTGAAAGTGGTACTAAATTATGTGCAGCAGGACTCGGGACCTACACCTATGCTTGATTTGCAGGTCTCCTATTAGCTCATGGGAAGTATGACATGATAGACAATAACCCCACCAGCAGAGGGGTGCCCTTCAGTGAAGGAAATCTATTTACAATGGCGTCAGTATGCAATTTATCTGTGTGTATTAACAAGCCCCCGGTGTAGTTCACCAAGCTGTTTATGCCACTGTCTAATGCTCCTCATTTAAAAAGAATTCTTATCTAACCTGAAATTTATCATCTTTCGTTTTCAACTTATACTCTTCATTTTAGTCTGCTCAGTTGCAGGAAAAATCCCTTTTTCTTAACTCATTTTAGTATTAATACCTCTTAGATGGGGGAGGAGGTGTGGGTGGGAGAGGGTGTGTGTGTGTATTGTTACCAGATCTCACTGTAAATATCTCTTACCCAATTATACTTGAGGGACAGACCCTCAACAGTTTACCTCAGCTGAGGGCCTTCTCCACAAGTCATTCTTCATACTATATGTAAGATTTTCTGGTTCTTTTTCATTTTAGGTGGAAATTTGTCAAGCTTCTCTATTTTTGTTTGTATGGTTAGTTTTGGTTGAATTGTTTGTTTGGGATATTTTAAGTTAAAGATGGCTCAAATGTCACACGTAGTACAACATATTCAGTTTACCAAAGTTTTATAATACAGTATTATTACTTCCTTTATCCTACCACAGCTACTTCTATAAATACAGCTCAAGATAGGATTCACCTTTTTTGGAGGAGAGTTGCATATGACTCGGTCTTATTTATTGTCTCTGTAATCCCCGAGGCTTTTTCCAGCATTACTGCTTTCTAAATACCAGTCTGCCATTTTGTATTTGAGGATTCTCATTTCTTGCCATTACATTTATCTATTGAATCTCATCTGTTTTAATTCTGGCCATCACTAAGCTTGCCAGGTCATTCTCTAATTTTAATTTTGCAGCTGCATATTAGAAAAGCATGATTCCTGGGTTGTTGTGCTGTGGCACATGTCCAGTTGCATTAGTCTAATAGGATCCACTGTAATTTCACATGCAGGAGGAATCAGATGCGCAACACATTGCTTCATTCTAAGGAATATGATTTTGTTATGTGCACAATTAAACTTATTCCAATTTTTATATGAACAATTAAACATATTGTAGTTCCAAAAAATATCTTCATTATTTAAGTGCTATGTGTATTCAGGGTTAGATCTTGAGCCTATTGTGCATTTTTCTTAATTGTGCTAGTGTATAGACAAATCCCAAAGGCCCTCTGTGTCATCATCAAAAACAAAAGTACCTAGGACTTGGGGATCAAATCTCTTCAATGCTAGAAGTCAGCAAGTCCAGGGTTTTTTTTAGCTGTTTTGTAGGGTTGAGAAATTGACCATTACTAATGGCTATAGACATTCTAGTACTGAGGTACTTCACCACCTACACTGATCACCGTGGTTCTTGGATGATCTGCAACAGAGAGAGAGAAAGAAGAAAATCCAAGATGGAAAAAGTGCTTCAGTACAGAATGTCTCAGATGCAAGGAATGTTTACCAACTTGTTCCACAGTCATGAAGTAGCCAAAGTGATCCCACTTTCTCTGTGCCATAGAGAGTCAGAAAAGTCACATCCTGAAGAAGTTTTCTGGACTGTAAATCACTTTGTAAACCTAGATTGCTCCACTGTTCTCAGAACACATTTTACTTTTAGGAATTATTGTCTTATTTCACAGTGGAAATGATCTTGCCTCCTGGATGACTTCATAGACTACTAGTTGTAAAACCACAAAACACTTTCTAAGAATTCAGCCCACTCACACAAGTAGTCACTGACAGTAATCAGGACCACCAGCTGTGACACTGACCTTTGCCCTTTCTGGGATGGTAAACAAGAGTCGACAAATCCTGGGGTCCTTGCTAATGGAGACTGTCAACACCTCTTCAACTACATATCCTGAAACATGCAATAGTTCCAGTATTTTTTTTTTAAATCCATTAAAAGGCATCCCAATAGCCAACCTCTCTTTTTTAAGCTAGTTAATTAAAAACAGTCCAGCATGATTTGTCAAGCTCCCAATATCCTGCATCCTGCTTAGCCAAACTTCAGGCCAGAGCCTGGTACAGAGATAGCACTGATGCTCTAGTGAATGACTTATCTCTGACCAGAGATGAGGAAAGTACTTTCCTAGTCATCCTGCTGCTCCTCTCTCTTGATCACCAAATATTCCTGTCCCACCTCCCTGCCAGTGCAAGGGTGAATGGAAATGGAGTAGCCTTGAAATGGCTCAGAGATCCTTTCTTTAAAACTAATTCCCAAGGGTTGTTATGGGCAACTGTTTCTCTACCTCCAAAGTAGTTACCTATTATGTCCCACTAGGTTCAATCTGTTTTTCCATTTTATTCAATAATTATATGAAGCTGATGAGAGTTGGTGAAGTAGAACAGGTTGAATTGTCCACAGTACCTGGGGAAAACACAGCTATATGTGTTCTTTTCTTGAATTGTGAGCAGCATCCTCTCCCTATTTTCTCAGGCCCTGTTCACCAAAGCACATCTATAAATCATCTGGATGTAGAGTAGCTGGCTAGCTTTGAACCCAGGCAGGACTTGGTTGATACGACCTACCTCTGGCCAGAGACAAGGAAGCACATTCAGACTCATACTGCTGGTCCACTCTGATCATCAAATACTCCTGTCCCACCTCCAAGAGGGTGCAAGCGTGACTAGAAATGGAACAGGATTAGAGAAACACTTCAGACAAACACTTCTCTCCAACATATCTCATTTTTTAGTTGTTCTGCAATTCGGAAGTCCTTCTGAACTCCTCAGTGCTATTGACTGCCTAAATAATAGATACAACAATAAAAAAAAAACTAACATCTATCTATGACAAGCTAGAAGATGGGCCACATCCTATCAGACAACGATCTTGTCACAATGATCCACATATCTGCGTTGGTTCGGGTTTGGCTGTTTCAACTCATTTTATCTAGGAATTAAGTCACACACCCTGAAAAGGCTCCAGTTAGTTCAAAATACAGCAGCCAGTCTGGTTAGCCACAGAGGTTGTGGGAACACATAACCTCGGTGCTTTGTTCTCTGCATTGGTCCCCAGTGAAGACACAGCCAACTTCAAGGTTTCTGTCCTAATATTGAAACCCACAATCAGTCTGGCCCTAGCTACTTGACAGCTAACGTCCCTGAGTATAACCTGTCATAAAAGCCACATTCCACTGGAACCAGGAAACTCCCAACCAATAGGTCATGCTCAGGAGGGATGGAAATTTCACAGGAGCTGGACCTAAATTATGGAGCTCATTTCAGTGAAGGGTACCATATAAGTACCTGGTCGTAGATAGTTAGGAAGATGTGGAAATAACTGGATAAAAAGTTAAGGACAAGGAATAAATGAATATTTATAATGTCTAAATGAGTGAATGGAGCTTGTAGAGGAAATCTGTGGTGAAATCAGCAAGGGGATAGGGGAATAAGAAAACAACAAAATCATTGTTTAATATTACATGTTTGTTTGCATCTGTCTCCCCCTTCATCTGTGTGTTTGTGTGTATATGTGTATGTTTAGTGTGTGTACTTAGATTGCAAATAATTCAGGGAAGGAATCTATTTATTTTTATTTCTATAAAACAGACTTTAGGCATTATCAATGGTAAATGTCGTGGGCCATATTCTGCCCTTGGATATACATGCACAACTCCCACTAAGGTCAATGCATCAAAGTCAAAGGGACTTGCATGTTCATACCTGAGCAGAATTTGGCCCTCTTGAAACCTAGTTTAGGTCTGGGGGCATTACTGTGTTGGAAAGTTGATATCTGAAAATCAAAATAAGTGATTATTTGTATTGTATAGTATTTAATTTGTAGGGTTTAGCATTATTTTTTGAATGTTAGGACTCTTGCTGCTTCCAGCTAATAGTTGTGTTATCCCCATGACAGAGAGAACAGTTGTAACATTAGGAGGATAACTTTGGTGAGCCAATCCCTAGATTGTAAGGAATGTCAAGTTACCATTGTCAAATATCTGCAAGTTATTCTGAAGATATTTTATTTTAGTACTTTGAATATCTGACTCCAAACATTTGCAGGATATAGGGATATAAAGAAATAAGATTACAGATGCTGGATGCTGTCTACTATATCTAACAAGTCCAGATGCTTTACCTCCCAGTATGGAGTATGAATGTTTTTTCCATGATAGCATGGATTTCTAATCTCTCTTGCTCTTTGATATAAATGCTATATCACAGGGTTTCACTACATTACTATGCATGATGGTTATACCATTATGTGCAAAAAATGGATTTATGTGATTGTGTGTTAGACCAGTTTATTGCATATGGTTGCCAGCCAGTAATGATTGCTAACAAGTGTAGCTGAAATAAAGTGTGGTATTCTCTACTTACTGTATAACTAGGCTGTGCACAGTAAGGTGCTTGCCTTTTAGTAATATCTTTCTGGCTCAAAAAATGTTCTGACAGGAAATCCTTTGTAAAGATACAGTAACAGGTCAAATAAATGAAATGTTCATAGTTGGGAACAAATGTTTTATGTTATTAGTTTTTAGATATTCTCATGAATTAGTTACATTGTGCAGCTTCTGAAAATTCTTATAAACAGTGTAATGTATGTTAGACATATTGCAACTCACACATTTTTATTACAGAAATGTGCAAGTTCCAGTATGTATGGTCACAAAAGAGGTTCCTAATGCAGATAAACTAACAGTGGTATGATATGATCATGTGTGTTTATTTGCCAAATTTTAAAAAATTACACGTATTAGATAATTCTTTCTCTGTGTGTAGTGTGAAAATGGTAGTTAAATGTGTAACGGCAGATGACGTCACCCAGGGAAAAGATCTAGAATGAGAATGAAGGACCTGTAGAGAAAGTCCTTTGGCTTTCCACAAAACAAGAAGTGGAAAGGAGGAGGAGTTACTGCTACTAGAGGAGATGTTGAAAAAGCATTTAGAGTAGAACCAGGAAAGAACAAGGACAAAGTCAAGCAAGGACAAAATAATTATTTTTATGCAGGTTGTGTAAGCTTTTCAAGGATGAGTTCTTCTTTTTCTTTTTCTTATATGTTTATACAGCGCCTCGCACACTGGGACTAACCCTATAGGCACTATCATTATAATATATAGCACATAATAATTATCATAAATTATTCATAGCATACCAGGTAAGTGGATAGATTTCACTCTTCAAAACTGTTAATCTAGAATTTCAAAAAATAAATTTGGGGAAAAATACTACCACTAGCTTATGACACTATTATACTTTGCACTATGCACTTCATTAAATTAGTGAGAACAGTTTCCTGTATTTTATATATATTAGTACATTTAAAAACAAACAAACATATGTTAATCATTAATTCTGTGCAAAAGCATGAAAGGGATAAGGTTCCAAAGTATGGTATATTCTTGGCAAGATTTCACATGAACTTTAGCTTTATTTCAGTAGTAATACTAGTGCTCTTGTCTAAGTGGGCTCTAGTCAACTCTCACTACTCAGGAAAGATAAATCAAATTTATGTATTGAGTTATATGAAGAGGAGAGGAAAAACGAATATGATTTTAGTTTAGTGTTAGCACTTTGAAGACTGCCATCAACAAACCAGCTTCCTGCAAAAGAACATTATACTACTGGTCCATTGCAGCATTGTTACTAAGGGTCTTTTAGCATTTCCATTATAAATGTCTGTTTTCCATGGATGCAGTAAAAATTCACTGCAGGCTGAAACTTGGTATATCTGATCTCAGCTCTTAAGCAGTGGTTGTTTTTTTTAACCAGATTTCAAGAAAATTGACTTAGTTGTTTTTATGTTATAGGGATTAAAGAAAGAAGAGATGGTTGTGCTGGTATTTACTATTTCAAGTGCTATTTTTTTTCTGCTTGTATAATATAAATGCTTTGCTATTAGCATCTTTCATAGATCTTTTGTGCTCCAGTGGAATATGTAACTGTTCTTTTAAGTGACTGAAATTCTGATTGAATGTTGGCACTTGTTTAGAGAAATACCATAATAGGTACATACAATTACAATAAAGGCACATTTTGCCTATGATACATTAGGCAGTATTGAGGCAATTGAAAATTATATTAATTTACAACATTTTTTAATATAGTGTATTGAATATTCAAATAATATCTGATAAAAAGAGGGCAAAAATTCAACCATATTTTCAGATAATTTATTTTTAGTACATATGACATTTATCCAAATTATGTATCTATGTGATAGCTAAAATACTTTAAGCCAACTGTTCATATGGAAAATAATCTTCCTCCTACCTCCAAAAGGTCAGTAATCTTTGTATAACAGAGTCCCACTCTTGTGTCTGAACTACTTGCATGTGACTAGAATTGGAATGTTCTGAGATCAGTTCTGAGCTACTGAACTGGTCCGTCAAAGGGTGGCATAAGTTGAACTGTTGTGAGGAGTATTGGCCAGAAAAGCCTCAATCTTCATCTTTCTATTTATCTGCTGATAGTGGAGGAGGTCATATATTCTGAATTGGAAGACGCTTATTTATATATGTCTGCAGTAGTTTTTCAAAAACTTGTTTTCACCGTGGTATGTCAGTATACATCTGGAACTTGGTTTTTATTGTTTTATCTTCTGTGGGTTTGAATCATGTTTCTTCTTAGGTTATGTATATTTCCCTCCCTATTTTCTAGATGTGGCATCTGTATTTACTGTTTCAGAATGTCAGAAGCATCTCTGCATCTTCTAATGGGCTCTCAAATGTGACTGGAAGATGTCTATCATGGATGACCACAATTGCTACTTGCAGTATCTTGGAGTAGTTCATGACACACTTGGATGTGAGATCTGCTCCAAATTGTCACCTTTAAATCATCAGGCTCCAAGAACATGTCAGGCTTTGGCTGACCTACCCTGAAGCAACCAATAAATCCAACTTGAAGCCAGTTTAAAAAAACTCCCTTGAAGGCAGCAGCTTCAAAAGTCAATTTTTGCTGGTAGATAAGACGCTGTCAGAACTGCTAAGTTTGGTGCAGATCTGCCTTAGTAGGCGCCCAAAGCAGCAATTTAATAGCTTTGCTATGATTTGTGAACATCCAAAATTATCAACCAAAGATTCATGATAAAGCTTCATTTTCATCAAGTTTAGATACAAATTAATTGTGGAACTGAACTCTATCATAGGAGTCAGAATGGAGCCTCTCCCAAAGAGGAGATTGCAATCCACATCCATGACTGTCCCTCTTGATTCTCCCTCGTAAATAAAACCTAAATGTTCTGGTGATGATAGTTCTATTTTCACTTTGGCTTTCAGAGACTTGGCTTTCAGCAAAACGGTGCTGATTCAAACAGGCCATAAATTTGGATCTGGAGTATGACCAGAAACTTCCAAATTTTGTAGAGGTTTCTATTTTCTCTTTTAAAAGAATTAAATTGCTTGTTGATTTCTGGTATTGGGATTTCTATGGTAGAGAAAGGCTTGATAACACAGGTTAATTTATAAATTAGTCATTTAAATTATTAGAGCTGGTCAGCATTGTAAATTAACCTGAAGAATGAAGAAGTACAGCTTATATCATTTTAATAGCAAATAATTCCTTAAAATCCTTTGGGAAACCTGACATTCCAAACCACTATGTATATTAATGGATATTTAAAAAAAAAAAAAAGAAACATTTCCTGAGCATCGTGCATTACTGAGCTGGTAGGAAATAGAGCTTGTCTGGCAATGCCGGAAGGAGGACACAACATACTGGATATGGTTTAATTAGGCTGTAGCTTTATTCCTAAATATCTGAGAATACCTGGGAGATAAAAGGGTATAGTGTAGGTAATTCATAATCATTTATATATGCCCTCCACCCCCCGGAATTTCACTCCTTTTTAAAGAATACCTTTAAATCCTTTACTAATCCATTTTATCTGATCGCCATATCCCTTCCTCATGGAGTACCTGCACTGGACATCTGCCACAAAGAAGTGTCAGCAATTAGCTTGACTGCTTCACCCCCATATATAGCCAGGCTCCCGGATATATATCCCTCAAAGCCCTTCCAGAAAAGTCCCTACTGGACCCAGGTATTAGATCCTAGATCCTAAAAGAGGAAACAAAAATTGCCAGTCCGCAATGACATATGGGCTCTAGGATCTGCACCAGATCCTTACACATATTATCAGTGATGGGATGACATGTATCCTACCTAGGGCTGGTGCTTTGAGACCACTCTGCCAGAAATCTCCGAACTAAAAACCTGCTACAAGGATCTGAGTAACCGTTCAGTCTACTTACAAACATAAGGGCCAATAGGCGAGTGGAAGACGTTGATGATACTAGTTCCCAGGTTGCTAACGACACCATGTACTGCAGCACCTGTTCCTCTGTAATCATATTGGTGACAGTCCTTCCCACTTCTGAAATTACACAAAGTCATTGAGACTTCTTTCATAGCTGTGCCGCATTCATGGAGCCACCGATTTCTGAGCTACACTGACAACCATCATATGCGAGAGTTCTATCGTCCCAGAGCCAGCTGCTGGAATCTGTCTATCTGAAAATGAGACATGGTTGCATTTGCTGTACCGTTGTCAACCCTGGGCACACATTTGGAAGAGAAACAGATGTCAAAGTGTAAATCCTGTAGTACAAATACCCTCGCCAATCTCATAAATCTGAGTGATCTTGAGAAAGGGGATGTGTACTACCGCCAAGTTGTCACACCAGAAACACACCCTTACATTAGCAAATGCTGCTCCCCAAATGGCCACTGCAATCAAAATGGGAGAGAATTCCAGAAATGTTATATCCTGCACTATTCTTTTTTGCATCTAGCTAGCGGGTCATTTCTGGGTGCACCACCTGCTTTGGTAAAATACCTCAAACCTGTACCTCCTGATGCATTCAAGAGGATCTTTAAATCAGCCTTGAGTATCCTTTCCTCCCTTCACAAGGGTACTCCATTAAAATGTCTCCTGCATCCACACATCATTTCTCTAGTAAATCATATAAAATGGTGAGGTCTAGCTATGCATAAGGTGGCCATTGGAAGCTGGGTGCAGGGTGCCCACCCTGGGGCCACAACCCAGCATGCAAAGATATCCAATAATAGATTGCAGCTCATGGCGTGCACCTGTTCTGGCCACTCTGCCTCCCCCAGTCAAGCCCCGTGGCTCCTGAAGCTTATTCTTGGAGAGTTGTGATATACCCAGCAGTGTGTCTAGCTCAATGCCCGGTTAGGTCAGCATAGTGGAAGGCCTCTCTGTTTTTTTCCTGTGCTGGGGGTACCTTCATTTTTTTTAGCCAGGATCTGAAGGGTGTCCATCAGGCTAACACACTCATCTGAATTTCCCCTGTCCACAAACAAAAAGTCATCAACCACCTTCCTGCATAACTCCCCAGTGTAGGATAGTACTAAATATCTCACAGGTTTATCAAAACAGATTTATCTTGTAGCTTTGTCAAAATAAAATTGTCCTTAAAAAGAGAAGCCCAAAAGGTTAAAGTCAGAAGGATGCACTGGCAGCAATGGAAGAAAACCAAACTTGATATCACACTTGGCCACCAGCACCTCTGGACCATAAGACCTAACCATTGGCACAGCCTTTTCAATGGGGGAATAACACATGGAACGCAAGGCTGCATCTGTTCCATTATTAACTGAGCTACCCTGTGCGCATGGCATGTGATGCATCAAGTTATATTCACCTAGCACTTTCTTAGGGACCAACCCTAGGGGAGAAACCCGCAAGTTCTATATAGGTAGGTGATTGAATGGCTCTGTTTCCCTCTTCTCCTTTAATTCTTGTGTAATTTTTTTCTTTACAATATGACACATTCCCAATAAGGACTTCAAATTTTAGGACATCACATTACTTTTCCCCCCCATAAAGGGGATCTTAAATCCCACAGTAAACTCATCCCTCAAATATGTCCCGTCTATCTTGTTAGGTTAATCCCAAAGGAGCACCCTTAACACTTGCAGTTTGACTGGAGATGGCACTCTTGTCTGGTTCCCATCAGCAAGGGGCTGTCATGCTTGACTATCACCTATCTTCCAGACTCAAGCCTGTGCAAGCCTAAGGTTAGCTTGCAACATCTGTGTTATGCCACTAGGTTCTGTAGAAGGTGTGTATACCCCAGACATCCCTCACACAGCTCCTAGGATACCAGATTCTTCCATAATCTATTTGCTAGTTCTGATACCCTGCTAAGTTTGGTGTCTCTTGCCCTCTGGGGGTAAGGGGATAAGAGATAAGTGACCACTTAGGATGGAAGAATCCCATGCACAGCTACAGACTGGGGACTGAAGAGCTAGGCAGCAGTTCTGCAGAAAAAGACCTGGGGGTAACAGTGGATAAGAAGCTGGATATGAGTCAGCAGTGTGCCCTGGTTGTCAAGAAGGCTAATAGCATATTGGGCTGCATTAGTAGGAGCATTGCCAGCATATCGCGGGAAGTGATCATTCCCCTCTATTCGGCATTGGTGAGGCCGCATTTGGAGTACTGTGCCCAGTTTTGGGACCCCCACTACAAAAAGGATGTGGACAAGTTGGAGAGAGTCCAGCGGAGGGCAACAAAAGTGATTAGGGGGCTAGAGCACAAGACTTATGAGGAGAGGCTGAGGGAACTAGGCTTGTTCAGTTTGCAGAAGAGAAGAATGAGGGGGGATTTGATAGCAGCCTTTAACTACCTGAAAGGGGGTTCCAGGGAGGATGGAGCTAGGCTGTTCTCAGTGGTGGCAGATGACAGAACAAGGAGCAATGGTCTCAAGTTGCAGTGGGGGAGGTCTAGGTCGGACATTAGGAAAACGTTTTTCACTAGGAGAGTGGTGAAGCACTGGAATGGGTTACCTAGGAAGGTGGTGGAATCTCCATATTTAGTGGTTTTTAAGTTGCGGCTTGACAAAACCCTTGCTGGGATGATTTAGCTGAGGTTAGTCCTGCTTTGAGCAGGGGGTTGGACTAGATGACCTCCTGAGGTCCCTTTCAACTCTATGATTCTATGACCATTCTCCCCTCCCCACTTAGGTCCCCAAGGAGGAAAAATAGGCAAGTTCCCTGAAACCCACCAAATTCACCCCTACATACACCCATTGAAGCATTGGACAGAAAGGACTCACTTTCACATCTTGCCCCTGCAACTTCCATCTGGTGCTAGTCACATTCACACCTGCCAGCCGTGTTGCTGTCCTGTCCTGCTTCTAGGGAACAAACTAAAATCACAGTGTGGTATTTTGGGTCCATTGTGGTATTGCATACTTGTGTAGTGGTTTAATATCATTTGATATAATATAAGGGACCAAAATATAGCTGAGACTGGTTATGTCACTGAATCTCAATATTAAATACATAATAATTTATATTATCATGTTTTGTTTTTCAGCTGATTTTGAGATTATCCAAAAACTGTTGAAATGTGGGAATTCCCTGAAAGGAAAAAAAAAAACAAAAAACAAAAAAAACACCCTAAAGTTAACATGGTCTGCATATCCATATAATAGATTTGTAATAAAAAATGTTCATTAGATGGCTGCATTTAAACCTATTGAATAACATACTTTATTGTATTCATGTAATATTTTGTATCTTTAATATATACATTTTGTTTTCCAGCCCTGAGGGACAACAGGATTGAGCTGGTTCGAGCTTCATGGCATGAACTGAGCATCAGTGTCAGTGATGTGTCTCTGTCAGATGAAGGGCAATACACCTGTTCTTTATTTACTATGCCTGTCAAAACTTCCAAGGCTTTTCTCACTGTTCTGGGTAAGTATAACTGGCTGAGAAGACCAAAGTAAATTGGTTAAGAGATGATTCTAAGACTTCTCAATTGTTGGTAAATATTTTAGGGTGACTTTTCAGAAAACTTAGCAGAAGATGCATGTAAAACACCCACTATTGCTTTCTCTAAAGATTGCTTGACTAGAACCATGCCTAGGAATAGCAAGGCCCCTATTACATGTGATGTGGCAGGACCATGAATTACAGTGCACATCAATAGCACCACATGCCGTGCTCCTTAAAATGGACATAACCTCTATATCCCAAGCACCAAAGGGGTTAACAGGATGCATTTGTTCATCTCCTAACAATGTACTGAACAGGGCAAAGGAGACAAAATCAGAGAGCATGAAATCAAAAAGAGACTCATAGTTTTTCCTTAGCTATGCATTTTCTTGGCTCATTCTATTTTATTTTTTCCTCTACAAAGTGCATATTTTCACTGGGCTTGCTTCTTTTATGCTTCATCCTCTAAATGCTCTGCCATTTTCCCCAAAGGTTATAGAGACACACAAAAAAAGCAATAGATTCGTAGAGATGCCCAGAAAATAATGTTTCAGCTCCAAGCTTTATGTGATTCTATCAATGTCAGTAGCCCAATCAGCTGAAATTGCTATGGTTCATTGAAACACACCTGTGTACCTAACAAGTGATACGATTTTAAAGATTGATTTTTTTTTCCATTTTGTTTTGTTTTGCTTTTTATATATAGAAAAGCAGGCTGTTTAATTTAATGGACTAATGCAAGATGTTCTTTGTGCTAGTAATATTAAAGTTAATCCAGCCAGGGAATTGGTTTTCTGCATAGGATATGAAATATGCCTCTGTGAGTCCCCCTGAGCCTATTTTACAAAAATACAAGTTTGCCATTAAGGACAAAAAATATCCACTCGAAGAGTATGTTGGGATAACAACTGCCTAAGGGTTAATGTTTTTTTCTGTAGTGAACCATCTCAAGATCCAAAGAATAGATAACTAGTCAAATTCAACTTATTAAATGGCAATGGGACACATATAAAAGGGTGTTACAAAGGTAAAAAAACAGATATCTAAACAGTAGCTTCTAATTAGGGTGGCTTGATCTTTTATGGTCCATTTAGTTTTTTGTTTGTTTGATTTTTACATGACTGCTTTCCAACACCATCACTTTTCTTTCCAATAAAAAGACAGCAGCAAAGTTTCAGAAGCATCTATCTCCCTATAGTTTTATTTAATTGTCTGTTAGAAACACACATTTAAAATGCTGCTAAAGATGCCCTTATATGAGAGTAAGAATCTTCCTTTCTTTGTAATTCATTCCATGCCATCATTTTAATCAGATAGAGGATATTTCTGCATATAAATCATCTTTCTATTCATGGGTCTGATTTGGATTAGAAGATTTTAATGTAGAGGGATTTTTAAAAATGCCATTTCATGCCCCTGAAAAGTAGGAGTAGTTTTATTACAGAAACTACACTGTGATAGGTGTTGTTGCTTGTGTTTGGAGTACTGTTTGATTGGGTACAGTGTTTATCAGTTTCCTTTGGAAAAGGAGAGATGCAAACAAATGAAAATGCAAGATGTAGAGAACAGAGTGGAATTTCATTGACTGATCCCCTTATCCAGGAATGAAAATCTGTGAATTAATTGAAACATTCCAGATGTAAAGGGTAAACGTAATCATTATTATGAGAGCTTTTGGAAACTGGTAAAAATATATCCCCTCAAAATAAATCATTTCTGTATTTTACTAAGCCAGTCATTGAATATAACTAAATAGTCTCAATTTTATTCACAGTTCTTTATTTTAAATCTCCCTCCATTCCTCAAAACATAATCCATGCCATCTCTAACGTTCTTTGTATGATATTTTATGGGCACAGGACCTGAGCCACAGCTCACTGAATCAATTGAAGTATTCCTATGAATTCTGTGTGCTTTGGATTGGGCCTACTATTACTATATATGATCTCAATCTGAAAAGAAATGATATTTTTAAATTTCCTTTTGCCCTCCTTTTGTGGTAGGATTCCCTGAATTCATGCTGGAACTGTCTGTCAAAATGCAGCTTGTTCAGTTTGGATTTTGTTCCTGGTTGTATTTCATTTTAACAAGAGAAGTTAATATATTCCATGCCTTCCACCCAAAAAATGTGATTAAAATGCAGACATCCCCTATATATTTAGCAACACGAAGTCATTCTGAACTTGAACATAAAATATAAGACAAATTGGACTGGTTTAAAATTGACTTACAAAACATGTTCATTTTCTTCAGTTAAACCCTAGTATGTTCAGATTCACTGGTCATATTAAAATAGAAAACAGAATCTTGTTGATAGGCCTGTCAGTCATAAAGTGAATAAACCTATTTGTTAATTACTTTACCTGTAATGCTAAGATTCTTAGGGAAATTGGTCAACAATAGTTTAGTCTTATCAACTGACAGCTCTGGTCAAAAGCTTAAAGTAGCTAATTGGCAACATGATGTGTCTTTTATTTGCGTAATTGTTAGGTGTTCCTGAGAAGCCACAAATTAGTGGATTTATTTCACCAGTTATGGAGGGAGAGAGGATGCTGCTAACCTGCAAGACCTCTGGTAGCAAACCAGCAGCTGATATCAGATGGTTCAAGAATGACAAAGAGATTAAAGGTATTGAAAAACATTTCCATGTAATTATGTGTTAACATCAAAACTAAAGTAATTAATAGGATAAAGTATTATTTGGAATTGTATCACTTTCATTTTTATAAAAAGACAGTCATTATCTAAATGTGCAAGTATCAATTATGTGAAAGAACTGAAAAACTGTATCATCATGGCTGTATGTCTGGTTTTTTTGTTTGTTTGTTTGTTTTGTTTTGTTTGTTTTTGTTTTGCAAAATGTTACAAACTCTAATTTTTAATTATAGTGATCTTAAGGTCATAATATCACATTAATTGAGATGGATCATAAAATGCTTTACAACAACCTTTAACACTAGGTTCATGTCACTATCAGTATCCCAGCTATTTTGCTATTTGATCTACTCTTGCTATTCCCAGAAAATTGGTATTAGTTTTTATTGCTGTCATTTTCATCCAGTCTACTAAAAGATCAGGTGAACGAGTTGGTGGAATTTCCACTGTTTCAGTGTAGCTATTGTTTTAAAACCATTCCTTTAGTATCCATGTATCTCTCACATTTGTCTGGCAATATGGATTTTCTTAAGGAATCAAGAAGCTGCTTTGAGCAAAGCTACAGAAATTATAAGAGAAATAGTTCATCTTTCTTTGGTATCCCCCAACATAGGGTAATACCTAATAAAACAAAGACTGATATACAAAATTAATAAGTTAAAGAGACCACGGCTGGTATTCACAGAAATACTATTTCTTTTTAATGTACCTGTCTGAAATTTCCAGTTCAAAATCAGAAAATTGGATTGGAAAGGGGCATGGACTTTGGGCTCAAGTAGATTAAAATATGTCTGAGTTCCTGTGGTCAAGAGAAGATGGGAAGCAGGAAAACAGAGAGTGGAGGCTTTCAGCCTGCAAGAAGGTAGAGGAAAATACCAAGAGAAAAGTAACACCTTCTGAAATATAATTAAAATGCAAAATTTAACAGAGGACATAACATACATGCTGTACTATGCCAGCAAAGCTGTCATTCAAAAGAGATGTCAAAGTGAATATGTGCAAGAAGCGCTATCAAAAGAAGGAAAATAAACATAGATAGTGCCAGTATCCTAAATGAACTACTGGTGTATGCAGACATATCAGCAAGGGCAATTCATGCCACTGGGTGCTTTTTAAGAGTCAGATCTTTCAGGCTTGCACAGTAATTATGCCTTTCCCGTTCAGCTGAAATGTAATAGCAGCAAAGCAGACAATTTTGAGATTTTGATCTTAAACTAACATACTACTTTCTGGGCAGTTACCTAAGGGATGGACATAAGAAAGAAAATAGAATGGAGGAAATAGATGTTGAAAGTGACTAGTAATAGGAGGTGAAAAAGATACAAATGAGGGAAAAGCCTTGAACGCTTTAGTTTTCTAGGTCTTCTGAAGAGCACATTACCATTGTCATGAAGGTTACATATAAAATAACCTAACTAGTTTGCAATGGCATCAGCAGAAGGCATATTAGCTTTTGTGCACTGGAAAAGGTGAAATGATAAATCTGAGAAAATAGATATGAAATTGTATGCTAATGCACCTGACATTAAAGGTTAGGAGTTCTGCTGTCTGGCACCAGTAAATCCAATTGTGTTACAGTATATTATACATGGCACAAAAGAATATGAATGATACATTGAGTTCAGAGTAGGAGCAGGGGGGGAAAAAGCCAACTTAAAATTTTGCTTGCATTTATATTAGCAGAAAAAAAGAATCATCATCTGGTAACAGAGAGCTGTTTAACAGACTGGATGTTAAGAATGGGAGAGGCAGAGTGTGAATCATTGCATTCCATAGCTTATATTTTAATGTTCTGCCTCTGATGTATGCATCATATTAGCATAGGGATGTGAAGTTTGGCTTTCTGGTCCTTTTTTATTCCTATCTGTTCAATAATATAGCTGGCTGTAGCATCCCTAAATCCAGCTTATTAAGGGATACAAATCTATCAGAAAGTAAATACAGAACACTTATTTTAAATAACCAGGTTTTGTAATATAATTTATTATACACTGCTTGGAAAGTGTAACCTTGAATGTGGTTTTAATTTTCAGAAATATTTTCAAACTATTTTCCTATTTTTTCATGTGTAGTAAAAATAAATAAATTAATATTTTTGCAAGAGAATGGTAAATTTAAAATGAACTTGTTAATTTTTAATATGTGCAGTGAGATCAGAAATGTACTAATCCTTTTGGCTTGACAAAACTCCAACTGAAAGTATAATTTAATCTTTTCAGATCACAATGCAAGGTTAAAGCAAAACTAGGTGAAAAATATATGGAAGCCAAAAATACCAGATTTGCCCAGTTAATGTATGGAAAAATATATTTTCAGTAGATAACTCTTACATAGATGAGAATAATATAAGGTTGTAATTGGTTGAAAGTAATCAGCGAGTGATAAATCAGCAAGATTCTATTGTTTTTCTCCTCTGAGACCAATAAAATGGAGCTAAGAAAAAGTGTTAACCAATCAGAGTGCATATGAAAACATTGCATCCTGATTCGTTGTAGTGAAAAGCTGTTTGTCTGCATGGGGGGTAGAGGGGAGCTTTTTTTTTTTTTAAAACTTTAAGCTTCACTTCCTCTAATGAATATGATTTTCAGAAAAAAAAATCTGTTACTTCAAAAACATAGTTGACCATTTATAGAAAAATGTATAGATATTTTTGATGATCCAGATATTCAGGGTTTATATAACAGCACATACGGGAGTTATTTTTTCAGTGAAAATTAAGGGTCAAGATTTTGAAGAATCAGACATCTAAAAGGCTCCCAAAGAAGTTGTCTCTTTTTTCAAAAGTGCTGAGCACCCAGCAGCTGTAATTAACGTCAGGTAGGACAGCTCCAAGGCATTGGGAGCCTTCACTTCAGTGTGAGCTGCTGGATGCACTGCACTTTTGAAAAATGAGACCACTTCTTTAGGAGCCTTTTAGACACCTGTTTCTTGAAAATCTTGACCCTTAATTTTCACTGAAAAAATAACGCAGTGTATGTACTGTTATATATAGTTCTGAAAATAAATCTATTTATTCAGGTGCTTAATGTTAAACTTAGGACCCAAACTTTAGGCACTTTTTAAATCTAAGCTAAGATATTTTCTTCCTTTATGAATGTAATAACCTTACTTTAGCCATGGTCAATATTTCCCTCAGCTTTCTGATCCATAAATCATGATAGTCACTTCAGCAAAAATTGAAATCTGCTTAATGCTTAGCAACCAACAGGAAGAAAAATGCCTGGGTGAGAAAGACAATTATTTCTGAGGCAAAAATCAGAATTACTTAACTACCTGGATTCTTACATTATCTGGAGTGAGTGAAAAAGCCCATCTTTCTGATTCCATAGACATTTTTAATCTAAAAAGATGTAGCTTATGACATTTTAGATCTGCTTTTTAAAATTGACTTTTCATGGAAATTTTATTTAGGTCATCTTCCTGTCTCTAATGGGATTTGTAAATCTGAAACCTCTTGCATTTTCCTTTCCTTTGATTAGGAAATAGAGGACACATGCAATCTCAGTAGTATATTCCTTTACAAAAATTCATTTTAGGCCTTCATTAGGACAAATCAATTTGGCCAGGTTGTTGTTTTGCTGAAATAAACAAAATCAATGAGCAGAATAAATAGTTGTGTACAGACTACAACTAATCCAAAAAGTTTATAAGTGGCTCTTACATTAACTTCTGTACATAATAACTTTTAAAATTAAACACCTCATCTCTTGGTTCTTCTGTTCTGCTCTCATTTATGCATCACACAAAAAGGTTCTTTCAATAAAAGGCCCAGCCCTGCCCACTATAGAGAGAAGCTGAGAGTTTGCAACTCTATGAAGTCAATTGAAGTTGAAGGTGCCCATCACCTTAGAGTATGTCTACACGACAGCTGGAAGCGAACAACCCAGCCGAACTAGACAAACTCACTCTAGCGGGGCTTGAGCTAGCACACTAAAAATGACTGCGTGGGCATTGTGATTCAGGCTGGAGCTTGGGCTTTCAAGTGTATAAGGTCAGGTGGGCTCGAGAGCCCAATTTCCAGGCCAAGTGGCAGCATCCACACTGCTGTTTTTACCATACTAGTGCGAGTTGGTCTATCCCAACTCGGAGGCACACTCTCAGGTACAGTGGAGACATACCCTTAGAGGGATGGGCCCAAACTGAACAAAAGAGACCATTAAAGTAGGGCTGCTTAAGAACAAGAGGCAAATTGAATATAGCAAAACTGTAGGAGAAAGGATGGGGCATGAAGGAATTTTGTTTCAAAAGTGGATGTGGCTTGCCTGCAAATTATAATGATTAGAATGAGATGTTTTAAATCTGAACAATGGTGTTGATGTTTCAACTATGGTTTTAGATTTAATTCATAGCCGAGGTTAATCCTGAATAACCCACAGATGAACCAGTTCATAAAAAATAAATAAAGCACTTGCAGTCTTAATCTGTCCATATTTATTTAAATCAAAAGTCACATACCTTTACAATATCCTTGTATCAGATATCTATAAAAGATTAGATACATAGACTTCGAAAATTTTACTGTAAGTAGCACTACTAATACTTAAGGGGATTTAAAAAAAACCCCCAAAACTGTGTGTTTCTCTAGTATATATTAGGGAAAGCTTATTTCAAATTGGGATGTAAATATTAAAGATAATGAGGAGAGGCAAGACATTCCTGACTTTTAGTTGATTTTGGTTTAGTTTATGGCAGCCTTTAACTCAGGCCGATAAGATGGGCATCCTCTTCAACATGGACCTTTCTATATGTCTTCAGACTATGTAGATAGCGTGCATTTTCTTTCGGCATGACATCCTTGCAATGCAGCTTTTCCTATCTATCCCAACAGCTAAAGCTCTTGTCCCAGTTCTCATCAGTTGATTTTGAAATTGCTTTTCTTATGTGTGTATTTGATAATGGCAGTATTGGTTCTTTTGTCAGACAAATAATGGAATGTCTGGCTATAAAACTGGGGGGGTTTTAAGCAACGAGGGGAAAAGTTTAAAAATGAGTTTGATATGTACCAGGGCCTTTTACTATTGCATTGTGCTCCCTGAAAATCATTAAGCTAAAACTGGTTTTTGTTCTTGCAGATGTTAAATATTTAAAAGAAGAAGATGCAAATCGCAGAACATTCACTGTTAGCAGCACACTGGATTTCCGAGTGGATCGGAGTGATGACGGTGCTGTTGTAAGTTGCCGAGTAGACCATGAGTCCCTAAACTCCACACCTCAGATAGCAATGCAGGTTTTAGAAATACACTGTAAGTAATATATAATATATATATATATATGTATGTATGTATGTATGTATGTATATACACACACATACTTTTACATTTTCTGGTTTTGCGTGTAAGTGTTCTGTCACTAGACATTTAATAGATATGACATGACATGAAACTTAATTTCTTAATGACTTCAAATATATACGAATCCTTCCCTTATAGCTCTATCCTGCAATTCTCTTAGCAAGTCAATGAGAGTTTTCATAGAGTAAGAACTGCCTTAGTTTTTTTGGCAGAGGAGGAGAGAGGACAAGTGTTTTGTGGATGATAATAATTTCATTGGTTTTCTCAGATATTTTTTTAAAATCAAGACCATAGTTTTATGTAGTAATCCCTATTTTGTTTGACAGTGCCATAGAAATGTGAAGTGATGTTAGCAGCAGAGATTAAATCAGCAACTTTGTGCCCTATTAACACAGCTTTGTATGATGTTCATTATGTCAGAACCCAAGAGAGAAGAGCCTTGGTAGTTATTCTTGGGGCTTGTCTGCATGGGAATAACTTTAATTTGTTCTCATTAAAGTGCCTTGCACTAATAAACAATTTAAAAGAAATTGGCACCTTAGGTTGCAGTAATTAATCTTGTTTGGAGTAAAAGTAACTTTTCTTTGCAGTGAATGTCTGTGCTTTAAGGTTTATGTGAGTGCATTCCTAATCACTCTGCTTCTGGCAGTTCTCCCAGTGCTATCTCACACTGTATTGCTTCACACCTAGCTCAGCCTGTATCTATACTTGTATGCCCTCCACTGCTCTGGAGTCATCTTGACCAGATAGCCTCTCTCTAATTAAATGTTGGCAAGCAACCAGGTGCGTCCCTTTTTGATACTAGGTAGTGGTGAGTTCACAACCCCCTGCAGAGCTCCAGTCCCATCTGGAGAAGAGTCTCTGGAACGTAGACGTCTACAGTATACTGTCAGAGCAAATGAAAGTGAGAAGGCAATCCCAAAGCTGGTCCCAGTGCCAGGCCAAAGCAGAGGAACGCACATCATGAGCACCTGGACTACATTTTTTGCAGGCGAGGTCATCACTGCACCCAAGAATGATGTGGTAGATAGTTTTCCCTTCTCCAGGGATTGTCACCTCATAGTGGTGGAGAGGGTTGTGTGTTCCAATGACTCTGAGAGCAAGGCCATCTGGAACTTCATGCTCTTGGCAGGGTCACCCCGGTGGCAAGGTTGAGGGGGATGTTTCTGACTAAGAGCAATCCAAGAAGATCTCAATGGCAGACCAGGCAGAAGAAAAGTGGAATCCTTTTCCCAGCGGCTGTGAAGGTGGATGAAGGCTGCAGCAAATTAAGGGTCTCCATTTATCTTGGATTCCATGCCACTGGACTCAGATCCCTTATCTGTCAAGGACCATGTGTTTGTTGGCGTGTGATAACATCCCTATGCTAAAAGAAGTCATGCACTAGCGTCTTGACCGAAGCTCCTGGTCTACCGTGCCATTGTTATTTCAACTCTGCTGTACAGCTTGGAAACCTGGACCATGAGAAGATATCTCATGAGCTTGGAAAAATACCACCAATGGTGCCTTCGAAAGATCCTTCAGATCAGCTGGGAGGATAGACATACAAACGTCTTGGCTGAATCAGATTTTACCAGCATTGAGGCCATGATTATCCAAAGCCAACTTCGCTGGATAGTTCATGTAGTTCACATGGCTGATTCCCACCTCCCCAAGAGAATCCTTTTCTCACAGCTGAAAGAAAATCAGCAAAGTTGTGGAGGGCAAAGAAAGCGCTTCAAAGACACCTTGAAGGCAAACATGAAGAGGTGCAACATTGACATCAAAACTTGGGAGTACCTCCCTCAGGACCATTCAAAATAGAGGAAGGCTCTGTTGGAGGGATCTCAACACTTCGAAACAGCTCGTTGACAGGTAGAAAAGGAAAAGAGGAACAGGCGGAAAGAACATCAGAACATTCAGTGCAACAACACTGTGCCTGTCCCTCCTGGAAATACCTGTCCTTATTGTGACAAGACATGTGGATTTAGGATTGGACTATGGAGCCACCTGTAGGCCCACTACTGAGGTCCCTGGAAGACAATCTTACTGGTTCGTAAGTGATTGCGATGTTGAGATAGTTTTCCCCAAAGTATCCAAGACATTGCAGCAAGCTCTCAAGATTCATAGCAAGTGCCTTAGATCCCTCCTATAGCAAGGGGTTGGTCCAGAAGGAGATTTTTCCAAGTGGCCAAGAACAGTCTGACATGGCAGACTGAGAGATTACATAAGAACCTCATGCATACTGCCAGATTGAAACTTCTCTGCGGGAGAGTTCTACCAGCAACCGGTCAGAAAATGCTGCAAATGGGAGCTCTCCTAGGAACATACCTGTATTATAATACAACTAGGTAAGGGGATTTAAACATTATTTTTCTGTGACCTAGCAATCTGCCATCAAGTTAGGAAGAGCTAGGAGTCTCTTTCTGCCTGCTCAACTTTTAAACATCTCCCCCCACACCATATGCTCAAAGTGCCAACCACAGGGGAGATTTAACTCTATAAAAATGTATTTCTCTAAAGTAGCAAAACCCACAGGCATCAGCCACACATGCTGCTCCCCACCCTCATTACCAAGCTGCTTGCTGCTTGCTGTTCCTCCCTGTCCACTGTGGTCCCCATCACTCCCCACTGACGATGTTGGCACTGCAGGAATTAAAATATCAAACACAACATGTGTCAGGTATGTTTACTATAGTGGCAGATGCATAAGTGGAAAAAGCAGCAGAAAATGTATTGTGCGCCACAGTTGTAGCAATGTACCGAGATTTAGGTACAATTACGTTTTTATGAAGTAAATGGCCAAAATCAGGCTACAGAGGTATTCCAAAATGCATAGAGATTGCAAGGATATTTAAGAAATTTCCTCAACCTTTTTTGTTCAAACCAGAAAAATGTTGATTTATTTTGCAGTGTACTTGTGCTACTTTATAGATGTTATAAAAGAGAATATAGGGCAAAAGTAGTGCTTTCTTTTGGCACATATATTGCAAAGCAGTGCAGCCTTTCAGGGTTGCCCATATAGCTAGTTTCCATTCCACTCCTACAGTAGCTGGGAGTGTGTCATCCTTGTAGATAGAAGCTCTGCATGTCTTCCTGGTTTGACAATTGTCTTTTTAAGCAAGATACTCCTATGTCTCCCGGAGACTTGCCTCAGGGTAACATCCTCCAACGTGAGGATAGCCTGCAGAGGTGCACATGTAATTACTAACCTGCCCCTTGCTGCTCTCCCCGCCTCCTCACCTGCTTCACAGCTCCACACCAACCCGGCAGTGGCCTAGGGATCATATATATACAAGAAGGAAGTAATTTGGAAAAGATGTTACTGTCTTGAAGCAAACTCCAGAGTGGGAAAAGAAGATGAGAATGGCATTCCAAAGTTATGGGAAAGCAACATTTTAGCATTGTTGGCATAGAGACCAGGACTAAGGCAATAAAAATATAAATATGCTTTTCCTGATTTCCTTTAGCACTTGCAATGCTACATCCTACATATAGGGGCTTTACCACTCACTGAAAATCTATCAAACTTCTGATGGAAATGAAAAAATACAAGAGAGATGTTTAGGAAACTCGTGACTGCATCCCAGCAGAGGACCACCAAGGCAGAAGGGTAGAGGGATGGCTTACTGGAGCAGTCCCATAGGTTCAAAAGGGAGTCAATGGCCCTGGAAAGGAACTTGATGCACAAGATGCAGAAGTAAATAGCTGTGGTAGAGCATATTTTGTTGCAAAGGGCATACACAGCTCCTTAACTAGCCCTGTCCTGCAAATTGTGGAGTACACACCATACTAGGACCTACCTTTCAATCTACCAAATTGCAAGCCCTTCCCACACCAGTCAGCCCTCCTAGGGTTGGAAAAGGAGAACAGTTTCAAGCACCCCAAAGTCAGGAATTTGTGAGCAATAGTCTGGACATGCAAAAGTTCCATTGGTCTTAAGTGTTACTATGTTTTTTTAACTCTTTTTAATTCAAGTAGTGTTATTCATTACCTATGTTGTTTGTTAACTCGATACAAAAGATTTCGTACAACTTGGCTGAAAAAATTCACTGAGGATAAGCTCTCCCTATAACATTGCCTCCACCCCCCCAGTATCAAATCCTAATAAAATCAATACACAAGTCATTTCCTTGCTTAGAATATGCTCGTTATCCAAAACTCCCTCCTGGCCTCAAAGTAGGAGCACAATGCCTCCCTGACACTTGAGGCATTTTTCTGAGACAACTTCTCCAGCTGTCAGTAATGTTCAGAAAGCCTTTCCTGCTCCTTCTCTCACCCATTGGTGAGGCTCTGTGCATTGCTGTTACAGATGCTGTGCAAAATACAGCAAGCAGTTATCGCACAACACATATAATGATGAGAAGTATCTATCCATTCTCATAAGGCACTTTGCCTTTTCTTCAGTATTCCAAATATGTTCTCCACTGTCATTCTGCAGCTACTCACCTTATAATTAAACTATTCTTTCCCCTTGTCCAAGTTTCCAGTAAAAGACTTCATAAGCCAGTGAAGCAGAGGGGAAGCTGGATCTTTGAGAATGATAGGAGGAATCATGACTTCATCTATGTCCATAGTGATCTGGAGAGCAAAAGTTCCCTTGCTAATTCCAGAAAACAGGCCTGAACTGCTAAAGATGCTGGAATCATAGACTTTTCCAGACCACCTCACATTAATATTGGTGAATGTTCCATGGTGACCCGTCAAGCCTTGCAGCACCGTGGGAAAATACCCCTTCCTGTTTATAAAGTCTTTGTCGTTGTGGGGGTGGAGGGCAAAAAATAGACATATCAATAGCTCCTACATAGTTTGGAAATATCATCCATGCAAAAGTATCCATAACTTCCTGTGCTTTGCCAAGCTTTATGGCCTGGCATGGCCGCACCCTCTGAATAGCATTTCGTATCTCCATAACAACACCCCTAATAGTTAATGTTAGAACATCAAACTGGTTAGCTACTGACCGTGAGCAGTCAGAGGCAGATAGCTTCCAGGTGGTGATGGTCACACTCTTCTCCATGCTGAGAGGAGCCTTCATTTTGGTGTTCTCTCATTGCTCTCGGGTGAACTCCACCTAGATCTCTGGGAAGGTAACTTTCTGCTACCACTCCCGGTCATCCCAGTTCTGCATCCCTATTCTGTCCCTCCAGACACTGCTAGCTGACTGAGCCCAGAAGTGGCACTCCACTAAGTAAAGGTGCTCCAGATAAATACCCCGCAGAAATAATTGCTCAATTTCATCATCCTGCTTCTTCTCTACCTGTAGCTTTATCATCACAGCATCCAAAGGCCTCCAAGACTGCCAAACTAAGCCCCCCAGCTGCACAATTGCCAGTTTATGTGCATCATCCTATTTGTGTAAATAACTGTCATGATCACGGAGGTCAGCAGTGTGTCCTTCATAATGTTTGACAGCAGTTAGAAAATGCCACTGGCAAAATACAGATGAATTATGGGATTCCAGGAGAACATCATGGGAGTTTGTTTGACCCTAAATCCCAGAATTCCTGTTGGTTCCATAGGCACCCCACAGTGCATCACAAGAAAAATCTCAGAATGCATAGAGCTGAGCAGCATGACATGACACCATAAGATAGCTGTCCAGAATGCTACATATTTCATTTGAAGAAATATGAGCTGTGTGGACACAACAATTAACAAAGAAAGTACTTTAAACTGATATAACAGTGCTGTGGATACACTTCAGTACAACATAGTTAATTCAGCATACTTAGATTGAACTAACTAATCTGATTTAACATTCCCATGTAGACATGTCTTGCCATTGTAAACTCCTCTTTCAATTATACATTTTTTGGTGAAAGGGTTGACTTTTTATGTCTCGCATAGCACCATCAGTGCTCAGAAATAAATAATGATGATAAATATTTTTGGCCATTACTTTCCTCTTTTTTGAGTTTTTCCATTCTATGATTATGATTGAAATTAACACCCTGCTTGTTGCAAACATGTAACTTTTCAGAGTTGTAACTTCATTCAGGTAAAGAGCAGAGAAGAAAGAGAAGATGTTTGAATAACTGAATGATAGACAGAGTTTTATTGGTAACTTGTGGAATGATGTGGTGAAACTACATCTGCCCAGAATGATGGGACTATGTAAGACAGACACTCTGAGTTCACAGAGAGAATTAGTAAAGAAATCTCTACAAACACACACACCAGTTTTATTCAGCAACTTCATTGGACAACAAGTTGTCAAAACTAAAATCAATATTACCATTTAATATCATTAATATCAATATATATTTTACATTTTTCCTCCCAAATCTTATAATTTATTACTGGGATGGGGCAAACCAGGTCAGATAAAATCAAACCAAGCAGAATCATGATTCAATACTTGAAATGAACCTGAGACTTGAGGTTCAAAAACTTCAGTTAATTATTCTTAGAATACTATTTTTGAGCACATCTGCTCTCTTTGTTATGGCCAGGTGCAGAACTACAGTATTGCCTGTTCTTGTGGAGTTTATAGCCTGACCAGAAGCAGGATATCTTGAGAAACAGAGAATGATCAGCACTTGAAATCTTGAGGGTGTGCCTGTTTTCATGAGATTTCCAGCCCTATTTTGCAGACTACAGATATTAAGAAAAGGTAGATAAAGTTCGGGAATACATCCAGAATTTTGGGTGATTATCTGAACCAACCCCTCCAATCTTTTGAGATTTACCCATCACTAATTTATATCCTCTCTGACTTGAGTCTAATCCATCCGTCATGCTGCTTTGCTGCAGGGCAGTCTTACTGCTGTTGTCATGCTAAAGGGTTTGACCATAATCTAGTTCTAGTAACTAGCCCATCTAGTTCTAGTAACCAATGGGGGTTAGTGGTGGCATGATATTCTTGCCAAGTGAATTTTTCCACTGACCCCCACTGTCAATGATAAACCTAGTATAGAATAATATTCTCTGCGGCATTCTCCGAAGTTTGTTGTTAGACTAGCTGCCACTGACTGTTCGGGAGTCTTTTTATAAACTATAAAAATACACCAAAATAAATCTCAGAGAAACATTTAGTTTTATTACTTGTCTGTGCTCACGCTGAGAGAACCTTCTTCTGTTCTGTTATTAATTGATCACAGATTCAGAAATTTGTCTGGTGCTGCCATGGTTTACTGTATTGTACCATGTACCTGTAAGCCCTTGCTTGCACTGCCTGAGGCGGCACGTTTTGACTCTCTCCACCAAAGCATTAGGCCCAGCCAGGATGCTGCATTTGACGCTTTAAAATGAAATCAAATCTATTCAAACTTCAGACATAATCATAGTGATTCTACAAGGGCAGTAGTAATTTGACCAATACCACAAGACACAATGAAAGATTCTGCAGCATATCTCATAAGCTGCGCATACTTCCCAAATGACAGCACTAATGTGTTAAGTATGTATTATGTAAAAAAAAATGTCTGCTGATGCAATTTTGCATAAATTCTTAATTGGCAGTCACACAGATCTGCAATGAATATCAGTTTGACAAGCTTGCAGTCATCAGCTAACCTTCTTGTGGGGGCTTTTATTATAAAGGTTTTGTGCTACGCTAACAATTTCTTCATTTCTAATTATTGCTAAATGATTTTACATTGAGTATCAGGGTCCTTCTTTAGGGTTAGATAATTATTCTAAAAGGTTGTGGGCTATTCTTTAGGAAATGTGTGTCTTGCTTTTGAATCAGAAAAAAATGAACTGTAAAGACAATAGATAAGCAAATTACAAACAATGCATTGGAACAACTATGTAAAAACCAGTGCAGTGCAGTGTTTGTCTGTCTGTCACACCATGTACCTATGCCACAATGGAAAACATACATTACCATTGTTAGCACTACTGTATGAACTAATTTAGGCCTCTCTGGAAATAATATCGAGCTAGAATCTCAGGTAGTATAAATCAGACTGGTGCCACTGAAGTCCATAGGCCTGCACCAGTTTATACCAGCTGAAGATCTGGCCCATTATTTTACTTGTCTGATTTTGTGATTTTTGTGCAACAAAATATCTTAGTCAATTTTTAATTTCCACCTGAAATAAATTACATGCTTAAAAGCAATTATGCATAACTGAATTATGCATAGCTGAATGTTGGAGTCTTCTACCTCTAAAAAAAATAATTAAGTTAGATACACCGAACCAAATAATAGTAATGTCTGTGGGAAAATGTGAACAAATTAAGAGTGGATTTTAAGCATTTTAGATGACCCCAGTCAGTGATACTACTTCAGTTGTGGGTTTATTGTTTTTGTTATTCAGAGAATAAGAAACTGAATTCTAAATTACAGAAAGGGATATTTTCGCATTTGTTTGTTTATGCCAGGTATGTCTAAAAAGTCATAATAAGAATATGAATGCTAAAATCCTGCTTCTATATGTATTTAATCACCTATTCATATTGAATTTTGAATAATAATTTTATATTTAATTATTTAGCTCAATTATTATGTAAACACTGTTAATAAGCAAAATTATCTTGTTTAAGCTTTTCAGATTAATGAACCATTGAAAGAAATGAAACACAGAATTTACTTAGAGTAAAGAATAATATCTGTGAACGTAAAAGTTCAGTGCCCTAATTTGCATGTTTAAATGAGATCAATTAGGTTAATGATGGATGAAAATAAGAAATCCATGATTTAAATGTAAAATAATTCAAAAACTTGTGGGATGATTAGATGCCAAACTTTCATCTTTCAAAGGGGCTATCTGGTTCAAAGGGTTAATGTACAATCCTAACCTTTGCCATCTGGAGGCTGATATTCACATTTGGTTTACAAGTGAAATATAATGCAACATCATTTATTTTTCTCTAACATTTTTTATGCAAAAATGTCACAAAATGGTTCATAGATTAGTACGTTCTGCATAGAAATACAAATAATGGCTGTGGGCAAAGTATTCCATGCAGGTGTCATCTGTACTTAGGACAGAGTCAAATAAGACAAAAAGGCAAGTCTGGGGGTGAGTGATTGAAAATATTGAAACTGGCAGGCTCAGGGAGTAATATTAATTATTTTTTAGAAGAGTGAGTTAATTGACATAGGCACAAGAGGCGCACTGTTGGTCTTGGGGTGGAATTTGATAAGAGTGAGTCAGTCAGGCAATTGAACGACGTTCTATCTAGATGAGCAGGGGGAAGGATCAATTGTAGAAAGATGTGGGGGAGAAACGGAAATAGAAAAAAATAGAAAGAAAGAAATCTCATCTTTAAGGACTAAACCACCAGTCACATATTTAATATTGTCAGAGATCTGTCTGAGCCTAGACACAGCTAACTTACTGAAGTACCCAGAAGATTAGAATAATAGATTTCCTGAAAAGCAAATATTTTCACCCACTGTAATGTATGTTCTTCAAGATGAGCAAAATGGTCCCATATGTGATAGACTGGCACCGGTTTTTCCCTCAAAACAGAACAGAGCATTTAGCCCATCTGCAGTGAAACCTGTGTCCACATGAGAACTGACCCATACTGAGTCAGACCAATGGTCCACCTAGCCCAGTACCTGTCTTCTGGCAGTGGCCAGTGCCAGATGCCTCTGAAGGAATGAACAGAACAGGACAACTGTCAAGGGATCCATTCCCTGTCATTCAGTCCCAGCTTCTGGCAGCTGAAGCATGGGGTTGCTTCCCAGATGATCTTGGCTAATTGCCATGGATCTCCCTATCCTTTTTGTGTTATGTGAAGGGGTATATAACACTTTCTTATTCACTTTCTCCACACTATTCACAATTTTACAGATCTCTATCATACCCTCCCCCTTAGTCATCTCTTTTCTAAGCTGAACAGCCCCAGTCTTTTCAGTGTCTCCTCATATGAAAGTTGTTCCATACCCCTAATAATTGTTGTTGCCATTCTCTGCAACTTTTCCAATTCTAATGTATTTCTTTTGATATGGGATGACCAGAATTATATCAAGTTCACTATATCAACTGGATCATCCTTGTCCAAATGTTTGTTGACCTCCACAAAGAATTCTAAATAATTGGTTAGGCATGATTTCCCTGTGTTGACCCTTCCCCAACATAATATTGTCATGCTGTTTGGAGTGGCTCACGACCATTAGTGCCATCAAGGCAGACTGTCAAGAAGCAGGGCAGAGAACACAAACTGGTTGTATGTTCTATAATTACATTATTAGACCAACCTAGGAACAAGTGTGAACTCCTAAAGCACTATAGCATTCTTACCATGGAGTAACAGACAGTTCCCTGGGGCGTTCCAGTCTATCTTGCCAATCAGACAAGCTGGATTTAGTGATAGATGGTTGCTATACATCAAAAATCATAAAATATTCAGATTGCACCTAGTACCAAGGGACCAGTCACTTACCCCAGCTCAATTTATAATTTCGATGTCACACCAAAGACAATGCTTGTAGCCAATCCTATAGTAAAGAATCTAAGGATTTATTAACTAAGAAAAGAAATGAGAGAGTTATTACAAGGTTCAATCAGGAAACCTATATATACAAACGAGTTAGTCTGTGGTTTCAAAAGGTGACAGAGTTTTTGTAATCTGTCAGGTCTGAATGTCTTTTAGCACTAACCCAGGTTGACCCTCTGCTTCTGTTTTGTAGTTCCTATGAGAGTCCAAACAGCAAAAAATGAAAAATTTTCTTGTTAACTAGCTTTATTTCCTTTTTCCAGAATTGAAGCTGATGAGATGAATCCTTTTTGCATGTTGCCTCTTCATGGATGTAATAGGGCAATTAACCAAGTATTTATATTGTGAAATCCCACAATGGCCCATTTAGTTTTGAAATTGTAAAATTGTAAAATTGCTCTGCAATGTATTCTGTTGGACTAAATTGGCACTGTCAAAAGCAGTGCTACTTGTCATTTACAAAGGAAGTGCAGTTTTAGGGAGTACTGACTCACAGCTGCAGGATACCAGCAGCTAGTAAATTTAATCTATTAAAAAATGGTGAGTACTTTCACGGAGCTGAATGGAACACTCCCCATTCATTCTTCAGATCTCACTTGGGACATGGGTTTTGCTGTTGATATTGTACATACCAGAGTGGTTTGTCCCTGAAATTTATTTAAGAATTCTGTTCTTCAGAATATAATTACCTGGATTATTTAGAAATATAGATAAGATTGCATAGAAGTACAATGTTTTCATTAATATTTTGTGATTGCCTCTAACAGGAGAGACCATCAAGATCTGAAGTTAATAATTTACGTTTGGTCTCTCAAAAAGATTTTTTAAGCTTATCCCATGCTTACTGCTATACTAATTGAGCAATAAAATAGCTGAAACATCATCTTCAAAGGTAGTTGCATATTTCTTCTTCCTGTTTGGAAATTATGTTCCAACAAAAGAATAGAATAGGGGCACCATAAAAAATGTAGACGACTGAAATGAAAATAAATTTCAGACTTTTTTTTTAAGAGATAAAATCAGGAAGAAAAATAAATGAATTAGTCTCTCATGAAATACTCTGGCAGTTATTTATTACTAGGTGGTGATAAACGTTTATTGCTGAACTGTTATCTTTTCATAACCTTTTTTTAAAATGATGGTATCTGAGTTTTTGTTATTCACTGATACAATAAATGATAAAAAATCTGAGTATTTTATTAAAGCTTTCCAATATTCAGGAGTTTTTAAATGATAAAATAAAACCATCAAGTACAGATATATTGTTTGTAGTTTATAATTCAAATAAATCTATTTAAAAATTGGGTATGTAGTTGATTAACTCACACTGATATAAACTCTTATACACAGATGATAACTGTTATTAAACTACACAAAAATTAATAAATTATAAACCGATTAGAAAATGAGTTGAGCAGGGCTGGATTAAGGCATACATGCTATAATCCTGTGTCTAGGGTCCCAGCTACTGGAGTCATGTGATTGTCACAATTTCAGCTTCATTTTTTACAAAGTAATTTTCTAGCCCTCATAGTCTCGAAGAAAATCTTAAAAGTGTAACTAAGGCAGTGATGTTGAGTCTGCAGGCAGCCTAAGCAAGAGTTCTGAGAGGAAGTGCCCTATTCATTTCTATGGGATGTTAAGAACGAGATGCCCTGCTCTGCAGGCCCTCACTGACACCACCACAATGGAGGATGACAGGGGGAGAAACATGAAGTGGGCCCAGGCAACGCAGCCAAGCAGATATACTCCAAATATTGGGGTTGTTACTGGGGAGCCTGTTGCTGCTTGTGAGGAGAATGGGATTCCTGATGCTACTCATGGAGGAGAGAGATGGGAGCCCAAGGCTACTGTCCATGCCTCTATGAGAGAGGAGGGAACTCCTGCTATCCCCACTCCAAATGGAACAAAGGGCCATGGCAAAGGGAGGGATCACAAGAGGGCTCATGTCATGCTGTGTTTAGGGTGCTGGGTTGCCGTAATCTGACTCAGGAACTGAAGTCAATGTTTTCTTAAAATGGGGTGAAGTTAACAGTGTTTGCTTCTAATGCTGCCATTGGATCCAGGCAAATAAATGCTTGTATCCATGAGGCCACTGGGATTTTACATAAGCAGAGATGTCTGCACGCATATATCAGACTGCAAAATTATTTGGTTACATAGATCACTGAGTTTAATTAATCAGATGGGCCATTTAGCATTATAAACTATTAGAGAGAGAAGAAAAGAGATACAAGTCATTGAGGATAAATAAATACGACACTCCAAATATGCAGTATGAAACATGACCTTAATTTTTGTTTTTTAAGAGGGAGGTGAAAAGACAATATCTTTAAGGGGAAGATTTCATAAAATACTCTTCCATTGGAGCCTACTCCTGAACTGACTGGCATCCTCGTCTCTCAGTGAACTCAATGGTTGATTTGTTCTCCTCTCTTTGTACTCGTGTAATTCCCATTCGTTTATACAGACACTCCAAGTTTGGCAGGAATTATAGCCCTGATAGTGTCAAACTCAAAATCTTACTGCAAATGGAGATATCTTCAAAGTAGCACAAACTGCTGACATACAATTATAGACAGCAAACTAATCTCAAAATCAAAGTACATCAACATGGGTCTGGGGATCAAATTATGTTACTAGATTGTTTTAAATGATGTAAGAGATCAAGAGGAAAAGGAATGTATTTACAATGCTTTTGAAATATTCAGGTCTTCTCTGAATATGAGTGCAAAGAAACCAATCTCACGGATTTTATGTCTGGTTTCTTCTTAAATTGTGTATAAGTGGGCCAGGCTTTTAATAGCAAATCTGCAAAGATTATTTTGTGTTTCCTGGTAAGTTGTTTTGGCTGAAAGTTCAAGTAGGTTCTTATTTTGTCTGAGCTACGGTTCCCTTCTTGAGTTCTTGTACAAACCAGAAGTAACTCTTTTCATACTGTCTAGTTTCCCAAGCACTATCTAATTTTTCAAGCCTGTGTGTATTCACAGAGAGAGAGAGAGAGAGAGAACACCTCTGGACTTACACAGTGGACAGCATACTGATATGCATCCTTCATAGAAAGCAAGATAACTAATGGATTTTCCTTTCTTAACCTCCTAACAGATCAAAAAACAAAAACTGATAAAAATATTTCTCCCTCTCTGTAGTCCTCACATATTGCTTCATTGAACTCCATAAATTATTGATATTTAGATAGCTCCAGCAGATGTGATGTCCTCCTACCCAGCACCTTCAGCAGCTCAAAGAGGCAGCCTGGTCCTGTGCGCTGTGCGCTGTGCACTATACTGGGAGTTGGGAGACCTGAGACCTCTTCCTGACTCTGTCATTCACTTGCTTAGTGACCTCTAACAAGTCATTTGACCTTTGTTTTTCCATCTGTAAAATGTGGCTTGCACCTTTGTACTGTGCTTTGAGATCAACAGATGAAAAGTATTAAATATGATCTTAATTATTTATGCTATGGGGCATATATTAAAAGTTGTGTTTTATGTGATGAGGCTTGGGATGCAGGTAGACAATATCTTAACATAAGCCCATATTCACATTTAGTGAAAGCAAAACCAATTTCTCTCTGATTTCTATCCCAGCCAGCGCCAGTGCTTAATTTGGGTGGGGCTGAGCCCCCACAATTCTATACTTGACAGTTCATAGCCCCAGCACCTCTGGGCTCTCAGCCAGCAGCCACTCCCCCTGGCTGCCCCGCTCTGAAGGCAGCACCACCATCAGCAGCAGCAGCGCAGAAGTAAGGGTGGCAATACCAACCATGCCATTACTATCATTGGTAATTACAATAATACCAGCGCATGTTCAAAGTCATAAAAAGTTTAAAATTTTAAATCATATCTCCTTTGTTACAAATTAAGCACTGGCTAGCACATAATTTTTTTTATTTTATTAATAATTTGTGTACTAGGAAGAATGTGATAAACATTTTGCAGACAGATCTGAAAAGAAGCTTCTTGCCCTGAACATCTTGCAATCTAAATAGATAACATGCAAATTCATTATAGGGGGTTGTGTATAAGCAAAAGATAAGCAATTGAAATTTTGCACAAGTCTTGGTAGTTCCATGATTCTATTCTATTGAGAGAAGTAGGGTTTATGGTCTTTTTTGCAAGAAGTACATTCTAAAGCAAAACTTGAACAGGAGTGGGTTGAGGCATGGTGGCCTGGATTAGATTATACTCTGTGTAAAGTGATAAAGTGCAAACATAAATCCCCTATCTGTTCTCCAGGAGTAGATACTCATCACCAGTTTGGAAAGAGGTTATAAAACTAAGGTTTTAGGTAAATTGATAAAATGTATAATATCTGAATACCAGTATTCTAGTTGCCTTTAACAATTTTAAAAGTTATTTCTCGCTGTTAAATCCTGAAAATCTTTCTGTTTTTGGTAAGTGAAGAGAACATGTCATGCTTCAAATATTTCAGCTTTTTAAAAGAGCTATAAAAACATTTAAGTAAAATCAAGATTTGTAACTTAAGGCCTGAGAAGGGAGACAGCAGGAATATATATAAATATCTTCAGAACATTCAGAATTACAAATAAAATATTAAGAACATCAGCTTTCATAAATGTATCTGATCAAATTTTGCAATTCAGCACACTTCTGGGGACTAGCCAAGATTTTTCTGATGAAAATTATTACCATGTTACAAAGGCACATATAACAGAAGTACTGACCTGTTAGCTTATAAACCATAAACCACACTTATAAAGCCTTATGGGGAATGGAACACCACTTGCAGATTTTTGGGATCTTGGGTTAAATTTAATTTATTGCTAGGTTAACCTTTAGCAAGGAAATCAGGACTACCGTAGGTTTGATTCCCAGCTCTTGCACAATATTCATGTGTGAGTTTTCTCTTTCAAGCCTTCCTTACACTGGAAGCCCAGGAAAAGCTAATGTTTAAGCAACCCAGGGACCTGCTCTTATCCAGAGAGTGATCTGCCTGTCTTGCAATGAGACACTATCAGTGAGTACTGAGACTATTAAACTTAGGTAGGGAAGAGCATTGACACACACAGGTGCAGAGGTGTATCAGTGTAAATATGATGCTTACAATATTTGGTTACCTTCACTTGGTCATTTCTAAAGAGCTCCAAAACAGTTTATATACACCTGGCATCTGTGGACTTCCTTTGCCCCTGGCCTGGCAGTCAGGAGATATTCATTCTGCTCCTAACTTGCTGTATGATCTTAAGTAAATCACTGCAGCTTTCTTTGCTCCTGTTTATCTTCTGACCCTATGTCTCTTCTGCATTTATTAGCCTTTATGGTGCAATGAATTGCACACATGCTTAACTTGACTTACAGATTGTGAGTAGTTCCTCTAACTTCGACGGGACTACTTATTGTGCACAAAGTTAAGCATGAATGCATTTGCAGGTTCAGATTCTTAGACTGTAAGATTTTCAGGCCAGAGACACTCTCTTACTAGCTATTTGTACAGTGCCAAGCACAATGGGGTTCCAGTCTCCATTGGGTCCAGTAGGTTCTCCTATAATACAAAAATAATAATGAAGTGCTACCTAAACCAAAAAAGAAAAGCAGATAATTTGTGCAGCTGTGTCCACAAAGACCTGGTGAGTGGTTCCTTGAGAAATAAAAGTTATCAGTTTATTGCTAAGAGAGCAACAAATGTCATGCTAAGGTGCTCAGCTTCTTCATCTATCAGATAGCATTCATTACCAATATTAATTGAAATCATTTTTCCATTTGTCTTCACTGATTTTACATGTGAATGATCAAGTATAATATTATTTACTGTTCTAATATAGGTGGAATTACAAAAAAGATTAGCCTGATTAAAATTATATAAATCTCTGCATAGTTTGGAAAGGGCTTCTCTCCTTTTGTGCAATGGGATGCATCCAACTCCTAGAATGACTGATGAAATAGAATTTTTGTAATGAAGGTTTTCCCTCTGTTGTGCTCAACTGGAAAGGGGAAGGTGAAAAAGAAGGTCAAATTCATCATCTGAAACTGCTGTTAAGCTGGTATTTACTGCAAAGTACAGATATTCTCTAAATACTAATTTTGTAGATGACTTTCTTGCCCCAAAGATGCGTCCCTACAGGTTAGGGTTAATGTGTATTGCTGGTGTGGTGGGGGGAGCTCACACCTCCATTGTCTCTATCATTAATATTCTGCTGATAAAATAGTTTGGTCTCCCAGGCTATTAGTCTAGGATGTTCCGTCACCAATAAATTTAATGGGCCAGATTCTCTGCTGATGTGAATTGGCATAGCAAAGGAGGCTCAACTGTGGATCCGGCACACTGTTAAAATATTTTGAACTCCTGTTTTTTAATATGGCTATAGAAAAGGAGGAGCGATTATGTTTATACTCACCTACATTATAAGTAGTGGATAAGCAAGTTTGAAAATGGCTTCTGGTGAAGAGAAAATAAATGCATATTTTGGTTTTGTTTTGTTTTGTTTCAAATACTGGAGACTGAGTGAACTTCCAGTAGTTGTGATTAACGTTAGTGGGTATTCCAGGTCAAAGCCCACATTTAACCTTGTCAAGTGCTTACAATGAACAGCTCTAACAGGAGGTAATATTTAATAATTAATAGTATTTTATTTCCTGGAAGAACTATTAATTAATTTTTTAAAAATATTACATGCCTGGGCTAGTCTTGACAAGGTTGTTCCTATACATATTTTCTAATTTTAAAAAATGATGAAAATGTAAGAGAAGTGAACAGTTGATCTTAAAACATTTCCTTTTATAAGAGTTCATTTTAATTGTGAAGCAAAATTCAGGACAGCATAAAAATGAAGGGAGGGAGTAACACTAAGAATGAAACACACAAAATAGATGAGCAACTATAGAGGGTTACCTGAGGGACTGTCCATAATAAATTACAATTGTAAACTCTTCTCTAAGCTTCATTAAATGTCAGTTTTTCCTAATTAACTGGCATGTTTGTTGTCTTAAAGGAACAATGGACATTATGTAAATCCAATGTACATTATATAAGTTGGCTAGAAAACAAAAGCACAAAAAAGGTGTATTTTCTACAGTACCTTGATTTACTTGACAGGGAGAAGAATGTCAGTTTAAGGCTCTGGCCATTCTTTACCATTGCAGCTTCTTTTAATTGTGTTGCCATGGCAGACCTAGTAGATGCTGCATTCAGTAAACCTTCCACAAATATCCAGGAGAAAAAACATTTTGGAGATATTAAGAAACCAGATGAATCCTGTTGTTCAATCTTGTCTGTTAGAAAATGAAGATCTGAATTAAAAAAGATGTGTGCCTTCTGATGTGTTGAGAAGTCCCTTTTTTGTGCCGAATTTTCTATGTCCTTGCTAGTTTCTTTTGCTTACTAATAGGCATACAGTATTTAACTGTCGATACCGAAAAGGCCTTTATTTCTAGTTTCCAAAAAGTTGGATTGAAACTCAGCCTTTGTTCTGAATCAGATGAAAAGGTGAGCGGGGGATGCAGCCAATACTAGGGTGTCTCATCTGGCACCCTGGCACAATTGCAGGGAAATTCAACAAATACTTTACAACGTCTTTCATCTTCTTTCACAGATTTTACACCACTCCAAAGAGATTGACACTGTTGTTTCCACATTGATCTGTGTGATTTAAGATTGTGATTGAAATCAATTAATACTGCAGTTCTACTATTTTGCAAAATGAAGCTTTCTGCTTTTATTTTTTGGCAGATTAAGCTTGAGGTTGGCATTTTCAGGTGGAACATAATCATTCCAACCTGTTTTATGAGGATATCTTTAAAGTGCTTTGTCTCCCAAATGCTCAGCTACTTTTCAACACTAGGCAGGCTTTGGGTTTATGACGAGGATTATATGTCATACATTTCTTTGCAGTCTTATTAATAGGTACTGAATGTCCCCAAACAAACAGGGTAAAGGATGTATTGGCAATTAAGGCTTTTTTTGCCTCTCTTCTTTTGAGTGCCCATAAAGTGCTGTTGCTTCACCAGTTGCCAGTGCCAGCTTCCACACACAGTGGTATGAATTCTGTTAGTGGACTGCGTACGCTATTGACTGTAGCTGGAAGATTCAGCCAACCTCTTTGTGTTAAGTCCTTTTTTTTTTTAATCTTCTCAGTATTGAATTTAGGTTTACATATACTTACTCTATATCCAGTAAAATATAAAATAGCATTGAAAATATTACCGTGCAACATTGGAAGGGAAAAGTGGCTTACCTTACCTCTAGCACAAGTCTATATTAGTCAGATGTGGGCGCAGCATTAGGAGCAGAGTGCATCAAATTAGGTAGGAACTGGGAACTGCAGCAGGATATTGGAAACAGCATTTCATTGATCTGTACAAGAACAGAATAATGTAAATTTAATTTGTTGAACACACATCTACACTCTTTATTTGGGTCATTTGCAAAAACTCATTTAAAAGCTAATTTTTTTTTAATTCCTTTTAATAATTTTTAAAGAGGATTTCTGCCAGTGATGCTATCCCTGATGTTCTGGTTTCTTTCTCCAATTCTAGTTTTAGAACTGCTTCAATTGCCATCCTTATACCTGGAATCACCTCCCAATTCCACTGCACTTGTTTCGACTCGCCCTCATTTAAATTCAGTTCTGTGTTTCACAATTTGTTGCCATCAGAATGACTGTGATGTAGCTCTTTTGACATTGTCACCGCACTGCCAGCTCAAATAGGAAATGCAAATTGGCTGGGACAGAGCAAACTCTGGTTTGAAACTAAATATCTTCATGATTAGCAAATGTACCCTGAATCAAGAAGTCACCTGAAAAACAAGTGAAAGATAACAGGAGTTATATTTGACTATAACGTTTGAAATTTTTCCTCAGCATGAAGTTTATTGCCTAGAGAAAAATACATCCTGCAAAGAAATTTTCACTCTGTTTGTGTGTGTTACCTTTAAATAACATGATAAACTTTTAATTACATGAAAATATGTTTACAAGTAAGCTGTCAAAAGGTTTTAGAAAAAAGGCCTACTTTCAAAAGTCCGATTGCACATTTTTATGTTGCATGTCTCATTGCAACAATAGAAAGGGAGGTAATTACAGTATGCGGAAATAGTATTTTTAAGTTTTTAGGACAGATTACAGCCTTTTATATAGTAATTTTAGCAGATGTTTCAAAATGATTTGCCAACTTTACTAAAAAAACGAGGTTTTGTTTTATGGTATGCATTATAGCATTTCAGAAATAATATTCTGCATAATATCTGTAACAAGGTATTTCATCTAAGAGCCCATTGTAGGTTTCTTATTATGAGTTCCAGGCTACTGCAACAATAAAAGTGTTATTCAAATGTACATTAATGCATTCAGTCCTCTAATAGCAGCATTCATATCCATCTATAAATAGACAAAGAAACAATTGTATGGAGTACTTGTTATTCATCCTCAATACTTTCTTTTTGTATTTCACTTTTTATTTCCAGACTTTGGAGCACTAATATAGTGAGGTTGTGTTCAATATATCAAATGTGGATTAGTCTAAGAATATCTGTGGTTTCTAGGTTTACTAAAATTTACTTTTCCAGTTGCTAAGGTCATTTTAGTACCATCTTAAGGATACTGAAAACAGCTCAAAGCTTCAAATAAATGAACTTCAACTGAAAACTAGACCTGGCATGATGTTTTGTGAACATAGCAGAGCATAAACTTACATGATAAAGCATTTTAGTGTCCTTCGACAAATTGATTTTCTTTTTTTTTTTTCTAGATACACCTTCAGTTAAAATCATATCTTCCAGTTCATGGCCAGAAGAAGGACAATCTATAGTTTTGACTTGTGAATCCAAAGGAAAACCACTGTAAGTGATTTAACAACCAATATGTTTTTGTTATTTTCCTTGTTCTGCTTTGATTGCAGACTCTGACTGCAAAAATCTGCTGTTTTTGTCTTTTCCTGGGGTGTAAAGTGATCTCTGGTACAGAAAATCCTTTGAAGCCTCTCTTCATTAAGTGCCTATGGAAGACTGGTCTTTTACTTTGTCATCTATTTTAGTTTTGGGGAATGATTCCAGCTGTGAGATTTTTTTCACTGAGGTATTTCAACCTGAAAGGAGTAGGATTAATCAGTCACTGTTTAGATCATTGAACTGATGGTAGTTGAGAACAAATATCACATGAAAAAATTCTCAAATCAACGGGCCTGTGAAAAAATGTACTGAATTTCCTGGCTACTTTGGTTGTCATTTACATGAAAATTGAAAATTTAATGATATATGCAAATTGACTATCCAGTTCTATCCCAATTTAAAAAATAAAGTGTGCATTAAGAAAATGAATTGTAGACATTTCAATTGTACTTGAAAATTGGTACCTATATCCCCTCCAATGCTGTTTTTAACAGCCAACTCTGTCAGTATTGAAATTGCACAGAATATGCTATTTAAAAAAAAAAGAAAAATCCTAAAATGCTTTCTTTCCAATTACAATAAACCTCCAAGGCTTAACCCCTGGTTACAAAAGTAAATTCCCAGTTGAAACCTGTTTTGAGTTTAGGCATGAATAAGCAGAACTGAAATGAGATGCCTGAATATATATCTAGGTGTTCAAAATATTTCTTTCATGTAACAGGAAAATAATATGCTTTGGAATATTCACTATAGATATTTGTGGACTCACACTTTGATAATACTTATGTGCAAGATACATGCAAAAAGTCATTTAATATCTGAGATTAATTCTTCCTTTATATAACTCAATTGACTTTGTGGGTTTACTTAAAATAGGAACTTGGCCTTTTGTGTCTGGGGTCGTTTAAGCGATTTTTTTAAAGTGTTTTGGTATATCTCATTTGTACAAAATATATGTTCTGGTCTTTCAGTGAGCTTACCTGTCCTTGCGTTATACAAGACAAAGAAAATATTTTGCCTTTCAGTCATAAAGAACTTTTGCTGTCCAGCAGATTACTATACATCAGAAATCTTGACTGAGAAAAGGAGTCACTTTTTTCACATGCCAAAAGGATATGACTCTTTTATTGGAGGAAGCAAATAATCCCCTCACTTTATCAAGAAATTTTCTTCCAGCCTATGACTTTGCAATTTCAGTGCCATTATGGATGGCATTTTATGGTAGCCATAAAGAATGACATATTTTATCTTGATGCATAAAAGATTATACATTTCAAATGCTTTGTATGTTATCAAGGACTGTTAGCGGACTTCAAGGAAAATCCAATTTTAGGAAAATAATTGTTATAAATAACTCAATTTTATTTAAATATTCAGGACCACATGTTCAAAATCTTTGAAACCAAATGGAGTGTTTGCATTAATGGACTTTGTGCTGAGGGTGCATTTTCCAGGAAGGCATGAGTGGGATCCCAGTGTATTCAAATGTAAAATTTTACATGTGGTGATAGGGATGAATTAGGAGGGTAGCCATGGAAAAGTCCACACCATGGAATCATCAAAGGAGGGATTCTTATGCAAGTGGGCTTCGGATTGCAAATGACTTGTGCCAATAATTGCATCTCTAATTGTCCATACCACGGGAACTGCCAACATCAGCTACTGCCATATTGCCTCCTTAGATCAGCCATTTTATATGCAGCAGCCAATGATAAACAGGTAGCCACCTGGGAAAAGATTCTGACTGTTAGGCATGATAATAGCAGCATCATGCTCCCAGCTCCATCGTGGCTACCTTCATGCTCAGAGTGGGAAAGGAAAGAGGTGAGGTCCATAGAGCCCATCTATGCCACAGGGTTTGTAGGTAATGAATTAGTAAAGGTAAGGGGAGGAAGAGAATGAAGCCCATGAGCCCTGTGTAGAGAACAGAGCTCAACCACATCCCCCAATAGGATTTACAGGCCATGGGTTACTTTCCTCAATATGCCACAGCTTTGTGTAGTGGTGAAAATACTCTGCTCTACTTCTTCTGTGGTGTTTGAGTAGAATCAATCATGGCAATCTATGGAGATGAGGGCCAGGAGCAGCTGCACACGGGGATGCTAGCATGGAGTTGGAGATCATTCTGGGTTAAGGAGTCAGGGAACAATGGAGATGTGATGACGTGCATAACCTTGAGAACTACTGCAAATTATACCATCCTAAAGGGGGCAAGGAGAATAAGGGTGAAGATGGGGTCATGCCCTATACGTTGCTCAGTCAAACAGAGAGAGGTCACATTGCAGCTTTCCGAAGTTGACAGAGCTGCCACTAGAGTGTATTCTTCCCTAGAGGAATTCTGCCTAAATCAGCCAGAATTCCTCCACGAGCTGCTTCCACTGCATCGTGATCTGTCTTCACATCCTGAAATGTGAGCCAGGGCTTAAACTCATAAAAGGAACATTTGTTTTAAAAAGAAAGAAAACAAAGGAAAGCTTTGGGTTTAGATGTGGCTTTGTACCACTAGATTCTGGGCATGGCAAGTGGAGCATTCTGGTACGGCGGGAGAAGCATGTGTCTTTGTGCATTTTATTGCCAATGTGTGACAAGGTCCTGGGGCACCAATTTAAAAGAAAAGGTTGGAAATTGCTGTTCTAAATGCTTTTACATATGGATAATATGAAGTTTTCAAATTTCTCTCTCCACTGATAAAAGGTTTCATCGAAGTAAAGTATCCCATCAGTGTACCTCAGAGGCTGTTTTACAAACAGACCACCTTGTATATTTAATTCACTAGGAAAATATACCTAATTTTCTGCTACAATGGACAATTTTGGAAGAAGTTAAGACAAATGACCATGCGCTTCTCTTTGTAATGTGTAGTTTAAGATATAGGGGAAGCAAGATGCCTCAATTTTCCTTTGCATTTCATTTGGGATTTACCAGCCATGGGAATTACAGAATATCACATAAGGGAGTAAAATAGATAATTCCGTTCACTTCTTAAGTACTTTGGTATTACTCCAATAGGCAAAATTCTGCCCTCATCAAAATGACTACATCAGAAATATCCCTTTATTTTAAAGAGTAGAATGATATAACTACCAAGATATATCAGATTTTTCCCTCCAAGCATATACATATTTTCAACATTTTTGTGGGGATCTATATAGTTTGTGGCTGTTTGTATCTCCCTGAATGGGAATTTTTAATGCTTCTAGCAGTATTAAAGATATTTTTCTTCAGTCTTCATTGTTTCTAAACCCATGTTTGTCTGCAGGAAAATGGAGAGTGCTGCTATAATTGAAAATGTGCAAAATCAAGTTTGTCCCACAAAATGCAGCTCTTTCAACTCTAACTGAGGCATACTGCATGATAATCAGATGATATTACAAACCCATTCGCCTATGACAATCAATCTCTAGAAAATAATAATGTGCACTTCATTCAAGAAGTAGAAGAGTTCTTTTGTATTCATTCTGATGGAGTTAGGGAACAATCTATTAGATATGTACAGCTTGGTGCTTCTTTTTCCTTATCCTCTTACATTGCTGTGTGTGGTTTTCTCCCCTTACCACCATCAGTAGAAAGTTATGATCAGCAGTAGCTTTTGTTTGATAGGAGTTAGAATAGAATTAGAGTTAAAGTTTGTTGTACATATCTGTTTCAGTAGTAGCGTCTGGTTAGACTGATGGTGACTTGGCAGATCAAATATAGGGTTTCTTTTTTTCAGCAAACTCTGGGGTGGTATCTTGTGTCAGATCGCAGTTAGGTTATAGTGTCTGTCTTGTCATCGTGGATCCTAGTGTTTATTTGCTTTGATTGTGAAGACCTATTGGCTATTTTTGAATAATATTGCTGTATTTTGCAGTTTTGGATTAAAGTATTTTGATGTTTTTTTGCCTGTTGAACAGATGCCTAACTTGGACCAAGACCAAATTACTGCACTTGACACAACCATTAAAGAACGTGCTCTTTATGGAAAGATCACTGTACTTTTCAGTCCATACTGAAACTCATCACTTTCCTTTTCAGTCCCAGGAGTTCCTTTAATCTTCTCCTTGACTCTGGCTGCTTTCCCAGACAGCTAACAGGCTATAGCCTTTTTCTGCTTTTCTGACTACACCTGCCTAATATATCTTAGGAGTCATCATCTTTAAATACATTTGTTTCAAATGTCTCTCTTGCAGGCTAGTGTAATTTTATCTAAACCAGTGTTAGACAATTATTCAGAGAAGGTTATCTGACCACCTTACAGAAATTGCACTCAAACATCTTCTGACTGAACTCTTCTGTAATGTCCTATGTAGATTTCCTGCCTATTACATCTAGGCCTATACATCATCGCTAGGGCCTACCAGTATTCCCATATATTAAACAAGTATTCATGGTTTGATATTTTTTTAAGGTTAAAAAAAAGTAAAAGAATTTAAAAACCAGTATACTGATGAGTGCTATTGTCTGCATTGTCAGAAGGTTAAAGAAGTAACATTTTGCTTGTTACCCCCAAGTTATACCTTCTAATCACTGTTTTGTCTTATCAGAACAATAGGTTCTGATGGCTAAAGACTGACATAAAACTCTATTCAAAATCACATCCTACTGTATATCAAGCCTTTGAGAATAAAATACATTAAAATGCATAAAGATCAATATTTAATATTCTTAGTGAGCACTTTCACTGAGGAGTGCATGAAATGTGTTTTCTTATTAGGTGAGGGCAGAGAGTCAGCAGAGATTTGAAAGAAATGTCAAAAAATAATACATTAATAGTTATTTAGTAATGGTTATTATTTAAGGCTAAATCCTGCCCACTGGTGTGCAATGGACAAAGAGGGTGTAGAAAGTCTTCTAACACCATGCAAACAGCAAGGAAGAATCTTTCCACAGAGTTTAAGAGAGCACTAATCAAGTAATGATGTAGCTGCCATTGGCTTCAGTGGAGCAATGGTTACATCTAGGTCCTCCAAAGGGTGTTTCAGGGCATATTTAACCCACTCTCTTCCAGCCAACAGGCAGGTGGTAGTGAGCAGCAGGATTAGCTGGCAACAGGCAAGGGCAGAGTGTGTTCAGACCAAGAGGAACAGGTAAGTATGCTCCCTGACTTGTTGTGAGGACTCCTGCAATGGCTGACAGATGTCTGTAGCGGAGGACGCTCCAAACACTGTCTCCACTGTCTCTGCACTGGCCAGACATAAAAATGCAGCTTGAAAGAAAATAGGGAATTCTTTTTCTGTCAAGAATAGATAAATCTATATACTCCTTATTAAACAGATGTGGATGGAGGTTTAAAAATCTATGCGAGCAATATGATTTTGATAAGAATCCAAGACTGACAAGCCATTGAGTCTTTGTTTCAGAAGAAGCCCTGTATACACCCCCTTATGTAACAAGATAGCATAATTTATCAAATCATCTGAAATGGTGGGGAGAGAGCAGAGTCAGTGAGGCACACTATTGTTGTAAATGCCCGGTAATCCAGAATACAGCTGTGATAGACATGGCAATTTCCTTCAAGATCCTTGAAAGACCTTATTGTATTAAGTTTATGTACTATATTGGGCTGGGATTGTATGTAATCTGTTTAGGTGGGGAGATGAGACAGATGTGAGACCTGGGTATTCAAAATATACATAGGAAATGTGCCAGATACACTGTGGACGTTTGGGGCAAATAAGTGTTAAATGGATTTCGTGGGGAATTCCTAGGGAGAAGTTAATGCACATTCCCCAAGTGGGTTATGCAACACCCAGCCTTTTGAAGCCACACCCTGAACAGAGGATCATTGTCTGTTGATTGCCTGTTATAGAAGGCCAAAATCAAAGGCTTGAGTTGTATGAAGAAATGGCTCTTTTGCCCAGTCTCTGTTTAGGTTCTAAAATGGATATGAACTTGTAGTCATGGGGAAAACCCAGTTGTGGGTTTTGAAGGAGTAAAACCTGACAGAACCCTAAGTTAGAGTTGGGGGTGATCTTGTAGCATGTGTGTAGTTTTCTCTGTAATGCCTTTATCTTAAAATTAATGTTCTTTCTTAGAACGAGCTGTGTGGTAACTTATAACTGTGAGCTATACACTGATCATAGCCCTTGGAGAGAAAGCAAAGAGCAGGTGCTGCCCTTTTAGACAGTCTAGCTTGCTGGAGAAATCTCAATGTAAAGCAGGGAGCTGTGCGGCCTTAATCTCCCCAGTCAGGACAGAGAGAGATGTGGATCTCTGCCCAGGAGAGATGATGGCTGAGACAACTTTAAGTGGATGCCTTTGGGGGGACCCTGGAGGGGGAAATATGGTCCAGTTTCCCTGAAATTGTGACAGCAGCCAAGTAAGCAATGAGGTAGTAAAAGTTTGTCTGATCTTAATAAACGGGAGACCACATAACCAAATGAATTGGCTTAGAGTGTTGTTTTTTATATCAGGAAAATAAAACTTGTGTAAGCTATGTTTTAGGATATTAGGAGAATTTATTAGATCAATAGAAAGTTGAACAAGAGGACAGACCTTTCTTTTTTAATATTTATTTCTGGAAGGCATGCTCAAATGAGATATACACTCTGATTCCTTTGGAAGGGCTGATACAAAGAAACTCTAAGGTTTATTACAATAATAGTGTGACAGGATAAACTATATCCCCTAGTGGACCCAGAGTGGTTGGGTGTGTGACCTGGGAAGGATACCACAGGGCTGCAAGCTCAGGAAGGAAAAATAAATCAACATTGCTAAGAGTCACTTGGGGCTCATTAGCCAGCAAATAACCCAGCCTGGAGTGGATATAAGATTCAACAAGGGACCTGCTGGAAGTGACTGGACTGTAGGAAGTCTTCCTTCATACCAGCAGATATGGTCAAGTAGTCAAGTAAGAAGTTGGTTGCTTCCGAAGATAAGATTCTGCTGAAAACAATTGTGAGGGTTGGTTGTTTTGTTTAGCCTTTGAGGATAAGTTTGGAACTTCCATTTCTGTTTTCTGGGGAAATAAGAAATTAAAGATTTGTACGTTTTCCAAAGTGAGGAGAAGGGGCATCATAAACAGCTGTACATCTGTTTAGCTTAAATCTTTGAGAAGGGACTTTGGGTTTTCTGTTTATCCCTCTCTGAAGAAAGGAGTAATAGTTCTGTTTTTAGTGTCTTGAGGAAGAGACAGACTTAGTTTGTTCTAATGCTTTGCCAGCCTGATCTGTTTCTTGTGTAGAGAAGAAAGCATTGAAGATCGAGTTTAATTTATCTAGGTTCTTGAAGATTTAACCCTCACCCTGAAGAACAGTGAAGAGATTGAGAACTTGGTTTAGCTGAGCTGCTTCTTAAAGGGTCAGGAACCCAGGTGAAGGAGGAAATAATTTTGGAAGTTAGACAGTAAGGAGATTGTAGTAGTGCTTGTTTTCCAAACTGCCTTTTGTCTTGGGCCCCGAACTGAAATTCACAGGTGAAGGATGGGCAGGAATAACCTTTCTTCCTCAGCACTGTTATTGCTCAAGAAACAACTTTCTTCAAAGTTGAAGATGCTCAAAGCCTCAGATTAGTGTTTTGGGATAGCAATTGAATCTTTCCCATTTTAGTTGTTCCCCTTTCCCTTTTACTGAGAAACATGTCTAGGAGAGACTTCCTGCTGTTCCAGGAAGGATTGAAAACTATTTGTGCACCAAAGCTAGAATCAAACTTTCAGGAAGGACCCCTGCTTCATTCAGTGAATGAGTAGTTATTCAGTATTTCTCTTTATACTCCACAAACAATGTATGGCCCCAGGCCTTATTTAAGGCAACCATCCAAACCCTGCACTGACTCTATCCCCAGTGCCCTAGTATGGTTGTGTGTGGGACCTGGGAAGGACACCACAGTGCTGCAAGCTCAGGAAGGAAAAGTAAATGAAAAGTAAGTCAGGAAGGAAAAGGAAAAGAGTCACATGGGGCTCATTAGCCTGCAAACAACCCAGCCTGGAGTGGATATAAAAGTCAGCAAGGAAGTGCCTATGCTCGAAGTGACTGGACTATTACACCAGCTTATGTAACTGATTTCCTCTTGGGTGGGTCTATGGTACTCTCATCATAGTATATGTCCATCAAACGTTAATGAATTTATCTTCCCAACTTCTCAGAGATTAGGTGGTACCTCGCTGAAAGCCCAGGCTGTCATAGGGGTGTAATTCATAAAGTCATGTGTAAAAAAGCCAAAAATGCCGAAGAATTTAAAAATTGGGTGGTAACAGGCTATGAATCCCAGTGATGATTGAACTTAGTGATATTCTGAACAAAAAAGAGCTCTCAGCCATGCTGTAGCTTTTTTCCATCATTTCACACTCACTCAACAGACATGCTAGTGTATGTCACCTTCTTGGTATGGCACACTGTCTCCGTCTAGACCACCTAGGGGTTGATGAGCCCGCTATAGCCTTGGCTACTGCATGCCGTAGAGTTTTATGCATTAAGCTCCAGAGGGACAGGTTTGATCCTGGCCACTAACAAACTGGTCTGTTGGCATTACAATAGGTTTCAGAGTGACACACAGAGTGATAATCCTGGAATCTTATTATATAGATAATCAGATGCTTAGAGTAGTTTCTGTGTCTTTGTGTGTGTTTGTAATGCATGTAGAAGGACCCACTCCTTTCCAGGTTGGGTCCTTTGCACACCACTGCAATATATAGAAATGATATGGAAAATTGGATGGATTTTTATCCATATCCAGGTTGAAATATTGCTCCAATAAAAACAAACAAACAAACAAAACAAACAAAATTTTCCTCCCCAGACTTATTAGCGGTCTTATAGGAAATTTGAAATAATATTTCTAAATTTGCCAATATTTCCAAGTTTGTTTGGACAGAAGCCACCTGAAGTTAGAAGAAAAATCCTAGTTGAAAGAAAAGATAGCTGGGTCTTGTACTTTTTTTTAACCTTTTGTGTACCTTCAATTAAGAGCTGAGATGGATACATTTAAACTTTGAAATAAGCAGTGGATTGAAACACCAGGTATATACCCAGAAGACATATTTGTGTATCTGTTATGAAATAAAAATGTGGAGAGGTCTAAGCAGGTATATAATAATCAAACTTATTTTGCAATCGTGGGATTTTTTGCTCACTTCCCTGTATGTTGTTCCACAATGAGTTCCCTTTATACATTTCAACCTTATGGACAGATTAATAAAATTCATGAAATCCAATAAAGACAAGTGCAAAATACTTCACTGAGGAAAAATCTAATGTAGACTGCAAAATGGGGAATAACAGGGTAGGTGGTAGTACTGCTGAAAAGGATCTGGGGATTATAGTGGATCATATGAGTCAACAATATGATGCAGTTGTGAAAAGGGCTAATATCATTCTGGGGTGTATTAACAGGAGTGTCATATGTAAAACAATGGAGGTAATTGTCCCTCTCTACTCAACACTAGTGAGGCCTCAGCTGGAGTACTGTATCCAAACATCGATGCCAAACTTTAAGAAAGATGTGGACAAATTGGGTCTAGAGGAGAGCAACAAAAATGATAAAAGGTTTAGAAAACCTGACCTCTGATGAAAGATTAAAAAAACTGGGCTTGTTTAGTCCTGGGAAAAGAAGACTAAGGGAGAACCTGATAAGTCTTCATATATGTTAAGCACTGCTATAAAAAGGATGGTGATTAATTGTTCTCCGTGTCCACCGAAGCTAGGACAAGAAGGTAATGGGTTTAATCTGTAGCAAGAGAGGTTGAGGTTAGATTTCAGGAAAAACTTTCTAACTTTAAAGGTAGTTAAGCACTTGAATAGGCTTCCAAGGGAAGTTGTGGAAACTCCATCATTTGAGGTTTTCAATAACAGATTGGACAAACACCTATCAGGAATGGTCTAAGTTTCCATTGTTCTGTCTCAGCACAGGGGACAAAGATGACTAGATGATTTCTCAAGGTCCCTTCCAGTCCTACATTTCTCTGATTCTCTAATCACACAACTTCACAGTTCAGTCACATATTTAGTCTTTCCAACCACACATGCAGCAATATGTACATGTAGATAAAAAAAGAACTACCCAAAACTACCCACTTCACTATAATTTTCCCCCGGGGAGAAGATAGAAGAGAGAATGAACCTTTCCACACAGGCAATTTATCTTTGTAATAGAAAGCCAATTATTTTAAGGGATCATGTAAGTGTTCAGTTTGTAAGCTTACACACCAATATTACAGTGACTTTAAAATTCAAGTATGGGAATATATTAGTAGATACATAGATTAATATGTTAAAACAAAGGTAACATTTCTATTGAGGTATAAACTTGTACTTCAATATATTACATTTCAAATTGTAGTCATTTTTTTCTTTCTGATCTGCATCTTCATTTTAGAAATATTTATTTATTTATTTATTAACAGTGTAGGGAAATTGGTGTCATATAAAGTGTGGCATAGGAAATGAAACAGCTGGACGCATTAATGCCCATTTAAATATTACGCCTTTACAATAAAAGCTACTGCAGTGTCTGAGAACTTCCCCTCTCATGTTTTGTGTGGCTTACTCATACAATGGTGCAGAAAGTATTGTGAAAAACAACTAAATACAACATTTTTAGTGCTCATTAAATCCCTTTTGTATGGGTATGCCCTTCAAAATAAATCTCCTCTTTGCTCCTGGAAGGTATGCCTGGCAAAAAAGCAACTGACAGAGAGCTGTATGCTGCTTAAAAAAGATTTTAAAATAAAAATATCAATAGAAAAGAACAATACAGAAAAATGTAAATGAGACAAATTCTAACTTTAGGCTGCACTAAAGCTATAGTACGTGAAACAGAAAGTATAGTCAGTACTTAGGGGGCAGACAATCTTTTAGATGTTATAATTTTTATTAAGAATATTTCAGATGAGTTATAATTACAGGTAAAACTATACTGTCTTAGATTATGTGGTTTAGGTTATGCTGTTAACTGCTGATTTAAGCCAGTGATCTTCACTATTTTTTAAGCGGAGGCCACTTTGGCAAAAAACCTTCAATGTGAGAGCTACTAAATTAACACGGTGCTTGCTATTCTTAATGATGTAATGTTACAGAGTAACTCATGTAACTAAAACAAAGTCTAATTGTACAATAAAACGATACCCCTTTTATTAAAAAAACAGGAAAATATATGGAATTAAAAAATCACCTACGCAAGTAAACTTTTTAAGAGCAGAATAATGCAAAACTTATTTCAGACCTGGATGAGTGAAAGTGTGCCTGTTGCTCCTTGACTTTGTTCATGAAGTATTTGTAGTCTGTCATCCCAATCCTAGTAAGGCAGCCCAAATATTCATTGGTCAATTTTGTTCCTCTGTTTTCTTTCACAATATTCATTGTTGAAAATGTAGATTTGCAGGTGTGTGTACTGACAAAAAATGACAGCATTTTTTGCACACAGTGTTTCAGAGATAGGTATTGTGTATCAGAGATCATGTTCCAGAAATGATAACCACCTGTCTTAAGTTCAGACTTCATGATTCATTTGTCTGAAGTTCCACAATTTCACTCTACAGTTTAGTACGGTCAGAACAAATGTCTGTGATAACTGGTGACAGAGATGACACTGATACGTGGAAGGGGTTCTCAATTAAATTAAAAAACTCCTTGTACTCCATTACATCTTTGAATCTAGACTCGAATTCCTCCTTCAGTTCTTCCAACATTGGACAAATGAATTGTAATTGAAATGTTTCGAAACCTTGGGATTTTCTGAGGTGACTGCTCTGAGGTTTGGAAAGTGAACAAACTCCCTGTCGGGAATTAATATTGTTGTAATCCTGTTTTCAAAAGTGGTTATAACATGCAACATATTACTGGGAAGTTTGTTTCCCTTGCAACTGGAGATTTAGCGCATTCAAGTTGCAAGTGATGGCAGTAAAAAATGTCAGCTTAATTATCCACTCTGGATTTTCCAAGTCTTTCTCCTTCTTCCCCTTGCTTTCAAGGAATTCATGAATCTGAGGAAGGAGACTCAAAAATCTTTCAAGGACCCTGCCATGGGATAACCATCTCACTTCATTGTGCATCACTAGGTTGGCATATTCTGTCTCATACTCGTCCAGTAATGCTCGAAACTGCCGGTGATTCAGCACTCTTGAAACAATAAAATTGACCACCTTTACAGCCAACTGTATGACCCTATTTTTTAGTTTACCCACAATTGTTTCTTGGTATATAATGCAATGAAACACTGTGAATTTGGGTAAATTCCTTATTAGGCCAATTAATCCATTCTCCTTCCATTGCATGTTTGGTGCACTGTCTGTACACACAGATGTTAGCTTTGTCCAGTCCAAGTTATTCTCAACAAAAAAACCGAGTAGGGCAGTGAAAATGATTTGCCCTTTTGTTTGACCTTTCAAAGGAATTAAACACAGCATTTCTTCCCAAAATAATTCTTCTTTGGGGAAATGAATCCACACACACAAGTGTGAGACGTCATATATATCTGTACTTTCATCCACCGGTTTGCTAAAACATGGTGCTGCCAAAATATCTGCAGTTAACTGTTGTCGGATTTCTTTTCTGATTTCCTCCAACCTTCTCATTATGGTTGTGTCAGACAGTTGGAACCCTTTTATTTGCTTTAGGATTGCATTTTTATTATTGAAATCAGCATATAGGATTTCTGCAGAAGCCAGAAAACATTCTTTAACGATCTCTGCGTCAGTAAATGCCTTTTTATGTCTTGCCATAATCCATGCAATTTCAAAAGATGCCTCTGTCAAACTCTTCAACGGAGCTCAAGCTCTGTATTATTTTTTGCTGGCCTTTTAGTGAAGCAGCAAGTTGTTCAATTTTACTTTTTCTTAGGTTACTTCTAGGTGGGTAATTTTCACTGAAATTTGCATGTGCTGTTATGTAATGGCGTTCTAAATTGCTGTGCTTAAAAGCAGAACACGTCTTCTGACAAATTAAAAAAACAGGTTTCATAGATGTTTCGTTAAGCACAAAGAAAAACTTATCAATCCACTTTTCTTGAAACTTTTGGTTTTCATCTTCCAAAGCACATATCTTTCTCTTTTTTTTTTTGGCTTGTGGCTCACTTATGGCCTTATCACGGCCGCCACTTTTTCCAGCCGCTTTGTTTTCTGTAGTTGTTGTAGATCTGCTTTTGTTCATTTCATTAATATCCACAGTAATGTTCTTATTTACTTTTTTTCCTGTTTCCCTTTCCTATTTTCTCTTCAATGGAATTAAGAATCTATCTGTTCTTTCCAGTAACTCACTGGGGCCAAAAAATAATATATGACAAACAGTTGAAAACTCCGAGTTTTACATTGGTTGCTATGGTACTATTATGGTTATTATACAATGGATATACTTATGTGTACTTTTTGGCGCACATCATACCATATGGTCAATGTGACGTGTAAAGAAAGCAGACTTTGATAGGCTCGGTACATATTCTAATGTTAAAAATAAAATAAATTCATGGGCGGCTGGTGACTCCTGCCTTTGGGGAGGCTGGGCTGGGCCCCCTCCCTGAGGCCCCGCCATTGTCCTACCCTCCCCCCTGAGCTACTCCCACCCCCATTCCCAAGAGGCTCTCCTGTGCTCTGCACTCCCCCCTTCCCGGCGCTGCCCCATTCACAGAACAGTTCAGTGTCCCCGTGCCCTGCCCTCCCTCCTTCACTCCCCTGGGCTGCCCATTTCACAGGAGCCCCCATGCCCACCTCCTGCTTGGGTCACAGGGGATCCTCCGGGCTTCCCCCTGTGCTGTCCTTCTACCTGGTGGCGTTGCGTTGCCACTGCCCTGCAGAGCTGTTCCATCCACACCCTCCCTGCCCTGCCAGTCTTGTGCGCAACCAGCAGGGACTCGCAATAGCTGCGCAATAGCCTAGGCAGGTGCCAATCCGGGCACCATAGGGCCGCTCCTGCCCAGGGGCTTGGCACCGAACTGGATGAGTAACTGCAGCTGTCTGCCAGCACCGCGGCTCCAGGCAGGAAAGATTCCGCAACCAGCTGCCCTGTGCACCACAAGTGGGACTGGTGGCAGCCAGCTCCAGGCTCCCCTACATCCACGCATCCTGCTAAGACCCCCCTTTGCCCGAGGCCCTGGGCTGCAGCCCCTAAAGCCCCTGTGTTCCACCCTGCCGGTGACTTGGGGGAGCAGCAGAGCTGCAGCGTGGAGAGCCGAGGGGGCAGCTCCTCCCCTCTCCCTGGCAGGGAGGGCTGCGCTGCCCATGTGGAGAGCCCCTCCTCACCCCACACAGCTCTGTCTCCTTTTCCAGGTGGGAAGGGGAGTTAATTAGGCCGGGAGCTGCAATTAGGGTCCATGGGAGCCGCCACTACCTTGCAATCTTTGCAGTGAAGAACACTGATCTAAGCAAACATATCTTTTGGTATATATCATGCCATTCTGCAGAAAAACCCGCACCCTTGACATTGCAGAGTTTTAGTCCCATTATGCAGTTGGGGGGGGGAGAGGGGGGATGAAGTATGTCCTCTATACAGTGAACTTAGTCTGACCCACCTAACTTGCAGATTTTAGGGCTTCTATGGAGCATTGTGAATTTGGACAGAAATACTAGACCACTAAAGATTGTATTCCCCACCTCTCCCTCAGTCTTCATGGCAGCACAGTTTCCACAAAAACTGTAAATGTTACAGGCTAGTAGTGATTGATGAAGTCTTTCTGTATGAATGAAAACATGCATCAGTATGAACATATACAGAGATGGAAGAACAAAGCAAAAAGATTAGGATTCTTTAACATATGTAGCATGTGTAAAGCACTTCTGGATTCCTCTTCAATGCAAGCCAAGTCCTTTTCATTCAAATTAATGAGCCTGCATTTTTATGTTTGTTTTTAAATAAATGTAAGGGTACATCTTCAGCATGGATTACTTTTTTTCTTTTTATCCCATTGAAGTTAGTTAAGGATTGTCTACACTATCCCTCCCCTCTCCCAATTTTATTTTACATATAGTATGTCATTTTATTCTGGTCTTTGTTACTTTCAGTTCAAATATGGTTTTTATTCTGCACCATACTTCAGCTTTTTTTTCCTCCCCACCTGCAAATTATAATGATTAGCTCTTATTATAAAACGCCTAAAAAGTGTTTTATAAATAGTCTCTTGATGAGGATTGTCTTTATACACCTGCAGAGTTCATAATCTAAGGTCCGGATTCTGTAACATGTAGCATACAGGCAGACAGTTACTCCAACATAAAGTCCCATTGAAGTCAGTGTGGTTCCATGCAGATGTAACAGTCTGGCTTGCACACTACCCACTGCAGGTTTGAGGGCTTCCCAAACATATCATGTTTATCTGTGTCTGATAATTCTGTTTTTTGCTAGAGTTTCAACCAATTTGCTTGATATTGAAGTTCAGTTTACCAAGCTGTAATTGCCAGGATTTCCCTCTGGAGCCTTTTTTAAAAGTCAGCGCTACATTAGCTATCTTCCACTCATCTGGCACAGAGGCTGTTTAAATGATAAGTTACATACATAAGTTATTAGTTCTGCAATTTCATATTCGAGTTTCCTTCAGAACTCGGGTAAATGCCATCTGGCCCTGGTGATTTATTACTGTTTAATTTATCAATTTGTTACAAAACATCCTCAACTGACACTTCAATCTGGAACAGTTTCTCAGATTTGTCACCTGAAAAGCATGGCTTGGGTGTGGGAATCTCACTCACATCCTCTGCACTAAAGACCTATGCAAAGAATTAATTTAGCTTCTCCACAATGGCCTTGTCTTTCTTCTCATTAAAGAGCTCTATCTGACGAAAGAGGATCTTTCTCCTATCTACTATAACTCCCAAACTTTGTGATAAAAGACATTCTTCAATGAAATCAGAGTCAAGTAGTGCATACCCAGATTAATCAGAGTTAATACTGAAGATTTGTATAGGCCTGCCATTCGAATTGCAGCTGTAGTACTTTTATCACTTCTCCTGGTGCCATCATTACATCTAGAATGAATAGGTCTTTAGTTTAGTTCCTTCCCCTTGACAGTTTATTACATCAATAACCAAATGATTTTTAAATAACCAACAGAATTTGGAGGAGTCGATAAAATCTGATTCAGATTTTCAACTTTTTTACTTAATGGAAAAAGTAAGATTGAATCAGCCAGTCTACACGTTCTTCGTTGATTACTGTGCCAAAAAGCTTTTGACCCTGTCACCGAAGTACAGTCTGTGATGCTTGACAAAGATTTCTCAGCTTAGTATAGTAACTGAATTACTTCAACAACTGTATTTAAAACCATAGCTATTCAAACTGGAAAAAGAACACCACACTCATTTCTCATCAGTGATCTAATACCCCACCATGTTTTTTGTAAACTTTATTTTTGTTTTTGTATGAAATATAAACACATAAAGAAACTAAACATATATAAATACAAGCACAAGATGGAAATAGCATTTAAATAACTAAATTCAATGTTCAGTATTTGTAAAACTTGGAAAAACCAAACAAAAACAACCCCCCCCCCTGAACTTATAGAGGTCATGTAGGGTATCAATTATTAAAGTGACTAAATAGATAAATAAGTGAGAACATAACTTACAAGTACTGGGGATTAATATATACTAAACTGCAAAAGTATGCAATAGTTTCATGTGTGACAGACATCCTCATGTTTTTTCCAAGCATTTCTATTAGACATGTCTTTCCGCTCCCCATTAATGCAGTTGTAGAGAGCTCACTCAGCCAGTCTGTGAATGAGAGGAATTGCAGATTTTAATTTTCTCAATATAACTTTTTTGGCCACTAAAATAGTTACTGAAATCCATTTCTTTATGTTAACTGGTAATACCAGGTCATCCAGCATCCCTAAAATAGACAAGCTTGGAGAAGGAAAGATAACAACACTTAACAATTTTTAGGAGGGTATTAAATATGGTATTCTAGAACACATGCATTTTTGCCAGGTATAGAGGATGTGTGAAAGGTTGGCTTGGGGCTGTTCGCATTTCCAGCATTCACTGTGTGTTGCCAATCTCGTCTTCAACAAACGTTCTGGAGTCCAGTAGTACTGTTTAATACCTTGTTCTGGAAGAATTGGAAGGATAAAGAACTTGAAGTATCTTTCCCATTAAACCAGATATTCTCCCAGGTTAGTGTTGTGATAGTAAATCTAAGTTCTTTTCCCCATTTTTATCTGAGTCTGAGATGTGAGGGTAATGCAAAACACTGCACCACCAATAAGTAATTCCTATAAAATGACCTTTGTTTCCATATTTCTTAACATGTTCTTCTAGAGGTGAGAGAGTTGAAACAGACTAATTGTCCCTTATCCTTGCATGAATCCTTGAGCATAGCCACTGAAAGAAGGAACTGTGAGACAGCGGGAGCTAACGTTTGTTCACATGTAATCGAATGAAGCCAGTGTTTCATCTTATATTACATCTTTACTTTTTGTTAATCCTTTTTCTATCCAAATTGTCTTACAAAAGTAGCTGGCCTTGGTCCTGAGGCATGGGTTATCATCAAGAAGAGAATTAGTAAGACTGGATGCTGTAATCATCTTAACATGTTAAAAAGGTAGATGCAGGTAGATGCAAAGACTGGATTTTTCCTTAAGGGTCTGGGAAGCCTCTTAAGGTATATAAAGGGAGATAGGGAACCCAATAGCATAGTTAAGCTTTTTTCCGATGTCAAATCAGCCTAGTGTATACACCACATTTTAAAGTTGATGAAAGACAGAGATGTGCAATATGAACAGTGAGCTGAAATGAAAATGCCATGTGGTATAATGGGAGAAAAGAGTCATTGTAAAAAGAGATGGGAAGATCACAAAATAACTAAGTTTTCTTTAGTACTTTTTATGCCTCTGTTCAGGAAGATAATTAATCACCTGTCTAATTTTAAACATATGAGTTGTTCCGTTCATTTTAATGGGACTACACCTTTGCTTAATGTGAGGTGTACATTTCAATGCCTTCCTGAATTGGGGATCTCTGATTATGAGTTCTAAAAGACACAGACTCTCTTTATTTTGGTGTACCATGCAGCAAAGCAGCTTGTGAGTGCTAACTGAATAAGAATACTTCAAATCCTTAGCGTCCCATAAGCATCAGCAAGATAAGTGAGCATTGCTTAGTGATTTTAGTTGTGTGAGCAAATATTCCATAAAAACATAGACACATCTAAAATAACAAATATCATGGATTTCAGTAATTCAAATTGATTCCAGACTTTTGCTAAGAAACACATCCCCCTAACCACACAACTGATGACTGAATCCAAATTTCACCACAGAATTTGGGTTCAGAATAGTAACTTTCATTTTTTAAAAAAATAACTAATTTTATAGCACTTATCAAGTATGCAGTTTAACCTTATGTGTTTGAATTTCTAACCATAATAAAAAGGGAATGCCTATTCTGAGTTCCTCTCCCCTAGTTAACAGACTGCTTCTTCCTGTCTCTGATGCTGCACTGGGTTTAGAAACTGGTCTGTCAGCAGCACAAAATCAGAGGTGAGTTCTCTTGGAATGGGTAGAAGGAGAAGAAAGTCAGTTCATCAGATGAGGAAGGGAAAGATTAAGAGGATGTACGCAGAAAGGAGATCTAGAACAGAGAGAGGGAACCAGAGAAGTGCCATCACAGGAAACAGAGCTTACTCAGGGGCTAGCCCAAGACTATGGAATGAACCTCCACAGGAACTAGGGACTGTGACAAAACTCACCACCTTCTACTTCATATGCAAGGCTCATTTCTTTAAACTTGCCTTCTATAACAAAAGCATATAGCAACATTTGGGGAGAGGACGAAAGAACAAACAGGTGACAAGTACACACTGGAAAGTGCACAGTTAGTACAGTCATGATCATGGTAAAAGAACCTATACAGAATAGAGAGGGAAAGAGAGAGGATGGATAACAAGAAAAATGAAAGAAAGAAGGTGACTGGACAAATGATGGGAAAGGAAAGAGCTTGAGACTGAACACAAAATCAATAGAAGAAAAAGGTATTTGAAAAACAGCTGAGATGTGTTATATGGTGCTGCAGCCCGTGTGCATGTTTTAATAGAGTTTAAATGGAAGAAAGTATTTTGAACATTCACTGTTGTTTCCAACTTCTCCTTCATGTTTTTTCCCCTTTGTTTCCTGCTTCTTCATCTTCTTACTCTTTCCCTCTACCTTTGGAGGTGAATGAAACATGGTTCTGCAGTGTCAGCCTGTTGCACTGTTTGTCCCTTGACCAGGCTAGCCTTAAAATAGAGATTTTTGTACCCATAAAACATGGTCAAGAAATATTTGGAAGTAAAATGTGGTTACAATCAGTGATGTGGCATGCTCTTGGGTGTGTGTGGGTGAATGTGATTTTAAATCAATAAACCAATCATTTCATTTTTCTTGAGAGCATTATCCCTTCTCCTTGCCTGACCACTTTACATTTTCCCCAGACTCCACTGCACAGGTTGGTGATTAATGAAGTCAATGTAGATTTTTGAAGAACATAATCTCATGAACTAATCTGAAGACAATACAGACAAGGGAATGTTATTTTTAGTTGTACTATGATGCTTCCTCAATGAAAGTATTAGTTCCACATTTGTTTTTAAATGTGTAACTAAGGTGTGCAGATGCTATTACTATGTATTACCACTGTTTCCTTATCTTCAGCAGTACTTCATTAGCATTAGGAACATAGCCTTGATTAATCCCAGTAATTTTCAACAGCCATTCTGATGCATTCATTTTAGCACCATATTATGTTGATAATGCTGACATATGCATGGCTTTGGAATACACATTTTTAAATTTTCCATTTATTCCACTGCACTTTCTGTCATCCTTTGATTTATCATCTTTCTTTACTTAGTTGAGGAGAATAAAAAAAATTAAATTAATTTGAAATCAGCAAAGTATAAGTGGTCATATAAAAAGCCTATAGATTTTTTTATGTGAATACTCACAACATAGTTGGAATGAAACACACTGAACACAATGACAATGATAACATAGCATTATGATTCCTTCATTTAATAAAATGTTTTGCATCTGACTTAAATACTAATCTGCCATTCTTCACTCTGTCCTCCCCCATTAAAAACCAAATATAAAACCCAGAACAGCAACAACAAAATATGGAACTAACAAGGCTGTGATAATATTTTACCATATTCATTTGCTTGTCAGGTATTCCTCCACCCCTGTGCCTCTGCATCTTCACTACTATTATTGCTAGTGCTAGCTAGATTAAAATGAGCATGGGTAAGACTACCCATGTAACAGTCACAACATCACTTTGTCGTGAAGACATACCCTAAAGCTCAACCGACTCCCCTTGCTAGTGGGTGAGAGGGCGAGTTGAGAGTTATGGTCTCACAGAGCCTGCATTCCCTCTGTGTCTGGAGTGAGCCTCCCTGCTCTCCAGCCTGCCTGGATTACGTCCCTTTTCTCCCCTACATAACTTCCTAAGAGCAAAATTGTCACTTGACCGTAACTATTGATCTGTCATTATAGATATCTAACCTATCACCTGAACAGGCTGTTATACAGCTGCATAACAGATGATACATTGTGCATAACAAGTTGTTCTTTGAGTGCTGGTCCCTATGTGGATTCCATACGTGGGTGCGCATGCATTCCATGCGCCGGAGCTGGACCTATTTTGAAGTAGTCTCTGTTGACCCGCATGCACGTTGTGTGTTGTCCCGTGGTGCCTCTGAGGTCTTATGGGACCGTGTGGGTCGATGCCCCCTCAGTTCCCTCTTACCACCACATGGCCAGAGTTGGAACACTCCTCCACTTTACCTTTCGAGTGTGTCCCCCGCTAAGGAGACACCAAGGGTACCGACCGCACCGCCTAAATCCCATCCTGCGCACAAGAAGCATAGTCATGGGCACAAGGGCAGATCCCTGAGAAGGACCACCTCTAAGCGCAGCATTACCTCCCAGTTGAATTGGGTGAGAAGTCATGTGCAGACATGGTAATACCTGCGCCAAAAAGTTCTAAAGCAGAATGCAAGGCCAAACATCACAACAAGCTGGTGCCATCTACAACCTCGGCCACCAGCTCACCACCGGAACCCCTGGTTCCATCCACTCTGCTGGGTTCATCTAGCTTATTATGCCTTATAAGGTGCGCATTCCCGGTACCACACACACCAGATCATCTATCATCCCTGACACCCACAGCAGAATTGCTCCTGCTGCTCGAGGGCTCCCCACAACAGCATGGATTGTCTGGCATTGTGCAACCTCCATCTCCTGCAGATGAGCCGCAGCTGCTATATCACCCACCAATGGGACAACCTGGATAAACACAAAATGTACCCACATCGTCAGTTCCACTTACTCAGATGGTATCGCCCATTCAGAAGAACAGTCAGATTCAAATTGGTCATTGGAACCGGGCCTGGCCTTCTCACCGGAGTATTCCTGTAGCTCATTACAAATATACACACCAACATATGCACCACCAATGGAGCAGTGGTTTAGATACGCGCATGGCCCTCCGACACACAGGGACCAACGACTGTATTTGTGCAGCTGGGACCCCTATTATAACGGGGAGCGCCACCACCCTCTCCCCAGCACAGACCTCCATCTGGTATACTGCCCCTCCCTCAGTTTATAATGAATCACATGGCTCCACTAAGTCCCCGGCATCACCAGAACCATTGGAACTGCTGATTCCAACCGGGGCATCATCGTCTCTGGATGAAACGCTCCTCCCCCCGTCACTTTCCCCACCAGACAACCACGGTCAGTATCAAGACCATCTACGATGGATGGCAGCAGCGGAGAATGTTACAGACCCCAGATGGAGAATGTCACAGACCTCCAGGATGAGTTCCTGGACATCTTACAACTAGCGGGTCCTTCACACATTGCAGTACGAATCCACAACTCAATCCTCCAGCCAGCACAAGCAATCTGGCATGTCCCGGCATCATGCACCCCAACATCTACGTGGGCACAGAGACATTACTTTGTTCTGGCTAAAGGCATAGACTTTCTCTTCACATACCCACCACCGAATTCACTAGTGGTGCTAGTGGCAATCCATCAAGCCAACAACAACACTGCAGGACCACTCCCCCGGATTGAGTGGCCAAGTAACTAGACCTGACTGGGCACAAGGTCTACTCTTTGGCTGGCCTGCAATTCCATATTGCCAACTACCAAGACATACTGGCAAAATATGACTTTAGGTCATACTCAAAACTGGTGGAATAGAAAGCCTTCCTGCTGGAAGACAGACAATCAGAATTCAAGTCCCTCATTGAGGAGGACAAGCTAGTAACCAAGGTCTCCTTCCAAGCGGCAGTAGATGTCGCAGACACAGTAGCACGATTGCCTCAGGAGTGGTGCTTCGAAGGACTCCTGGCTCCAAATGTCTTTGGCTTCCACCAAAGAAGTCCAAACCACCTTGGAGGATTTCCCATTCAACAACCACATATTGTTCAGTGACAAGACCAAAGAGAGTCTACTTTCACTCTAAGACTCTCAGGCCACGCTTCAATCATTGGGACTATACACCCCAGCTCTTACCCACCAACTAAACTGTTCATTCTTCCGAACCCAATACCCCACTCAACCCACCTAGCAACCCTAGCCTCCACATCAACAGGAACAACCCCGCTGCCGCCAGTGATCCGAAAGACCCAGATTCTCTGTCGCCTTCACCTCTACCACCTCCACCTTCCATCAATGCCCCTCAGGACAGCCCTTTTGACTCCTCCTCAGAGAACCATGAACCCTACCCCAACCCTCTCCCAGCTTCCCCAACCATGTTCATGGGCCATCTTGCTCTCTTTGCTCACAATTGGAGCTAGATTACCACTGATCAATAGGTATTGGACATCATGCACTTATATAGGTATCTTATAGAGTTCCATGCCTCCCCACCCCACGATTCCCCCCCCGAACAGCCTTGCAGACCCTATGCAACTAGACATTCTACAAAAGAAAACACGCACCTTGTTCAAGAAGGGAGTCATAGAATGGGTCCCACACCATTATCAGGGCCATGGATTCTACTCCCCCTATTTCCTTATACTGAAAAAAAGAAGGGACCTTCACTCCATTCTGGAGCTATGGGCCATAAACTGGTTTATCTTCAAATTCTGTTTCTGCATGGTCACTCTTCCCCAAATCATCCCCTTCCTCCATTTTGGGGTCTGGTTTCTGGATCTCAATATGAAAGATATGTACTTCCATGTGGAAATCCATCCCACCCACTGCAAATTCCTTCAGTTGATGGTGGGACACTCCCATTACCAGTTCTGTGATCTCCCCTATGGGATAGCCATTGCCCCTCACGTGTTCACAAAAGTCTTGGCAGTGGTTGTGGTCTACATGTGATGCTTGGACCACTCCCTATTTCCATACCTAGATGTCTGGCTCCTAGTGACATCATCCCATGAATGCCTCCTCATTACCATCCAAACATTGTGGGAACGCCTCACCAGTCTAGGCATCTGCATCAACGAGGAAAAACCCACCCTCACACCTACCAGAAAACTCATTTTTATAGGAGCAAGCTTGAATTCTCGAATGGGATTGGACTTCCTTCCAAAAGACTGTTTTGCCATTCTTACCACTCTCATTACATGACTACAATGTCATCCCCACACACACATACTGCCTTTCACTCCTGGGACACATGGCAGTGTGCACTTCCATTACCTCATACGCCCTCCTCCATATGAGATGTCTTCAACTAGGGTACGCTTGGTGTATGACTCCCAAAAGGACACCTCAACAGATTAATCTTCCTTCCACCCTTGATAGTAACTTCCCTTACATGGTGGCATGGCCCATCCAAGGTCCTGGCAGGGACCCCTTTCGGTCCCCCTACACCGAAGATTACCCTTGCCATGGACACTTCGCTTGTAGGCTGGGGTGTCCACACAAGGATGCACATCATCATCCTAGAACTATGAGTCCAACATGCTTGTCAAGTGCTTGTCTCCATCATCCACTCCAAACATGTATTACTTTGAACAACATGACAGTTGTCATATACCTAAACAAGCAAAGCAGAGCCAGATCAGCAAGCCTTTGCCGAGAGGCAATCCAGCTGTGGAACTGGAGCCTATGCCACAATGTCACACTGCATGCAGTCCACTTACCGGGTACAGACAATACCCTGGCAGACACTCTCAGCCACTCCTTCCATTGAAATTACAAGTGGGAGATCCACAACCCCCTCTTTGCTCCATCTTCCATCAGTGGGACACACCACAATGGGACCTATTCACGACAGCCATCAAGCTCCCTCTTTTCTGCTCCAGAGGTATCCTCGGGCAAAGCTCACAAGGGGATGCTTTCTTCTCCCAAGGACATTGGGACTGGGTTACGCCTTCCTGCACATCCCACTCTTCCCAGAAGTACTCCAGAAAGTGAGATGGGACCGGGCAGTCTTCATACTCATAGCTCCCTTCTGGCCCCACCGGTATTGGTTCTTCTTCAATTCTCAACCTACTCTCCAATCTATCTTTCCCCTCTTCCAAACTTTCTCACACAACAATAGGGCCAAATCCACTACTGCAACCTGCACCCTTTACACCTCATGGCCTGGTATTTGGATGGGGCTCATGGATAGACAATGCGTGCTCTACACCAGTATGGAACATACACACACATAGTTGATGCCCCGCAACTAGGGCTTGCTAACAAACCAAATGGAAATGTTTCACACAGTGGGCATCCAACAACCATCACTCCATACCGACCATTCTGGACCATGTACTTAATCTTCGCCTCTCAAGCGTCGCCCAGTCCTCCATTTGAGTACACCTGGTGGTGATCAGTGCCTTCCTCCTGCCTGTAAATGACTTCTCTGCCTTCAGCCATCCCACTACTACTTGGTTCCTCTGCAGCCTCCTTAACACCTTCCCTTCAATCACCTACTCCGCTCCCCCTTGCAACCTTAATCTTGACCTCTCAACCCTCACTAAACCAACCTTTGAGCCCCTGGCCACTTGCTTACTCACCTACCTATCTATGAAGGTGATTTTTTAGTGGCCATCATCTTGGCCTGATGAGTCAGTGACTGGCAGCCATGATGGCAGACCCACTCTTTATAGTGTTCCACAGAGACAAGGTTTCCCTACGACTCCCAAGTTTCTCTTTAAAGTGGCCTCACTCTTCTACCTCAACCAAATCATCCATCTCCCAACCTTTTACCCTAAGCCACATACCTCCAACAGGGAACACTTACTACACTCCCTCAACATCCATTGTGCACTGGCCTTTTATCTACAATGCACCCACACTTTCCAAGTCTCACGAAGACTTTTCCTCATTATAGCAGAACACTGCCAAGGCCGCACCTTCTCTTCCCAGCACCTCTCCAAATGGATTGCCTGCTGCATCACTGAATGTTACTCCCTTTCCTGAGTTGCTCTGCCACTGGGCATCACCAACCACTCCAGAAGAGCACAGGCCACCACATCCTCCCTCCTTGCAGACATCCCATGGCAGGACATTTGCAAAGCAGCAATGTGGTCCTCTATACACACATTCACCGCTCATTACGCCATCATCAATTCAGCAGCAACTGATGCGACAGTCTGCTGCACAGTCTTACAAACTCTCACATCTGCTGAGCCCTCACGCCCACCTCCACACTGATTACTGCTCACTACGATACTTGCATATGGAATCTACATAGGGACCAGCACTCAAAGAAGAAAGACAGGTTATTTACTGTAATTGATGGTTCTTCGAGATGTGCGGTCCCTATCTGGATTCCGATCCCAGCCCCCATGACCTCTGCCTTCAAAATAATTCCAGCTCTGGTGCATGGCAGGCATGTGCACCCACCTATGGAATCCAGATAGGGCCACACATCTCGAAGCATCATTACTTCCTGTAACCTCTCTTTTTCAGGAGTAAGTAATCTGTTCATATTAGGACTTGAATGTAAGACTTTTGATACAAAAAGAGCATCTTTGCCACTTCATCAGCCCCTTGGCCAACATAGGATTGTTCCCTGCAGAATATTTTCTAGTGCTTTGTCCTTTAGCTAATGTTAATTAACTGACAGTGGCAGTAATTCCTACCTACTCTTTTAAGGCCTCCATCCTCTAGAGGATGAGACAAGATTTAAAACTTTGTTTAAAGTATTTCTAACTACATATAATTTTTAATGCAGTGGATTTTTTTCTTTCTTTCTTTTATTTTTCCTGTTATTATAATGGCTTAGGCTTTTACTGCTGCCTTTTTAGCCTCAGGAATCTTTTGGAAAGAATTGTTACACCTCTGTGGGGGATTCTTCCTAGTTAAAATTTGAAAAGAAAAATAAATTATGTATAAACTGGCAACACGAATAAAACAAAGTAACCACACATACTATAGAAATTATTTTATATATACAGAAATATCTATAGAATACATTTAAAAATTCCATTCACAAGCTGCACAAGTAGTGTCTTTTCACATTTAATGTTTCTTAAGCCTTAGGCTGCCAATTTCTTAAAGCCCTTATAAAAAAGGTGATGATGGAAGTGGTCATACACGTGTTATTCCAATGTAGTGGATTCTCTAGATTTAAAGTGTTCACAACATTTCTTTTTAAAAAAATCCAACACTTCTTGCAACACAAATATGAAGGAAGCATAGAAGAGGAGATGGAAAGTTAAAGCTGTTTCTCTTGTTTTACCCATGAATTTCGATCCTTCCAAAAGTTTTGAATTTCTTTTAAGTTTAACCTTAACTCTAACTCTAACTCTAAGGAATGACTAGTCACCTTTGTCAGAGGAAAACAAAAGATTAAGGGCATGGGGGGTGTAGGAAGGCACTGTGGCCTTCCCCGGAGTCTGGACCCGAGGAAGGGCTGCAGCGGCCTGGCTGAAAGAAATATGTCCAGCAGACAAGTCTGCCCAGCAACAGAAAGGCCGGGCTGTGATAGGGACGGCAGGCCAGTCTGCCCGGCAATCAAAAGTATTCTTGATGTTAAGTATTAACAAGAATAAATAAATCAATATTTTTAAAGTTGTTTTATGAGATATGGAATTCAATTAAAAAACAAATGGTTATCAAAATTCAGTCCTTCAAAAAACGCCTAAGTAAAAATGGCACCTTCTTACTCAAGAAATGCTGCTTTCATGTAGTCAGTCATATCTGATGACTTTACTGAATACATTTTTACAATGTTTTACTCTCATTAGAATTATAGAACCATTACAGCTGTGGGAGAGCATTCAGGATTCAGTTCTGGCTCACACATCAACATAACTGTTAAGTTCTAATAAAAAAGTGTCCTATATGTCAGCCAGAGAGGACTCAGCTTGAATTTCAGACTCGGTTTGCATGGCTAGATTTTTTTTTAATCTGTAATCTGAGCAGACTTGATCCCATAAATAAGGAATACCATGATGTCGATTCTGTGTAATCACTTTTCAGCATAGAATTGAACTTTAAGATCTCACAGAAAAAAGACTATAGAGAAAATGGGAATCACAAGAATGTAAACTAATGTGGTTTAAATTATATTAGGCAGTGGAAAAAGAATAGAAAAATCACTTGATTAAATAACTGTTTACATTTTATGTAAAAGCCATACAGGATGAATAAATTTAAATTACCATTATGGGAGAGAACTATAAACAGTAAGGGGTATTAATCATCCAGTTAACCAGAATTAGGGATCATGAAAACAAAATAAATTTTAAAAAATGGCAGATTTACAACACCCTATTGGTGATGATTATAGATTTAAGGCTTCCATTCTTCATGTAAATTAAATATGATAAGCATTGCCATGCTGGTCTATTAGAACATGCCTTTCAAATGTTTAAAATAAGGGGGAGGATTTTACGTCACAAATATTAATCCACAAAGTGACTTTAAAATTCTTTTGAGAGTTCCTAAGCATAAACTCCCCGTTTAGTGAAGAAGATTTTAATTGAATGTCAATCTACAAAAACTAATCTGGATCCACTGGCATAACTGAAGGCTTGACAGAGTTTGGTTTTTATATTTTTGCAATTTCAACAGTTAATAGCGATGTTTATTTTTAAGCATTTTAAAATTTGTATCCATTTTAAATTTTTACAGTTGTGGGAAATTATGGGAGGGACAGGCAATAATTATTTAGTGACAAATAGATGTGAGATTCAAAGATTTTATTTACCATTAAATAACCATTAAAAATGGTTTGTATAACTATTAAAAATAAATTGTCAGCACTATATGTCAAAATATACAAAATATATAGCATTAAATCAAATTCTAGTAAGTTCTCAAGCAGCATTTTTTCTTACTTTGCTTATGTAAATTTCTGTTGTTATTGATGGAAATATTTTTGCGTTGGTTTGTATGGGTATAGAGAAATCAACATTTAACCATATTTACTAATAATAATCTAATCCTTCCACGCCTACATATCTGCCATCAGCTACTAGTTTGCTTATTAAACTGATGTCAGACTAATTAGATGCAAGCAGAGAGGACAATCTATAGAGGAAAGATTTTTCTTTTTTTCTCATTTGGTGATGAAGCCTAGGCTCATTCTGAGTGGGTTTTAATAGGGGGAAAATATGATAGATCAAATTCAGAAACACAGGATAGATTGTATTTCTCTCTGGTTCAGATGTTTGTTTTGCTTAGGATAAAATTGTATTCTAATCTGAAATGACCATTCACATGGATTGACAATAGACGGCCCCTTTAGGATTCATTAGTAAAAAGGCATGGAGGTGGGGGAGTGGGGCAAAGAAGCAGCTTTTTTGGATTTCTTAAAGGTAAGTGTGTTGTTTTTGTAGCGCACAGGTATAATTTCATTGTGAGGTAAATGTATTCTCTATGAGGAAGTGATCCACCAATTGTGCACCATTTGATTTGAGGCTGATTAGGACTCAGCTGGAGTACTGTGTCCCGTTCTGGGCACCACATTTCAGGTAAGATGTGGACAAATTAGAGGAAGTCCAGGGAAGAGCAACAAAAATTATTAAAGAGCTAAAAACATGACCTATGAGGGAAGACTGAAAAAACTGGGTTTGTGTAGTCTGGAGAAGAGAAAACTGACTGGAGATATAACAGTTTTCAAGTACAGAAAAGGTTGTTAGAAGGAGGAAGAAGAAAAATAATTCTTGTTAATCTCTGAGGATAGGACAAGAGGCAATGGGCTTAAATTGCAACAAGTGCGGTTTAGGTCGGACATTAGGAAAAACTTCCTGTCAAGGTAGCTAAGCACTGGAATAAATTGCCTAGGTAGGTTGTGGAATCTCTGACATTGTTGATTTTTGAGACAGACATCTGTCAGGGATGGTCTAGATAATGCTTGGTCCAGCCTTGAGTGCAGGGGAATATAATAGATAGAAGACCTCTCGAGGTCCCTTCCAGTTCTACAATTCTACGTCTTATTGCTTTTAATCTGCATTGTGCATTTGTGTGCTATAGTAATGGGTGCATAACAAATCAATTAACTAAGTTAATTTATTATTCAGATATACAGTGATGGGTGCCTGTAAATACTTTTATATAAATAAATATGCATTTAGAACTTCTACTGACTACAGTTAGCATGACATAGCACTTTACATCTCAATTGCTACCTTTGCCCCATCAGCCAGCTGTCCGTATCCCCTCATTAGCTTCAAAGCAGAGATCCAGCATAGCCAAAGGACAGTGAAAAATTACTGCTTGCTCCAGCATATGTAGAGTGGCTGTCAATAATGGCTAGCATGTCTAGAAGAGAGAAATGTATTCAATGTTAGAAATACCAAGAAAATATAGAATACAATAAGGTGTTTTAATGACAAATTAACTTCATGTATCTCATGACTTCTGTTCTACTACTTCTCTCGTGACTATTAGAAAACTAATCTCCAAAATATTATCCAGGGCAATTTTGTTTGATGCTTCTATATATTTTATGAAGGACTGTGCCATATGAGGGAGTTATGCATAGCATTTTTTATAAATATCATATGTCCCTTAGGTTATCTGTTTCATATTAACCTGCCTGACTGCAGGGAGTTAAATAAAAGGAAATGGTTAGGAGGAAACCTACAAGAAAAGAAATGAATGGAAAAGATAGACACCTTCAAAGGAGTTAAGTTAACAATGGCTGGGCCATCGATTGGGAAGAAGCTACCTACCTGGAGCCAGCAAAATCCGAGGCTGAAACCTGGGATCAAAGGGGATCCTAGCCCTTAAAGATGCTGACCTCAAAAAGGAGGTCAGGGATTGGGTTGTCAGCCTGCTGACAGAGACACAGAGAACATGCTGCAAGTGGGACAGTCTGCTTTTCTGAGCCAGAGACAGGGATTAGCTGGAATGAGGAGAATTTATAAAATAATTGCAAAGAAAGATTAAGGTGTAGGCGAGTGGAACTCAGTTGGACCTGTCAAATTAACATGATTAGGGAAATGGTGGGTGGGGGAGGCTGCAGCCCTGTGATCCAGTTTGACTGGTTGGCCCACAGGGTGCCACCATGGGACAGATGCAGAGAAATAGGCATGACACTCAAAATGGACAAGCGAGGTCTAAGGCACAGCTTGCCCTGTAACCGTAACAAAGATAAGTTGTTCATTTGATTTACTTCCTGTTTTGTTCATTATTGAGTATATTTTGTTTCATTTCCTTTTCTGTCTCTGAAAAATGCTACTTTAAGTTCCCTATTTTAAAGGGAATATCATTTTAAAGTCTGCATCATTGCAATTTACTTTACCTGAAGCATTTATTTCTGCACATATTGTTTAGCTGCAGGATCCTGTCAAGGTTTTGTGATATGAAAAAAGTATTTTGTTGCTACCTAGACTTTAACATATGTAGGCAATTTCATTCTTACACATTCTGAACAATTTTCTTAATGGTGTGATAAATCTTTTCTGAATGTCTTAGATCTTTTTAGAGGCTGGCGAGGTTTGAATAAAAATCAGAAAATGAAGGATTTTTTTACTTGTAACTGGAATTCTTCAAGTTGGACTCTGCATATTCCCACTCATGAGTTGCGCCAGCCAGTGCAGCCTAGACAATGGAACCTTCTCCATGTGATGCCCATTACAGCACTCATGTGCCTTATCCTACCTTCCACGCAGCGATCCTGAACATTCTGAGGATGAATCTATAAAAGGGGACTCCCTCTGCTGCCACAACATCTTCCACTGCTGCCTCCAAGACTTTATGTATTAGCAGGGATCCTAGTTTTCATGATTAAACCCCCCAAAATTCTCCAATTAAAAAAAACATAAAAATCCATGTTTTTCCACAATTAAAATGAAACAGTGAACTTTAGTTTCCTTGGCCATACTATATATAGATATCGGCTGAACACAATGTTTTATTGATATATTTACAGTTTTTAAGCAAGTTCGAAGCCTACCAGTGTCATCAATCATTATAATAAAATACAATTAATAGCATTGCAATTTGTATTTCTTACATATACTTTGGTCTGCTTCTATGTCTGTATTCTGTATTTTCAGAATTTTTTTTTAAATGCAGAAAAAATAAAGCGAAAATTGCTTTTATATTAACATTACTCACTTTCTGAGTTAGTCGTGGAGGTTGGCGTGAAGTTTGAGCTGCATTAAAACATGAACCCTTATACACTGTTGAGTAACCTCTATACACCAGAAGAATTTATTGGTGTATATTTAACTATGTAAACTTAATGCATTCAGAAATCAACCACAGGAGAGAGCAGTTGCGTGCATTGAATAAGTGGCACTTGTACTTTCAATAAAATTTAGTTAATAGTAAATGCACGTTTTTATTTTTTCACGAAATGTAAAAACTAAAGATTCTCTGTAAATTCCACGTTTTTCTGTGGCAAACGGATTTCTAGGATCCCTGCTTATTAGGACTCTAAGGAAGAGGGGAAGTTGAGTGGGGAGGGTGATTAAAGAACTTTGGTTGCAAGTAAGTAACCTCAATTTCTTCAAGTGTCCTCTCAAGAGATCGTTTGGCAAGGAGTAATCCAATCCTGGAAGAGGTACTCAGTGTCCTAATTAAATAATGCTAGAAGTACGACCAACCTCTACCAAAGTGAGCATCAGCTCTTGCCACCAGATCTAAAGCATAATGCTTCATAAAAGTATGTACAGAATTCCAGGTGGCAGTCCTACATATTTCCTGAACTGGTACATGTCTGAATTAAGCTAGGCACATAGCCATTGTCCTAGTAGAATCTGATCTAATAGTCTGAGAGAGAGAGCTGCTAGCTTATAACTTTCCAGAATGCACTATTTAATCCATTTGGAAATTGTTTGAGGTGATACTACATATTTTCTGCATAAGAGAGAATCCATTCAGTGGATTTACAAAATCCCTTAGTTTTATTAAGATAATAGGCAAGGGCTCTTTTAGCATCTAAATTATGTAGAGTCCATCCTGTTACCAAATGGTGTAAGGTAGAAAACAGGTAGCTTTATGGTTTGATTCACATATAATTCTGACACTATTTTAGGTAAAAAGCCAAGGTCAGGCTTCAGAAGTATCTTGTCTCTATGAAAAATAGTGAAGGGTGGGTACACCAAGTGGCAGTGTAATTCATTAACTCTCTTGATGACATTATAGCGATTATGAAGGCATCTATAATAGATGAAATAACCAACTCTCTGCCAAGGGCTTAAATGGCAGCTTTAAGATGTGCCTAAATTGATATCCCATGCTGATACAGGGTCTTATACCAGTGGGTACAGATTTGAAGGTCCCTTCATGAACTTTTTAACTGTATGATGTGTTAATACTGATATATTATCTATCAAATGATAATGTCAATATAGCTACTAAGTGAACCTTTAGCAAAGAATATAATCATCAACCTTTAAGGTAAGGAAGTATTACAGAATATATTGAATTGATGTCTGTTCTGGATGATCAGGTTTGTTATTGAAAATGTCTTTGGCCCACCACAAAATGGAGGTAGTTCTGATGGCTTGGTCTTATAGTTATATGAAAATAAGCATCCTTGCGATCAAGAGCTGCCAATCAACTTCAGGAAGAGAGGAAGAGAATAATGGATGTTAGTTTCAACAAGTGGAATTGGAATCTTCAGATAAATGTATTGAGCTTTCTTAAATCTAGAATTTCACAAAAGTGCACTGTTCTTCTTTGGTATGAGGAAGTATCGTGAATAAAACCCATAATCCCAGAATTCTCTCAAAACTTCCTCCATAGCTCTGGGGAGAAGAAGGACTGCATTTCTGATGTAGTCATGCTCTTCTGAGAGATGGGTAGAAGGGGGTTGGATGGAGGCAGGATATTGAATTGAATTTATATCATTTTTTTATAACTTCTAGTACCCATATATATGATATTATCTATTTCCATTTGTTAATGAAGTGAAACACCCAGTTCCCCAATAAAGAGTGGGGAGGATTGGTATAAATTGGTTCTTAGCTCCCAAATCTCACTTCAGAATTCAAGTCTAAGATTCCCAGAAGATGAGGAAATTTAGTCTGTTTTCCCTTTGTGTGTGGGCAAAAAGACTTCCTTCTCTGCTGACTCAGTGAAGGCACAGGCTGCTGCTGGCTTAACTGTTGCCTCTCAGAAAAATAGTATGAGGAAGATGTTGGAGCGTAAAATTACCTATGATAACTAAATGCATAGGCAGAAGTTCTTCCCCTACCAGAAAAAATGAAGCAAGGGATTGTACATTAGACCTCATATTTTTTAGCCTCTCCAAAGCTTGTCAGTTTTATTGCTAAACAAACCACTCCCTTCAAATACTTTAAATTTTGTTTTTTTAGAAAGATAGATGAACTCAACCAGGCACATCGTCTTAAAGTAATAGCACATAGTACTGCTCTGGCCAAAGAATCTAAAGCATCAAATGAGCCTTGAGAGCATGTTTTATGATGTTCTGAACCTCTGTTAAAATGGCATTAGCCTTTATGTTGATCTTCAGATAGTATTTGGTCATCCTTTCCTATGGTGAAATAGATAATGGAATATTACCACCTGATAGTTTGCTACCCTAATACCAATGAATGACAGAGAAAACACTTCTTCCTATTGCATCCACTTTTTTATCCTCTTTGTCATGTTGGGTGGAATATGCTTGTTCATATCTATATCTTCTTGATAGCAGCTGCTACAATTAAAGAGTTAGGGCAGGGATGCATATAAAAATAAGAAAAAGTCTCATAAGGTAAGAGGTATATATCAGCCTTTTTGGAAATGGACTAACAAGAAGATGGGGTACACTAAAAAGATTTATCAGGTTGCAGCAATCCATCCAATATGGGCAAAGAAACTTTATTCCTTGAACAGGCCCCAAAATGTCAAAAACTGAATAGGAGGATTCTTTCATTGCCACAGAGGGCAGCTGTAAAGTCGCTACCATCCACTCTTTCATGAAATTGCAGAACATATTCTGAGGGAGAGGAAGCAGAAGTTATTCTGACGTTTTCATTAGGAGATTAGTCTAATTGCTGGTAATCCATCTGTGGGGCTGACTCTTTTTCCTCTTTGGATAGAGTATCAGGGGCTGGAACCTAGACCATAGACCTCCAGTTGTTTAGGTCTATTTTGTTTCTCTGCTGAATGTGGATCCAACCTCAGATCCGTAATTGATATGATCAGAGATACTACCAGAACTAGGAAGCATTCTTGTCATTGTCTTTGAAACTGGTAATATAGTATTTTGTTTAGATTTCTCCCATTAGACTGCTTTTACTTTTGGTCTGGGATCCCTCTGGGATCTGGACCTACGAACAGTGACCATCCTTTCCTTACTCATCATCTTCATTGCTGCAACAGACACCTATTATAGGGCCTAGGGGCTGTTGTGAATATTAATTCAAATGCTCAGATTCCCTTGTCCATATCTAACTTCCTCACCCTAATAATGTTTGAGTACCTTTATCCTATGGGTTAGTATATTTATTATTTCAACTAATTATCATATACATCAATTCATTGCCAAGACAAGATCATGGTTAAGCATTTGCCAATGTTTTATCCTAAAATATCCAAGCCTAGTTCAGTGTTCTTGTGGTTACCTGGTATAAATTTCCACCTTAAGCAAACCTTTCCTAGTTTCCCAAAATTCAGGGTGACTGTTGGGCCACTTGTGTGTGGCAAAGTTCACAGACCTCAAAGCCTTATGCTAACTTCTTAGCTGATGTCTTACAGATACAGGGCTGTAGGTGCCTTTGTGTTACTGCTGAATAAAATAAATGCTAACACTTGCTGTATGGGCTACAGCACTCTTGAAGTGAACATACAGAAGATAGAGCAGCTGAATCAATTTACCAGGGTCATGGTGGATTTGGCATCAGTGACAATTTTTAAATCAAAATTAGATGTTTTTCTGAAAAAAGATGCTCTGGGAATTAATTTGGGGAATGTCTATGGATTGTGTTATACCGGGGGTCAGACTAGATGATCATAATGGTCCCTTCTGGCCTTGGAATCTATACATCTGTGGATGGAGTGGGTCCCTCACCAAGGCATGCATCTTACATGGCATCTGTCACTGGAAATACCAATGGACAGCAAGCACATCTTTTAAAGTCTGCTCTTCTCTTTTTCAAAATTGTGGTGGCACAGAGATTATAATGCTGAACTCTAACTATCACCAACTAACAAACACCAACTTTAATACTAATAATGATCTACTGGCACTTAAAAGTAGGAAGGCTCCAGATTCAAGATAAATGTACTTCTGTCTGATAGTGCAATTGGCAGGAACTGAGATGCCATGCTCCCTTGTATATCCTCACCCTCAGAATGTGCAAGAACACTGAGAGGAGAAGGAGAAAGCATGTGAGCAGTTTAACAGGCACTCCTGGGAGAAGGTTCTATGGTCTAGGCTGCACCAGCCAGCACAAACCCTGAGTGGTAATATGCAGAAGACATTACAAAAGCAGATAATGTAGATTGTGACTAAATGGGGGGGGGGGGGGGCGGAAGGGGAGGAGAGGCTATAAATCCTACAAAGGTCTCTCCAGCTCTGAAATATTATACATCTCTTTCCCAAATGCACAATATTCCCCTCATAGATGATTTTCCCCAACTTTTTGCAAAACTATGGGGCATGCAGCTGTCAACATTTTCTGCTAGATTAAATGCCCCAAAACTGGCAACTCCACTCACCAGACTGCTCAGAATATCTACAACATAGGAAATTCCCTCAGGCTGTAAGCTTTATTGGTGGTGAATTGAAGAACCAGAAAAGTCAGAATCAGAATATGGTTGTTAGAGGTAAAATTAATGAAGAATGGAAGCAATCGTTCTGCTAAGATGATTGCAAAGATTACATTGGAATTTCAACCAAAAGTGATATGATAAGCATAGTAAAGCTCTTGTTCATCAAAGAATTTTTACTAGAGATATATTTTAAGGACTTCATAGAATGTAAGTGCACTGCTATTTGAAGGATTTATAATCACAATCCCAGGGAAGAATAGACAAAATATTTGGGAACTAATTTACTTGGCTTGTTAACATTGTGCAAGTCCTTTTTATATCCTCCTTATTCTTATCCACACTGGCTAAACAATCGTGACAGGATATTTAGATATCCAGATGGGTATGAGTGTTAACATCCCAAGAGACTGATCCAACAAACATTTATTACTACACATGTGCTGCGATAAATTGTCTCATTGAAATGAAAAGGACTACTCGTGATAGTTAAGATTACAATGATTGCTGGATTGTGCACTAAAATGACAAAAATACAGTTATAGTGTGACCTCCCTTTATGCAGAAGTTCAGAAAAAGTCAACAAAAGTTATTAAAAATAAAGAAAGTCTACTATATGAGAGAGAATTAAAATGATTATGTTTACTCAGTTTAGAGGGAAGATGAATTAGAGGTGATGCGATAAACCTATATACTTTTCCTAAATACCGGGTACATCTATACAACATGTGCTTCCCCCAAAAAACACTAGGGCAGCAAAGTCTCAGAACCCAGTTCAACTGACTCAGACTAACAAGGCTTGCGCTGTAGGGCTAAAAATAGCAGTGTATGTTGGGGTTTAGGTTTGGGCTGGAGCTTGAGCTCTGAGAACCGGCAAGGGGGAGGATCTCGGAGCCTGGACTCTGCCCAGGCCAGAATTTCTACACTGCTGTTTTTAGCTCTGCAGCACAAGCCCAGGTCAGTTGACCCCGGCGCTGAGCCTCACTGATGTGGGGTTTCTTTGTTTGTTGTTTGTCTGTTTGATGTGTAAACACACCCAAAGACTTCATACAGGTGGAGGTGAGCTTGAGAGTATGTATCAGTAATTTAGGGTTTAAGATAAATTCGAGATATTGTAATTACCCCCAAACCAACCATTAAAAACTCAGTACTCTGACCTCAGGGTTCAAGTGAGTAAGGAACCAAGAAATCAAATATCTTGATTTTAAAATATTTCATAAGTTTGAGGGCCCCAGTTCTGCAAAGGACTAAGATAACAGAAATACATTTCAAATGTGACCTTCTTTTATGCAAAAGAGAAGAAAAAGGCAACAAAAATTATTAAAAGCAAAGAAGCCTTCCAAATGAGAGAGAGAGGATTAAAATGATTGCTCACGTTCCATTGATTTCAATGAAACCTAAACATGGGCTTAAATTCTTTTTGGAATCAGAGCCTTAGTCTGCCCATGTATTACCAGTGCAGTCATAATAAATTTTAATTATTATTTTGAGTGCATTTCAGTTCATCCTGAACATTCTGTATTCTTTTTTTTTTTTTTTTTTTTTTTGCTTGTAAGCTTCATGGTCAGAAAAGTATTTCTCTTTCTTATGCATTTCTATATTCACTGAAAAACTCCTGTTTCACATTACAACACCCAAGTTCTCTGTAGAACTTCACATCAGACTTGATGTTCTCACTGCTGTTCCATTTAAGTTTGCAGGAAGGAACTGCAATATCTCTTGCTTTTTAAATCAACTTTTGAGGCTGACTTAGTCAGAGAAGACTCTTCTTCATTCACACCAAGAAATCAGATCCTGTCCCGATGTCAATTAGTGAAAGCCTATGGATCTTCTTTATTAGTACTAAACTCAAATTATATAAACATCTCCCCTCAGTAGTTGTTTAGAGATGTTACAGAGTTCAAGCTTTTCATATTAATTGGTTATATGTAAACTACTTTAATTTATTCATGATTAGTAACCCTAGTTTCTTTCTGTGAAATGAAGTGCTACTGTGGAAGTTTGTATACAATGCATGGTTAGTAAAAGCAGCACTTCATAGATAAAGGAGTATCGTGATCTACATTATCTAATACTTTATCATACCTTAGCTATTTTGTTGCAAATATGCCTGGCTTTGCTTTAAAAAAATTCCTTTTTATAAAGTCTTCTTAATTGAATCTATTCTGTGTATAATAAACAAAGTGTCTTCTATTGAATTCATTTATGACGTAACTGTTGAACACAAAGATTTCAGTCTCTGCAGATGTCATAAACCTTGAAAAATCAGCTTGAGCTGTGACTGAATGATCTCAGAAGTGTAGTATTCCTTGAACCATCTATGGATTTGTCTACATGGCAAAATATTAGAATGTGGCCACGAAGAACTGGATTAGCTGACATGATGTTGACCCCAAGTATTTGGCCTAGTGTTCAGTAGGACAAATTATTTTCAGCATCTCATCAGTTAATTGTGATTAAACCATTAATATACTACAAGTAATCAGAAGTATCTGGCACATTGATGAACACTATTTGTCCTGGGCTACAGTAACCACATTGTATAGTCAACATCATATCAGCCAATTCAAATATTCACAAACGTTCAATGTCCTAAAATATGTAGTGTACCCTATGTAATTTTTCCTGAATATGCAGATTATTGGGAGTATATGTGTGTCTGATACTATGGAATATTAAAGATGTGTCCTCAAATTGGGCATATTCCCTCCTCAAAATATTTAGTGTAGAAGAGAGATCCTCTGCTTGGAACATCATCTAACATAAAAAAATATATAGCCAGCTCATCAGTACAAGATTATAATAATTTACTCTTGGCTCTCCAATGAATTGTATAAACACTATTTATTAAGACATAACAAGGTCCTTGAAGTAAATGTAGCCAAACATTCACTTGATGGCTATTTGTGGTCCTATGGGTTTTCCATCTAATTTAAATGCAGATTTTTACTTTTGTAAAATATCACTGTAAAAAAGCTGGTTAAAAATGCATTTTATGAAAGCAGTGATGTACATTCTGGCATAAACACTTCAGAGTTCCTACTGTTGTGAATGTAAGCTATCAGTAAATTAGTAAAAGGGGAGCAATGAGGAGTGTGATGAAAAAATTATACTGATCAACCTTTGTTAGCAAATCATAACAAATCAGATTTCTACACTTTCCCTTTTTATACTGGACAAGCTAGTCATTTACATATAAAGGCGTTATATGTTTGTGTATATTAATATAAGGGATAGAGATATTTTTCTTTGTATAGTTAGGCCCTGTGTATTTAAGTATTTTCGTTCAGGAAGGGTGCTGAAGAACACATTTAAGCACATGTTTAATAATATTATTTAATATTAAGCACATGTTTAATACCCATTAAAGTCAATGGTACATGCTGATGTGATTTCCTGAATAAGGATGAATTTAAGCATGTACTTAAGTGCTTTCTTGAATCAGGGTCCCATAAACAGTTGATCTGGACAGTAAATCTAAGTTGGATTAAACAAGACTTCAGCAAACTATCACAAGGATAATTACTACTGTTAATAAAAATAAATAAATTATTTGTGGTCTTTATGAGAAAATAAAGTTATACTAAACAAGGATTCCATTTGCTATGAGTTGGGGGGCATTTGTCCCATTTCCCTTCCTGATTTTTCATAGCTCCTCACCAACAGGCACTGTGGTGTCTCCCCCAGGCCTGCGGGGACTGCTGAGGGTTGGGACAGGATGGGCCAGAGCTCCTAACACCCCAGTCCGGGATGGGACCAGCTCACTAACCTCTCCTGCCCCACGAGCAGCTGTGGTCCCAGTGAGGAAGCAGAAGCGGGAATGCTGACACAACATTGCCCCTACCCCCAGAATATGTCTGAAATTATGACCCTGCTACTAAACTCTGGGGAGACTTTAATGAATAAATCATTTAAAACAAAAATCAACATAGTGACCAATGATATGCTACAGCAAACATCACTTCACTTTTACTTGCAGTGCAAACATAAAGAAAATCATGTCCTTGCCATTCATGGGATTGTATTTTTATATCCATGATCTGAAGCCACAGTCAGCAAAGTACTTAAACATATGCTTAAATCCATCACATTTTAGGAAATATAGCTTATGTTTTTAAATTTCAGTACAGTCTGTAGGACTTAAGCTTGTGCTTAAAGTTTAGAATGTCAGTGATTTCTTGAGTAGTGGTTTGCTGAATTGGGGTCTCTGGGTAGATTCAAATTGGGATTTAAGCACCTTACTGATACTTTAGGCACCTAAGTCACATATTTAGATGCCACTGCTATTCACAAAACCCCCTCACCTGCCATCTAACACTATAGGCACCTAAACTCACTTGGTGCCTAAGGTTTTGCAGTAAAAATGCTCTAGGTGCCTATATTTCTGCCTCTGAGCATACACGTTAGCGATCCACAAACTGGGGGAAGATAGATAGGTGCTCCTCCAACTAACTCGTCTGTGGGCCCAATCTGGTAGGCATGCTCAGAGCCCACCTAACTTGACCAGAAAAAAGAGCTGGGGAGTGGAGCTTTGGATAAATAGTCAAAGAGTCATTGGAGTTGGAGAACTGGATCCTCAGTCTCTCACCTCCAAGGTGAGGGCCCTACCCACCAGGCTATAGAATCATTCTCAGAGTCTCCCTGTCCCAATGACTCTTCAATTATTTATCCAAAGTGGAACAGCTTTAACAGGAGTGATTGAGAGAGATCCACATGAGACTATCCCATAGCCCAGAGACTAGGACACTCACCTGAGAGGTGACAGATCCTTCTTCAAATCCTTTCTCTTAATACAGAGGCTCTCCCACTTCCTGGATGTGTACACTAACCACTGAGCTAAAAGTTATGAGGGAGCTCCTCCATCATCATCACAGCTCCTAAGAGGCATCTAACTCCAAGAGAGGGTTCACAACTGTGAATTCCAGGTGGGGATAGGCCCCTCCCTGCATACTGGATTTAGGGGCCTATTTCCCTGAGGGGCAAGGCTTGCCACAGACCCCTCATCTTAACAGCTAGTTAATTGGCTAGTTTCGGTGGCTCCGCGCTCAGCATGCTGCATTTTGTAAATCCTGTTTTTAGGCACCTATCTTTCCCCATTCATTGTATAGGGAGGCTAGGTGCCGAACAGAGGCTTTGTCAATGCCGATGATTTTCTGAAAGTTAGGCCTTGTGATGTTCAGCTAAATGCTGAACTCCTAAAAACTCTTTTATTCAGTTTAATTTTTCATATAGCTAAATGCTTTGTTATGAAAATTCAAATGTAAAAGGCCAAATTCTGCTCTCGGGTACGTAGGTGTAAATTTGGAATGATTCTTGATTAATTGGGTTCATTCCAGGTATTTACCTGAGTAACTGAGACTTTTGCCTATAGTGTACAAAGCTACTGGATATCATCAACACAACTGTAATCCAGTGTTTTGGAAACAGCTGTGAAGTTGTGTAGACAGATAATCATGAATAAATGGAAACTGACTATGTATAAGTAAACATCTTCCACAGTCCCTTAGGAATGTCTTTCTGACTCTAGCCATCCTGGATGCCCTCTAGTGGAGAGTCTGGTATCAAATGGTAACATGTAAGTCACTAGGAAATATACGCAAGGCTGCATACATTCCCTTTCCACTTTGCTCAGTTCTTGGCTGGGATGGCAACCATTGTTCAAGTTTGTCTGTTTCATTACATTTGGTTCATATCATCAGGTGCATGTTCAACAAGTTTGGATAGTCTCTGAGGTACATCTTGCTTCACTGATTAGCATCTCAGGTCCCTCAAGTAAAGCGTCATAGTTTCTCTTTCCTTCATCTGATGACTCCCCAGAATATCCTGACACCCCTTCACGTTCTAACAGAGGCTTACCGCCTTTTCCAAAGGTATCCTTCAGGAGAAGCTTTGGGGCCACTTAGCTATTGGGCAAGACAAACATATTGGGCTTTTTATGATTAGTGTATCATAACCACCTTTGGTTCTACTTTTGAACATATGGTGCACTAGCACCAGTTTACTAGGGGTACACTGAACTACACAAGCTACCCTTTGCATAGTAACATTGCAGGTGTATTATATGATAAGTGCCACTTTTCTGGAGTGTCATCTCCTTTGAACACATGGATTGACTGACATGATCGTGTCACTTCCAAAGTATAGAAGACAGTGCTGGATGCCCAGTATACCTGCAGTACCAATAATTCAAATAATAGATGGATTTTTCTTGGTAGCTTATAAATGGCACATGCCAATGATCATCCATCTCTAATGCTGTTGTCTGAGTGTTTTATATGCTACAGTATATGTTACATGTAACTGATAACAGTTTGTTGGTTTGGATCCAATAGGCCGAAACCAGTATTGTGGACAAAGGATGGTGGAGAACTACCAGATCCAGAGAGAATGGTTATCAATGGTAGGGACCTAAAAATTAATTTCCTAAACAAAACGGACAATGGTACATATCGATGTGAAGCAACAAACTCTATTGGCCAAAACAGCACAGAGTATGTCTTGATTGTACATGGTGAGTACATCTCTTTAAGTACTGTAAGTGATAGTATCTTGATTAATATTAGAAATGTTTATTGTTTCAACCAACTGTAAGCAAGTAGTTAAGACCACGTGAGAGAATGACAAGAAAAAAGAAAAGTGTAATTATTCTTTTCAGAGCACCATCTAGTAGTGAGCAACAGGATGGCTTCCTTTTATTAGTATGTGTCTAATAAATTTTATACAAAACGTATCTTTCAGATGTGTGTGGAGAACCCCTTGCTAATTAAGCAACAGGCAAAAATGTATTTCAGAGCATACTGGGAACTGTTTTATATAATTGCATCTGTAAAACATGGTGTTTAGATATAACTAAACTAGATCTATGTGGCTAGGTCACGTATAAACAAAAACAGAGACGTCCAAGGCAGATGCTATTCATTTTATTAGCCATTTAAAACAGGATACTGAAGATTTCTCATGTCACAAATTATAGCCTGGGCTGAGCACTCTTAATTCCCAAAGAAGCTGAAGATCTTGGGTCATCCCAGAGAATCAGAACCTATGTTAAAATCAGCCCCAAAATCGTCTCGTATTCCAAATTCATAATATTTCTTGTGATAAAATGTCGTGATTCTCACTTAACTATGATTATTGTTTTGTTTTGCCTTATTTGTCTTGATGCTTCATCTCAAAAGAATAAAGGCCTTAATATTAAGTGTGAAATAGCTTGATGCAACAAAAGTACAGTAGAAGCCATTAAAAAAGTAAGCATTTGGCTGCTGTTACCACACCATTACCACAGATATCTACCATTAAAAGCTGTTCCTGCAGGCACTCCTGTGTGGGTAACTGCTGGAAAATGGTGACTCCTACAGTCTGGATGTGAACCCAGGTCTCAGAGGTGAGATGAGTGCCTTAACACCATTGCGACACCTGTGGCAATCCCTTTTTTCCTAGCTTTTATACATCTACAACTTTTTAAGAAGCACTGGGAAATAAAAGGAAACACTTTAAAGTGAGTCTCAGACTGTCAAAAGATCACTGAAATGAGAAATATGGAGTCCATTTCCTCCTTGTAAGTAATTCAAGTGGAACAAATATATATCTTTCTCTGGTGTTTGCAAGCTAGCCAACAGCATGATTCACTTCAAGTGCCAAATTACCTTTAGGTAGTTTGGCAGTTAACATATTTATAATGAATGTTTCTCTAAGCATTTTGTAATTAGTCATTTTCTGGCTGTTGTTGAACTATAATTTATCAAAACACCCCATGGATTAATACTGTTTGCACTGCTGAAGTTCATCATTAGTTTATCCAGAATTAGTGAAACAAGTAATGATGGGCTCTTTAGAACATTGAGGCTTCACTGCTGAGTATTACTATGTTTAAAAAACAACAAAACAAACATAAACAACCCCTCTGTCAAAACTCCACTTAAGCTGATTACCACAAAATTTCCCCCATTAAATCCTTTAGGTAATGGTTTATTAGTTGTTGGCTGCATGCACACAATGTTTATGTCTCTCTTTGATGGAGTGACAGTTTACCAAGTGTGGAAATCCGAGTGGTCTCTGTATTTTGCCAGATGTCTTTTAGTGATAATTTGTAAGACCGTGACCCCTTTTATTTCTTACATCACGGCTGCCTTTTTACATTAGCTGTGACCATTTAATATCCCATAAGGAAGAATATTTCATGATAAACTGACTTGTATTTTTCACTTTGTCAGTTGCATGCACCCTATTGATCTGATTACTTTGCTACAATTTGATGGCAGTCTCTAAAATCATTCATTATCAAGATGCCATTCTGCTGTGTGTGACAGCACATTATGCATGTTATCTCAGTTAACTTTAACATTGCCAACAATGTCTGTTTTAGATACTGGAGCTTTTCCTAATTGCATTCATACAAATCTAGCATTAGAACTACAGGAGGCAATTTGGCATCCTAGAACTCAGTAACATTAAAAGTTGTATGACAGAGGATGTAATGATGCTTGCTATTAACAACCTGTTCCATATTGGAGTTATAAAACTTGTACTATGAATGAATGGTTGGGATTAATTATTTTATCAGGTATAGTGTAATTTGTTTATACAGATCAATTTGGGCAACCACTTGTCCCCTCTTTTGATCATTGCCTCCAACTGATCAGCTCTTGTAGACCTAATGAAACAGGAACTTCCCAAAATTAGACATTTTTACCTTCTTCCTGTCTTTTCTGTTTGAAAACTGATGAAAAGCAGTTTTGGTATCTTGCACTCATGTTGTCTTATTGAATAGAGGACATATTTTTCCCTTAACTTTATATTTCTAAATAGATTCTAAATAGCACTCTCTGACATCTCTCCACACCTTCTCCTATAGCTAATGTGGTGACATCAAGATATTTGTCCCTCCCTTATATTATGGCTTACATATCATCATATAGTCATGCATTCTTACTTATCCATCTTTCATTTATTATACATACAGTGTCAAATTTAACGTGGAATGGACCAAAGCCACATCAGAAGGGATTTTCCACATGAAAACCTCACGGAGATTCCCCCATATGGTCTGGTCAGGGAGGCAACATTCCAGAAAAGGGAATCTAGCAAACCCACAAAAAATCATGCAAATACCCTGTGCTGCTTGCACTCTCCTCTGGCCACCAGCAGCACCCCACTGACAGTGCGACTTCATTGAAGCTAAGCTACCAGTGAATTTGTCACAGCAGCCTTTAGGACTGCAGGGTGGGATTGTTGGTTATGTGTAAAGGATAATACAGTACAACTACTAGGGCTGTATTAACTTTTCCAGGTAAGTACTGTGGGGCTGGAGAGAGAAGAGTTGGCATCCCAATCCTCAACCTTCCCACTGCTCCCCTCTCTCTCCCAGTCTATGCACCCTTCCTCAACATTGTTCCTGAATTGTAGGAAAAGGATGCCACCAGAACAAAATGGGGAAATGATGCCACTAAGGCAGTTGAGTCCCCCTTCCGTGTGTGGAAGATCTTCTCCATGTACAGAGCAGTGCAAGCGGAAGCATGATCTCGCTCACAATATTTTTCTAATTTAATTTTTACCCTGATAAGATTTTTTTTCTCCTTTTTTATTTTATTTTTTTTTCTCTTTTTACAGAATTTATCTTTCTGGTTTTTTATCAAGTTTCTCAGACTTGCCTGTTTTCTTTTTTTACTGTTAACACCTATCTCAGTGGGACCCTACCCACTAATTCCTTCAATTTTCCAAAGTTATCTTCATAATTCAGAAGAGATTTAGACAGCTTAGAGCAGAAGCTTGCCTACAAAAATGAAAATGTGTAGTTTATCATAATTAGAGATTAAGAGTAAGCAAAGTGTTTATACATATTAATTATACAAACAAAGCAAGGAGTGTGTGATGCTTTTAAGTGGGCCAACGTAGACATAAAATTATATAGAAAAGTAGTTACTTCTTCCCACTGTAAATGAGGATGAGGTAATAGTGTTATGATGTTGGCTGATGATAGTTTAAATAAATATAGCTATACACAGATTAGTTGCAATTTGTCTGTTATAGTTAGTATCTACTAATATAAGTCTTTTTGTTTCATTTTTTTTTCATTGTAAGTAAAGGAATCTGGGTTTAGAAAAAGTGAATTTATTTTACTCCAGTAAAATGTGTTGACTATGAAATTGGTCTATGCTGCTTTGTTGAACAAATACAGCTGCTACTTTTTGGCAAGATGTATCATACCCCATTTTTGGTGATGATCTCTAGGCAGCAGATTTTATGCTTTCTCTCTTCTTGACTTTATTGAGAAATTTTTGGTTACTTGTGACCAAATGCTAGTTATTAAACATCACTATACAGAACAAACTACCAAAATTATGACGTTCAACTCAAAAATGTATTTTCTACTTGGAAAGCTTAAGTAAAAACTCCATTACTTTAGTTGAAGTTGAGAACTGAATAAGCCTATCATAATCAAGCTAAAGACATGGCTTGTTACATATGGAGAAATCGATCACCTCTTGCTGCCACCATCACTAAAGACTTGGTTTGTCCTCAAGTTCAGCACATAATATCAGGGATGACAGAAGTTCAAGTTAGCAATGGAGTTCCCCTCAATAAGATGAAAATGAGACTGAGGCTTAAACTCAATGTAGTATCTTACTGACAAACAGACCAGTGTCAAGATAAACTCTTTATTAGGAACAGGAACTATGAACAGAATAAGGTAAATTTTCGACTGCTCTGTGTAGCTGCAGCCTGTGATTGCTGTGTCCCAAGTTTCTTGTTTATGTCCAAGCAGAAACCAAAGCCTGAGTGTCCAGAAAGTGTGGCATCTCTACACTTTTTGGAGGATTTACTCTATATCACACTCAGGACCATAATCTTCAAACACAGCTTTCTTGTCTGGAAAGCTGAACTAGGAGCTCCACTAGTTCATTTAGCAGTGAAAATTCATCATGTGTAAGCAATTCCATTATATTTCACCAGAGGTCACTAGTAGAGCAATGCCTTGAAAGACTTACTTAATATCACATGATACCATGTCAAAGCCATACATTAGATACACTGAGACAAGTGGAATTACTGTACATCACATATCTTATGATGTTGCAAGGTAATGTGGAAGTTAACTTGAGTGACTACAAGTCATGGATAAAAGACAGTTCCTCTCATCATCAAATACAATACATGTAGCAGAAAGAGCTAGCCCTGGTGTTTGAAGGCTTTCTCCTTGGCATTTACCTTGGATTAATTTTTTCTCACTCCCACTTTTTCTATGCTTCTTCTGAGTTAGATAACACTATAAAGAGCAATCAAATGAATGTGTGAGCCATATCCTCTCAGTAGCGTTTCAAATTTAACATCTTAATCTTCAAACCTCAGTCATCTCGTCTCCCTTTTTCATCACTGTTGACAGTTCCACTATCGCCATACTATTTACACTTTAGTGGTCACCTTTGTCTCCTCCCTATACAACTTTCTTCTCATCTGGGTTTTTGCCAATCCTTGTCACACCTTCTGCAAATGTGGCCCATCTCTGTCCCCATTGCTAAAACTCTGGTTCACACTAGAACTGGCTGGGAAATGTTATTTCTCTCCTGCAACAAATTTAGATTCTTTTTTAAAAAAAATCTGAACTAGGGAAAAAAGTCAGAACTTCAAAATATTTCACAGGAGGTAAAATTCCATTTGGGGAGAACTGAAACAATTTTTCATCTTGCTCCCAGCTATCTCTGAGGCTGCCCAACACCCTCCCCACCCCGGGCAGCTGTCTTCTGTCATGGAAAAGAATCACACAGCTACATTTTAGTGTTGGATCGAGTGCCGCTTTAATTGTGACACACACACAATCAAATAACCATAGCTATGGGGAATACTATAACCATAGGGAAAACCCAGGTGGCTATAGGGAAGTCAAGCAACATGTTTGTATGCTGGGCAATAGTACTTTGCCTGGCTACCAGGTACAAAAGACTTATATAGGGGTTGCTTAGGTTCATTTACATGTTGATCGTATAGTGGAATTTGATTAACAGTTTATACTTAACAGGAAAGACAATTATATGTACAATGGGGTACGCCAGATGTTTTCACAGGAAAGACCAAAGAGTCACTTGATTATACAATGTGGTTATCAGGTACCCTGGCTATCACCCGAAGATGGGTGGCTACACAATACAAGTTCAAATGCTAATTTATATGGAATAAATTCCTATGGGGCCAGGAAGATGGGGAGGGGGGGAGTACCGATACTTATCAGAACAGGAGATATCTGTTCACAGACTTTAAAAGGCCTAAGGCTCACAACAGACAATTTGCATTTAGAGTGTGGTTCAGAGACATCCTGTGGGATTTTAGCATCTTTATCTTAGTTTCAGTTGGGACATCCTGTTAATGGTTCAACCTGGGGCTTCTATTTCAGTTTCAGGCTACAACTTTAGGCCAGGCCTTCTATGATCAGTTTCAGGCCAGGCATTCTATAATCAATTCTATGATTAATTCTTTGATTCCACACTTCCTATGGAATCAAGCAGCACAAGGAGCCAGCTGCTCAGGAAGTCCGCTCCCTGACTTCCCAGGGAGTTGGCTGCCCAAGTAGTTGGGGAGCGCCAGAATGCTGCTGTCCTTGGAGTCAGCGGCGCCCAGGCTAGCAGAAAACTAGGTTGGCTGGCAGGCCTGCTTTTTGTCTGCCTGTTTGGTTGCCATTGAAAGTTTTCTTAGAATTAACACATCCCCACAGAACATTTCTGATCCATTAGGTGAGAATTTCCCATGAGAAAAGTGTACATTCAGAAAATTTTCAACCAACTGTACTTCACACACAGTTATTTCTTACTTTAGTACTATTGTAATCTCTTCCTCTCAGCCTCCGATTCACTTCTCTTATCTCCAGTCCATCCAGTATGCTGCAGTTAGTTATTTAGGATATGTCTACATAGCATTTTAGAGTCCATGGTGTTACCCAGGGTTTTCAGAATCCAAAGTAGTGATAACTTAACTATTTCAACTCCAGGCAGGAATAAATCAGTGGGAACACAGCATTTCCATCTCATAAAGATTAATACAAGCAAGTATGCTCTTATCTAAAACTAGTTTTTATTAAATTTAAGCACACACAGCCATAAGCAATACATTTATCATTATCATTATCACTCCCATAACCGCATTGGTCATTGGAGTACCATCATTGATGAACAATCAACCAATTGTCTCCCCCCCTTACGATTGTGTGTCGAGACTCCACAAAGTCCATTCCTGTCCACTTTTTATGTTGTCAATCCATTTTTTCTCCTACCTGCCTCTTCTTCTCTTCCCCTATATTGTGCCTTGGGGGATTATCTTGGATAGGCCAGCTGTTATTGTTACATGGCCACACCACTTCAGCTTTCGCTTCTTCACGGTCCTCAGGAGATCTTCATATGACCTAGCACATTAGGTAATGATGTTCTGAATCTCTTAATCAGTGATATGGTCAAGGTAGGAGATGCCCAAGATTTTATGGAAGTATCTCATATCCACTGTTGGTATTTTCTGTTGAAGTTCTGTCGTAAGGGTCCATGTCTTGCATGCATACAAAAAATGACCAGTGCATGCAGCAGTTTCAGTTTGGACTTCAGGGAGATGTTCTTGTTCCTCCAAATTGGCTTTAACTTTGCCAATGCTGCTGTAGTTTTTGCAGTTCTTAAAAAACAATGCTCTAAAATTGAAGAGTGCATTAACAATAAAATAGCAAAAGAGTCTTCCAGGTTGTAAAAGATCTGATGAAGGAAAGATGGACCAAAGCCAACTCAATTCAAGACAAAGAAGGGAACAGTCTCACAGAAGAAAAGAACATCATCAATAGATGGACATACTACTGCTCTGATTTGTACAACCACCAAATAAATGGAAATCCTTGTGTCCTAGATTGCCCATATTCAACAGAGGAGGAGGATTTTCCAATACTGCGTGAAGAAGTGAAGGTAGCTGTGAAATCACTCAAGAACAGAAAGGCTACAGGTATTGACAACATCTCAGCTGAACCGATGAAATTTGGAAGAGAAAGAGTATTAGATGTACTCACCAAGATCTGCAACAAGATCTGACAGACCAGTGAGTGGCCCTCCTGGTGGGCAAAGTCATTAATCATTACTCTGCCAAAGAAAGGCATCCTGCAACTGTGTCAAACTATCGGAGAGACATAAGTAATGGATTTAGAGCATCCCAAATAATGACCTAGAATCTGCGATGGTATTGAGTAATTTGCAGCAGGTCAGTGTTGGTCAGACGCTTTCCCACCCAGGAGTAAAGGTGTCAGGAAAAATCTCTCTCGATAGCTTCAGAGAACTGCTCCAAAGTACATTCTGTTATATGGTTCTTTTATACTATCACAAAACCCATAAATCATTGTGACCCCTACTGGGTCATCAACTCTCCTAATTTCAATAAGCTACTTATTAATAACACATTCCTGACCATCTTAATCAGCTTCTGTATCATAGACGCCTAAATTCAAAGTTCCCATCCATTTGTTTTCGTTCAATCTCAAATTGTTGACTCTTCTCTCCCATTCTGATTAACAGAAACTGCCAGCCTGCACTTATCTTGCCTCTAGAAGCCCTGCTTATTCAAATTAACCCTTAGCTATGTAGTGTTCTATTTTATTAATTCATGATAGCTGTATGCACACAATATGACTGCTATTAGCTTGATCAACTTCTGGGGTATAAACCCCCCCAAATCCAGGGTAACAATGGAAGCGAGTCTTTCAGTCCAGGTTGAGAGACTTGGGCTAGTGGGGCTCAGCCTAGCTCTCTAAAAATAGCAGTGTAGACAGAGCTTTGAAGTCTCTCCAGTCCAAGTCACAACTTCAAAGCACTGTGTACAGAGCAGTTTTTAGAACACTAGCATGAACATGTTAACCAGGGCTGGGAGGCTCACTGCTCACAGGTTCCAGAATTTGACGTAGACATACCTCAATTCTGATACTGCTCTGACCACATCACCCATTTCCTCACAACCTTTCGTCAGTACCTTGTCTCATTCCATATCATATTCAAGCTTTTCACCTAAACCTATGAGACTTTGCACATTTCTTCATTTGCATGTATCTCAGCCTTTACATCCACCCACTTTCCCTCTTTCATGCCCTGATTTCTGGTCATTTTTCTTAGCTGGAGTAGACTCATTATTGAAGTAAACCAAATATCTTCACTCTTCAAAATTATCCTCAGAACTCACTCATTTTGGTTCACCTTCTGCTGCCAACCTCCATTCCAGTGTCATCCATTTTTCTCACATGCCCAACTTTATCTTTAAATAATTTAAAATTCTGAACTAATCAGATACATATACAACCAGACAAACGCCATTATCTTTATTTATTGTAACCTCCTTTACTTTGTCTATTATCATCCCCTCTTGTGCCTGCTGTCGTCCCTAATTGTATCATGTTTAATCTCAATTCTAAAATCCTTTTAGCAGGACCTCTGCCTTCATACACTTTTGTAAAAGCACTAAGCACACCTGCAGTGTTCCAACAGTAATGATTATTAGAGCATTAAAATAAGGTTAAAAAAGCTTGAGAATTCTTTAAGAAGAGGTAAAATTGCATACTATAATTGGCCTTACCAAGTGGGAAGTAAAACTACTGCTCTGCAAGTATTTTCTTTCCAGTGCTCTAAATTAATCACATGCACTGCTTTTGAGCATCTTTTCTTTGCAAACATCTCTTAAAGATAAACAGACAAAATATCCACTGCAAGAGAGAAAAGAAGCGAGAGGCAGACAGCCATATGGAGCAGCAGGTCTCATTTTAATAGAGTAACCATATGATTGTTGTTCACATCTCTCAGTGAGACCTTCCAGACATTGAGCTAGTTGGACAAACGTTTAAGCAGCCTGCTAGTTATGGGGATAAAACATTTCCTTTACAGCCATGACCAAGTGGAGGTTGCTGCTGGGACTTCTGAAAAGAGAAGTAGAATTGGACATTGGTAATATGGAGTGATAGTAACCTCTCCATAGTTAAAAATTTACAACTGAGTTTTTATTATAAATCCAGCTTAGCCCCTGGCACCTATAAATCACAATTAAATAAATATCCACCTCAAAAAATAGCTTAGGTCTGGGGCTGAGGAGTGAGTGTGTGTGTATCTTTTTTTAATCCAAATTTGAATTGAAACAGAGGAATTCATCAATGTTCAAAGAGTCTGTTTTGTTGCTACTTGGTAGCTCCCCAAGCATTGATTATACTCTAAATTATTAAAATTTTAAATATAATGGTTCATCAACTTTAATAAGGTTTAAATAGACTGGGCACCCATGTGCTTATATGGGCAAAAGAAAAGTTAAGATTTGCTCTCGTGGACTAAAGGGTATCCAGGCTTGTTGGCTTTAGGAGAACCAGAAAAAAATGGAAGGAGAGATTCTGCACCCTTATGTGCTGCCCTCTTACAATCTCTTTGTTTCCCTCCCTGCCCCAAACACACATACAGATACCCATAAAATCCACAGGAAGGGGTTTCTTCTTCTGCACAAACTCCAGCATATTCAGAAGAAGGGTTACCTTCTTGCAAATCTTAAGAGGTGTGCAAGAGTGGGGATCTACTCCTGAAAATATCAAGATATGCAACTAGAAGGTGTGGGGACATCTTCCCAGCTCATTGTTAGGACTGTTATAAAAATGAAGGAAATTTACACGTTTTCTTGTAAGTCAAAGTTAATGTTGAGGTGCATCTTAGTGTTTTAAATGTATATTACTTTCCAAGAACATCAACTTTCAAAGAAGCAATAAACCCAGGAAATCCAGAGCTTAGGTTACACATCCACAACAGCCTTTGTCTCACATTTGCATTGCATAATATTGTTTCTGCACTTTGGCTAAGGAAGTCTGTTTGTGGGACATATTTAAGTGGGAGAAGTCTGTTAAGACAGTTATGGTGAAACTGTTGGCTTAATTTTATCGGTGAACTGTCCAACCCTTTGGCATCAAAGATTATTTGAAATTGTTTTCCATTGATAAATGCCAGTCTTCAACTGTGGATATCTGCAAATTCTAACATGTAATGTACAAAGGAATGACACTACAACCCATTCCTATGTGAATGTATGAGTTAGTCATGCATTTCTGTATGTAAATCTGGAGTTTTGAAAAATGGTGTTAATATGACACGTTAAAAATGTTTAATTTGTTACACTGATGTATAATTTGTTAATTAAGAATATGTGATAGTTCTGCATTTGAACTTATGGTGTAATGCCTTAAAGAGGTGCATAATGCATGCTGACTTTGAATTTGAAAGTGCCTTTTTCCATGTCCATAGTCATTAAACACATAAAGTTAGTATTTTGGATATATATGTAGAAAGTAAAAACAACGAGCATCCTGTAACACCTTAAAGACTAACAAATTTCTGCGGGCATAAGCTTTCATGGGCTGCAACCCACTTCTAACAGCCCACGAAAGCTTGTGTCCTCAGAAATGTGTTAGTCTTTAAAGTGCTACAGGACTCTCGTTGTTTTTGCTGTAAACAAACTAACACGGCTACCTCTCTGAAATTTTTCACTATGTAGAAAGTGAATCTGCAATGGAATGCACCTGGAAATAAGTGTACTGCAGATAGTTCAGTTCTTAATGTAGCATTTCAACCACTTTACCTGTAATTCTTGATGTCTTGTTAGTAGTTAGCAATGCAATGCTGTTTTTGTTGGGTTTTTTTGTTCCAAGCATGGGTTTTGGTTTTTTGGCTCTCTGTTGAAGCAAAATTCAAGTAATGGTGTAAAATTTCCCAAGTACTTAGATGTTTTTGAAAATTTTACTGATGATTATTATACTCTGACTTGCTTTTGAGGTGCAACCTAAACTCTGAATTTTATGCGTTTCTAACTTTCTTTTTTAATATTAGAATTCTTTAAAGATAATATACACTAAAATCTTTGATGGGTCTGCAGCTTTAACTTCACTTTAATAAAGCTATTGTGTCAAAATTGGACTTCAAAATTACCTAGGTTAGTAACAGCATATACAATACTATACATGTTAAATGCCAACTTAACATCCATTGTTTATTAATTTATTTATATTGAGGATGACATGAATGCATGAAGTAAATAACTGTTGCAGCACCATTTAGTTAAAACAGATAAAAAAGTTAAAGCATACCAATTGCTAATGATGCCCCATTTCCTACAAGCTCATTTATTATCCATATAGAATAAAAACTGTAAGGGGGGTTATGATAATTACTCTGTAATCTTGAGCATTTTTAAGTAATTGGAGCATTTTCTTTTTTCTGAGCAATATACAAGTAAAATTTAGGATGCATTGCAGTCAGTAAAGTATAATGACATTCTATTTCATTTTAATAGCTCAGATTTCAGTTGATCTTAGCTTGGTGCTACATCAGCAGTACATTGTTCTACCAGAGGGTTGCAAAGTTCAGGAATGCCATGCAGATCTTTAGTTCTAAGCAAGTGGGAGCTACTATAATCACACTATCGAGATAATGTACTGTAATTTGAGTAAAGGGGAGTGAGGATACCTTCTCCAAAAGTTGTGATGCATCTCTGACTGACAGCTATAAAACAACCCACAGGTATGTGATCTAGGATCCCTCACACAGCTCTCCTATGAGTCGAGAAGACAACAGAACGAAAAAGGGCAAAAAGAGTTAAATACACACCTTTGGGATTGGCTTGTGGCAATCCATTACTATTTCCTGTATTGGTAATTTGATGTTAATGAAGGTTGGTTGTAGTTATTGGGCTTTTTAGTGCTAGTAATTTTAGTAACTAACTATTAGTGAGCTTTTGTCAAGTTTACCTTAGTGAGCTATACAGCTATCTTTTATATATGATGTAAAACCAAAAATATCATCTTAAAGTTCTTCATTTGATTTTGGCTGGATGTTAGTTAACATAAGGAGAACTGGTCAACAATCTATAAAGTAATATTTCATATGATTTTTCTCCTTAAAAATAAAACAAAAAAGACAGCATTTTTTGTCACAGCCTGCACTGAATATTTTAATTCATTTCAGATATATTTTATTTACATTTCTTTATATTATAGACTCTCATTTTCCTTTTTTGTGTGTGTGTTGCTGGCTTTTTGTTTTTTGGGGGGACACGGTTCTTTTTCACTGCTGGTAATGCCTATTAATTCCTTATAACGTTTATTATGATTCTTCATAATTAATAATTCATTGTCACTCTTCAGATAGCACCCTGTAAAATTTGAGATCTTAAAACGCAAGCTGGTTGTAGTTTAGAGCATAGCAGAAGGCATCCAAATCCATAATGTGCATCTTAGAAAGTAGAAAACAGTTTATTTTTGAAAATAACAAAGTTCTACATTTATGCAGTATTATTAACTTTTTGGATCAATGTTATTTAAACCTACCATATATTATAAGTGAAGCTGATAGTGATGCCTATGACCCAGATTGCTTAACTCTTTCTGTTATAAACCCATATTTTCAGTTGCTTAGAACTTTGGAAACTTCAGTTTGGGCTGAGATTTTTTCATACTTCATCTTTGTTTCAGGCTATTGTTTTATTTTTTGGTTCTTAAGTTTCAGCAAAAATGGCTTAGCCATCCCCAAGAATAGTTTTGGGGAAAATAGGTAGTTATGGCCATGTTTAAAAAAACATGCTGGTTTCAGAGAGGTATCTTTTGCTCTCCATTTGAAATTTCACTCAGATTTGGTGAAGATTTAACTTCTGAAAATTTCCATTTGCACATGCTTATTATAATGTATTAGATAAGTGCTGCTAAAATCAGTGAATATTCCATCTGAATGCTCCCTGTCCCACTGACTTTTCATGTCCATTAAGCATGCTCCAGGCTCCTCCAGATGGGACACAGCAATAGCATGGGAAGGAGTGCTGGGCTGAGAGCCTGGAGGACATCATGAGACTCAGCTCTAATCCTTGATAGTATTGATGATTCTGCACACAGCTCTTATTATTGAACAGTACCTTTTACCACCACCTTACTGATGGTGTAACTAAGATGTTGCACACAATGTTTCCAAGCAGTACAGGAAATAGAACCCTGTTTCTAGGCACTGAGTGTAGGTATTGTTTTTAAGCCATTGCATCTATCTTGAATCCAACTGCAGGTGGGCAGATCATTCCTGCATAGAGCTGGATTGTAAAATTATAATTCTACCCAAGTAAGGGGCAGGGTATAGCGCACTGCTCCAGGAACAAGGAAGTAAACAGCCTGTGACTCAGAGGGTATGTCTGCACTATGAACTAAGGGTGTGATTCCCAGCTCACATATACCTGCGTACACATGAGCTAGAGATAGTTGTGTAGTGGCAGTCGCATATCCAGCAGCAGTTCGGGCTAGCCATGCTGAATACGTACCCACAGGGCTCAGGTGGGTTTGTACTCAGCATGGCTAGCCCCTGGAGCTGCTGCCTGTGCTACCACAGATACACTACTATTTTTAGTGTGCTAGCTCAGCTGAGAGCTACCTGAATATGTGTACAGGAGCTGGGAATCATACCCCTAGCTCATAGTGTAGACGTAGCCAGAGTCACAATCTGGTTCTTGCTTCTTCCTTACTCCAGGATGCGGAAACAATCTGTGCCATCCATTTTAGGTGGCACAGATTACTTCCTCATCTGTATGGGTTCCAGTCAGTTGGCTAGTGCACTGAGGGATGGAGCCAAAGGCTCTACCTGTGCAGGAAGGGGAATAGCAGCCTGCTGCCGCTGTTCTCCCCCTGCATAGGAATAAGGGGACTTTTTACATAGTTTTACTCCCCTATGCAGGCTCAGAGTAGTGTTCCTGATTGAGCCAAGAATGAGGTTCCTCATAGCTGTGAAGAGAATATGACCTTCTACCATTGATAGAACCCCAACTTGAAATTGTAATACCTTTCTCCAGTTTTTCATAGATGAACCCTTGAATCAATCAGCAAAATGTGTCTCAACTTCCTTTCTATTAAAATCACATTCTTAATTGCCTTATCCTACCATAGAGTTTCTGAACCAGTCCCTCTTCTATAACGTGTGTTACACAGAGACACAATGGTACTTCCGACTGCCTTGAACTGTCCTAAAAATGCATGCCAATTTTTCCAGGTTGCAGGAGTGCCTTATCCTCCTCCTTTCAAACCTTTCATATGGAAAGGAGAAGAGATGGTGTAAATTCAATGTGAGTAGAGCCAGAGAAGGTATACATCTCATACAGCTCATTGCAGAAAATTAGGTTGCAAAGAGGAAATTTATTGCCCACATGGTTGTGAGCATGAAGCAGCTAAAGATAACGTTGGATGGATAGAACATTGCTTTTTGGAGGCATACAGGTCCAAAAGTCTAGTTCCTGTACAATGTCACCAAGCCTATTTCAAAAGATCAATGGCTGCCTTCTGAGTCACTCTGGAGGAAATCTACAAGGCAGGTCTATAAACTAGCCTTCATACCTTTGCCAAGCATGACAAGATAAATCTTGTGGTCTTGGGAGATACATCAGTTCTGAAAAGATGCTTTGAAATGCTGTAGGCTAGTAGTGATTTGTCTTCTCTTAGAAGGCTTCAGTGGAGGATTCATATTCATATCTATTTTTCCTTCACCTTCCCTATGCTGACAATCTTCACTGCTATTTACTTTCCAAATATATTCAAAGAGAAATTCATTTTACCTACAGTTTTTTTTTCTACATGAGAGCACATCTGGCAACCCAATCCACCCTTTCTCATTTTGGGTGGCATGAAGCAGGGAGTGGAGTGGGGGAAGAAAGGGTCTGCAAAGAAAATCCTAGTAGGAAATAAACTAGTTTTCTTCAGCTCTTTGCTGTGGACCAGTGATACTCAGACCTCCGTGGTTCAGTAGCCAAATTAGCAATCAACATTACCCAAAAAAGCCACAGTAGTATGAATACATTGTTTCATTTACTATTTATTTAATTGTCACAGGAAAATGACTGATGAATTATTATTATTTTATCAGCTACAATTGGTTAATAATATAGTAAAAGCATCCTGATTGGTTAATAACTTAGATTGATTAATAATTAAATCACACCATTTTTTAGTATGTGCTGCAAAGAGTTGCGGGAGACATATTAAAGAGCCACTTGTGGTTCACGAGCCTCAGTCTGAATATCACTGCTATGGATCATTGTTCTGGTGGGCCTTCCTGCCCCTTTTTGTGGCATCGGTTTCTTTGTTTCTAGTTAGGTTTTCTGTAACTTTCATTGTATTATATTGGAGAGCCACTGTAAAGGGTAGGCATACGAGACTTGGTCTGCTGCCTGACTGACAGCACTGTACTGCTTTCATTTCTGATGAGCAGGAACTGCAACCTCTTTGTAGAGGGTTGCCTGAGGGTTGCCTCTTTGTAGAGGGTTATTTTGTATGAAAGAAATAGCACTTAGGACCAAATTTCTCTTGCAGCATGTGTTGCAATATTCTGTAGTCAAACCACGGTATCCCAATGCTTTACAGGTTAAAAAAAAATCTAAAGACTATCTAGCTAGTAGTGTGCAGTTTCCTTTTAATAAAGTTGTGGCCTTTATTTTCGACTCCAATACATCTGTACCATATTTGAGCCTGCAATATACAACAACATGTTGTAAATGACCTACATGGTAAAAGAAATATGAGGCTTTCAATTAAACTGCAATTTTAATGTATTTTAATTTGCAGAAATGAAATTATTTAGAACAGAAAAAAACCCTATATCTTGAAAATTTGACTATTAAAAAGATAAGAATTGTTTTCTCTTGTGGCATGTTAGATTGTGCAATTGTATTTTTGCGAGAATTAAGTATTTTTATCGAATACAGTGTCAACTCTTATGCAGCCAGATAAACTATAGTTTCAGCTCTCAAAATTGCCAAAAATTTTTGTTGAGTCCTTGTTGAGCAAAACATACTGTGTAGCACTCTCTGCTGAAGCATTTCAGATTAGGATCAGGCGCCTCCAGTTTTACTTTAAAAATTATTTGCAATCTTTTTTTTATTAACTTTAAAATTATTGTAGTAAATTTCAAATTATGTATACTACTCCCATGTCTTGTCCTGAGTTTCTCAGAGCAACATCAAGGAGAAAAGAGATCAGCACTCTGTTCTATCCCTTTAGTTTTAACTTTTGTCTCATTAAGAGAGAAAATACAAAAGAATCACTCCCATCTCTTCTCTTCTTTCATCCACCAGCTATGAGTCTGACTGAGCTATTTGGAATTTTTACCCAGAAAGAGCCATGTGCAATTGTTTTGAAAGAGTTACCAAGTTGGTTCAAGACTGGTTTGGTTTCTGATTTGTATTACATCAGTTTTTTCTTACATGTTTTCAGAGGTCTTCTGCTGCTACAGACTCTTTTTGACATTTTGACATCAATGTAGTTTGGGGACACATAAAAGACAGTGTTACTTGTCCTGTGTGTTTTCAAAAAGTAATGAAATTCACAAATTGGATATGATGTCCAAACAACAACAAATAGCACACAATATTATACTAAGAAGTATATAATACTAGGCTTGGGTATAAGTCTTGGTGATCATACTTGAGCAATTAGTTTAGCCACTTTTGTGATATCAATTTTCTTTTATTAAATGGGTACTTGAGGTATAAACACATTGGCATTTTTGAAGGTAATTGTATGAATTTCTATTATGTTCAAAAGAGGGGCATGCTTTCATGGTTGAGACATCAGACTGGGACTCAGGAGATCTGGGCTCCATCCACAGACAGCTCAACCATAGACTTCTTATGTGATATTTGGCAGGTCACTTAATCCTGTGCTTTTGTTCCCCCATCTGTCAAATGGGGATGACACTACTTCCTTTCTCTCAGCCTTTGTCTTGTCTACTTCAATTGTCAGTTCTTCAGGGCAGTCTACCCAGTGCCTATCGCACTAGGGTTCTGATCACAATTGCAGTCTTTAGGCACTACTGTATATAAGTTAAATAATAAATACCTTCTGTTTATTAATAAATCTGTCTCAATGTATGACTCAATAGAACGTGTCATTTGAAATTATGTTATAGTGCCAACACTGAGAATCATGTAATACCTTAAAACTGAAGTTTTGTTTTGCAATACATAAATATATAGGAAGACTGCAGTCAATGACTTATTGTGTAAGTTTTATCTACTTTCATCCTGACAAGTTTATACAAATTTTGATGCGCTCTAATAAGCTTTGGTGCCAAAGTGCAGTGTATTTTTTAAATAAGTACTTTAATTAGAAAATGAAGAAAAGGCCACTTTGTTTTATTCAAGATAGTGAACTGATTTAGAGATGTAACATAGAGACAGTGGAAAACAGTTGGGGGAAATTTTAGGCTGGAAAAATTTCAGAGCACACATTTGTAGTAAACTATATTAAGTGTTGTAAGACTCTCTTGGCACAAGAAAACAACTCATCAAAAGTTAATCCATTTGTTGAATACAAGTTTTAATTTGGCATTGACAGTTGCATTTTATGCTGATATTAATCACGGATAATGTCAAACTTAAAGAGAACTCTTGAATCTAGATTATTTATTATTAAAAAATTATTCTAAATACAAAATTAGTCTGATGTCCTTGAAATGTGTGTCCCCTGCATAATAGTTTGTAATAATTAGTATGTTAAAGGATAGTTTTAAGAAAATGTCAAAATCCAAAATTTAAAACACAATTTAAAAAATTAAAACATTTCCATATAGCATTTTAGTTAATCAATTTTTCCAGTAATAAAATTTCCAATTAATAATCTATCCCACAAAAAACAAAAGACCTGTACCCAATCATATCATAAGATCCCACCTAAATCATCCTTTATTCTCCAGCCTCTCCACATATGGATGCTGAGCCCCTTTAATACAGAGAGACTTTGCAGCATGCCTGCAGTGTTAACAAATGTGATTTCTTGTGGACAAAGAGAGAAGCATGTTCCAGAACCAAGGTACCCTCGCTGCCAACAGTTCTCTTGTTTGCATCTAGGAGGCTGCAGTGTCTCTGTAAACGTCAACTGTGGCAGAATGGCATAGAGAAAGAGGGGGTCCCTCAAGTAAGCATTCAGGACTTTAGAGGTCAAAACCAGCATCTTGGATCTCTACCTAGAAACTTATGAGCAGCCTAGTGCAGGTATTGGAACTGTGATGTTATATGATCTTTGTGAAACACCCTTATTCTGCACTTGATTCAATTTTCAAATGCTCTGTGTTCAACGCCACATGGCCTTGTGTACAGTGCAGTACAGCAGCCCAGTCTCAAGGTGCAAAAGGCATATCAGTAGCACGGTGTGCACTGGAAAGAAAAGGCTGCACTCTTTTAGCCAGACACAGATGGAAAATGCCTTTTTGAATACCACTACTATTTGATCTGCTACAATCAGCCCTGGTTATAATGAAATTCAAAGATTGCCAGTCTATTCAGATGTGGTGGGTTCACTCTGAATTTCAGACAAATCCTCTGGTTGCGTCTTCCATCTCACCTGTATTGCTTCAGTCTGTTCTGAATCAATCTTCAGTCAGCCCATCCTTTCTTAGTCTCTATTTTTATAAAGATATTGAGTTATTTGTTCATGGTGCCAGCTCTTTGTGATGTAATGGAAATGTAGATCTGAATACCATGAGCAGTCTAAGAACTCTTCAGCCCATACTTCCTCACTAACTCGTCTAATGATTCCATATACAAGTTGAGCAGGTGTTGTGACAAAAATTGAAACCCTCCACTGGCTTCCTTTTTTCCATATCTAATTAAAAATTCTTGTCATCCCCTTTTAGGTCCTTCTACTTCCCCCTACTTATCTGTTATTTTAACTTTTATCTCATCAACCCATCACTGTCCCCTTTGCCAGCTATGATTGCCCATTTGTCCATTTTTACTACAAACTTCTGTGCACTTTTGTCCATGTCTTTCCTGATTTTATCTATAGGGCTGCTACAGCCTCCTCCTACTAAAGTCTTCACAATACCCTCTTCTGTGGGGTGCTTAAAAGAAATCAGCCATCCAATAATGGCAAAGTTATAAGGTAATCAGGGTCAGCTGACTATTTTTTTTAAATTTTAAATTGTCAAAAGATATGGAACCATCAAAAATCCCAAAGTTTTGCAATAGCTACCTGTATAAGCACGTGAATGTATCATTCTTACGCCTCCCCCCTTCCCCTCCCTCTTTTGTTTCTCATGTTTACACACGCCTTTAGTTTCAGATTAGGTTGTAAACTCTTCTGGACAGAAATTGTGTCTACATCTTTGTTTTTAGAACTTCTAGTACAATGCGGCCCTGATCATGAATGGGGCTGTTGGGTGCTATAACAGTGTAAATAAGAAATATTATTATTTAAATGCACTGAGCCAAATTCTGCAGGGTTGTGTGCCAACTCCCAGTAGTAATTGCATAAGAGTAACTGAGGGCAGAATCTGGACCCTGTGTGTATTTAAATACTGGGTTGACACCAACTTTTAGCTTAACTAAAACATAAAAGAGATCAGGGTTTTTGTTTGTTTTTTAAGTTGGGTGTTGCTTTATCTTCCATCTGTTACTGAAATATGCCGCTTTCAAGATTAGAAAAAGACCTGTAAAACTTTTAACAAGGGGGAAGAGAAATACAGTTCTTTCTAATTCATAGCTTATGAGGAGGAAGCAGTAGAAACCAAGTTTCTCATGTCTCAACCCCTTTAATTTTTCTTTGACTCCAACCCTACCAAAGAACGTTTAATAAAACCTTAATGAGTTCCCACATCTTACCATTAAAATGTCTTTAGTACTGTCTAGAGATGCATTAAACTTCTTAGAATCATGGGACTATGTGAATCTATTTTATTCCCCTTCCAAACTCACTAGTCATTTTAGCCAAGTTGTATGTCTTGCAATATGAACTAATCAGAAGTTACTCCTGACTTTTATTGTTTTAACTAGGAGTCAGATCCACATCAGGCTTTTATTGAAATGGTTTTGGAGTTTTTTTTGTTTTTGTTTTTTTAAATATATTCAGTCTGCTATCAAAAAAAAAAATCAATCATACAATACTTCAGAAATCGGAATCAGTTAGTAAAAATATAAATTGTGATCTTATGTTCACAAGGTTTTATGATCATTCAGTATAACAGCTAAGGAGCTATTGTCACATGACATTCAAGCCACAGTCTCTTTGTTCAGTCCCAGTTTCTGTACAGCTCCCTTTGGATTTAAAATCTTGATAGATAATTCAGTAATACATATTACAGTCTCTGATTAAATTTTGCACAGAGTAGCGAGATTGTTTTCCAGGTAGGTCATTACTCAGTTCAGTTAACACTTAAAGCCTCTTTCATTCTCAGTCAGAATACCACAGGGTCTATCCATCATTATCATTTTGTCTTTTAATTTTTCTTTCAGCCTTTGTCAAGCTTGAAACAAAAGCTCTTACATTTATTTTGCATTGCAACCCTTATTATCTGAAATTGCACTCAGTCATCTTCAGCAGCACCATCTCTTATTTTGTGGGAACTTAAGAGCAGAGTGCTTAGGGCCAGATGCTCAGTGGATGTAAACTGACATAGCTTCATTAACTTGAATGAATGAATGACTTCTGCCTTATTGGGACACTGCTGTATTTGGTGCAGGAAAGAGGGGAGAGTATCAGGGAATGGGTTCTGGCTCCCTGATTCTCTGGACCATACTGGCCCTCACGGTGCTTAGAACTACTCCTAGCTCTCTCTACATTCTGCAACTGGTATTAGGTAGTAATTGCAATTACTTTGTGGATAATCTTTAAACCAATGGAGGTCTGACTTGATGGAATGCAGCTGCATCACCCTTCTCTCCACCTGGCTATGGCACAAATGCACCACTACGGAGTTCCTTTATGACAGGGGATTTCTCTGTTAAGCATTTGCACTTGGGTTATGGGCCCCTGGGCTACCAGACGGATACAAAGAAGCTGTTCCCTGTGCTTGAAAATTTGGCCCACTAAGTTTATTTTTTGGGCTTTATAAGGTATTGGTACAACTAAAATTAACCGCAGTATCTGACATATAACATGTGTTTGCTTTCCATAACATTTTACTATACAGTGCTCTGGTAGTATGGGTATCATGACTATGGATAAGATTATGTCACGAGAGTCACGGGTTCCAGGACTTCCAGAAACCTCCATGACATTTTCTGATTCAGCCCTGGGGCAGCAGAGCCTGAGCTGTCAGCCTCTAGGGGCCACGCAGACCCACAGCTCCCAGCCACCGCTGGGGGCCCAATAGCTCCAAACTGCCGAACATGCAGGGAGGCAGAGGCCCCCCACAGACCCAGAGTTCCAAGCCCAGGCCCTACAGCTCCAACTCACAGCGCTCGGGTTCTCATCCCCCCAGTCAGCCCCATTTTGCCATAGTTATTTTTAGTAAAAGTCAGGGACAGGTCACAAGCTTCCGTGAATTTTTGTTTATTGCCCGTGACCTGTCCCTGACTTTTACTTAAAAATAACCATGACTAAATATTAACCGTAATCATGATTGGCAATAAAGGAGATACTAAGGTCAGTACATCCTTTCACTTAATACTAACCTAATTACCTATCAACTCAGTAGCCAAAGTTCAAATTAATGCTGACTATGAATAATCTTATTTGATGACTTGCCTTTTTAGTAAAGTTTAAAATCATCTGTTCTTAGATATATGCAACTCAAATATTTTATTAGGGTATCTGCATTTTTATTTTCATGATTTATTTAGTGTGTTCTATATCTATATCAGTTTTTAGGAACTGAAAACAATTCTCAGAAAAAATGCAGCATTTTACCTGAATGTGGCTCCATTCTATGGTTTATGCATATTTTTGGCATCTAGTAGGGAGGAAAACAGAACTTTTGAATTGAAAGCTGCTTTCTTTACTCTCCTTTGTTGCACCATGTCTGTGGAAAAGGCAGTTAAAGTAGGTAAAGTTGTTATATCATTAAAAAGAAAAATAAGTACAGTACCTGGCTATATCCGCCCACATTAGTCAAGCAAATATAAGAGAACCAAATGCATATGTGTCATAAATTCAACAAATGAACAGATGGAATATTTTTCAAAGTGCATGTGGGTAGGAAAACAGATGGTTGGGAACACACACAATTACTTGATTTTTTGTATAAAAGTTTATATTCAATGTAGTACAGAGCAGAAGGAATTGTCTTGTGGCTAATGCTCATGATTGGGGTTTAAAAGTTCTGGGTTCAATTCCTGTTTTTGCCAGTGACTTTGTGGAACTCTGGACAAATCAATTACTGTCTGCCTCAGTTCCGTATCTACAAAATGGGAATAATATTTCCTGCTTTACAAGGAAGATTAGGGTACATATTTTAATATGTGTCAGACAACGAGATATTACATCAGGCACTTGGATACAAAAACTCCAGAAATCTTTAAGATGTTCTGATCATAATGGTCCTGAGTTTTTAGAGGCATGAGATTGATACAAATTTGATATATTATCAGTTGAACAAGAACACCTCCCATGCTACTTGATACAAAAATTCCAAGGACAGGAAATGAAATGAAGTTTCGGTCCAACATACTTGTGTTGGTGAGAGGGCTACAAATTCATTCTATCAAGGTATTTCTTGACAGGAATAGGACAAGGCTATCTAGTCTCTTTGGTGATATAGCTCATAGATTTCATGGCTGTAAGAAGATATTAGTAGGGAACACTGCATATCTACATTTGTACCTCATGTAATAAAGTCACACGCTTGTGACTAGAAATAAAAAATTTGTCCAGTAGGACAGAACCCATGAAATAGCAATCCCTCTTTCTATAATGTAAAACAAGTGGACATCTTCAACATGCCAGCTTTAAAAAATTACTGATAGTGACTTCTGTGCCTGAAACAGCAGCTTCTACTGTACTTTGTTGACTATTAGAGCATGTTGCAGTCTGGGTGACTTGCTAGAAACACCTTCCTAGGCTTCAAGGCCCACTATATATCACCCATATCTTCCTCCATTTGAGCAAACAATGAAAGAGTGGAGTGTGCTGCAAATGGTTTTCTCCTCCTTGAAAGGCCATCAGAAATGTTTTGCTGGCTGTTCTGGAAAATCACTTTCAAGGAGACGACAGGTAAAATATTCAAAAGTGCTGAAATGATTTAGGAGCCTATCTGACCTGAGGAAAGATTTAAAAAACTGGCATGTTTAGTTTCGAGAAAAGGAGACTGAGGGTGGACCTGATAACAGTCTTCAAATATGTTAAGGAGTGTTGCAAAGAGGTCTGTGATCATTTGTTCTCCATGCCCACGGAAGGTAGGACAAGATGTAATGGGCTTAATCTGCAGCAAGGGAGATTTATATTGGATAGTAGAAATTTTTTTTCTAACTCTAATGGTAGTTATGTTCTAGAATAGGGTTCCCAGGGAGGTTGTGGAATGCCCATCACTGGAGAACAGGTTGGAAAAACCCATCAGGGATATAAGTTTACTTGGTCCTCACTCAGCACACGGAGCTGGACTTGATAACTTCATGAGGTCACTTCCAGCCCTAAATTTCTATGATTCCATCTCACAGAAAATCAATGGGAATTAGGGTCCCAAGTGGCTAAATCTCATGAATATAGGACTTAGGCTCCTAAGGCACTCAGGTGCTTTTGAAAATATAACCCTACATCTACAGTTAGGTTGGCCAAAGTGTGATTTAAAGATGAAATGCAAATCCACAGAGTTCTAAAATGTATGGTTTGTAATTGCTATAAGGATAGGTATGTAGTTACTAATGTGAGTGAGTGTGCCAAATGAGATGTGACGTTACTAAAGGGAAGACTCTACTGAAGGAAAGCCTCTGAACATAACTAGTGTAAACTAGATGTTTCCAGAATCCTGAGCAGACTCAGTCTTAACTGAGTGCGCAATTAAATGATGTATCTTTTCTCCAACCGAGCATGACAGTTGCCCTCTTCTAGTAACTTCAGGATATGAACAAAGCTGCCCAAACACAGCCATTTTACAATAAAGTTATATTTCTTCTATTAAGAAAGTAAGAAGAACATGCCAGTATTGTGTACATTTACTTAAATTTTAACATAGTACAAATTATATGTAAATTAGTTTAATCCTTCAGGCGGTGGGCAAGGTGTAATTTGGCCATTTGGTGTCCTGCCTTGATCAGGACACTAATTTCTGGATAGTTAGTTTCATTTTTCTCTGAGATCAGAAAAGATTATTTTTGTCCAGCTAATATTACTATCATCTGCTAGTGCCCATTACCAAGTCTCCATCACCCTGTAAAGTCATAAGAGGTGAAGGATGTAATTTTAAATCTGAAATCTTGTGAGGAACACTTCCAAACCTTAAAAAAAAAATCAGCAAATAAATGACTTCTAACTCCACTGACAAACCCATCTGAGTCAATATGAGGCCAACTCAGTAGAACAATGAAAACGACAGAAGTGGGAAGTTTACAATTGTACAGCCTCTAGTTCAATGGCATATTTAGGGAAGTCATCTAAAACAAATGTAGGACTTGTTCACTATGTTCTGTGTATAAAACTGATGTACAGCTGCCTTCTTTTTTTAATGTATCAGGCTTTTCAGTGAATATCAGATACACATTTTCTTCTGTTTAGTGCAACTTTTACCATCTAAGAAGGAATTTCACATAATAGGAAATAATTGTGTACATCAGTGCATATAACGTATCTTCTTAACATGTTAATTAATTTATAATGCTCATTAAATTCAGTTCTATTTAATTATCATGGCAGTCACGCTCCAGGCAATAGTACAGTTTGTCCTAGTGATTAATGTCTCTACATTCATTATTTAAAAAGCTTGGTTTCTTAATTTTGCTGGCCTGAGAATATTTACTATTGAAGAACAGGTGTGAACATCAGTGTACTAAAGGTGAAAGAGCGATCTCATGCAGCTATCTGACGTTTTCCAAAGTGGAAAATTCTGCAGAGTCTAGAAAGATGTTTTTTATCAAAAGCAAAATAACTGAGGGAATGACAGGGAACTTTTTAAATGGCAAATTAATCTGTCATCCAACCTGAAAATAATGCAGACATATGAAATCAAAAGCCAAGGGAAGTAATTAGTCAATGCTGAATTCAAAGACCCCGTTCCTGAACTGTCTCCCTCAGGGCCCAATTCTGTGAAGTGCTGAACATCCTTGTCTACCACTGAGTTCCCTGGGAGTTGATGGTACTCACTGTAAATGATATCCTTCTGTAAACAGGCAAGACTGAAATTATGGGCCTGATTCTCTTAGGTGTGTGGGTAGTACCTTGCTTCTGAAGTTAGCCACACTGAAGTCAAAAGGGCTATGTATGGAGTAAGAATGGAATTCACCATAAGGAGGTCAGAATCTGACCCTTTGTCTTTAAAACTGAAGTCTGGATAATCTGCGTCAGATGCTTTTATCTTCCTTATTGAAGCGTTTTCCTCTCTTTCCTTTCATCTTTTCTTATTTACAGTCCCTTCCTAGGCAAAGGAACATTGATCTTTATTGCTCCTGGCAGTGCAGATCTAAGTATTTTGTTTCTGTATGTGTGTTTATTGTTCTCTATATATTTAAATTATGTTTTACTATAAGGAATTTTGATTATAATCTGACCAATAGCAATGCCCTTAGTTTAGCAGACCTGCATTTACTCAACTCAGATTATGACCAAGAGATGGAGAGGATTTTATAGGATTCTGTTGTTGAAGACTTGCACGTTTTCCCTTTTCTATACACACCTGTAATACTGAAATTACCATTAATCTTTCTAAATGTTGCATTTCAAATTAAATTTCTTAGATGTTATTAAAATACTGTTGTATGTCAAATATCCCATGTTCAGGATGATTGTAAAACTATTTTGCCTGCTGGTAAGGGTAAGGAGTTTGAAATGTACTCTGCTCTGGATCTCAGCAGACAACTGTATCTTAAACAAATTTGTGGAACGAAGACAAGCAAACTGAAAAAAGCAGCTTTTATAGTTAGTAGAAATTTCCCCTTTTTCCTTCCATTGAGTCTGTCTGAAAATAGGTGTTTTAACATACAGCCATTTCTCGTTAACATGTGTGTGTTTATTTAGCATGATGGTATTGTTTTTTTTCATCTCCCACTCTGACATAGCATGTTTCATCTATATTTGGTTTCCGTTGTTTGAGACCTTTAAAATGGCTCAGTGAAGAAATGGATTCTTGTCACTTAAATACTCACTCTCCAGATCTGTGGAAACTTGATCATTTTAACAGTGTTTTAAATTCTTTTCCCTTGACGTGTAAATATAAAACTAGAGAGTGATATGTCAAGAATTTCAAGGTACCCTAAGGTATCTGTAATAATCTGTGTTAAGCATGTTTTAATTTATACATTTTTCTACATACTTGTATTTACAAATTGAACCATTATTATGCTTCTCCTTTGTTTGCATGATATGATTTTATTTTATATTTTTTTTCCACTCACCAGATGTTTCCAACACTTTGCTTCCCACCACTGTCATCCCCTCACTTACCACTGCAACAGTCACAACCACTGTAGCCTTAACAACCAGCACAACCACATCGGCAACAGGCATCAGCACCAGAGGTACAGTATTCTTCTTTGTTATGGCCTGAAAAACACATTATAAATAGGAAATTACAGGGAATTTTAAAGATGATAGAAAATGCTAAAGAGAGAATTTAAACATTTTGCCTAAACATGTGTTTATATAAAATAATAAATCCACAAAACAGTAGTTAACAAAGTTTAAAAAGTTTACTAAAACATTCTTACTGCTCCAGCAACGTGTGTAAACTTTTATGTGGTGATTTAATTATTTGTTTAAGTTGGGACTTCTTTTTTTAAGGTTAGAAAATTTAACTCTTATTTATAACGCAAGTACGATATTTTTAAATAAACATTACTTTTTAAACTGGTTACTATTACTAGTATTATTAGTATTATTTTTTGCTTCCTGGTGCTAATATGGAATACAAGATAAGTATCTTGGATTTGAAAGTACTATAGACTTATTCCTGCTTGTAATAAAATGGAGATCTATCTCACGCTTGTTAGTCTTAAATTTAAAGAAGCTTTTTTAGTAAAGGAATGTCTTTATCTTACCTGACCTACAATATATCATCTGAATTTTCTTTTCCATAAATCTGTATTTTAAGATGATGTTTCTGGTAGTGTTCTGCCATGCCTTCAGAGAGAATCTAGATTCACTTCCTAGGTTTACTCTCTTATTCACAGGTCCAGCACATATTGGGAGTGTTGCAAAGGGTTCTTGGCGCTGAAGGATTGTGTGCTTTGCTTCACAAACTAACATTTCCCCTCTCTGATTAAGTTTTCATATAGTCTAAAAAAAAAAAAAAAAGATCAGTATAACCTCTGAGCTGGGCTAGAAGTAAAAAGTGGGAGAAGGATCTTCAGTTGTCCATTTGAAGGCACCAATGAATTAAAGAGAGAGAGAGAAATACATTTAAATACTCTCAAGATGTATTCCTATAATGAGGTGTAAACCTCTTGGGAAAGCTAGGACTACTTATGTTCTGAAAACCTTTCTCTCTAGAAGAATTGTCATGATAAACGCATTAAAAACTGTTTTTAAGATGGACTGGTGGCTGGAGCAATGGACTGGGACTCAGGAGACCTGGATTTTATTCCTGGCTCTGCCATTGGTCTGTTGGGAGTTCTTGGGCAAGTCACTTTCCCTGCTCTTTGCCTCAGTTTCCCCATCTGTAAAATGGGGATAATGATACTGAACCTCTTTGTAAAGCTCTTGGAGATCTATAGATCAAAATTACTTGGTATTATTACTTGGAATAGTGGGATTTGATTACTTGGTATTATTACTTGGAATAGTAGGATTTTTCCTGAACATGTCTAATTCCAGTGTATAAAGAGTAAACAATCCTGGCAATGATATCCACAGTTGTTTCACTAATAGTGCATTAATATTTTAGTACTGTGACTTCTGCATGAAATTAAACTGACTTACAATCTCAAAACACATTTTTCATGTATTAATCCTCAAATAATGTCCACAGTATGAAAATGTGTCACCTTCTTAATGATAAGAGAGAGAGGGGAAAATGTTACAGAAATACCTATCAACTGCAAGAAAGGGAGATGTCGTAAGCAGCAGCTGGGCACCAAATGGCCATTTTAGGGCTGTAATGGCTTGTCTTTGCTAAATTAAAAGGCTGATTATTAGAAAAGGGGGAAGTTTCCTATAAAAGGAAGATTCTACACTGTGGAGTTTCATTAGGACTATACGTTTATAAAGAAAGGTGTATGTGGGGACCTAGCTGAAATCCCCCATTTATGAGGGCCAGAAATGTGGATGAAATACATTTTAGGTTTTTCAGGCTGGAGTCCGGTGTTCTAAAATAGCCATTTTTTTGTTGTTGCTGTTATGTTGCTATAATAACTGTGATATAAATTTGACATGAGAAGTTTAGTGTATCTTTCTACATCATGCACCGTGTTGCCTCTTTGCACAGGATTTCATTCCGGCTTCTGAAGTGCTAATTTTGATTGTCTGGATGTTCTGCATTATGGAAAGGAGGTGCCAAAGAAATGTGTCTCTTTTAAATTTCAGTCCCCCATGTATGGAATCATAGAATTGTAGGACTAGAAGGGATCTCGAGAGGTCATCTAGTCCATTGGTTCTCAACCAGAAGTACGCGTACCCCTGGGGCTAAGCAGAGGTTTTCCATGGGATACATCAACTTATTTAGATATTTGCCTAGTTTTATAACAGGGTACATGAAAAGCACTAGCGAAGTCAATACAAACTAAAATATCATACAGACAGTGACTTGTTTATACTGTTCTATATGCTATATCAGTGTTTCTCAACTTGGGGCTCCATGATTTATTTTATAATTATATGGTAAAAATGAGAGAGTAAGCAATTTTTCATTAGTAGTGTGGTGACACTTTTGTAATTTTAATGAGGTGAAACTTGGGGTATGCAAGACAAATCAGCTTCCTGAAAGAGATAGAGTAGTCAGGAAAGGTTGAGAATCACTGAACTAGTCCAGTCCCCTTCATTTACTAGGACTAGGTATTAGGACTAATATATATATTAGCATGTGTTTAATCTGACATTGGGATGACCATTAGGATGGGTTCAGACAAGCAGGCAAAAGTCCAAATGCTTGATTGAACCTTATCCAAATTTTCTGATCCTCTTCAGGTATAAATCTCACAGGAACCAGCTTTCTTGTAAGATTTCCAGAATTGCCTGTTTTGAGCCATGCAGGAAACACCACACGAACAAACTTTTCTGAGGCATTACTGCTTGTTATCGCAGCAGAAATTAGGACATGCAGGGGCTCATGAAATTGAGAAGTTATTCAAATTATTTCAAACATAAATCATTGTTAATTTTGGCTCCTATTTAAGTGTGAGGTGAAAGTTCTGTTGGTTCTTATTTTATCAGAACTTGTTCATCCATCTCTTAGTCTAAAATAGTGGAAATTTGCTCCCGATTTTACATCTATAGATAAAGTGTGCTTGAACTGGTTTTCTAATGGTGTTTTAACAGCTAGACAATCTCTTTTTTGTTTTGTTTGGTGAATTCCTGATATTTTACTAAAATGATAATTCTATATTAATACTTCATGTAGATGCATCTATGATCCTTCAATTTGCTTTATTATTACTTACAGTAATACCTATATATTCAGATGCATTTAAAATGTCACTTTTAGGTTACATCATTCCATACACAATCCTAGAAGATGCCTTTGAAGGATTGTAACACAGGACATGTAGATCCCATGCTTCAGCGTTTGCCTAAAACATCAAATCATTTTATGTTACAGAAATTTCGTATCTTACTGATGCCTAAGATATATTCTACTTATTTCACAAATAAACTAAAACTGACAGTTAATTCTAAAGATTTTTGAGCCAGGTGTTGTCTTCATTTGCCTAAAGTTCAGCAAGCAAATTAGAGACATTACTAAGTCTACTTGGATAACTAACATTATATTTTGCAAAAGGCCTCCTTTGGCAAACTTTTCAGTCACTCAGACACACACGTTCATACTTGCTCTTATGCTTAATCCTGTAAGTATTAAGTGACATTCCTTTGCTCGTGTATTACACATTAAGTTGGAAAGTCTAAGTGCACTTTGATGCTCAGAAAGAGCAGACTCCTTTTTAAATTTGCCCAGGATGTCTTAAAGCTTCACAACCATGTTGAGGAAAATGTAACAAAATGAGACCAAAACTGTGCAGAAGAAAGAAATCTAGAGAACTGAAGAAAGAACAAGTACATTGTGTATGAATAGTTTCCTTTTTACCAGGTTTTATGTCCCTTTGTCCTGCCAGAGCAGCACAAAGGGACCTTAAACTTGCCTCAAGTGGACAGCTGAGGAATCTGGTGACATGGGGAAACCCTCAGCCTAGTATACCTGGCTCTGTGTCACACTCATAGCCCTCCAAAATGGAAGCTTCTCCACCCCACTTCCCTCCCAGGCATTATTTCACCAATCTTTTTCCCTACACTGTTCTTTCTGTGGGTGAATCCCTTTCCTGCCTGGCAGGAGAAAAGACACAGATCTTTTAAGCCTGGTAATCCTGACTTTAACTGTTAAAGAATTAAAACAAAAAACAAAAAATACAGATATGACTGAACAGTCAGATAGCAAAAAAGAACAATCCATTATTTAATATATTCAATTCTACTGCTCAGATGTGGGTGATTCACTCTTGACTGACTCACTAATGAAACGATTGTGCCAAAATGTTCAAAGCTGTATATAGCAGTGCCTGAAAACATTTCCAAAAGTCATTGTGCATAATACAGGATACAATGCTGGTGCCAGGAAGCTGTCCTGGGAACTTCAAGAGTTTGTTTAATATTCAGGATGCTTAAAAAGTCATATTTTAAAAATTTCACTGCATATTCAAAAAGTGGGCCCACTTCACTTTTTTTTAAAAAGCTCTGGTATAAAAAGGTATAAATGGTATCTGTGAACTAAATATAAACATGGGTTTACAGTAAATTAATTGAGGTATTAAGAGTTTGATCATTATGGTTTAATTTAAATTAAATGTGAATATTTGTATTTAATCACACAAAATTTCAACAGTCTGAACTGGGAAATTATATTACTCTCATTTTTTTCTCTCCCTTTTCCTTTTTATCTTGGTGTCTATATAAGAATAAAAAATTGAGTGGAGCAACTGTTTCATTAAAGCAAGCTAAACTGTAAGAATTACCTGGGCAGGGCTTTCATTCCCCAGCTCCTTTGATATCAAAAGAATATTCAGCATTACCAGTTCTTCACTTGTGCCTTCATTTTTCTTCCACATGATCTCATTAATGTACCTCAGTACTCTGAGATATTGACAGAGAAATAAACTACAAAACAACAGAGAAGTCATAGAATATGTAGGGGGAAAGGAGACTTGCACTGTTAAACAGTGGCTGAGATAAGGGAAGAGTTATATCTCAAAGATAGCTACTCTATGTTTACTCACATTCACCTCTAATAATAAATAGAGCAATCAGTGTGTAATCTTAAAAGCAGTTTGTCCAACACCATTTAAAAACAGCTAGTTATTTTATAGACTACTTAATAACTGTGTGGCTGAAACTTAAAAACTAATTTGTTTCTGCTTTCACTCAAACCAGATAAGGAAATTACAACCCTTTTCCTCCTTTCCTGCCCCAGTTTTAATCAGCTTCACCAGTTTACCCGCCTCAGGATTTTCCTATACACCTAAACATATGCAGTCAAAGTCCAGAATATGGACTACTCTGTAAACTATTATTTTTTTCTCCAAAGATCCTGTCAAATGTTTTAGTTTCTGAACTATAATAATTGATTTCCATTTATTAATGATTTGTTGATTATTTTATTTCCCAGGCTCCTTTCCTCTGTTTCAAGAATGCACTGAGCCTCCCAGGTTGCATCCTGACTTCTCAGATGGATCTTAAAGCTGGAGGTCTCAGCATATCCTAGAAACGGAAAGAAACAAAGAGAGCAAAACATCTGGACTTAAGGAACAAGGTTAAATCTGACTGCAAGATTGAACTACAGAACTTATTTTCTAGTTCTAAACATAAATATTAGTACTGAGGCTCAGTCCAGAAAAAGTTCAAAATGGACTTTTATGGAATGTGAGGGAATTTAGGACTAAATTAAAAAAAAAAAAATCTAAGCCACCTACACAGTAGCTTCAGAGCACCAGCTGTTTATACAGAGGTTCCAAAATAGTTTTGCCTTATCTTAAGCAAAGAAATGGGATTGTTACCAGCCCTGTTTCTTTCTCAGTATGCTGCATGTTTTTCCTGGCTGCACAAAGGCTCAAAAATGCTACAGCCCTTCTCTGTCTCCCTCAGCAGGAGAATTAGCTACCTCCTTGTTGCCGCACAGAAGAGAAAAGGGGAAAAAATAAGACTAAAATTCAGTCTTCTTTTAGAAGAAGAAGAAAAAGCACTGGCTCTATAATGGAGATACTGATGTATAATAGAGATACTAAAATCTATTCTGTCAGATGTCTTTCATAAGAATTGTCTCAGCTTGTTACGTATAGCTGCAAACCCCCATTTATCCATGCCTTCAGTGGCTCCTCAGGTTTTCAGTAGGAGGCTCTCCCCTTCAGTTTCTCAAATCCTCCAGGGGTCTTTCACAAGAGATCTAAAAGTTCTTAATGCCCATCTAAGGAAAACAGTGCACACATGGCATTACCTTAGCAACATTTTAACTAAGGTGTCATCCCAGTAATCAGTTCTAGTAGTGAATTTAATTTTGTGTATTCTCCGATAGTTAAGATCAACAAAGTGAAGCGTAGCATTTGTCTAGCTCAAAGAATCCTTTTTCTGTGACCTGTAGTAGATACACATCTGGAAGAAGTCTGCTTATAATATTAGAAAAGTGCCTTGTGAGAATGTTTGATCTATGGACTCTGAGCTCACATTTGGTTGGTGAAGCAGAACTTAAAATGAGGTGTCCTCAATCCTTTTCATGATGCCTAAGCCTCAGAATGCCAGAGGATCTTGCCACAGTAACCCAGCTTCCAAAATATAGAGAATCTATCTTATTGTGGTGGTTGGATCCCTCCAGATTTATGAGAAGACAACTTCTGATGGACTCAGAATCATGGAATCAGAACCATGACAGAGATACCATACTAACAAGCTGTTTATCTCAAACCAAAACTTGTTAGCTTAGGGGATGTGGCTCTACAAAGATTAAGAGAAAATAATCAACACACTTTTGGGAATTAAGGCTAACATTCTGGCTTCAAATCCCATCTTCAAAAAAGACATACTGCTTGAATTCATTTAGGATGATATGATAATAGTGTCCTGTATAAGCAAACTGAGTAGAACCAAGAACAAGTGTCTCTACATGGAATGCCCAGTACTAGTGTAATGGGTAAAGAACCTTCTCCATTCCAGTACCAACGGCAGACTGACTCACCAAGCAAGAGATATATCAAAATGCATAGTGTCCAAAAGTAGTAGTCCAACCACATAACCAAAATATTGGGGACTGAACACATAATGAACATTTGCCTCAATCTCAGTGAACATTTTTACTTTCTCCCCTCCTCCCTGCCCCCTTTGTCAAAGAATTCTGATTAGCTTTAAACTCTGAGTTTTGTTAATCAAAAATTGAAATTTAGAATATTGTAATCCACTCTACCTAATATCATCTCATAGTCTAGGAAAAAAGATTATTATATTATGATTATATTACATTTACTTATACAGCACCTTAAATGAGCATGTTGCATTCCCATCTCCAAAGAGTTTACAGTCTAAATTAAGATGATAAAAATGGGAAGTAGATTATAACACAATAAGATAGGAAACATGAGGGAGAGAAGATATGATTAGGCCATCATTTGGGAAGGTAGTGTGTTTTGTCTTGAAAAAATACTTCTAACAATATCATAAGGATTGCTCTTTACCAGGACCTGTAACAATTCCTCTGAGGGACTGGTAACTCATAGGAAAGCCTTTGAGAGAATGGGTCACTTGGAAGGAGTCATTAATACCTTGAGAGCATCCGTTAAATACTCATCAACGAAGGGTGAATTAAATGCAAGTATTTTAATACCAATAGGAGAGAATAAAACATAAATGAAACAAAAAACGAGTTTCCTGCAGGGTATCTGGTTATTGGGCCTAAAAGTCAGCATCCTCAGTGTACAGATAGCCATCACAAGATGCTTGGCATTGGTAACCTGAGTAAGATTTCATTGAATTCTCACACAGCTGGGTTCCTAAAGACATCTGTAATTGTATAGCCTCAGGAAATTCAAAACTTCCTAAATTAAGCTATGACCAAGATTTTAAGAGCTAAACTAATGCTCAATACTGTGATTTACAACAGTTAGGAGAGTTTCTGATTTGAGGCTCCTATGTGCTGAGAGAAACCCGTGAATTTTCAACAAAGAGAAAGGAGTTCTCTAAAAATCACCGACACAGAATTCATCCCAAAAGGTTGTAAATGGTAAAATGTTACCTTCCTTTGCCCAGATTCCAAGTGCAATAGGCAAAACATCATGGCATATGTTTACACCTACACACTCCTTATAAGATATATATGGAAGGAGTGTGATACCTTCAGTGTCTTAAAAACTTTAATATTGAAGTTATCAATCTGTACATAAAGCCAGCTGTCAGAGAGCCTAAAAGGGAAAGAGCATCATCATAATTTTTACTTAATCTCTAGAGTGCTGACTTGGTTCATAGTAGTTCCTACATTTTATTCATGTCTAGATATTACCACAATAAATGAAAATGAAAAATAAATGGAACTTATAAGAAACAAGACCGAAAAATTTCACCCACTTATTGAACTTAATAGCTTGTGTTTGACTAAAGTATACCTTTCAGAAAAGCAGCCACAGTCTTGATTTGAAGACTTCAAGAGCTAATCAACCACTTCCCTTGGCAGTTTGTTACAATGCATAATAATCCTCACTGTTTAAAAATGTGTTCCTTACTGCTAATTTGAATTTGTCTAGCTTTAATTTCCAACCATTGGTTCTTATGATTTTCTCCATTAGTTTAAAGACCCCTTTAGTACCTGATATTTTCTCCACATGATGGCACAGATTCAGTGTGAATAAAAGCATCCGAATCTGCCCTAGAATGATCAATTGTATTACACTTGGGTGGGCTGAATCTACAAGGGTCTGACTCTTATTAAGATCTTGGTGTGGTTTTGGTTTGCATTTTTGGGGATTATTTTTTCTTATATGTTAGGGTATTAAGCATGTTTTTGGATGCAGGTTTTTAAAGGAATACAGCAAGCTCCTTTTTAACGATCAGGGAAGATACGCCAATAGTGTCTGTTGAGTTTTAAGCTTTGTTGCTGTGCTTAATTTAAGCCAGATGCAATGGCATACATATTTCTGAGGTTTTTTTTATTTTCAGGCAGATTTTTGTGGACTTTAATCGTGCCCTATAAAAACTGAGACAGATTTTTCTAAATTTATTCGATATTGCAGAATTTTGGCATGTTTTCTCTATTATTCAGAAAGATAAAGTATATAATTTAGTATCACTATAGTTAAAAACATATGACAGATAAGTTAACTATATGTTTATATTATCATGTGAAGTGTTAATAACCAAAACAAGGTCTAAAAATGAGGAAAGGAACAATAGGAGAGAGAAATGCTTTATAGATTTCAAATTTATTTAACACCTTTAATAAGAAACGTTCATGTCTGTCTCAGTAATCAGAGAACTAGAGTTATCAACTGTGCCTTTGTAGTTGAAAAGATTATTTTGTCTACCCTTGCCTTCTCTGGCACTTGAAACACAGTTAATAACTTCCAGTGTGAACTTCATGAAACACCGAATTCATGAATTCACCGAATTGATACTAATTATACTAACTTTTTGCAATAGAGATGACGTTGGGAAAACCTGAAGCTGCAGTACCCCAATAACAATAAAATAATACTAAATCTGCAAAGCATGATTTTGGAGATGTATCTAATCTGACCTATTAATGTTCAAATTCATATAACATTAAAGCAATATGCTTAGGCTGTCTTAAATTAAAAATATAGCTGTATATACCAACTGTATTTGATGGCTTACCTGATTTTAAAATGAACACCAAATCGAGTTCTATACTGATTACAATTTGGCTTCCTCCAGAAAATAAAACATCACCAGTGCTGTACTGCGCTATTCAAACAGATTAACACGAAATGTGCCTGTACTTCTAATGAACTGGATTAAAAATGAATCTCCTTGTTAAATAAGAAACGATTAGAAAAAGCAAAGAGAATACTGCAACAGGTTCACTAGTTTAAAACAGAAGGACAAAAATCATTCAAGGCTAATGTCATGCTGCAGTACATCTATCATATCGGGAGGGAAAACAGAGCCAACAATATTAAAGGAAAAAAGGGCAATAAACTTAATCCTAGGGATTTAAAAGATTAGTTGGTACGAGAATATTAAAACACATCCTTCAGCACAGTTTAGACAAAAGACAGAGGCATGAGGGGAATCTGGTTTGAAGTGTTCAGTATCCTAAATGGTTATATCTGATGTTGACTTGGTTATTTTTTTCATCTTAAAAAAAATTACAAGCTCATCTACTCTCAGGAATACAGGGTGGAAAAACCTTATTCAATAACACTTGACTCACTGGCTGACAATAAAAGACTGAATGGAAGTGAGTGAAAAAATGAAATTCAGAACTGACACAAGGAAGTACTTTTCACTCGAAGAGAACTACAATTTTTCAATAGTCTATTGAGCCAAGTTTGGAATTGAAGGCACTGAGGTCATTAAAGGAGAAGCGAGATACTATTCTGGAGGAACTGTGTTAACCAAGATGACTTGCAATGGGCTGAATGGCCTTTTCCTTTTCCCCAAATTTATGTTCTTTTTGAAAAACTTTGATTACAAGTCATCCTGCTGTGATTTAGATAGCATGAATTCAGAAAGAGTGAATCAAATCCCTTCAATCAAGGATGCTTGGGTTTCTTTCCAGCCTGAATTCTTGCAAGTCTGTAATAGAAAACTACCAGTTGAGGAAAAAAGTATCAGGAGTGGCAATTTACCTTAATATGCAATTTCCCTTTCCATCTTATAGAGGGTAAGAGACAAGGATTCTGGACAACAAAAGCCAGCATATAAATCACTATGGGAATATGTTATGGACAGCTAGAAATGACAGACAAGGTTTTAAGATACCATTCTATTTATTTTAAGACAAAAAAAAAACCCTTTTTTGCTAATAGGTTTACACAGGACACATCATGTTCTGAACTATCTAAAAATGAGGCAATTTGTGTTTGTGAATTCAAAATTCTGTCAGACAGTCATCACTGATTTTTTAAACTATATGCATAGACACAATAGAGAATCAGCTATTTGTGACTACATTAAAATCAATCTAGAAAGTGGACACCAGGAAAGGGTTAAAAATATAACATCTGCTGCCTCTTCTCTTGATGCAGTTTTCAGTACTGAACAAAGACACTTTGGGGATGGAGAATGGGGTGTGATTTAAATTTTGTCCCTGTTGCTGGAATGCACATTAGCATCATAGACACAACTTTAGATCCTTTAACATTAGCGTTGTTCTCCATTTTGACTTTGTACACCCAATTCCACACAACTCAGGTAAAGTTTTATGATGCTGTTGTCTGTCAAGACTTGCAAATAGGTCTCTCCTGTAATTCTGAAATTGGTTGTGTCCTTTATAGGGTGATAAGCGACTCTAGGTTGTTTATACTTTAAAGCAGCAACCTCTGAGTTTCCAAAGGCTGCTGAATTTTGCTGCCCTGTAGCCCCTAGTCATTCTTTGAGGCATCTGTTTCCAATATTTTCGGAGTTAGTAAAGCTAAGAAGAAGTCCTTTATTACCATCGAGTTGGCTCTCTTCCACTACATGATGTTGTGCCAAGTATTTTCTGAGAGCTATTATAGGCTCCCGGTCCCTTTGGGACTCTCTTTTGTATAAGAAGTCCCTTGTAGCATAGTATGGCTATTGCGAATGCTGGCAGCAAGGCCATAGAAAACCAATTTGTTAATTATTTTTGTGTGACTGTGACACAGACATCCTTACTTCCTGGCACATTAGGGCAACGACCCCTCCTTCTGACCAAGTGCTTTCTATTGCTAAATTCTCTGACTCCATTGTGAAAATCAGGGATTCTAGCCTTGAATTTGGACACAGAATGAACTTCTCCACATTTATTATGAAAAAGTAAGACTTTTAGGAAGTGAACTGTTGCATTCATGTGTAATTCTAGACCATTCACTGAATTTGCAGCCACTTAAAGTGTATCAGTAGCACCTAATTCATAATAAGGGCTGTCTAGTTTCCCTCATTACTATAATAAAATTGATTCGTTGTAAGCAGGTGTTGTACCTTCTGCTGTCGGTGTAATATTCAATTCTTCTTCAAGTAATGTCCCGAGAGGTGCTCCACTTTCCATTAGATACATAGGGACATAATCTCAAAAAGCTCCCGTTACTGCACAAGGTCAGTAACCTCTCCTTGCATGTACAAATTAAGAACCTCTTGAAAGTTCAGAGCAGGGATTCTGGTCTTCCTGATGGTGTGGACAGTGCTAGCAGAATACCTAATGAATAATAAAGAGAACCTCTTAATTTGGACCCTGATTCAGGAAAGCATTAAAGAATGTATTTAACTTTTAAATACACGTCAGACCCATTTTCCTTTTTGATTTCAATGGGACTGAAGCACATGTTTAACTTTAAGCACATGTTCAAGTGCTGCCATGAACAGGGATGTGAGAGAGATTGCAACTCTGTGCAATACCATTGGGGCCCATGTTGTAGTAAGTTTTTGAATGGATTATGCATCACTGTGAGCCAGAGATTGAATGCAGCTCAAAGTGGGAGGATTACCACAGCTCCTGCAGGAACCAAAACCAGTGGGGGATGTGATTAGGTGAACCACTCAGGTTCTAAACATCTCCAGAGCAATACCACCCCTTGGGAAGTTCACATATACTGGTTCAAACTGGGTTTTCAGATACCAACAGACAAAGACAGGTCTTAGGGTATAAAAAGCTGAACTTGAACTGCAAACTGGTCCTTCTTTTGACTCAGCAAATGAACAGGACCTTCTGTCCAAGGAAGGGTCCTTATCCTTGTGCAAAGGTTGGAAGAACTTCGGCTTACGTCTGGTAAGCTTTTAGCTGTGTATAGGAACTTTTATTGTTTTTGAGATATTTTCTGTGTAATGCTTTTTTCCCTATGAATAAATGTATTTTGCTTTGTGAAGACTGATTGGTACCTGGTATGCATTTTTGTAGCCTCTGGAGAGGGTTAACCACTGGTGCTGGACTTGGTTAGTCTTGGGGAAATCATAGTCAGGTGAAGAGGGACTGAAAACCTAAATTCTTGGATCTGGAGAGAGATGCAGGGCTCTGTCTGAGAGAGGTGACAGCTGGTGCCTGGCCTGAAGGAAGACCGGGGGAGGGGGTGATCAAAGATGCAGTTGACCTTGAAACTGTGACAAAGGATGCTTCTCTGAATTGGGGCCTTGGTTTTATACAAAATAAATCTTCATTCCTCTAACTGTCATAATTAGGCTCTAGTGTCTGCATATAGCTGCAATATGCTAATCTATCTGCAGCTTTTAATTTGATCGCTGCAGAGTGGTAATGCTAATCCTCCCCGCTCCTAGGAACTTCATTGGGGAATCCAAAAAGAACTTTGAATATTTGAATCAATTATTCATTAGTATCTAAAATTCACCACCTTTACCCTTATTGGTCAACTAGGTGATTATTAGGCAACAGCTGACACATAGCTGGAGAAATGGAAGGGAAGGGCATCATAGTCTGAAATAGGAGGGACTATGAAATTGCATATGAAGATACAGTCCTGCCTAAAGAAATTACAATCTAAAATTACTAGTGGTGAAAGTTGGGGGGTAAGGGGTACAGTCACATGAGAAATTACTTTTCTGAACTGTGACTAAATTGGGTTTCCCCCTGTGCTATAGCATTTCATCAGTTTGAGATTATGTAATGTTTTTAGGAAGACATGATAGTAAGACATCTATTTTATATAATCTGATATTATTTTTAATTTTGTAACATGCAAAGGTCCCCTACCTGGAAGTATTAGAATGTGATCATGTGTGTCGTGTGCAAATGATTATCTTTAGAAAAAACATTAATTATTTCAGTCATTTTGCAGTACTTTCAGTATAGTAAATTAATGTCTTCCAGAGAGAGAGAGAGAGAGAAAATAAAATGGCAGTCAAATAACTTTAAATGCTTAATCGCGGTCAACTGTTGAGTACAAGACAGTCTACCTCTAATTTGGGATCTTGGTCAAGAATGATAACTGTCAGTGATGCTTTCTTATACTAGTGAATGTAAAGAGCTGTCTGATGTATTTGATGATTTCTGAAATAGAACATCTGAAGAACTATTGCTTTTCCTTTACTTTCAAAATTCTTCAGTTTTTTTGTTTCTTTTGAATTTGACCAAATTAAGTCCACATCATTTGATAGTTAAAAGCCCTGAGATGCTCAATGGTCTCAGCTTAATTAAAAGGTAACACCTTTAAATTTGCTTTTGACTGAGCTTTTCAGTTATAATGCCTACAGATTGGCAATTAGCAAACCTTGCCTCAATTAATCAATTTGTTGTTATTTAAAATCTCAGTCCTGCCCTCTGATATACTACTACTATTTTACATAACATTGCCTGGTAATCTTAAAAAAATTGCCTATGTATGCACAACTGCCACAGCTGCTCAGATTGTTTGCTAATGTGTGCCATACAATGAAGCGTGGGACTGAGTCCTACCAGATTCACAAATGCAAACTAGTATTATATGTAGTCTATCCATTCTTTCAGCAATCAAAAAGAAAGTTATGTGTCAGCAGCAGAGCTGTGCTGCATCGGAAGCACCACCTACATACGTGATTAGTGCAAAAGATCTTGTTTCTCATGGTAACCTGACCATAAATTTACTCCAATGTTTGAGGTAGCAAGAATTAGAACTAAAATATTTCCTTTTCAAACGTACTGAATCTTTTATTAAAAATAACTTTTATAAATCATCTCTGTGTGTCAGTCACATCATCTTACCCATGAGAATTGTTCAGTTTTTCAATTACATTACTTTTACATTCAGTTCATTTACATTACAGCTTCTCATTAATTGCATTAGTCCGGCTACATAATCACATAGTGTCATTAATGCTAGTACTGTGGCAGGTGTCTCTCTAGGACCCAACCTTGCAGATTTATTTTCTGCTGGACGCATGACCAGGTGTGCAGATATAAGCCCGATCCTGCAAAGAGTTGCACATGCATGCTCATCTTTATGCACTATGAGGAGTCCCACTGAAGGCAATGGAACTATTAATAGTGAGTAAAATTAAGTATGTGGGTAAGTAAGGTCTAAATCCTGGTCTCCGAACTTAATTTATAAAATCAAATCTTTAGTATATACCAAAGTGGCCAGACACTGATGTACCAGATATTGCTTACTTCAAAAAGCAAGCAGCTTTGCTTAAATGTGAATTTTGAGATAAGATCAAAATTTCCATGTTAAATGCCCCCCAAACTAGCTTGTGGGTAGGTGGAAAGAGGGAGGGGACTTCAAATGTATGTATTCGTTTTTACTTGCCTTTAAGCCTGCAGCGCTTCTCATTTATCCGGAATACATCATGTTAGAATATTACTGATACCAGGGGTGGTGCCAGTCTCTTCCTGGAGCGGGGGCTGAGGTGGGTTAGACAGAAAATTGGGAGGGGACGCACTATACATCTTATGGGTACACATACTTATTTCTTTTTTTAACAATAGGGGGACATGGAATGTATTCTGCAGGGCTTGAGCCACCCAGCTCTGAAAGCAGAGCGATGACTGCCCAGCTCTGAAGGCAGAGCCACCACCAGCAATAGCGGAGAAGTGAGGGTGGCAATACCCTAACATGACTCGTGGCTCCTCTTCAGAATGGCAACCAGATCTGGCACTGAGTACCTCCTTGGTCAGGAGCACCCCAGCCTCTGTTAGAGAGGCCCAACATGGCCTGGGATCCACAGTACTGACACACTTCCCTGGCATCCAGGAAATGGACGCTGGTGAAGTGGCACCGCTCCCCATCATTGGTGTCCAAGAAGACCAAAAAGTCAGATTGGTGGCGCTCCCTGACCAAGAAAACCACGGAAAGAGTGAGATCCATGCCAGACCATTCTCAAATGGTCATCAGCCAACCAACACCGTTGACTCTGGCCCAAGGCGAAGACCCATTGAGTCTGATGTGCGTGGACTCCCTACAAGGGAGAGCCATGGAGGAGACTCAACCCTGGCAGCACCATCAACGCCTCAATATGAGCCAGCGAGGAGTCTCTTAAACCTCCCAGCATCTCCATCTCCCCCAGGTCGTGGCCTTCTGAGGACAACTTAGGCACTGCAGGATCCCATTCTATGGAGACAAGTCCCGGTCCTGGGCAAGCCAGCAATGATGATGAGGCACCAAACCCCATCTTGCTCAGCTTTGCAAAGCTTGACACTATTCGAGGTCCCAGCATCACCTGTGGTCATGGGACCGATCACAATCACGGCACTTCTGTGAATCTTGGCACTATTCTCCACCCTGATACCGCTCATCTCCACAGCACTGCTCATCATCGCGGCACCGACATACGGTGCCAAGGGGGCATGGCACCCTCATTGTCGTCCAGGAGCGTGTCCTCAGGCTCCAACTCACAAGCAGAGTCTTATGCGTCATGAAGGAGCAGGCATTGGGTGGAGCAAAAACATACAGTTGGCACCAAGGGCCCCCTACCTCATGGCAGATGTCATTCCAGTGACCAGTGTGGGCACTGTGGGCAACTCAGACCCTCCAAGGCACTAGTTGACATACTAACATCCTCCAGTCCTCCAAAGATGGCCATACCTCTGAATGAGGCGATTTCATGGCCCATAAAGGCCCTATGGCAAACAGCCGCACCTCTCCAACCCACAGCAAAACGGGTTGAGAGAAAGTATTTTGTACCCTCAAAAGGATACGAGTATCTGTATACCCACCCCCCACCAGGATCCCTGATCATGGCTGCAGCCAATGAACAAGAGAGGCAGGTGCAGCAATGGCCATTGCCCAAGGTGAAAGATGATAGGAAATTAGACCTATTAGGGAGGAAAATATACTCCACAGGGGGCCTCCAGCTGAGGATTTCCAATCACCAGGCTCTTTGAAGTCGTTACGATAATCAATCAAAATGGGCAATCAAAATTTAAAGAACTCTTACAGTCAGAGTCTAGATTGGATTTTGCAGCCCTGGCTAATGAAGGCAAGACTATAACCAAGACATCCCTCCAGATGACTTGGATGCAGCGGGAGCAGCAGATCATGCCATGGCCACAGCCATGATAATGAGATGAAGCTCCTGGCTTCATTCCTTAGACCTGCCCTACGAAGTGCAACTAACGGTGCAGGACCTGCCATTCGAGAGACAGTCACTCTTTTCCGAACAAACAGATGTGTGGCTTCATAGTTTCAAAGACTCCTGTGCAACCTTGACGTCACTAGGCCTCCATACTCCAGCCCCATCCTGAAAGCACTTCAAGCCCCAACCTATGGGCCATTTCTATCTGCCATAACACCAGCAGAGACAGGACTACGGGCGGCAGCGAAACTAGGGGTTTCGGAGAAGACATACCCAGATGTCCTTGTCCACCTTCAGGTCTGCGCTCATGAGATACCTATCGGGCCTTAAGCAAAACTTTTGAAGGCACATTGGAGGGTACCAGTCTATATCCTGGATCCTATCCCTACATTTGGGGACCATTTGTCCCATTTTTACCAGGCCTGAGCCAGCATCACCTCAGATAAGTGGATGGCCTGCACGGTAAAAGTAGGATACATCGTCAGTTTATCTCTCTCTCCCTTCTTCCTACTCTCTCTCCCTGTCCCTCTTCAGGAACCATTCTCACAAGAGACTTCTGACCCAGGAGGGGCCATTGCTCCTAAGCATGGGCACTGCATGCACTCCTGCCTTTAGGGAGGCTAGCCACCTACCCTGGCCATCCATCCAGTGGCCCCGCACGCTCTTGTCAGTTGGCCACCGGTACGGTCCCAAACCCGGATGGTGCCAGGGGCAGCCCTGGCCCCCGGAGCAGCCCCAGCTGGCCCCTGGATTAGTCCTGAGCCTGGGCTGCCCAGAGGAGCTCTGAGCCCTGCTGCAGGCCACATGCAGAGGTTCTGGCAGATCTAAGAGGTACAGGTGTTTACTCAAGCTACTTTCTGATCCCGAAGTTCATCGGGGATCTCAGGCCTATCCTAGACCTGCGAAATCTCAACAAGTTCATGAAGAAACTGAAGTTCTGCATGGTCCACCTGCCCTTGATTATCCCTTCCTTGGATCCAGGGGACTGATATGCCACCCTCAACTTGAAGGATGCATACTTTCACATAGCCATATTCCAAAACCACAGGAAATACCTTCAATTCATAGTAGGCCACAGTCATTATCAGTTCATAGTTCTGCCTTTAGGCCTGTCGGCGGCTCCCAGAGTGTTCTTGAAGTGTATGGCAGTGATGGCAGCCTTCCTCAGGAAAGCGGGAGTAAAGGTTAATCCATACCTGGACAACTGGCTGATCAGAGGCCGATCCAGGGAATTGGTGGAAGAGCACATGAAGCTCATTTAGTCTTTAGCACTTTCTGGAATCTAGGACTCCTGATGAAAGAGCAAAAGTCATCGTTTTCACTGGCCTGAAGGACAGAGTTTATAAGGATGGTGCTTGATTCGACCCAGACCAGGGCCTTCCTTCCAGAGAGTCGTTTCAGAGCCATTGAAGCTCTCATAAACGGCCTGAGAACTTTTCCTACCACTACAGCGAGAAGCTGCCTGAAGCTCTGGGTCACATGGCCTCTTGAACCTATGTGGTGCAACATGCTCGATTCAAGCTAGGACCCCTTCAGTCATGGCTGATTAGACAAGGTGGTCACAATTCCACCTACAGTGATTTGCTCTCTTCAGTGGTGGCTGAATCGAGACACGGTGTGCGAGGGTGTCCCCTTTGCGAGGCCCACCCCATCAGTGTCACTGGGCACCAACGCCTTGTACGTGGGTTGGGTACCTCACTTGTGACACCTCAAAACTCAGAACCAGTGGTCAACAGAGGAACGTACCCTACATATCAACGTCAGAGAGTTACGAGCGGTACACTAGCTTTCCAGCCTGTGAGGCAAATGCATCTCCGTACTCACAGACAAAGTTCTATGCACTGTTCTACATAAACTATCGCACTGTTCTACATAAACAAAGGGAAGCTCATTCCTCCCCTTTATGCCAGGAAGCACTGCGTCTATGTGAGTATGCATAGCCCAATCAATTCATCTGGAAGCGTTTTACCTGCCAAGCTCTCAGAACAAACTGGTCACCTGAGCAGATCCTTCATCAGTCATCACGAGTGGTCCATTCGCATGGACATCATGAATGTTGTTTTCCAGAAGTGGGGGTTTCCCTAGGTGGATTTGTTTGCAGCCAGGCTAAACAAGAAATGTTACCAGTTCTCATGCCTGGGACACAACCCGAGCTCCCTCTCAGATTCTTTCCTCATTCCCTGGGGGGGAAAGCTCTTTTATAGCGATACCACTAGACAAAGCTTCCAGTGACTGTGCACGGGGCACGCACATACAACACATCTCGAAGAACAATAGTTACAGAAAGATTAATAACCATCTTATATTTTTAGTTCATTCCACAAAATATATACAGTATTTTGTATGTGTTGGACTGTCATAATCAACAATTAATATTTTATTTTAAAAAAAGTCAATTTCATTTTTAGATCAATAAATGAACTATTGAAAAACACTGTCACACACATTCTATACATTTTGAGGCAATGTAATAATACAGAATACGTGTAAGTATCACCAAGTTCTCAAAACACATTGAGTAATCAATAACTATTAGCTGTAAAGGCAAATAACTTTAAAAAATCATTTTGGCATATAAGAATTCATTTTGTATACAAAAGAACTGTTTTTAAGCATGTGCTTGAAGTTAAGCATATATTTAAGAGCTATTCTGAATAGGGATTGTCTTAAGTATAGTCTTAAGTGCAGTATTTAGTCAGGGCCTATCAAATTATAGTTAATTTAGACCCAGTTATTCAATATGAAAAACATTATATGATTAAAATTGGACTCATTTTAAGATGGTAAGTGAATACAAACATGTTAGCTTTCAGATCACAGTTTTAATTGTTAAAAATTGGGAGTTATATCAAAACTGGTTTTTACATTATTAGCTTATTCAGTAGGAATAAGTTTTCTATTGTTGCAGTATGATAACAAATAAACAGAAACATATTAATTTTGAGATCACAAAATTTAAATACAAAAGATCACTAGAAGACTAAGTCAATATTGTTTTTTACTTCAATCCTAATCCTATTCCTATTAAACCAGATTATTCAACAACAAAATTTATAAAATTATGTGTTGATAGGCAAATGCAAATATACTATGTTCTATATCACAGAGTTCCAAACTAAAAAAGTTGGTTTAAGTCAAATTATTACAATCAAATTCTTGGGAAATCAAAATAAGTGACTGATCTTTATCTGAATCACTGAACGTTTCATCAACATATTAATTTAACATTCTTTTCCCCTCCCAAATTGACAATTTAGAGCAGTGCTTAATTTGTGCCAGGGCTTGCTAGGGCTGATCAAAGACACCTCTAGGCTTGGCAGTTCACAGCCCTGGCACCTCTGGGCCTGCTGCATCAGTTATGAATGTAAAAAATTGCTTGCGCTTGTGCAGTACCTAACTGCTTGAGCCCTGGCACCTCTTTCATTACAAATTAAGCACTGATTCAGAGTTTTCCCTGCTTTGTCATAGTCTTAGAAGAGATATTTCTTAGCATCCTTGACAAGGTGAAATATAACAGGAAGATGAAATAGAACAGCAAAACCTACTGTAGAACCTTCTTCAGCAACATAAGATTAATTCTGGCCTGAGTGGGTCTAGTTATAACTGGAAATCTATATTTATGATAGTAATTAATCCATCTGGATCTCTAAACCACTGACCTCAATCTCTTATAATCTACAGAAGACTTAGTGATAGAGTTTGAGACAAAACATTAAAACCAGGGAGAAGTAGTAATGCTAGAAATCTGTAAGTAATCCAGAAATATTTTTAAAAATGTACTGAGGGATTAAATTTATCCACAGATATAGAATTGAAAACTAAAGAGGGAAATATACCTACATCAGTTTAGTCTAATGGCCTGGAAAACGAAGACCCTGAAATTATTTACTCCAGAAAAGATTTTTGTAAATCCTCAATTTTTCAAAAGGCCAATCAGTTCTTTGAATTAGAACCCAATTCTGTAAGCAGTTATGGTGTAACTTTATTCACATTAGCAGCCACACAACCGTAAAATTATTTTGTTTATTGGAAAGATAGCTTGCAATGGAGAATAATTTATTCTGCTGTTAAATACTCTTCTATTTCTGTGTTTTCTGCAGATGGAAGATTTTATTTGTAAATAAGCCAAATAATGGCTGAATAGCCATCAGAGAAAAAGTAAGGGGCACTTGAGAGCATGGTGTTATTGTTTTAAGTAACAGTGAAAGGGACACATTCTAACAAAATGAAATACAAAATTAGGCTAACTTTGCACTGCTAACTCCCCACATTTTAACAAATTATAAAGTCATGAAAGGCATGTTAGGCTCCTGCTCCTCTCCAACCCCTCTTATGTTAGTAGATACACAATATATTGAAGGTTACCCAGTAAAATGTTGTAAATTGAAAAAGGCATTTAATCATTCCACTCACTGTTTTACATAAGTGCAGAAAAAGATACTGTTCCAAGCAAAATGCCCACACATTTGACCCGTGATAAAGGAAAATCTAGGTTTCCCTGTGGCCTTATTCTGTGCAAGTTTAATGGTAAAATTAGCACTAATGTAATGCAAATATAGTGTGTATTATATAAGGGTTCATCTTAGATAGTATATGACTGACAGAAAATTTTAACTAGTGGGAGTATGGTATTGATGACACAAGATTACACTAGCAGCGATGATAGGAGTTATAATTTGATGGGCAGTAATGAAAGCCTAACAGTCATATATTATAATAATAAAACAGTATTTACTGCATCTACAGTGATTTACATTTTAAAAGTGCAGTATAAACATTAACTGATTTATATGAATAGCCTGGGCCTTGTGAATCTTAAGGTTTTTTTTTAAATTTATTTTATTAAGGGAACTTCTATAAGGGGAAAAGGCAATAATTAAATGATGCTTTTTTGTGCAGGGCGGGGGAGAAACGTAGTTATGCCTTCACTAGTGTTTTATCTTTGGAAAGCTGTTTAAAATTCAAGCTTGGATTTCAAGTTCAGGAACATCCCTAGGAAGATCATATAAGAAAACTATTGTATTACAGTTTCTACTCAATGAAAGATCCAGACCTCAGACAGTAGTAGTGATGAAGTTCAAACCTGAGGTGCGCTGACAGAGCTTTTATATTTTGTCTTCACTGAAGAGTAAACACTGGAAATCAGCATAAAGCTCAAGCAACCAAGCTGTGTGCTGCAGTTCTCCTTCCTCCCCAGGCCACAGAACAGCCCCTACTGCGGGCCGTGAGGTTGAAGAAGCTCCCATGGTTCCTATACCTGCTCTGCTAAGGCACATCTATGGCATAGCCCTCACTCCTTCCCTGGTGCAGCCCCAAAGAACCACTGTCTAGTAGCACAGAGGAAGCTCCCACAGAGCAGTGCTGTATGACATGGAGGGAGTATTTGCTTGGCACCAGAATGCAACGTTTATTTCATTGAATAGAGTGAAGTTGATGGACTTCTTTTCACTTGTACCAGGTTTGAATTTGGCTGTCAGAATGTTGAGATCTGGAGGAGTGTGTTAGTTAAATTAAACATTGCCCCTCAACATTCTGACTGCCAAATTCAGCAAAATAAATAACAATGTACTTCAAGGTAACTTTTCATTTCTTTACACACATAGCACACCATTACATACATAGTATGTGCATGGGTATAAATGGACAAAAGTTACCTTGATGTCTGCTGTGTTAAGTTTTCTGTGATTTTTATATACATCTAGACAATCAGATTCTGGTTTTCAAAAATAACAAAGTTGTAACATGAATATTCAGTGAGCAAATAATTTTACATTTGTATAGCACCTATATTCCAAAAAAGTCCCAAACCACTCTACAAAATTAAAATCCAGTTACATTAAGAAAAGTGAGCCTGTAAAAATAATATATCTAGCTCGGTAAACCTGCCCATTCTCTCAGTGTATTCAGTCCTATTGTCTTGTTTCAGTGACAAAAATTAGTTTCTAAAATTTTTCACTCTTCTTAGGCTATTTCTGCACTACCACTTATGTCGGTATAACTTATGTCACTGAGGGGTGTAAAAAAACCACACTGATGAGAGACATAAATTATGGACAGCACTATGTCGGTGAGAGAGCTTCTCCCGCCAATATAGCTACTGCTGCTCATTGGATGTGGTTTAATTATGTCAACAGGAGAGGTCTGTCCTGTCGGCACAGAGCAGCTACATGAAAGATCTTACAGCGACGCAACTGCATTGGTACAACTGTGCTTCTGTAAGCTCTCTAGTGTAGACATGGCCTTAGTCTCCAAGAACTAATTGTGTTGGGAAATTGAGCAGTATTCTCTTCTGGCTCATGCATCATCAACAGATTTGTCCTTTACTTTACCAATGCATTATAACTGGTGGTGATGATACATTAGCTTGAAAGAGAACCCAGTTTGACTCTCAGATTCCGAGTTGTTTACACCAATGGCAATGAGAAAAAAAACCTCTCTTTATCTGTAACCTGGGCAGATTTGATTTAGAGTAAACAAATATTACACTCCACTATGCCACTTTCACAAAGCCGTTTTCAGAGTAAAATTGCACTTTAATTGTATTTGGCTGAAATGCAGCTACTTCTAGGGTAAAATACAGCTGACAGTAACGTTATGCAATTAGAGTTGGGCAGAGATGGTATTGTTCAGAGCTATAGTAGCATTAGTTTCAGGCACATGTGTAAGTAGAGCTGGTTGGGAATTTGCTGACAAAATGTTTTTTTTCATAAGTAAAACTTTTCAATGAAACTTTTGTCAGGAAAGGTTTCTTAGGTCCAGGACAGAATTGAGGGAGAGAGACCCCATCCTAGAATAGGCAAGGCACTCACCAGGGATATGGGAGAGCCAGATTCAACTCCCTGGGCTGAATCAAGCAGAGCAGGGAGTTGCTTCAACTTGATTTTGCCCAGGGAGTTGAACCTAGGTCCCTCATATCCCCTCCAAGCGCTCTAATCACAGGGATACTGGCTCTTCTTGGGTGGGTTGCTCACTCTCTCTGTCTGGTGTTTCATAAAAAAATCTTTGAAAGGTCTCAGGTTTATCCCAATATAAGACAGGACAATCATTTCCCACACAGCTCTGCGTGTATGCGTGAATGATGGCTTGGATTTAATGCTGCCAAGATCTCTTGAGATGTATTTGACCATTAAGATGAAAATCTCATGAGATCAGCCAATCTTGTAGAATTTCTACCTTCTTGAATGGCCGAAACCTGACTTCTATTGCTAAAGTTGAAAACAGGCTCTTTCCAGTTATGTGTCCATTGGAGCAATGATTTTAGGAATAGGTTCATACCCAAGGATAGCAACTAACTCCCTTCCCTCAAAATTTAAAGGGTGTTGGATTTGTTTGGCCCATGTCTACATTCAGCAGTTTACAACAAGGAGTGAAGAAACATCTGAAACTTCACAGGGAATACAGTCAGACAGAATTTAGTTACCCACTTGGAAATCTTAACTGGAATTCTTTGTCTTTACATACTATGGACCAGATCCTCAGTTAGTGTAGATCACTGAAGTTAATGGAACTATGACAACGTACGTTAGTGGAGGATCTGGTCCTATGTATCTAAAATAATGCCTCTATGTTTAAAATATTGTATGCATTGCATGGGGGGAAATTATTTATTTTGACATTATCAAACCAACACCAGGCCGATCCATTGAAAATGTCCTAATTATGTCCTAATTATTAAGATATGTGACGCCCTACCCTTCAGATGCCATGAATGCAGTAACAGAAAAGATTTGGAAGCTCTAACTTGATCTAACTTGAAATATATTACACTTCTTCTTTTAAAATGATAAATCAAAGAGCCATGTGTGCCTTCTCCCATTAGATAATGCAGGGGAAGATCTGCCACTAATTGTATATTCAGCCAACTGGATTGTTGATATTGTCACAAGGCACATTTTTGTTTGAAATAGAGATGTTAAACTTTCTGTCCTTTCAGCAGCAGGTCCAGCATGCTTCAGGCAGAGATTGGAACACTGGCTTGGTTCCAACAACTTGAAAAGGAACTGATGCCTATAGAAATCTGCATAATGGCAGTTTTAATCATTAGTAGTTTTGGTATTTTTCCGTTTCTCATGTAATGGTTCATGAGTTGAAATGAGCTGGATGGTTCACTAGTAACTTGAATATCGATTTACTGGAGACCTTCGCCAATTCGTGACCACTTCAGATGCTTCTAGTTTTCATTTGTTTGTGTTTCTGTTTAGCAGTGAGACATCACATTATATGTAATCACACAACATAACACATGAATTATAATTCCTTTTCTCTTTTTCTTTTGCACCAATGATTCAAGCATCCAAATACACAGTAGGCTCTCCCCCTCAGACATCAGTGCAACTCAACTATGCCAAGAGGGTTTTCATCTCTCTGAAGTAGGAATTCAGAATATTAAGCAGTACAGAGTGGGATTTATAAGGATTTTACCAGCCCACTTCTCCCATAATTTTCTCACTTGTTTTTCCTCAGTTTTGCTCCAGTGGATAGAAAATGAGGTATTTTGTTTTAAGTGAACCACAAGATGTTTAGGCTCTTCTGAGTTTTGCTAGCTAATCTATGAATATCTGATTAAGAACTGGATATTATAACTTCTGGAGTTATAATACAGCTGTGTCTCAGTGGCTAGGGAACTGGACTGGAACTCTGAAGACCTGGCATGAAATTCTGGCCCTATTGATGACAATTGGAGTTTTTCCATTCATTTGTATAAGGCCAGGATTTCATCACAGGTTCTGTTCATGGCTGTCATTGGCTTGAGAGCTGAACTTGGGCAAGTCATTTTACCTCTCTGGGCCTCCATTTCCCTTTCTGTAAAATGGAGGGTATGCCTTCAGATTTACAGGTGAAAAGTACTGTAGAAGAACATGGTGATACTTTATTTTTAGAGATGGATTGAAGATATAAAGTTGACATCATTCTGGGGTTGTTAAGATCCAGTGTTTTGGACCTGTCTCTTGATACAACACACCATATGATGGTATGAAGCTAATTATTCTGACCTACTGTGAAAGAAATATGCTGGGTGGAGTCCTGCTGTCACTTCCCATGAGACAGTCCGTCCCTGGCCATTATTTGGATCAAGGGAAGGGAGCAAGTAGCCTCCACTGGCAAAGGCCAGGCGCAAGAATAGAGGCAGTTGGGGAACTGTCGCCTCAGTGTGCACCTAGAAGAGGGACCATCTGGAGTTGGTTGGATCTAGAGAGGGGAGTGGGCTGCACTATCCTACAGAATAAATGCAGCCTATGTGCCTTATGCCCAACAGGGAAGTGGGTTTTGCTGCCTGAGGCACAGTCTCTCCTAGAGTTCCCACTGGCATAGCGTAGCTCCACATTACTCCCAATCCAAGTGTATACTTAAAGGCACAGTACAACCGACAGCCAGTATCCTCGGTTCGGTCTTGTAGGTGGATATTGTATCCAGGATATGATGGGACCCAGAAGATTCTAGAAATTGGAGGATAAGTCAACATTTAATGTCTTCTGTGGTCTGAGACTGGGTGGGTTCTGGCTGCCAGGAGCTTCATTGGAAGTTGTTATATGTGTGGCTTGGTCAAGGCTTGTGGAGGTGGAACAATCAAAAGAAGTCCATTCAGATGCATGTCTTGAGTGTCAGGATCATGAGGTTTCTGGCACCTGGAAATTAGGTTGGGAGTTGTGGGAGATCAGGAGGTGGAGCATGCTTGGGGAGAATATGAAGATTCCAAAAAACACAAAGGTCTGGTAGTTGTCCTGAAGAGGAGTAATTGAAAGTGTTTGGGCCATCAGATGGCAAAACCCATATCGTGTGGAACCTCAATATGTCTAACATTTGGGCTCTGAAACAGAATTCTGCGTATCACAATAAGCAGGGTACACATTGGTGGGGAATTTTAGCTCTGATACCTTCCTTCTTGCCGTGTTTCAGTTTATAATACTGTGAAAATGTAATAGGGCCATATTGAAATCTAAATAAGTATATCTCTCGGTTCCTAGCATCCTTCTGAAAGCATCTCTGATAGCTTCTTTTTAACTGCCTATTGGGGAAAAAGCAGTGTTCAGGGGAAAAATAAAACCCCCGTCAGATTATAATCCCAACACACTCTCTCACTGATTTATCTGAAATTGGAAAGAAATACAAATATTCCTAATACAAAGTAGCATAATTCATTTTAATTGATTAGTTATTTAAGAAACATCTGCAAATGTTTCTCTTCTTTTTTCCTCATCTCTACTTAGAGAGAATAAACATATGCAGTGCCTTTCTTGGATTTAGTTGGTTTGTTCCACAGATATCTATGCACAAGGAATTTCTCTGTTAAATTTAGAAGATTCTTTCATACAGTGAATGCCACAAATCAGAGAGCATGGTAGTGATTCTATGGTTTAATGTTTATGCACAAAATTGTATGAAAAGGAAAAGGGAAAGAAATAGGCTTGTCCACTTGTATTGCTTTTTTCAGCCTTTCTCTCTCTAATGCAGTTCTTTAACAATGTTTTTAGATCATTTTATTTATGTTGTCTATGTATCAAAGTTTTTAATGAGATGAGGATGCTCTAATGGGGAATATGGCTTTGCTTTTTCTAGTACTGCACCCACCAGCACATCTATTTCTTTATAATTGATTTTCAAGTTTATTTAAAATGTTTCACGAGGCGTAACCTATTGAAATGAGTCATCTTGTTTTCAGGAGTGTCCTGGGGATAACGGGTTTCTGTGCAATTTAGGTGTAAAAACTATTAAAATGTTAGCACTAAAATAACTATCCCTAAACATGTTGAAAATGGAGCTTGATTTTTTTTATTTAAAAGAACAGTTCTACTGATCATCAAATACACTCAGAGCTCATTATGTTTGCACTGTTGTAATTATCAACCCTTTTATGTCTTAGGACTTTCTTGAAGCTCTTTGGAAGGATATTTTGTTTTTGAAGCACAGCTGTTTATTTCACGCTGATACTGCTTCTGTACCTCGTAAAAGGAATTTGTGATTTCAGTGTTGTTGTTAGCTATGAAAAATACCAATGGCCACCATTTTTTATATTTCCACAAAGCCTTTAGAAGGAGCATATTAGATATCTCAAAGGGTTTTATCGAAGTGCTTCACAATACTGTGAATAATATGCAATTCAATATTACTTCTTTAATCATCATTAAGAAAATGGCTCTCTATATATGCCATGGCTCCTTTGTATGCTGCTGAAATCTTAAAATATTCCCAGATTCGGGATATCCTTACTCACACTGAGTAATGTCTTACTCTGCAAATAATCCCATTGAACTATTTGAGGAGAACGGTATTACTCTGTGTGGATAAGGGTATCAGAATCTGACCCAAAATGATTAGTAGGAATATAGTTCAATAAGGAGGAAGAGGGGTTTGTATGTGTGTGTAAAATAGGTGTTTCTTAATGTTTTCTTTTTACATACTTTACCCACAGTCAGTTTAAATGTGGACTTTTACAACAGCTCATTATAAAACTTGTCTGATCTCTAAAAGGTCTTTAGTCCATTAAAATTCACTGTGAAAAAAAATTACAAATGGAAATGATTCTACATAAGGATTCCTATATTTGGGCATTGCAGTTCCATAGGTGTTAGGAATGAAGGTTGATCTTCATAGCTGGGCAAGACACTCTTGCCTCTAGCATTCAGCTCCACACTGCACTAGCTCCATTAAAGATTCATGGCCTTGATTCAGGAAAACCTCCTTATTATGTACGTGCTTAACTTTAAGCACACTGAAGTCAGGAAAGAACATATATATATTTGGTTAAAATTAAACACCTGCTTAATTGCTTTCCTGAACTGGGCCTATATTTGGAAGAGCTGCATGCATCTTCAGTCATGTCAGGTGGACTCCACTGACCAGGCGTAAGGTCTCAAATGGTGTCAGTACCCAGGGGGAAAGACTCTTTATCTGCCAAAAAAGAGACTGTTCATAGTATTTTTTTAAAGCTCTTTTAAATATTTGAAATAGGCACATGGTCAGATGGAGAAGCACAGCCACACATACTGAAACATAACAAACATGCACAAAGTTTGAATATTTCTCCCAAATGGGGTCAAGCATATAATTAACGATTCACATGCTCAAGAAAGCAATTATCCTGGCCTTGACTGGTGCAGCTCTTCATGGACATAATGGAGCTGGCCAAAATGTTTCCGTTGCTTGGTTGAGTTTTCGGCAGCATAGTTCCAAATGGGAGTGGGCAGGTTTGCCATTTTTCTCTGATTCTGTACCATGAAAGGACAAGAACTTTTCTGCTGAACAAGGCTTACAGTAATTTATCTCACTTTTACCAGGCAGGTAAATAAAGTTTGAAAAGCAGATGTTGTTTAAGAGGACAGCTGTGTTGTGGCTGGGACAGACTTTAAACATCCAGTAGGCAATGTAATATATGTTTAAACTGTGCTTTGTAACAATATATTACAGATTTTTTTCATAACAAATGGAAAATAAATTCTGCAAGGTAGTGGCTTAAAAAAAGTACTTAACGGATTGCAGATGCCCTACTCCCTTTCATGTTTCCATAAAAATGTTAACTGTTTAGAAAATTAGTCAATGAACTATAACTTCCTGCCATAAAAGCATAAAATGGAATTGCTTAAACTGAATAATTGTGAACATAAATGACAAATGTTCCCTATCAAGTACATTCAAATGTGCCTAAAAAGATTATATTCTGATCAATTGCAGTGTCAAAATTATACACCTACAAGGTAGACAGAGCATAGATACATGAGGTTATTTTTTTGTTTGAGTCCCCATAGTTTGACTGAACATTAACTTAGGAATCAAATTGATCTGCACAAAAAAATTACAAAACGTTTTAGCAATGCCATATCATTTATATATGAGGCATTATACTGTAAGTCCTATATATTTCTAAAGTTGGAAGTGTCAACCAAGTTTTGTATTAAAATCTACCAAACTGAAAATAGTCCAGTGTGTCTCCCAAAGAGTGTTGTGATTACACACATAGACAAAATACTGGCTATAAAATAACCATTTCAATCACATATAAAGCCAGATAATGCCTTGGTCAACATGCAGAAAAGGGCCTTCTCCCCCTGCATAAAAGAGATGTGAAGCCACCACAGGCTCCAGGGAGAACACTCCATAGGCCTCAGGAGCCATGTATCTGGGACAACTATGGTCACAAGTATTTATACCACACTCATCAGTGGGATAGCCAAGTGCCTTACAGCATTAAATAGAATCATCCGCAGGATCTCATGGAGCCAGGGAGAGTGCTAGGAGTGATGACAAAGATGATATCTGACCTCCAAGGAGTCCATCTGACAGTTGAAATTTCATGTGGCAATCCTTTCTGTTGGGAAACCCTTTTCAAAGAAAAGTTTGGGGCAGCTGTAGGGAGGGGACATCTCTTGCGATCAACTTGCCATGGAGCAGCTTTGCCAGGGAACTGGGGGAGGCAAGAGACACTGGAGACTGGTGGAAGCATTGGTCTGTACACAGATGGCAGAGATCTTTCCATATCTCTAGGGCCCAATGAAGGTTGCGGGAGCTGAAATTGTCCCTGCTTCTACAGTATTGGGAGGAAATTTCAGATGATGAAGCTAGCATATTTTTCTCCCCCCAGAATCTTGGCAGTGACCTGGGCCACAATATTTAGTGGTCAAGTTGTTAGATGAGGGTTTCCCTGCAGCATTCCCTCCCTATCAGAATCTCAGCTGTGTTTGGAACTTGCACTATATTTTCAAAGATTCATGTACAGCAGCTGTTATATGGAGATAAACTACAGAATTTTTTATCTATGCAATGTTTTGTGGATTGACTACCAAGTAGGACAAGCAGAAAAGCAGTTTCTTTGGCTAGTGATTCTTACCCCTTGATATTGCATAGCGATAACGCTGTCAGAAGTTTTACCTGTATAAAATTTTCTCTAATGAGTAAAGAAACTGACTTGAAATGAATTGACCTATGCTATGTAGTAAACTCAACTACATTTGAAGAAACAAGAATTTACCAGTTTGGCCAAGCCAGCTATCAAACTGAAATCCTACAATACTGTATATGCTAAAAATGTTGTAACTCTGCTTCTTTCTTTGGGGGACCTAACCTCTTGGCAAGTGTACCCGTGACTTGATGGAAAGTCTGTTGGAGGGATCTCATGATCTTTCATCCACTTGTGCGTGTGGGTGTTTCTAATATAATACTTGTGAAAACATTAAATGAGATAATCTAGTCTGGAAGAAATTTTCCACTATTATGACTCTGACTTTCAACCATAACATAAATGTTTTTTGTAAGAGCATAGAAATTAGGGGAGAAGGCCCATTAGGTCATTTAGTCTCTTCTCCTGCTGCCAGGGTACAGTTGTTGTTTACAATATCATTTCTAGTGCTTTCAGATGAGTCCCTGTTTGGTTGGTGTTTGGTATTAATTCAAGTTGGAGAATAACTGAGGGTTTTTGTATATTTGGCAGTCTGAACCTTACAGTAATAACATGACAGTAAGAAAACAGACAATACAGAGTGCCTAGAATTACACATGCTTAAATCAGTTGTAGGGGCCTCGGGCACTGGTGTACCTCGGTCCCTCCTTTCTCTGCCTGTGGCACACAATAGTTTAGTCTCCTGAAGATTGTAATAATTTGGTCTAATTCTGGTTGTTGAGCTTGGTTAAGGGGTGGCTGGGTGATGTTTAGTGGCCTGTGATGTACAGGAGGTCACGCTAGATCATCTGGTGATCTCTTCTGGCATTAAACTCTATGAGTCTTATTCCAGATATGAGACATACAGTTGATTTAATATCAACTCAGAGCTGTTTTTGAGCTATGAAGACCTTGAAACCCTACAACAGTCACATAGGTCCCTCTAGGTGAGAAAGGGGTATTCAGATGGTTTCCACTACCCTGCTTATTCATAGAAATCCATAAACAAGGGAGAAATCCTGCCCACAGCTTTATCACATAGCAGGATGCAGCCCTTAGTGATGGGCAGTTCATCCATTTGTATCTCATCTTAATTACCACTTGGATTATGTAGGAAATAAACTTCCAAATACAAAATTCAAAAAACCAAATAACACACATCTAGTTATTCAGGAATTTGTGTTGAAAATATTAACCTCATCAGTAATTTTTCATTTTGTTTACTCTATAAAACTCAGCAACATGTGCAGTACAATAATAAGGATCTGGAGTGTGTGCCATCAGATTGACTGATTATTTATTGAGAGGGGAAACAGAAGTAGCAAAAACTAGATTTATATTTCAGAGACCCACTAAAAATAGGACCAGTTATGTAATCCCTGAAATAATGTGTCCAGGTAACAGAAGTGAATGGACTACATTCAGCCCTGATCTCAACTCAATCCTTCTCAACGGTCTCTCATTTTTTAGGCCTATCACTCATTTTATACCTCAAATTAACTAAGTCCCATGCTTTATATGTTGAAAATTATTGACGTCAGAAATAAAAAAAACACAGAACTGAGTGATTTACACTGAAGGGATTAATCTCACAGCATGTTAGCTTCCCTGCATGAATAACCTTTTTTGTTGTCTCATTTTTGGTCTTTCTTACACATTATGTCCCACATTTGAGACTTTGACAACTTCAGTGCATGATTCTGGATGAAAGGCTACCAAATTCATCTTTGGTGTAACTCCATTGAAGTCAGTGGAGTTACACCAAGGTTGAATTTGGTGCTCTTTTATTTTTCACGTAGAATTTGTTTTACATAAGTTAATTATATTACACACTATGTCCGATATTTTCAGACTTATAGTTCAGATCTTAGTTTTGGTGTAAATTGGTGACTTCATTGGTACTATACCAATTTATGCTAGTTGAAAATTTACCCCGTGTGTGCAATTGCAGTACTGCAGATGCAAATGTCCCTTTAGATGTCTAACAGACTGTTTGCATACATTGTTACTGAAATTTGCATACAAAAATTACTACAATTGCCTATGTAATTATGTACATGTGAAATTTTGAAAATGTGGCCTTGTGTGGTTAGCTTTATATTGGTTGGAACTATTTTTGTTGCTAGGTTGTGTGGAATATTAAAATGGAGTTGACTTGTAGGATTATTCATTGAATCCTCAGCATCTGGATTCTGGATTACTTGGTCGTTGAATTTTACATTTCACAAGTTGTATTGCTGCTTTTCATTAATTTAATGGTTAAATTAAGAACTATTTAAATGCTCCTGTGAGATTTTAAAGAAATTGGTGTAACTAAACTTCAAGAAGTCTTAATTATTTTATATGTTTTAACTGTAAAATATAAATCATTAGTTGTGTACACTTGAGAAAGTAGGCTATTTTTGGAATAAAGAGAGAAAAAATTGAAGCAAGTAGAATATAGTCAATCATTCTTTAAAAGATTAATCCCACATGTTGATTGACTGATGTCATCATCTTATCAGCAGTTCTAGTAACACAATAAAACTACTTTTCAACTTTTTCCAATTAAATGTAGCAGTTTTTACTTATTTATTTTTATTGAATCTCAGAGTAATGTAAAATAGATATCTGCTTGTTTAATAACTCTTTTTCTGCTGCTGATTTTCTTTGTATTTACAGTGACCGGTAATTAATGCACCACATTATTAGCATATTCCCATCTGGTTTTTCACCATCACCAGCTATCTCCTGTGACTGTGTGCATTTACATTGTTTAATCTTATCTCTCAGAAAATCAGGCATCTCCCCAGCCCCTTCTTCAATATGTAGATACATAATAATAGATGCTTAGTTTCTTTTCATTCTTGGGTTTAGAAAGAAATCCAGCAAAACCGTAAAAATGTTTTTTTAAAACCCAAAGTTATCATTTTTATGTGAAACATTTAAGTTCTTTAAATAGTTCCTAGCTGAAGTATAGGGACTTTTCCTATCAATCAATCTAGACATCTTAGGTACTTTTATAACCCCACTTTCATAGTTCTCACAATACTGATATCCCAATTTTACAGATGGGGTACAGAGACACAGACAGGTATGTCTACACTGGAGCTGGAATGTGTGAATTCTAGCTTGAGTAAACATACCCATGCTAGAGCTAGTCTACTGAAAATAGAAGTGTAGTCATGCTGATGGTAGCAGCCAGATGGGTTAACTGCCTGAATACATACCTAGGATCTTGGACAGGATTGTACCAGGGGCAACCAGCCTGTTGTGCCACTTCTACTTTTAGCATACTACCTCTATCTACTACCAGTGCAGGTTTGTCTACTCGAGCTGGAAATTAGACATACCCTACTGACTTGCTCACACTCATGCAGGAAGTCTGTGGCAGAGCAGGGAGCTGAACTTTGGTCTTCCCTGTCCTAGGCTAGTGCCCTAACCTCTGGATCATACTTCCTCTCCATGATATGATCATATAATCAAAGAGACACCATTTTTATTGGAGCATTGGATTGCAAATTGCACAGGTTCGAGGATGTGGTCTTGATGTAAACAAACAAAAGCAAAACTAGGCAAATACTTGCCAATATGAGTGTGAGATTTCATGACCCGCCTATACTATAAACAAATGTTGGGAAAAACAGGGTTCCCACCTTTTCAATGGTATAATGTATTCATTTCTTGCCTTGACAGGTTACAAAATACCTTATTATGTCATTCTGACTACTATCTTATTTTTTCACCATTTCAATTCCAACACAGATTTTGATAACTAATATCTTGTAAACAGCTGAAACTAGAATCCCACACTATAGCTCTGACTCAACAAAAATCCTTAAGTATGTGTTCAATATATTCTTAAATGCTTTGCTGAATTGGGGGCTATATTATCTGAAAGCTTGAAATATCCACTTTCTGGTTTTAAACGGCATAAACCTTTAAACATTAACCTCTAACTGAGGTTAGCCAAATTGTTGATTAGTGTACATGGATATTTTTGTGAGATATCTGCAGCCAAAATTTTGTTGACACTGAAATGTCATAAATCAAACATAATGTCATGTAATACAATCAGAATGACATAGTTTTCCAGAGCTAGTACCCTATTTTTAATTATTTTATAGCAATTAAAAATGTAGAAGGAAATTTGCAGACAAATATGCTGCCCTTAAAAGATTGCAATATAAATAGACAACAAATAGATGAAGGAAGGGCAGGAAGAATGGAACAGAAGGCAAGTTACTGAGCACTGAACTCAAAAAGAAAAAGAAACTTGTTAATTCCATTTTTTGTTTGCTTTTTTTCTTTTTCCTTTTGTCTATTTTGTTAATTTTTCCCTGTAGGCAGGACTAAATTTTTTTACAGGCCTTTTAGAAAGAACTGTGTGTTAAGGAAGCACTTTAAGGAGGAGAAGATAGATACATGGTGATTTAGGTTAAAGAGAGAGGATTCCAGGTATGGGAACTATAGAAAAAAAGGCACAGACACAAACAATGTGAGTGGGAGTGGAAATGAAGAGGCAGTGTCTGGGTAGAGTGAGCACAAAAGAGACAAAAGCAGAATATTGCCAGAGCCAGAAACACCACTACAAGTGCTTACAAGACCTGTATACTCTCCATATCCATTTATCCTGGACTGCTGATCAGAAAGAAACTAGTTATAACAGCTGGATCATGAATGTGCATCCCCTTTAAGGGCAGTAGGGAAAAAATTCTATCAGGCTTGACAACAAGAAATCTAAGGGGCAGACTTCTGAACATCCCTGATCTGCACTGCAGATCTGCGTAACATATTCTGCATTTTCTCTGTGTGTGGAATGAGTGCTGAATATGAAATAGAGATCACCTTATATGCATAAGAAATTCCAAGTGCAGATAGAGGGGGAGAATTTTGCTTCTTTAAGACAGACATTACTATTTTCCACTCCATGTTCATTTCATAGCTATTCTGGGAAAACCTCATATCAGTTATAAATCATAGGAAAGAGCTGCCCTTTTGGCCCATAAAGCCACTCTTTGAACATCCTATTCATCTTTCTTTCTTTCTTTCTTTTGAATATGAGTTGATTAAAAGATCAGTGAAATAATGAGGCAGAGATCCCCATCTGGTTCAGCCCACTACTACAAGAATTAGGTGTATACTGTATGGAGGATAATCAGAAATGTTCCCCCCTGAACATTTTTTTTAAAATAAAAGATAGTCCTTGATTGTGAGAAATGCTCTGGAACCTGCACTCCCAGAGGATTGGGCCCTAATTGTGTATGAGGCTAAACTATTATTGAACATATTTAAGTATGTGAGCAGACATTCCCTCACTGACGTTTAAAAGTTTTCTTACAGAACAATATGCCTTAACATTGTTGTGTCTTAATTCCCCTTCCCTGAGACTTGTACAGCTTTGTCACCAGGAATATAGCTCAGGCTCCTATGAAATTGAGTCTGCCTTCTTCAAATAGTTTGAGCACAATTGTCTTTTAGTAAAATAAACATGTCTCCATTATTTCTTAATGCTTTGCTTAACAACTTTAAGATTAGACCACATCTCAAATTCTCCCAATGGACAGCACTTAAGAAGTGAGTAATATTTCTGTCTGCCTTAGTCAAGTAATCCCAGATGTAAGTAATTTACAGGATGGCATTAGGGACTGTTACAAGAGACATATTGTAATATGTCACTGGAAATCAGGCTCCTTTTGAACGTTTGATCAACAGCCAGATGGAAGCTTTTATCACATTTATTTAATCTGAAATATACATAGTAATTATGCTGGACTTTTGATCTGAGCCCTTATTGCTGTCTCTAGAGAAGATAGGAAATGAATCTGTCAAACTTGTGTAGTTGTGGTCCTCTTGGTGGAATTCGAATATATTACAGCTATGAGTGTTGACATAGAGATCATCAGTACTGCTGAAAGTCAATGCACTCTGACAGGTTACAAATAAATAAATAAATCAAAGACTATATACAGCTTTTATTATTTTATGAATACAGAAAGCCTTTAGAAAACCAAATATCAATCTCATTCTTACGAACCCATGACCAATCAATGGTATTAAAAGCAAACATAGCCCTCTTCTAATAACTGGATGGTATTTAACTATAAGGCAACTGAAAACAACAAAACCTTAAAGTTCCCAGAGGAGGATTCCATAAAGTATATAATTATTAAATGAGGAAAATATTATGGTTTTCGTTAGCACAGATCTGGCATAAAGAATGGGTTGTATTAAATTAGACCACAGACACAGTGTTAAATGAATACAAGGTAGTTTTATTGCTTGGACAGAAACTCAATTAATGAATATTGCTGTTGTCCCAACAAATTTACATAGGATTTTATACCCTAATTAAAATGGTTATAAAAAAGAATTTAAAATGTTAATTGGGATTCTTATCCTCCTACCAGTAATTTATCACTCTTTTTCATTCCTTATTTTGCATTACACCAGAATGACCTCCACTAATCCTACTTTTAATATCTCTCATCTCAGTTAGTGAGGTGATGTTTGAACTCCATTGGATTGGTCACCAGCACCACCAACAGTGTTTTGCTAATCTCTTAACTGCACACAGATTAGTTGATGAATAGCGCCATTCGCTGCCAAAAGGTTAAACTTCATACTTGTTTGCACTTACTCATGCTAAATAGTACCTTATTCCAAGAGTAGGTCCATAGAAGCAATTTGAGCAAATAACAGAGTAAATTGCTGTTAAGCATGAGTAGGAGTATCATAATCTGGTCATAAGTGGTTGATGTCATCAGGGGTGTTTAATACCATTATAGACTTATAATTATTTTAATCTTATTAGTGAAAAATGATATGGAAATCACAAAATTAATTTACAATGGACTTTTGTTTTTAAAATCCTTCATGAACACCTTCAACCTAATGCCACTGGCTTTCTGGGTGACCTAGGGCAAGTAATTTCACATCCCTGTGCCCCAATTTCCCCATCTGTAAAATGGTACTGACTTCCTTTGTAAAGCACGTTGAGATACACTAATGAAAAGTGCTATATGAGATCTCCGTGGTAACAGTAGTGGCATCGTACCTCATAGAACTTGCTTTTCATCTCCCCTCCGCTCGTGCTCCCCAGGTCTTGTCTCTGCATTGTTGAGGTTAAAGCCTTCTTCTCTGCAGCTGTTGCCATTGGCAACAGCTGTCTGTATCTCTCCACTTCATGGAACTCTCTCACTTCCTCACCCACTTGAAAACATCTGTCTCCTTGCCTCTTCATCATGAACTTTTTCTACCTCAACTAGTATTTATTATTTTGGTCCTGCGGTTGTACTAATTAGCTCTGGAACACATTCTGGGATATACAGTTTGTTTGAAAAAGACTATAAAAAGAAGTTTTATTGAAGCATTTACACAGCTTTTCCAGTACACCTATTAAAATATTGGGAATTGCTCAAGGTTACCATTGCAGCTTTCTGAAATGTTTTGAATGACCTCTTAACAGTTTTACTTTCACAGCAATCTTTTATTACTGTTTTTATTTGTTGCTTCTTTCCTGGCACCGTTCTTTCTACACCAGTGTTACTTAGAGGTCAGTTCATCGTGCGTATAGGCATCTAACTCCCATGGACAGGGGAAGAATTTACACACACATACAAATGGATTGAAGACAGAACTGGTTGTTATTAGGTTGACTACACTTACTACAGCTACTGCTTCTGTCGTTCCCATCATTTCCTGTTGGGAATGCAGGATTCCTCCCACTCGTCTCAGGGAAAGGAGAGGAACAGGTACTAAGGAGAAAATCCCATTTATTAAAAGAAAGTTTAATTCATCAGCCTTACTTTTTCTTACATAATAGAATCCAGTACGTGACTTCTGTGGGCTTCCTGTTGTGGATTTTTGTTTGTTTTTGCTAATAGGCCAGTAACCAAATTTGAACCTGGTTATTCACTTTTTTTTTTTTTTTTCCTGCCATGGGGTAGTAAATATCTTGGCTCTCCAGAAAGACAAGAAAATTTAAACTCTATTAAAATCCTGGAAACATTGTTAAGAGGTCATTTGCCTATTTTTCTGCAGACCGTGGTATCTCATTGGGAGAAGCAGCTGCTAAGAGTTCTAATAGCTCCAGTCAGCTGCACTTTCCCCGCAGCCTTGTACAGTATTCTAAGTAGCCAGCTGGACAAGCTGCAAATATTTATTTAAAATCTAAATTGACTGCAATAACCTCTTTTGAAAACAGGATGAAAGCAAAAATTAATAATTTAACTGCAGATTTCAGTCATTTTTCTTCCAGCCAAAGTCTCAAATAGTAAGTGGCTCTGCTGAAGGGTTCAAATCCAATGTTGTTAATAGGAAAGCTGTGTCATGTGCTCTAATTAGTGATTCTGTTCCATCCAGGAAACTGGAGATTTTAGCTTACCATATCAAAAATATCTGTAACTATCTCTCTCTATAGGAATCTTTGTGTCATTTGAATAAATAGAATCCAGAGTCAGTGTGTAAGAATCTTTGAAAGAGTCCAAGTTCTACATCCCCTGCAGAAAAAGATGGTCTTTAGGAGACCGTGCCCTCCAAATGCATCAGAACTGTTCAACAATAAACTAGCACCAGTCTGTTCGGCTGCGGTGCTGGGCCTTTGAGAATGAAGAGATTGACACTCAACTGGCCCCAAGAATAGAACTTGGTCTGATATCTGGTTGTCCTGTGGATCCCTTATTGCACCACTAGTATATATACCGTATCCCTTGGCAGATGGCCACTACTGCCAAACATCTTCCCCACCTCAGCTGCGCCACAACCTTGGGTTCCCTATTTCAGCTTCTTCCTATTAACCCGTAAGGACGCTGCACAGAAGTCACCCATTGAATGCCTCTCATTGTCTCTACTGGAGCCAGTATCAAAAAGCATCCTGACTGGTTTCGGAAGAGGAGTAGTCCTCTTTCCCTCACTTTCACTTTCTTGCTAGGAAAGGACCTACCACTGGACCAAGAGTGGCAGCCCTGAGCTCTAGTCCACATCCAGCCTATGCCAGAGCTAGGCCCAGACCTCTCCACATGGCTTGCTGGGAGGCTGCTCAGCCACTGCTGTGACACAATCTCATCAGAGCCACTCCCAGCCCTCAGTTTTTCTACCCTTTTAGCAACCACCTGAGATATCTCTCCTAAAAAAACAGTGATAATGTTGCATGATGGGCTGCCCAGGATATTGAGTTACTGGGTGTCAATGCTCCAAAATGGAAGAGCTTCCTCAGATATCAGCAGAGGTTACTGTATTAAGGAGGCAAAAGACCCACTAGGCTGTCTCTGAAGTCAGATGATGAAAAGTGGACCTGCAGGCCATGTGAAAACTCTGAAAGAAGGAATGGGCTTGCCTGGTAATGGTGGGCTTCCAGTGGTGGTCTCCATAATAAGTCCTTCAGATATATACCAAGCTTTTGGATTCTAACCGACTCAAAATCAAGCTCACCCAAGAGTGAAAAAGGAATACATGACTATCATCCGCAAAAATGCACCCCTTTCAGCAATTGCTTCTCACATTGCTCATATTTTGGGTTCTGACCTTCTTCCTCACCTAGCGCAAAGAAATTAACTATGCATGAATAAGGTTGTGCAAGGAGAAAATGAAATTACCTGAATAATTAACATAATTTACACCAAAGCATGAAAAACACTTAGCAAATTCTCTGCTAAACCAATATGTGAATTCCAATAGTAAGGACCTAAAGTATTTTTGATAAATTGCACTCCTAGAAGATTGGCATCAGAACAGAAAGTACACCTTTACTTGTACATAGATCTGTAGTATTGTCATGTCTCAATCTAATATCTTGCTTCTTTTTGAGTGAGTCAATTTTTTTCCTAATGTAGGCATATTATATATGGAGGGAGGGACCAATGACATGGATTATATGCTGACAATAAGGGGAGAATCCCCCAAACCTTGACAGATGTGATTTTATAGCATCAACAATCAGTATGTTGAACAGGCCTCATAAAGGAAGAGGCATCAACAGAATCCAGTGTATTTAGAATGTATTGTTTTAAACAATTTGGTATTAAGATTATTGTTTAATCCCATCAAAGTGTAAAGAAAAAAGATGAAAAGCTGATCCTTGAAGGAACAAGGTCTATTCTGATTCAGACGTTCTTATTTTGAATATCACAGCATATGACTCATGTTTAACTATTTTGTGCTATCTCTTCAAAATCCTCTAGATATTTGAACGGGACAGACTACTCTAGAACTGTTGTGAGCAGAATTATAAATGTAATTGTATATCTGTAGTATCCACAAGAAATTAATACATAATTCCAATTCCATATTTATCTCCTTGGGCATATATATTTCATCAGGATAACATCATTAATAATTTTAATGGAAAATATGAAGATTCCATGAACACTGTTACATTTTTTGGCAGGCAGATTGTGAAGTATACACTTAGCTCACTACCCAGATTTACACACATCACACTAATTTTAATGGGAGTTAAAAATATAAATCCTCACAGTACTTTGAGATGTGAATATGCCCTGGTGGTTCTGTGCTGTAGAAGCAATTCCTGAAGCATTTTGACAGCAGCAGTAATTACATATGTAAGATAATAGATTGCCCCAAAGTGAATGCAAGTCTGTAATTCACTCAAGGGACTCTGTTCATGTCATGAACTGCAAAAGGATAGTGCATTACTCTGTAAGTATGATATATAGCATTTTAAAATATTATTGTTTAACATTCTTTCCTAGTTTATAGAATGCTTTCCAATTTGCAACCTTATTTTATGTTGGGTGGATTGTTATCTGAGATCAGGGAAGCCATGCTCACCCGAAAAGACATTTTTTTATGGGCAACTTCATTGAGGTATCAGAAGTTTTGTTATAGTATTGGTGGTACAGCATAAGTGGTTTGAGTAACGTATAGGTTATTGGATACAGTTTACTAAGAAAAGCACTCACAGGTTCAGATATGTAGTCTTGCTTTGCTGTGCCAATGATTAATACCTGCATCAAGGTAAGATGAAATTTTACCAATAGGTGCAACATAGTTTTTGTATATAACAAATGGTTAAAATGGCTCTCAAAAATCAAAAGAATCAGCATACAGAAACAGTAGAACCTCATTAATCCACAGTAATCCAAAGGAATCTAAGAATTTCCATACTGGATTAGGTCAGTCGTCCATCTAGCTAAATGCCCTGTGTTTGATGGTGGCTAGTAACCGAAGCTCAAGAGGAAGATGAAAAACCTCCATAGATGGCAGTGAAAGAATTACCTGACTCTAAAAGAAATGTCTTCCTAACTCCTGGTGATTAGATACTGGTTTATGTCCAGAATCATGAGGATGCTCTTTAATCCCTTGTAAAAAAACCTCCAACTTCTTATCCTGTCTAATTTAGCTGCCAGTAAATTAACCAGTTTTATGCTTCAGTGAGTGTCAAAGATAAACAGGTTACTCCTGGCCTAATGCAGGAATCACATCTTCTTCTGGCCCTAACGTAGCACTCACTGAAGCACTGGGACTATTGGTGGTCCCCTCCTACTCCCAACAGTGTTGCTCTTCTTTTGGCTATTGCTGAGAGGGAGCAGACCATAGCAGCTTTGTTACCAGAAGGAGTGAACAGGAACTTGCTAGCAATCTCAAGTAGGGTGGGAGAGGCCTTTAGAAAATGCCACAGGAGTCTTCCCTTTCCCTTCACTTAAGTGGAAGCGCTTGAGCTGCCACCACCTTGGTACTTTCCTTGGAATTCAGTCCAGTTGTGAGAAGCAAGGAAAAATAGCCAAGGGCTCCTTCTTGGTCAGGGAAAAGATAGCCCAACTTCTTTCCCGTCCCTTCAAGATTGGGAGGGAATAGAGTTGGGTGTAATCTTCAGTTAGCAAAGAGAATCTAGTGTTCATTTTTACTCATTCTCCACAGCTGGCTTGAATGTCATTGGTAATAGCAGCTCTCTTAGGTGGGGAAGAGGTGGGAGAGTCAGATGCTATGGGTTTTCAAAGGGTCTTCCTCATTTCCCTGAAGGCCCCCCCAGCCAGTTCTTCCCACAGAGCTCACAGCAGTAGCTGTAGCAACGTGGCCCCACATCCTCTCAGCAACAGGAGGAGAAGCAGCTGGGAGTAGAGAACATGACAGTAAATGGAGAAGCCATATCTCAGGATTCATTAACTGTTGGGAGCAGAGTCAGGGAGTGATGATAACTTCCACAACTGTAGACCTCATGGCTCTGTGTGTCAGAAAAACTGGAAATTGTTTTCAATGTGGGTTAGCAGTTTACAGAAACACAGGAAAGCAAGATTCTTCTCTAAAACAACCCATCTTTTAAGAGAATAACTCCTATTCAAGAGCAGAGAAATTATCTGGATCAGTCTCATGTTTATTCCATTAGAGTGTTGGTCTGGAGTTCTTTGTGAAAGCATGAGAAGGGGTGTAAACACAGCACTCAAAAGAACCCCAGTGCCAGAGCATATTATGGAATGTTAAAAATGCTTCTGTGGATCTCGACCCATGCCTGATACAGCAAAAGATTCTATTCAAAATGTACAGGATATCACAGAAGTTATACAAGATGGGAGTCTTGTTGTCTGATTTTGTTGGTGCTGTAATAAACAAAAAAAAGGAACTCTGATGCATGTGCTATGGGACTACCCCACCGTCATGCAGCTGTGGAAAGAGGTGGATATGAGTGAAAATAGAAGTTGGTTTCTGCAACCAAACCTCAGCTGAAAATTTTATCCTCAGTAATGTATCTGCTATGCTAACTCCACCACAAAGACTTTGATTGCTGAGGGTAGCAATGATTACCAAACACATGAATTACGAAGATGGAGTAGGCTTATGCCCATAATAAAGCCATGGTAGTTGGTAGCAAAAGAAAGACTATCTTATGGCTGTAGAAAGCAATAATATAAATTTGAAGTAATTGAACCCTGGTTCTTGATACATTTGGATAAAGAATGCTGAGATAGCTCAAATAGTGCCACATTTTTGTTCCACCTCACCTCTCTGCTTTTTCCCCCCATCTTCCCGCTCCCTTTCCCTTTTTTGCCTGTTTGTCTATGGCTTTATTATTATTTATATTATTGTTACCCTCACCCTAACATGATATGTTTATGTAATTTGGCTGACTTTCTATGTTCTGGTCTTGCAGCTTTGACAAGCTGTAACTGTGCAATTGCAAAATTTTATTGGCTACCTGTGAAATAAGTAGATTTTGGGAACACATACAAGCTGTAGGTCTTTTATCTTTTTGTATTTGTTATTGTTTCATAATGAAAATTAATTTAAAAACATCATACAAAAGCCAAACAAGAGGGTCACACTTCCTAAACATTATTAGCAGCTTTTCCCACTCAGCTTTTATTGATTTGTCCTCTTTTCTGTGTTAATGATATTTCCATATTATTCTGTTGCAAGACATCTATTTGCACACTATTTGTGAAGGGAAACGTCCTTGAAGCAATGTGTACGGACTGATTACTACAGAGCGAGCATGTGAATATCATAATCCTCAGTCTTGAGAGAATTACTATTAGTTTGTGACTGAGGCATTTTTCATTTAAAAAAAAAAAGAGAGAGAGAAATGCTACTATGATAATACTGTAGGATTGACTTTTTTTAACCCCTCTCTAGCATATTTCAGATGAATCAACACTTGAATGTTACCAGTTCATTGTTCAAAAGGGGGAATTACTGACCTCTAAACAGTATCATTTTCCATGATTGCCCCTTTGGAGCCTTCTGTAATGCACCAGGCTCACTAATAGATAAATGACCAGCAGCATAAAAAGATTAAATCTGACAACAATCCCCTCATTTTGTGCAGTGAGTGAAATGAAATTGCTACTATATTGTTAAATCTATTAGAGTTTACTAACTTCAATGTTAAATGCCTATCTATAGTACATTCACAAATCAACACTTGAGAGTGAACGATGATCTTTAAGGATACGTGATATGTTTATCTGACCAAATTCCTGCGGACTCAGCCATCTGCAGAGAAATTTGGAAAGTCTACACTTTATCTCCTTTTTTATTTCTAGTGCAATAGGATAGGAATGACAGGAGAATATATAAGGGATCCCCACTGAGACTCAGTCATATAAATTATGTATCATGCAGACAATATTCTGCTGATGCTATCTGATCCCCAATTCTCAATTCCTTGTTTTTACTCCTATAAATAGCTATGGCCAGATTTCAGTTGTAAAACAACTGGGACGAAACCAGAAACCTTTCCCATTTAATAACCTCTACCAAGGAAGAATAAGGTAATATTTTTCATAACTGTAATGTCCTCAGGGCTTTAACGATCTGGGAATACATGCAATCCTATGCTGTTGATAAGATACTGGCAGTAAAAGGGGGAATAAGCACCTTGAATATTAAAGAGGGAAATGCCCTATTTTCAGAATGATCATTATAAATGTGTTGCTGTGCATTCTCATGTCAATTCTTATCTGATCAGGACAGCTTTTGTTTTCTGTTTTTTCCCCTAGATCCAAATGCTGCGGCTGGACAGACTGGACCTGACCATGCTCTCATAGGAGGAATAGTGGCTGTAGTTGTCTTTGTCACGTTATGTTCTATAATTCTGCTTGGACGATATCTGGCAAGACATAAAGGTAGGACAGATTTAATTGAAGTGTAGTCACCTTTTGCAGCAATACTTCCTCATGATTAGCTTCACCCTCAAACACTCCGCCCCCACCATCCCCACCCAATTTAGTTGCCCAGGAAAGCAAAGTAGCATCATCTGTTTTTCAGTGAAGTCCTGATTTTTACCCACTTTTACAGTTGGATTAACTGAAGCAAAAGGATGTCCAGCAACCTGCCCAAGGTCATGTAGTGAATTAGTGGCTTAAGGAAATTTAGAAGCAGGAATGCTCCTAGGTTCTAGCTCTTTACTCTAAGTACTCAGTCACATGTTCTCATGATTGTAACTATTCTATTAGCTCAGCAGACCATATATGGTTAGTGAATGAATATTTAACTACCAGAAATCCATGATAAAACTTTAAATACACATTTAATAAATTATGTAAAGTACTGGGCTGAAATCCTGGTCCCACTGAAGTTAGCATGAGTTTTGCTATTGCCTCTAGTGGAGCCAGGATTTCACTCCCGGGGTAAAATTTTGAAGTCCTGCCTCAGTTTTTACACTATGCATACTGAAGGGAAAACTCCTTTTAAAGTCAGTGGAGAGGGAGGAAGGTAGCCTGAGAAGGATCTGAGTAAAACAGAATACAGATTTTAGAATTTGACCCAGGTGATTAAAAATACAAAACCATTTATTAAGGCTTAATGTCTGAATGGCTTTTAGTGTAGTTGTTAACATTAGTTTACTCCCTGCTCCAAAAAATATTACTGTTATTCAGTCTAGTTCTAAATAGATAGGCATGTAGTTAGTCAATACAAACTAATATATATATATATTAATGTGAGTGGAGCTGTGTGAAAAATTATGCATTTCTAATGAATCTGGTGAAAAAGTGGCACCTTTACACTTCCTGGCTGAAAACAAATGAGTCCCAAGCCAATGTAAATATCACTTTTCACAAAGCAAAAACTAGCTCTTGCATACAGCTCTATTAATATTCTGCTCTTATATTACTTGGCATAGCAAGGTCTGTGGCAATGTAAAGTGAATGGGTTAACTTAATGCAGCTATATCAGTTTGCACTTCTATGGAAACTTAATTATCCTAGTTTGTGGAATTAAAGCACAGAGAAAAAAAAAAGGCCTACATCAATGTGAGAGTACAAAAATAATTAGAAACCATTTTTCAAAAATATGTGTTTAATGAAATCTAAGCCATTCAAAGTTAATTTTTGTATACTCCTAAATATACCATATAATACACAGTAATATAATTTAAAGTATTATGTTAAAATATTTGTATACTTCATGCCACCAGAGATAGAAGAATACAGTTTTGAATGTGCTGTACCTTTTTGGTCCATGGATATGTGCATGTGTGACAAGTATTATGGATCATAATTACTACTTTCCCAAATTAGAATGTTGTATGTACTAGTATAGTTAGTGCTAAAATTGTGTATGGAGTTCTGTTCTGCATCATTCCATTCATTAAATCAGTTAGATCTTTGTTACAGATCTACTATCCATAAAACAAGCTAAAGTAGAATTACTAATTCTTTTTATTGTACTGATTCCCATAGGAACTTATTTAACAAATGAAGCTAAAGGAGCTGAAGATGCACCTGATGCTGACACAGCCATTATCAATGCAGAAGGCAGCCAAGTCAATGCAGAGGAGAAAAAGGAGTATTTCATTTAGTTGCAGACCTAGATTCTCTGAGTTTTAGTTATCAGGATGACTGCTGGAGAAAACTGGCTATCATCTTTCAGAATCCATTTCTGTCATCATCTGCAAACTTTATTAAGTTACATACTGCTATAAGTAGCCAGTTTATGCCAACATTCAGTTGTTGACAGCATCATTCTTTAATTACAGTACTATCCACAATGCAGGACATTTTTTATTGCCTAAAATTCATATCCATTGCTCTCTTAACATACAGTGCTTGAATATACAGCCTTAACAATCTTAATCTTCATTTGAAATCATGTTATTGAGTTTTCTACCTTTTTAAATGTTATACAGCTTTCTTCTTTCACCATGGTCCCTATTAGTATGTCATTGGATGATTTTCATAACAAATACTATTAGGTAAGGAACTAATGTACTTACGTAAAAACATTAAATCTAAGATTAGAGGTTTACAAAAAGTGTTTTATACATGTCTAGTTCAAAGGCAACCTGTTTTTGAAGCATAAGCCCTAGGGAACACAAACTGAAAACATTATAGTATAGTTTCTTGTGTGCCTGGATTTGGTGGAAAAGGAGTATCAATACACTGTAAAAAATGGTACTTTGATACTAATTCCATGCTTGGGTAGTAATTACATCATACTGTGTATCTATACTGATTCTGCAGTTAGATAATGGTAGCTTCATTCTGAAACAAATTTATTCAGCCCTTTTACTGCTTTTTGGGATCACAAGATTAGATTTAGTTTCTGTAATTTCAGTTTTTATAATTTATTTACTTCATATGGACTCACCTGCCTACTCAGATTTGAAGTGTTCACCGGGCACATTGCAAGGCATTTTCCTATCTGTATATAGTGCATATAATAAATCCAATTAAACATTATTTGATACATATTTAACTTTTTTGGCTGTAGCTAAGTCAGTCACAAGTAAACATTTTCTAATGTCCATTATATCCCTTTAGATATGACTTAAATCAATATTCTGAATAGATGACATGTATTAGTATTTTTTGTCTGTATGTCCTAGCACTGTTCAGCAGCAAACTTTTCTAGTTCTTGTTACTTTTTCTTTGTTATACAATGGAAGCACAATGTTATATGGAAAGATAGTTTTAAGCTAACAACCAGTGCACAGCCTCAGGTTTTGAATTACAACCACGTTTGATTAATATCCTTAAATATACTGTTATGTTGCTAAATTCTCAGTTTTTAATTTGGCAGTTCCACAGCTGCTTATCTATGTTGGTTTGCCAAAAAAGAAAAAAAAAAAGAAAAAAAAAGTTAAATGATATATGTTTTGTGTATACGGTAAATGGACTAATTCTTTATATTAAATTCCTGTCTATGCATTTTGTGAAGTACAAACTTATGTCACAGTGAATGATAGAGAATTTCTGCCAATGCTTTTAGCTCCACGGTGAAAGTCTCTCTTAAAGTCTCATGTTCTTAAATATAACAACAAAACACTATAAGCCCAATGGCTTATTTCCTCTTCCACTGAAATAAAAACGGTGCCAGTTCAGCTATGGGTGGTAATCTATGCCGGAGAATAAAAATCTGTATAGTTTGGAGTTCATCTCCCTCTCCCAAGTGTTGCACCTTTGAAAAATAATATTTCTATAGGGTTGCTATACTTGTGAAGTCTAAAAGCATGATGGCCTATTGTAAAGGATTATCTCCTGGGACTTTTTTTTGTTGGGCGGGAGGGAGAATCTGAATATATCAGGTATTAAGATAAAATGAAAGACAAAGGTGCTGCATCAGATTATTTATCAGAAGAGTATAAGCCTGCTAAGGACACTATTATAGTATTTTAATTGTTTTCTTTCTTTTTTTGTTGAAACATTGATCTTGTTAATTTCTAAGAAAAAGAGGGTGATGGATCAAGCAGCACTTTTTCAAAATATACAGAACATAAATAATATGATGTGGTTGAGTGTTAACATAATAAATCATATACAGTATGACATTTTAAAGAAATAAGTCTGCATTGATGTGATTGCATGCTTGTTTTTACAGTTCACTCCATACCATCTGTGGAAAAATGCAATAATATGTTAATATAGTATGGTAGTTTGAGAGAACCAGGTAGGTGCTACTAGACACATTGAAACTAGTATAGGTTTTCAAGATATTCATGTCTTTCAAAGCATATACTTTTAAAAGGTTGGCAAAGGAAATCATTTAGTTTAGTACTAGAACGGAAGGGTTCTTGTCACAACAGTAAATTGCATTAACTGCATTACAATACTGCATATCTCAGTCTGATTTCAGAACTTAGGTCTTGATCCAACAAATCACTTGAGCACATACTTAACTTAAGCACGTGGTAAGTTCCATCTACGTCAAAGGAGCTACTCATATTTAAAAAGTAAGTGTTTTACTGGATCAAGGCTTTATTTACTGAAGTAGAACTGTTCATCAATGCTGATTTTACATCTTTATACATTATATCTAAATTTCACTTTGCTTGAATTGTAGAATTATTGCTTAAATCATTACTTATCATGATGTCAAGTGAGACCTTCAAATGTTAGAGCATCTGTAGATGTGACTACTCAAAGCCGTCTTGTCAGTGTAGTGTAAAAACAGCATTGAAACTTTGCAAAACCAGAAATAAATTGGACTGTTAAATTACATTGGTTGGTTTTTAGTTAAAACTTTTTTAATGTGTGCTCATTTTCAATAGATTTCTGATTTTCCACTGTCTTCCATCTTGTGATTTCATTTACATTGTACAAAGTGGGTGTAAAAACACTACAACTAGTGTACATGAATTGAGAATTCTTACTGGGTAGTTCTTTACACCCATCTATATCCACAGGTTCAAATGACTTCACTGGGTGTAAGGTAATGAAATGCCAGGCCCTTTGTAAACAACATCATGGCTCACTTGAGCTAAATATAGTATTCAACAGGTAAAAATACATTGTCTGTCTCCTTTATACAAAAAGATCCCAAATATTGAATCCATTATAGTCTCAAGAAATCTGATAAATATGTAAAATGAAAGCTCCGAATGGGAACCATGTTAGTTAGAATGTTAGTAACATCCATACTTACAAACACATGCAATGTAATTTACTCAAGACAAGGTAGCTAATTACTGCCACTTTACAATGTCCATTGATTATTTTTAACTTTCAAATGTAAAAAAAATGGGTTTTTTTTGTTTGTTTGTTTGTTTTTTTTTTTTTTAATGCTTTGAAAATATAATCAATTACTTAAACAGGAATGTGGCATCTTAAGCAAATGGGTGCATCTTTCCTTTCTGTTTAGTATCATCAGAGGATCCAAGAAGCAGTTTAAGGAAACTGATATTTAAGTTGAAGCTAAGAATTTAAGCTAGAACACTTAAAAATGTCTTCACATTTCTTGCACTGAGACTTCCTCTATAAAGAATACATGAATAAAACCAACTTTTCTAAATAATACATGGAAGTTAATGTGTATTTTCATTATAGCATAATATATATATAACAATCTCAATGAAAAGAAAGGACAGGATCATCTGTAATTATGTAATTCAATTGATTGTAAACAGCACTGAAGTTACCATGTACGCACATGTACAGTAGCTGTTTTGACAGTTACAGTGTAGTTACATGTACTTCCATGTAACATAGCAGTTATAGTGTAATTTAGTGCCACTTATTGTAAAGTGTTACCAAAAGGAAAATGGAACTCTTACCTTTACTAATCTGTTCAAACTAAAGGTAAGTTTATTAAATTAACACCATGAATCTGACATTCCATTTCTTCATAAAGGAGGTGATGTAAAACTTCATGTTCATACCACAGCTTTTCCCACCACCTGCCTAGATTACTACAAGTGTCCAATCTCCTCACTCTTAAGAAGTGGCAATCTGTGATGAACATACCAAAAACAAAAAAAACCAACAACAAAAAATTCAGCTACTTCAACTTCAGTTGAATCAACTGCTAATATAAACAACCGAGTAATGCTTTTTATTAAGTGGCACAAAGTACACACTAAAAACTATGCAAAAATATAGGTAACTACAGTGTACTTACATGTAAGTATCTTGTACTTCCTGTGTATGGATAGTGGAAACCCATGTAATTATAATATGCATTTTGATTATTTTAAAAGAGAGGAGGAAAAACTATACCAGTGAAAATAATTAACTTTAAAAAGTACACACACGCAATAGTCATGCTTAATGCAATATGCTTAATTCCTCTATTTGCAATGATATTTAATTTATAATAATGTAGCTCTATCTCCTTCCCCCACTAGTTCTATCTCCCTTCTATTACTATTTAGGTCCCATTTGACTCCATTGAAACACTCTTATGGCAAAGTAAGATTTCAACCCTGCTAATGGCTTCACTAACAGCATACTGCAAGTTTGGCAACACTGTTCAGTAATCTCTTTTTGACTCAATAGCACAAGGTTGTTCTGTTTTTCCTTCTTGAGGGAATCTAGCATGCTACAATATTGAAATGTATTTCCATATGCCCTGGTATTTTTAGCTTGAACAGCAGAGAGAGAGAAAGAAATGAAGAACTGCATTATCCCGACCTCTATTTTGTTGAACCACCTCACCTGGAATTTTCACTATTTCTTTCACAATTTTATCAAGTAATCTTACATTGTGAGTACAAACTGCTTCTGTCAAAGTACAGAGGATGTGTTTAGTGATAAAATTAACTTTTTCTAAACATAAAATTTTATATCACTGATCTTCTCGCCTTTTTCCGTCATACCATTCCAAAAAGTAATGCACTGAAAGTAGTGAGAGAAGATGAAATAGCAGAAGAAGAAACAGAATATTGTTAAATGTAATATTGTGAAACTTTAGTGAGTGCCATTTCCTATATTGCTCTGTTTGCACATAATATTATGATTATAGGTATATTTAACAACTGCTGTTAGATGAAATGTAAGAATTGAAAACATAGGGTTAAACTACCTCTCACTTTAAATACTGGCTATGAAGTGTCTATATGCATTTTTAAAAATATTACTGTCTTAGATTTAGCCTCTGAAAGGGATAATTGTAAGTTTTTATGTTGATACTGAAAATAACGTGGCTGTATTCCTGGATCTTTATGTAATTTCCTCTATCCCTCAACTCCAATCTTTACTATCTTCTGATGTAGGTAGTCCCACTGGATAATATTGTGGATATAGGACCACATCCTCAGCTGCTATATCTCAGTGTTGCTCTATTGCCTTCAGTGTAGGCTGATTTACATTGGCTTGAAGATGCATCCCAGACAGTTTAAAACCACACTATTATACCATACCAATATCTATCAAATATGGAGAATAATACTGTACAATTCAATTGTAACACAATTACTTTCACTAACAAAGAATGCAGGATTGTAATGTCAATTCTAAAACCATATGTAAGTTTTTGCATTATATACTATCAAGATATTCTAACTTGACATTTATTTAAACACAATATCTCCAGTGCATATTTAGAATACAAATATTGAATCCATGGGATTGCAGTAAAGTGTGTTGCAAAAGAAATCAGAAAAATGTACCAACAACAGATTATTTCTGAAACTATTTTCAAGACCAGGATTTCCTACATGATAGTTCTAAAAACCCCTGATCTAACTACCACTAAAATCAAAGGGAGTCATCTGACTTACTTTAGTGGAAGTTAGTTCAGACCCACAAAGCTATTCAAGTATCATACCAATATACTGCATTTGGAGCAATTAAGAAGGAGGTTGGGGTGTGTGTTTGGGTGTGTGCACATATATGCATGTGTGTGTGCACGTGTGTGCAAACATGGTTTTATGCCATTCCAATCCATGGCCCTTCTAAATTATACATACTGCCATTGCCGCCCCTCCCCCTCCCCCTCCAGGGGGTTGTACTGTTAGTTAGGAATTACCAGTGCCCAGTCATGCCCATTTTTCTGAACAATGCCTTCTGCACTGGGGGCAAGAAGAGGAGTGGCGTAGGACCTGATATGACTGTACAGCACCTGGGGCTTCCCTAACACAATGAAGAAAAGTTCTCAAGTAGCTGGTGAAAGTAGATTAATCGTTTCTGAGTGTTACCAAGGATCTGCCCTCCCATTTTATATGAGTAAGTGAATTAAGGTTCTGCTGTGTTAAAAGGAGCAACTGCTGAGGTGGAAGAAAGACTCTCCTTTCCAATGAATGGTTTATGTTATTACAAAGGAAAAGTTAAAGAAATTTTTTAAGATTTCAGGTGCAAAAGCTAAATCTGCCAGGGGTCAGCACTTAAGCACTTTTCCTCCAGGGTCAAAGCCAGCAGTGTTAGCTGTATAAGCACTGATCGCTCATCTCAGCATAAACTACCTACAGGCTTATCCTGCCCTTATACGCACTACTGAAAAATGCTGATGCTGTTTCCTTTTAAATTATTAGCTTTTTCCCTTGTTGTTTTACTTCTTGTAATGCAAATTATAGGAGGGTTTTCATACGAAACGCAACAAAACCCATTTTTAAGGTAAATTCTGTTTTATAAATGTTGATGTTGGTTCCAAAGAGGAGAAACATTTCAGATATTTGGGCTGGGCTATTGGCCCCTTTCCTCTTCCTTTCTGCAGTATATTGGATAATGTTAGTTACTACACAAGTGAGCATATTAAGTCCTCATTTAAGTGTACTAGATTTTCCCATGTACCTATATTGTTTCCTTAGAGAGAAAGAGAGACACAAAAGGCAGATTTAAAATCATCTGCCTTTATATGCTGAATATAGCTAAATAGTGAACAAAGTGTTTGAGATTTGGATTCATGGACTACTGGATTCATACATACTGCTCTCAAAATTCTTAATGCAGCATTTCTACTGATTTCAACAGGATTAGGCTCAAATCCTTAATCCAAATGTTTGAGCTGATTTTAAATTCTTTTCTAAGGGCACCAATTCCAAACTCTATTCCTTTATGTTTAGCTTAGATATTTTATAACAACAAAACACTTTCAGTAGTGCAGGAAGTTTGCTAGAATACATAAGGAAAATTTGTGAAAAGATATCTACTATTTCCATCGATACACTATAGAACAGTAATCTCACAGGAACTACAGTATATTATGTTATTAGACTTGCAATTCATGGCATTTGGAAGGATAAGTTTCTGTAAAAAATAAATATAAAAACCATGCTGTAAGTAATATCGACTGGAATTAAGCATATTGCACTGACTATGGAAATACAGTTACCTAAACTAATTTGCTTAACAATTGTAAGTGAACAAAATGCATATTGTAATGTTAGGTACATGACACTTGCATGTTGCTCTGCCTATATACTTACAAAGTATTCAATGTGTACTTAGTGGCGCTTAAGAAATGTCATGTACAATTCTTATAAACATTCTTACAGGGTTCCCATTTGCACTTCATCTTTCAGTAAAGTCTTGTCAGAAAAATGTCTGATGAATATTATTGAAAAAAATAAAATTTCAATTTTAGTTATTTGTTGGACACTACTGAATTGTCTATTCATTTAATACATTTTCTGATGCATGCCAATTTGGCAGTGAAGTTGACTTAGACATGCGGCTGTTCAGGCAGACTATTCACAGATCTGATTTTTCCTTTTTTAGCAGAGGAACTATTGACGTTACTATACATCGAAATAATATTGCTAATATTACAGAACAATTATTTAAAGAAAGAATCAGTGATAATCTGTACAATACTAGTGCATCAATCAGGAGTAAAAATCCCATAATTTTGTATAACCTTTTATAGTCTATATACCATGTATTAATACACATTATCCAGTTCCTTTTCACAACCACGCATGGAGCATAACTTTTGGATATTATCCTCAGCAGCAGATATTCATCCCTGGTTAGAGGTCAAGTGGCAAGAGTATTCAACACATTCAACACTTAAGAAGCACTTGAACCTTCAAAATTAGGTTTTTGTAGGATTTAAGTAGCGTGTAGGCCTTGCGCTGGGCCAAGAGATTGATAGGACTCATGCAAGGCTTTCCAATGCAGGCAGGCCAGATGAGACACCACAGGATTCATATTTATATGGAAGGGATGAATCACAGCTGCAGAGAGAGGACAGAAATGACCTTTACGCCTTCTTCACTGGAGATATCTCTGTGCCATTAAACATCCTCCGATGACAGAATCCATCCATGACTCGGCTGATCTGCTGGCCAAAACCCAGCACAGATTGCAGCCTGAAGTTCCACTGAAGCCAATGGGCATTTCATCTGAGTAAGGTGCAGATCATGAGATTGTGGTTCAATACATATAATTGCTGCATGAACAAATTGATATTTATAAGGATGGTGGGTCTTTTGTTCTTCCCTTTAAGATGTATTTTGGGTTAATTGGGTGTTTATACCATCATTTATTGTAGTTCACTTTTTAAGAATTCTGACTTATTTTACTATTTCTATTTATTAAACAAAACTACCTTACCTTAAGTCACGTGAAATGTGCAGATGCAATGCTTTCTAAATATAAAACTAGAATAATAAAAATATAGATGAACCATTGCATGGTATTCCAAGTGGCATTTAAGGTAACATCCCCAAAAATTATGGTCAAAACATGAGATGAAAATCTGTAGTGTATATTGGAAATTGGAATATTATGCAATGCAACAATATTTCATAAATGCATTGTTTTTCTACTTCTGTCTTCCAAACAATATCACTTGCTATTTTTCCATTCATGAGTTATGAATCCAGAGTTGCCCATAGTATAATTGCAGACAGTCTTTTTTTACCATATAAAATATATCTTGTACAACGATCAACTAAACCTGGAAAGTTGCCAGTAATGTTTATTGTGAAACAAATATCCCTTAATTCTAATTCCTCATATTTTGAGAGTGTGCATGTATGTGTATATAAACTCTGCGTGGCTAGGACGCAGCACAACAACATATGTAATTAGGTAGAACTTAAATTACATTTTGTGATTCGACTTAGTTGGGCAAAGTAAATGAAAATGTAAATAATTTAACATCAAATATTTTTTCTTTGACCCATGTATAGTGTTCTACATGGAATTCATTATGTTCATGGTCTTGAGAAATTTGAGGACCCAGAAGCCCCTGAAATTAAGTAAAGTTCCAGTGTGTCACGTTTATAGACAACATTACCTTGCTCTTCCTTCTATATCTGCATGTACCTCAAAAATGTTTCCCAAGAAAGTTAGGCACAATCCTGCAAAGCCTTACACAGGCACTTAGAGTTATGGAAGAGTGGGAGACTTTGCAGAATCAGGGCCTTAATTTCTATCCTGAAGGATCTTCAAGAATAGACTCTGAACTTTTCAGTGATTGTTTCTTTTACAGTACCTTATTTCTTTTACCGCACCTTAATATTGAAGCTTTACAAAAGATGACATGCCTTTTGTTTTTGTTGCAACAGGCCTTTCCTCTACTGAGAAATATTTCTTCTTCCAGAGGATTCTTTGAAAGATGACACAAGTTATTTTTTTCTTAGTGCATTGACTAGGCTTTTTTTAGAAAAGACTGCAAAGGCTTTATAGATTCCATATTTTCTGTTTGTAACAAGTATCACAATAATTCTCACGTACTGACATAACCAAAATGGCCTGGCTATTGTTCAAAATGAGCTGAAGTTACATATACGTGGCCTCAAAGAGACTAGTGATGCCACAGACAAAACTTATTAGGACTCAGGGCTAGCCATATCCAGTTTGGCTATTGACATATAGTATAAGAGCCTACATTTTTTAATCTGTTTTCTCCTAAAATGCAAGGAGGCCCTAGCAATGGGAAACAAAGCCATGGGCAAAAACAACAATTCACAGGCTTCCAGTGAAAGTGACAACTGGGAGTTGTTTTCATGCCAAGCACCCCAAGAGTATCCCTCCTTTGTAACCCAGCCCAGCACCCTCATTAGTGTGATTTCTCTAAAATCTATGGCTTTAGCTATTGGTGGCAGAACCCATTTCCCACCCTCCTCAACAATCCCTACTGAAGTTGTGTTTAATTATCTTCCAGTGTAGCTCTCTGTACCATTGGACCAATTGTGACAAAAAGATATTACAAAGGGATATTACCTTAATTTTATTAAAAATCCTTCTCCTCTCCTGATATTTTGCAAATGCTCCCACAAGCACAAATTTTGAGAAAATCCAAAGCCTTGAGCTAAAACATATTGGCTGCTTAATCTAGAGGAACAGATAGCAGAATATCAGGAAGTAAAGAGTTTTTATCACCATTAACTTTTAGTGCTGGAATAGTTTTCTTAGTGATTCTCAACAATTCTATCATTACTCACCAAGAAAAATGAGACTATTTTCACATCAGCATGCAGCTACAGAAAGTCAATTGATGGAATAGGATTACCCAGAAACACTCTCAAACTGCCTGTAGTGAAAGATAGTCCTTAACCTTCAAGGTCTAATGGCCTTCTGTATTTCTTGCTCTGTGTTGGCAGTGCCCTTAATACCACCCATATACAGCTCAGTCTAGACTACAAGCAAGCAGAGAGGATATGTAGTTTGATGAAGAGTTTCAGACCATAGTGGAAGCTGGAGATGAATCTCCTTTGGAGCTTACTAGTTCTGCCCCATCTCCCAGAAGAACTAGCATAAAGGAGGAACGAATAATCTCAAATGCATATTCTTTACCAGACGTAAGAACTATTTCTCAGCTCCTCATCTCCCTTCTACAAGTTTCTCAGGCCAAAATTCTTTCTTACTATTCTTACCATGTTCATTCTTACCATCAGCACCATAAGAAAGACCTTTCTAAACAAATTTGAGTTCCTGCTGCATGGCGGATCCTGTTAACACTATGTGCATTTGTATTATTATCTTAAACATAGTGAGAAAAGAAAACAGATGAGGAATCGTCTGAAATTGTTCAGGAGGAGCACTATAAATGGTTTCCTAATTTAAAAAGAACGCACAAAATATTTACCTCTTAAACCATGCTGTTCTTGGGCATATTCACCTCATAACCTCAGCGAACGAAAACCACCTCTTTGGGAGACGAAAGATTGGTTTACAAAAAAGCTGGGGAATATCTTATACTAGTGGCAGCTAAATTAGTGCCTATCTGCTATCCTTATCGTCCCCTGATTAGAAGGCATTTTGGATGGCTTATATCAAAGTCTTTATGCTCCCCAATTGAGCATGCAAATGACTAGTGCAGTCAGCCACAACAGGTAGAAAAAAAACTGAGGCAGGTAGGAATTTTCGTGCTGTTATCTGGAACAGAAGAAAGAGAGGAGCTGGCTAATAAAGAGTGCAGATGAAGTAGAGGCAGACTTGGTGCCTATGGCCTATAAGACCTGGGCTCTAACGGCCAGATTTTTAAAAGGTATTTAGGCACCTAATGATGCAGATAGGTGTCAAATGTGATCTTCAGAAAAAATCTCACGCGGCATCTATCTGCATCTTTAGAGAAGGAAGGTCCTCTCATGAATCAGTAACTGATTAAAGGATAGGAAATAAAGTGTAGGAGTGAACTATTAGGCTATTGGATGTTAGAATTAGAAAAGGTGCAGCAAAGGGCAACCAAAACAACTAGGTGTGTGGAACCTTTTATAGTAGAAGACCTTAAAAGCTTGGGACTGTTCATTTTAGAAAAGAAATGACTAAGCGGGGATATGATAGAGATCTTTACAGTTATGAGTAGCGTGGAAAAAGTTAATAGGGACATGTTATTTACCCCTTCGCATAACACATGAACTGGGGGGGTCACCCAATGGAATTAATAACATAAGGACATACTTCTTCACATAATGCACAGGCCCCGTGTTGAGCTCATTGCTGGGGGGATGTTTTGAAGGCTAAAAGTACAACTGGGTTCAAAAAAGAATTAGGTAATTCAAGGAAGGATAGGATCATCAGTGGCTATTGGTCAGGGATGCTCTTCCTGTCTCTAAATCTCTCATTGCCAGAAGCTGGGACTAGAAAATGTATCACTTGATAAGTGCCGTGTTCTGTTCATTCCCTCTGAAGCGTCTGGCATGAGCCACTGTCAGAAGACAGGATACTGGGTTAGATGGATCACCCAGCAAGGCCATCAAGTGATTGCACAGGATCATAGGCCTAAAACACTGCCAGGCAGTTTACTAGTCAGCCTAGGATTAGAGCAATACTCACGACTGCCATGCGGCCTAAGTCCATAATAAATTCCCATCCAGCTCATATTGCCCAGGGGGTCAGGCTACTGCATAGAAATCAAGGATGTGTGTCAAAGAGGTCCTATGAAAAAGAAAATTAGAGATGAGAAATTAATTAGAGGTCATTCCATGCACCATCTCGTCCACATCTGTCTGTCACTCTGTTTGCTGTGGGCTAATATCAAAACCAATAGGAATCATGCATCTGTTAATTTGGAAGTGATTCAGGTAATGTACAGCCACAGTAGGTCTCTTCCATAGTTGTATATAAGAAACAGATTATTTTCTGCAAATGTGAAGGACAACCAGTTCATTTAGCTTTTGACTGTGCATTAGATAGCACTGGCTGGGGGTCTTAACACAACAAACCAAGTCTCTTTTTAATGGTTGTTAAAAGTGCCTGTGTTTGTATTGGATGTGGTCTTTAGGTTCAGAATGCAGGTGTTGGGCAAAAAAGCCAGCCAAGATCTGGGCTGCATGAAGTGCACATACATTTCCTTGATGGCAGAGAGATACAAATGACACTATATTAACATAAAAAGTAAAGAAATACATTTTCCTGTGAGAAAAGAGCAAGTGGAGAAAGAAAACTATGAGGCATGGGGGAAGGCAAAGTGGAAGAAACAGAACAAAATAAAGAAAAAAGTGGAATGAGGGGAGCAATACTGAAAATTAATCTCGCCAGTCCCAATGTGTGGTGGTGTTCACAAATTCAGGCAGTGGGAAATAGCTGAAGATTCCAGGAAGGAAGAAAAAGCATTGCAGGTGTGAGGAGGAATGAAGTAAAAAATGCAAAGGAGAAGCAGAATGATGAAAAGGAGTCTAGAAGAGAAGACAGCGCACGCCTAATGGAGTGCTCTTGGGTTTAGCTTCTGAACCCAAACTCTTATTCTTCAAGCTGACAGTGGCTGTGAATGCTGCAGATGCAATGCATCCAGCTCCTGATAGGAAGGGAGTTCAATTCTTATATCATTCAAAAACAGACCTTCCAACTGATTACAGAGTGGCATCAATAGGGTCTGAAGGAAGGAGTCCAGAAGAGTAGTTCTACAACATAGAGTTTGCTGTAGATGTGAAAGGAGACAGGGGGTGTGGGAGAAGATATGTATGTAAATTCTGAGGCTTCAACAAGAATGTAGAGGATCCCCAGGAAGGAAAAAGAGAGAGTGTTTGTCCAACTAATGGAAAGTGAGTGAGATTCAGTATGGGATTCGGTGTTCTTTTTGTCACTCGGTATTCCCACTTAATGACGAGTTTGCTAAAGTGAATGAAAGACTGTGGCTATTTGACAATGGCATAAACATTCACACTTCTTTACTAACTAAAAGGAACTTTTAATGCCTTCTGCTAATTTCACACAGAAAAAAAGGTAAACCTTTTGACGCACTCAAGAAATGAAACTTGGAAATCTTACATGCACTCAAGCAGGAATTCCCTGTGCAGAAACACCTCCTCTGTAATGAGAGTTAAGAACACCTAACCTCATCATAATTAACTCAAGGAAATGAGTGGAGAGCACGGAAAGGATTTCGGGTACCACACTGTTTTTTGTACAAGCCATGAAATTTCCTTGTGGATGGTAATGATGCAGTCACTGGAAGTGAGGATCACTAAATATAAAAATATTTTTTTAAAGGGAAGGCTCCAGCTGCCCTTTAAATACACCTCAATACCACTATGAGACTAAGTATTTTATTCAGTTTTTATTGAGCACTAATAATCAATTGCAAGTTTTATTCATCCAAAATAAAAAGTTAAAAGACAATGCTGAATTAGAGAATTTGAATCTGATTCTCCTATCACATATACCAGTTTTGAACCAGTGTAACTCCATTCACACTAATGTACATGATAGGAGAATCTGGTGCGCTCTGTATGGATTTTTCTCTCTGTAGATCCTATATTCCCAGTCATCATTTCACTGATGAACTACACGTTGTATCCTTTTTGGACAAGAAATGAGCAAGTATTTGACTTGGGACGCATCTTTTATTTTGAATTAATATTGTTGTCAAAGTTTGCATCTCCATGCTCATGAAAGCTGCAAAGAAGATGTGAAGATCCTAAATCTCATTGACACATCTCCACATCTGAGATGGACTCCAAAGAATCAAGTCTAATTGTATCTCAACACAATGATTTCCAGTGCTACTTAATTTCCATGGCTGAAAATGGGTATATTGGGAAGATAGGGAGGCTGTCACATTCAATTCTCTAACAAGCAATGGTATCCTACAGCTAGGGGCAGGGGGCAGAGAATAGACACTTTCTCTGGGAAAATCAGTGAGAAACTTTGACCATTTCACTGTGCCCATACCCCACCAGCAGATAAGGAAGAATGAATCACTTTTGTGGGGCAGATTGCTGGAGAGTTTGACAGATGTTGTAGGGGAAGATCATGAGCAGGCATTTATGAAGGAAAGGGATTAGGGAGGGAGGTTAGGATAAAGCCCTTAGAGTGAGGAGTAAATGGGACAGGAGTATCTGGGGAGATTGTTTGAGAATTAAGTAGCTGAAAGGGGAAATTGCAGAAATATATTTTCCTTCAGTAACTGTGGTAAAGGTTAAGAAATGCAAATAATAGTTTCACAGAGAACATAGAGCCTGATATACTGTGACTGAACTGCATCTCTCATTATTTTCCCATTCAACTGACTGTTGTCATGCCGGATGTGTTGTGAAGAACTAAATCCATCTCAGATGGCATAGGTGTGGTGCCAGAAAGCAGAAAACTCTGGTGTGATGAGATTGATCTGACCAGCTGCTTGGTGAAGAATTACAGCAATGCATTTCCTCTGGATCATCAGTATTTAAACTGAAGGTAGAAGTTTCTCTATAATGCCTGTAAAAAAGGCCCTATGACCTAAAGCAGTTAGTAATAAATGCTTTAAAGTTCCTGACATCATCCCAGAACCTGTGGGTTTTTTTGTTTTGTTTAGTTTAAGATGATGTGCACTGGGAATGCTATTCTGCCAGGACTGTTGTGATTTTCAAGATGTATGCCAAACTTTAGGAGAAGGAGGGATTTAAAATGGCCTGGAAAGTGTTTTAATTTTTTTTTTTTTTTTAAAGAAAAGTAATTTTGGGGATGTGTTTGGGTTTCTTAACTGCTCAGGTAATGAACCATAACCCTGTATACACACAGACACGACAACTGCAAAATACCGTCCCAGAGGGAACTTCAAATCCTTTGAATAAGGCCAGGGTTTATGACACTTACCTAGACAACTACATTGCCTAGTGTTATCCAAAAACTAGACACACAGATTGAGATTTTCAAGGAAGCCTAGGAGATATAGATACATATTTTCTATTAATTTTAAAAAATGTGTCCAAATCCCCAAGATTGCTTAGGAAGTTTGAACCACAATTCACTGCCTCAATTAAAAAAAAAATGCTTTGAGTGAGAGCAGAAGATGGGGAGTCAGGATGCCTGGATAACATTGCTGCCACTGACTTCTCTGAGTTAAGGCAAGTCACTTATGGGAAACTTTTGTAAAGTACTTTGAGACCCTCAGATGAAAACTAGTCTGTAAGTACTATTAGTATTACTTCTACCACTTCTATGTGTGTATGCCAAAGAATGAGTTACCGTGGCAATTTCTGCTATACTGTGAAACTGAATCCAGCAGGAACTTAATATCAAAACCTAAACTGATAGTAGAGATTTGGAGTTACACCTCCAAGTTTGGAAATGCACAGGTATTGAACACAGAAACATCCCAACTTCATGAATTTCATGCTGTAATACAAAATATTAACAGCAACATCAGCAATGTTAAGGCAGAATAACTTTGTGAATACATTAGATGTGTGATAATCGGTCAATATGCTGACACAAGGTCATTTGTGTATGAAGTTGCTACTAAGGTTTTGCATTACAGCATGAGTTTCATGAAATTGGTGCATGTCTTGCCTTTTGGTATCTGTTGCAGATGGAAGCCAACGTCCTAAGCAGTGATGGAGTGTGTTATTGATAGCACTGTATGTATTGATAGCACTGTATGGTGTGAAAATGCTCAAGACTTTTCCCTGAACTTCTGATTTTTGTGTGTTTAAAGTGCTGAATTAGCAACCCTCATTGTCAGACCAAGCAAAGTTTATGCTTCTGCTAATATGCGCTCTGATAACTGGTTCCCTAGTGCTAGCATGGAGTCTGGGTGCAGACTGTGTGACATCCTGTATATATTTCAATTTTTTCCAGTTTCTCACCTAAGAGATTTCTTGTTTTATTCATAAGGACTAAAATATTTTTCTCTCTTTCTGCCTGAGTTCCTGAGGTGGACTAAACAACAAGTATTATTAGGTAAAACGGAGGCATAACAATACATCCTTATTAGAAGTACTGCCAAGATGAAAACCTTGCATCAACATTTTCATTAGTCCCTTAGCCTTTCACGCTGATGCTGAGGGTTTGTATTGATAGTTCAAAAGATTGCAAATGCAAAGTTTACAGAACTGCCTGACAGTGATATATTTGCCAGGAGCAAATCAGTCCATGTGAGCTGTAAAACCTGCACAGACAAATGTAATTCTTAGCAGGTTTTGAACCATCTCCTTCAGGCTATGAGTAATTTCATTAGATACTCTTAAACTTAAAAAATGAGTAGTAAGGTAGCCTGTCAATCACAATATCTAATTTCAGCAGTGCTTGAAGTTACAGAACACAAACACCATATTAAGTAGTCGTCCCTTCCTGTGGACATGATTCTGCTTACAGTTATACCACCAAGCTCCTGAATTACACCATTGTAATTTAGAGAAGAATCATGCTCCATATATTTAAATGGATAAAGATTCCATGTACGGAGCAGGTAGTGAAAGCATATTTATGTGATTATTCTTACATAGTTCCAAAGTAAATAATTGATAAGAGCTCTATCCAAAATGGAGGCTGAATAATAAGGTTTGAACCTACCAATTCCTAAGTAATCTAAAGAATGGTTACTTTACAATGCAACATATTTACAGTACCAAAAAATGTATACATGTTTTTGTAGTCACATTACAATACATAGTTAGCATGTGAGTGGTACAGAGCAGTATATATGTGTCAAATTCAAAGACATAATAATTTATGGCAACTAGTCTAAACTATTAATGTCAATTCATGAACCAAATCAAATTAATCAAAAAGATAAATCTCACGTATAAGAAACACTCCAATCCTAACTATCTAATGTAAAACATCACTAAAATTGCCCAATCGGCTAACTGGAATGTGATTTCAGACATCTTTGACCACTAATAGACTCTCCTCAAATACACCTGGAAATCTTTCCACTATGGCTATACAGCTCCCAAATAATAGTTTTTCCCTTTGACATCAACAGTCTAAAGAGGAAAAGTAAGTTAAAGGGCCATAAAACATTATTCTTTTCCTTTGACGATGCAATCAAAAGTCATAGTTTTTGATATGTATGTACATACACACTCATAGATGTTAGATTGCTCAACTCAGCAGCAGTCAGTCAAGATGCATTTACTTACCCATACAATAATTGGCTAACACTGTTCTAGCCCTCCATTTTGACCTTGGATGATGTAAATGATGGACACTTGACTCATCATTAAGGGCCTTACTGGGAGGAGGGAGGGAAAGCGTGGTGGTTCACTCCAAGGTCCATCCATATTCTACGCTCTGCATAAAATTCTGCTATGTGAGGTGTTTCCCTTTCTCCTTGCCCCACCTTAGCCCTCTATCCCTGTTGCCTTCCCACCATCTTCGTACAACATGTTTAGTTACAATTACACTTCTTCCCTCTTCAATTCCCTGACAAAGGGGCCTTTGTCCGAGTCCAAACCCCCTGCCCATTGGTACTCCCTACTGTTGATTTTGGACACTTTGTGATTAATGTGAATATTAGTGAGACATGGTATGCCCGATTTGCAGATTAATAAGGCTTAATGTGCAAGGTTTTTTATAAATATACTAGTTACATATAAAGCCTAAAATTAACTACAATATATTAGATTTATTAAGCTTGGAGAGCTAAGCAATTACTTAGAAGGCTATATACAGGAATGGCTTTTTTTAGGGGCCCCACCTGGGAGTTAGTGGATCCTCTGGTCCAACCAGCAGTACCTCCTGCGGAGTCAGGTGTTGATGGAATGCCCCCCTTTGACTAAATGGTGACTTTTTGTACCCTGGTATAAACAACCTTCACTTAATTTTTTTTACCATTATCATATATGCTAATTACCTACATTGGGTTTCCACCCTTAATTGCATTTCATTTCACCATGATAATTGGGGTCATCAAAACAACATCTGGTGATAGGAGGGGCGGAGTAAAAATATGCCCCTTGGCAATAAAACAGTGTACCCCCAGACGTTCAAGGATAACTTCTTGTTCCCATTACCATTATCTATGTGCAGCTGCAAGCAATACAGTATCTGTATTTTGTCTTATTATGTGCCTGGTGTGCAGAAACTGAGCCATCTATAAGGTTATTCAGTCTCTGCCAACTGGAAGATGTCATGCTACAGGGATCAGAATAGCCAAACAAGTAACTGACACTATGCTATGCCTGTAGGACAGTGGTCAAGCAACACAAATTGTACTGGGCCTCCAACACCTACCTTAGAGGCCTGCAGATGGGGCTGTGCAGAGATGCAATATGCTCAAAGAAATTAAGTGACTTGCCCAAGGTAAGAAAATGAGTTTGTGGCAGAACTAGGAATTGATCCCTGATCTCCTGAGTCCTAGTCCAGTGCCCACCTCCCAAATAACCATTCTCTCTTGCTAACATTTGGTCCCAATGGTGAACAGTTCAGTGGGAGCCACAGTTCCTTCTCTTGAAGAAAGTGCAGCAGCCTGCTGAAAAAAATGAGTTTTTATGCCCCCAGCTCAAACAGCTACAATTTTGAATTTATGATCACTACAGAGTTACCATTAGTGCCAACAACGGGCCATGGACTGGCTCACAAGGGGTGGGTATATATTATATAATCATTTATACCTTCATTCAAGCCCTTTTCATCCCATGACTTAGCTTTCTCTTATGACAATAAAAAGTAATGCATTTATTTATTCTTTTAATTTATGTGTGAATACAGCACACATGGAAAATAAGAGCTAACATAAGTGTCTGGAGCATATGATTTGTACCACAGCTCTTCAGATACATCTCACCCCAATTCTGTAATAACCCCAGCTACTTCCAACCTGAACATCTTAAATAGAGTCTGTCAAATATGGTTTCAACGTGCCAACTTTTAAAGAGTTTTAGTGATCTGAACTAAAGATTAAAGTGAGTCAGTACCAAACTGTTTTCTCTTGTGATCCAAACAAGGTTAAAACACATGTCTTGAAGAGAAACTTGTGTGTATGGATCTAGTCTAATGGTTTACCCTCAGATCCACGACTCAGAAAAAAATTGTATTTCTTAACCTATACTATAGCAAGTAAGCAGTTGGTACTACTTCAAATATGGATGAAAAAGATCTAAAAAAGATGTTTTGATTGTAAAAAAGATCATGAGTTGTCTGAGGGAACTTCACAGAAACAAGAGCTAATCAAATGAGTTTCCAGTTTGTTGCTAAAGGAAGATCTTCAGTTTCCAAATCTGTCATAGAACCTTTTACAAATCAAAATGCTGATGGAAAATAACTATTTTTAAATGTCTGCTTGCAAATACTGGCAATCATCTTTCACCTTACAGAAGAGAAGTGTCATGTATTGCCAGGAAAAATGAAGAGGAAGAAAGAGATGCACCTAAAGTGAAATTAATCTAAAATTACAACAATGATGAAACTGTTTATAGAGATATTTTGAATCCTAGACAAAAATAGACTTCATCTGACGTGTTAAATAAGGCCCATATGCTCCCTACTGCTACATGGCATGGAGGAAAAGGATATAAGTGAGCAGAACAGGTGCTAGAAAGCCCATGATTCCCACCCCCAGCTTCACTCTATAGCTGCCAGTAACTACTTCATTTGTATTCCATAGTACTCAGCGAGAAAGTGTGTGTGTGTGTGATCAGGGAAGAATGGGAAATATGCTTCCATACACATTATTCACACCTTGAAAAACAGTGTCAATTACATAGGTTTAAGATGTTTAATTTGCTGCTTCCCTGAGTTACAGCATCTAACTGTCAGTCTCATGGGGACCCAACCAAAAGGGATGCATGTACACAGGTAATGGTAGAGCAGTCAATGGCAATGTAGAAACCATGTCAGCTACACTGCCAGTGCTGAGAGGACTGCAGAGCTAGAGTCATAAGGTCCACATGGCTTGAAATGTCGAGTATTTTTTCATTTGATAATCCCACAGATCTTCTATTAACAGGCCCCTGCCACAGTTCTGCCAGAGTCAGTGGATCTTCTTGAACTGGATACAGTGCATCTTGCCAGGTGAATCCTCCCTTTCCACCCCTGCTTTCACAGAAACAGAAGGTTATGGGGCTAAAAAACTATCTAGCTAGTCAATTGCAATTTTGAATGGCCAGGTGAGATAAGGGTAAAGGTGTAAACAATAACTGGAATGTATTAATCAGTTAGAGGTAACACAGTGTGTATTTGGCAAATAAGATATATGCAAAATGAACAGAAACCGTGTAAGAGATAGAGTAAGGTGTAGTGGAGCAAGTGTATATGTGTATCCTTGCTCTCTACTGGCTGCAATATAAAACTTGCTGAAGAGTGTGAAATCATTATACTCTTTAGTGCAGTGTTTTTCAACTGGTGGGTTGTAACTCTGGCTCGGAGTGTCAAGGAGGTGTCATAAAAGGCAATTGGGGAGGAGGAGGTCATTAGGTATTGAAAATTTGAATCACACACAAAACTTATATAGGTTTATATTAATACTATAAAATAAGAGTAAAAAAAGTAAGTATAAGGAGATCATGAAAATTTTTTACTTTCCATGTGGTTGACCTACCTGAAAAGGCTGACAAACACAGCCCTAATGAATGGCCCATGGAGATATCATGGTTCTAGGACAGCTATGAAATGAAGCTGTGGTTTGCAGGCCTTAAAAAAAAGTGTTTTATTAATAATAATACTTAGCATTTTTTTAAAAATATTACACGTTCAAAGCACTGTATAGACATTAATTAATCCTCAACCTCCTTCATGAGGTGAGTGGATAAATATCCTCTGCAGGTTACAGAGGGGAAAACTGAGGCAGAAAGGCAGAATGACTTTCCCAAGCTCTCCCAGTGGCAACGCCCAGCTCTCCCAATTCCCAAGTGTGATTAATGAGTAGCTTTGTCACCCCTGCCCTCTGACCTGCAATTCCTTTTACAATGCTTTGAAGTTGTAGCCTCCACTCTGGACTGCTCACAAACAGCCTCCAGTCACTCCCAGCTATGCCTGCGTGTGTGTGTGCTGCAGCCAGCCAGGCATACCTTGGTTCTTACCAGCCTTGGTTATATTGCAAGGTAACCCCAACACCCACACCCCCATCCTAGATTTCACCCCAGAAATACATGTCCTGTACTGCCCAGCCCACTGTGGACAATACAAGTTTATATAAAGTCTGTCATTACATTAATAGAAATTATATGCACACATCTTGTTATCCCAAATGGAGTTTCCCAGACACTTAGATTTGAACTGAATTAGATAAAACAATAAAACAAGTTTATTAACTACGAAGAGATTTTTAAGTGAGTACAAGTAATGAGGCATAAAAGTCAGAAATGGTTACAAGAAAAATAAAGATAAAATGCAACTGCTGCCTAACTTAAACTATATTAAATTCAATGCAAGGTTTTCTCAACACATGCTTTCACAGTAGCGCTATTGACCTAACTTCTTAGGTCAGAACCCCTTCTCCAGTTCAGTGGCTGCTTCCTTCCTCTAATGCAGTGAATCAAAGGATAGAGAGAGAGGAGAGGCATGCCTTGGGGGGGTATCTGCCCCATCTTTTTATAGTCGTGTCCCCCACTTAGAGAAGCATTTCCAGCTGGGAGCAAGGCTAGAGGCAGTCTGTGTGAAAGGGAACTCCATGCTGTTTCTTTGCTAAAAAGTAGATTTTTTTCTCCCTGCCCCCTTTCCTTGCCCAGAATGGATTACTTAGCACATAATGGTCCATAAACCTTGTTTACACCTGCCCGAGGCATCAGCTTGCCTTTTGTCTCTGAAGAACTGGTTTGTCCACTATCTAGACTTCTCTGGAGAATATTCTTTTAATTATGAGCTCAGCTTGTGTTTATAATTTCACATATAACACTGCTATGTGTATTTTGCCATGATATTATTGATCCGTGAATTATGAATTTTTAAATTATATCTCAGAAGGCATACTTTCTACAAAGTTTTATTACAGTTGTGTATAGGATGTGGACACAGGGATACATTCTGTCACATCAACCCCATTCCTCTAGACTATGCTGCCTTTCAGAAAGATTGACTCTTAAAAAGTCAATCTGTGAGATAAAACATATGCATTGCTAAAGCAAAATACAATCCAAACAATGCTGGTGAGGTCAGAAAATCCTAATCCATACAGCAACTACACTAACATTTTGGTAAAATTATCACCAAAGGCATTAAGTTTTTTGTCTCTCTGGATAATCTGAATATTTATCTCCCATCTCTTAATTGTTAATTTCCATGCATTTAAACGGTAATATTTTCAAATTTAACGTTTAACTAACAACCTTAAATTAGAGATGATGAATATTTTTTCTCGGTCAGTAACTTAAAACTTAACACACACTCTATAACATGATAACCCAAAATGTTAAAGGGTCAGTCTAATAAAAAAAACGTTCTCCTCCTCTATGCTAGTGTGGGCCAGTGCCATGGATGGCTACAAAAATATATCTGATAAGGAGAGAGAAATCAAATGAAGAAACAGATTTACAATATACAGGATAATGATTTCCAGAAGTTTCAAATGAAGTTGAATTTCTGTGAAACTATTTCTCTCATCAAACCTGTTCCTTGACCACCTTTTTCAAGCTTAAGCAAATTAAATAGTAAAGTCACATACAGATCAAAGAGAATGTTATACCATAACTTACTTGATTTGCTCTCTTTTTTAGGATCAGTAACTTTTTATCTCAGACGGTGTAATGATTAACTTGCTCTTACCTCTGTGCTACGCTACAGTATTTCTATTAAAATTGCTTTACAGGATTGTAATTCCCAAATACACGGAAGAGATGAAGCCTCTATTGTAGAAAGATAGTTTTCCCTAGAGTTCATGACACTAGGGTGAACCTGTACAGGAAGGCAGGCCAGTTCTCAGTCCATAGTATATTTCTAATTTTATCTGTTATTTAGAAGCTTCAGGAAACATCCCTAGGTGGTATTAGGTGTTGTGGGATGGTGATGACTAGACCAGGTATTTGGTAGAAAGAAGTTTTGTGGCCATGGGACAGTTCCCAAGAAATCCCAATCCCTTGCACCTGTGAGGTTTACTCTAGACATAAACAGCTCTGGCATGTCAGATGACTTCTTTTGGCATAGGAGATCATGGTTACAGAGAAAGCTGGGGATCAGACCACTACAAGCCTTCAGGATCAGTGCCTTAAATATGATCTGGTACTGGACATGGAGCCAGTGGTGTGAGCTGAGCAACAGTGGGCAGGAAGGTGTATGTGTTCCTAGTGCTACTCACAAGAAGAGTTGCTACATGTTGCACCATCTTGAGTTTCTCTGAGGCAGCTACTCTCAATTCCAAGCATAGTGTACTGCAGTACTTGCACCCAGATAGCTATGAATATATGGATTGCTGCAATGAGTGGAAAGGGGTGCAGTGTCTTGAAAACTAGATATAGTAAAAGGCATTTATATCTGACTTCTGATGAGCAGCAAAGACTCCAGAAGATCCCAGGGGCCTCCTTTCTATGCCACACTTCTTCCCCAGAGCTGGGGGGCCTGTTATGACAGCTGGGCTCACAAATTGACCCGAATTATGAGCTCAGCTGTAAAAGTATGTGAAAGTTTTATATAAGATGTTACAATAACCTATAACAACAAATGTTGAGGGGGAAAGGTACGAAAGGAAGAAAGAACAATTGAATTAGTTTAAACAAAAAGGCCAATTTGGTATGATTCAAGGACTGTGTTGAAATTATGCTTGTTAAAAACAGGAGATGTGGAGCTGCAAGTTAATGAGCCAAAATTGGTGTGTGGGATATTAGGCCTAATTGAGGGACAAAAGAAGGAGAGGGGTGGATTATTCCACCCATTACTCCTTTTTTGGTTCCTTAAAAGGGAAAGATTTTGTGGGGAATTTATGAAAGAACAAAAAGGTCAGACAGGAAGAACAGATGGAAGCTACTGGTGCAAGCTTCACCATCATAGCTGGCACTCCCACAGTTTCCTGGGACCCCAGACTTTCATCATCCTGATCTTGAGAGGTGTCCTGATCAGAATGGGCCAGTGAGAGAGGGAATCAGATCACATTGCCACTCTAGCAGCTCCTGCTGAATCCCAACCACTACCTGAGATGAAAGGACTTTAGCAACAGCAACAGTAACAGCAGCTCCTCTGCCTATTTTTTGTATCCTTCTCTGTGCTGGAAAAGAACTTTAGGCCTTTGGTTTCTATTACACATTAAATGGATCTTTTCGTTTGATGTGAAGTAACTACCCCACTTTACTTGACCGGAAAATAAAAGTTCTTGTCAGGATCCTCTGTTCTGTGTGGCTGGAAAAGCTCTTCTAGCTTCTCTTATGGATCTATTGCTATTTTGAGAAAACTGTATGGGCAGATTCTGGACCCACATTATGTCTTTTTTTGTGTCACCCCAGCATTGCAAGAGGGTGACAAAACTCAGTTAACCAGTCAGCTCAGGATTCCCTTAGTGTGGAAGAACATCCAAGCACACAGCAAACACAGCTTCACTGGGGTATGGCAGGAAAAGGAGGAGTAGCTGGTACACCACTGCACTTTTTGCAGTCTTTGGCTAGGATAATGGCCCTTGGGGCCATGCAGCTGTTGCATTTTAGAACCATCCCAAAGCTGCTCTATAATTCACTGTGAGCTGAACCAACCCCCAACCAACACCAAGATTAGGAAGCTGCAACATGGCTTAGATTAGAGCCACTTTTACCTTCTCCTCTCCTCAGCTGCATATGAAGTTTAAGCTCTTAATTATTTATCTGATTCCAGAATTACTGAAACCATGATCCAATAAGAAATCTCTCTCTCTCTTTTTTTTTTTAAGAAGGATTTAAATTGTTTACCTTAGATTTAGAGTTACTTTTCAGTTCAAGGTTTCCTAAATTTGAGATATACTTCCTATCAGATTACTTATAAATATTTCATTGAAAAATCTTCAGGATTTAATTTGATGCATTTTATATGTTTATGAAGAAGTTTTATATTTTAAAAAATTGTCAATTAAAAAATTATTATTAAAATATTCAAGTATTTCAAAAGCAGCATAGAATGATGTATGTTTGAGATAGTCAGGACTCCTGCGGAGAGTTAGATTTGAGATTTGACAGGAAGAAGTTGCATTAACTTTTTAATTATAATTAGCAGCAAGGACTTTATTTTAGTAAAAAGCTCAATATTGTTTATTGCATTAAACATCAAGATTTGACTTTATCATTTTTGTTCAACATCCTATCTCAAGAAATCTTTTGTATGTCATGTTTAGAGGCAAATGTTGATTCTTCACTACATCTCTGTTATAAAGTTAAAGTCTTTATTTATTACAATGCAATTTGTGCACGTCATGTACAAAGACAAAAGATTGATCCAGTGGTTAGACTATTAACCTGGTACTTGGGGAACAAGAGTTTGATTCCCTGCTTTCCTGTTTAAATATATAAAAATAGAAGATGAAACAATGAATTCATACTACTGTGACTCTTTTGGGAAATGTTGATCACTAATTTGGCTCCTGAACAACTGAGGTCTGAGTATCACTGAGCTAGAAGATTGTAGAGTGAATCTAAATAGTTCTAGCCCACTGGCTGACCTGAGAAATGTAATTCAACATACTTGAAATATGTAGAGCACTTTCTAACACTTACCATGGGTTACATAGACAGTAATAATACTGTGCTTTGCCTTAATTATAGACATCTTGCAAATGCAGGAAAGTATCTAATGGACCTTTTAAAACTTAAAACTCATTAGCAAATGATGAGAATTAACACAGCAAATTATGTGCACACCTTATTAAATCTGAATTAGGCATCAATTTAAAACTGATTCCCTTATTATCCTATTGAGCAGAATCACAAAAAACTCCCTCTCACTTGTGCCTACCATATGTTGCCAAACTTGGGACAAAACAACAAACTACACAACATTTTAAATACAATAGAAGACAATCTAGCTCAATACATCTGGTTTATCATAATCGTACCTTTCTGATTTTACATTATACCCTCCACTACTCCAAGAACATACTTACACATAGCTACAACAAATTTGCTTCCATCTAGGCCTTTGCTTCCCTGGGTAACTTATTCCAAAAACTGCCAGAGCTTCTCCCGCCAACATAACTTCTGCCGCTCGCAGAGGTGGTTTTTTTATGCCGACAGGAAAGCTCTCTTGCATTGGCATACAGCATCTTCATCAGATGCACTGCAGTGCTGTACATATAGATGTTCTCTAAAAACCACAAATAAGCTAACAAAAGCAGATTCCCATCTGCCATTAAGTTCAGCTGCATTTAATTTATCGAATACAATAGCACTGTTTCTCAACCTTTTAAGTAGCAAGTACCCTAACTTCTGAAAATGTTAATAAGTACCCCAACACTCAATTTTCCATGGGATTTTATATTTACAGACTAATGTGAACCATATGTTGGAAGAAGGGCTGAGTATATAAGGCCGTGATATGACAGATGTCAGATCTAGTGTGGGTAGGGTTACCACCTTTACCCCAGGGGTGCGCAACTCAAATATATATCTGGTCTAGAGGTGATGTTGGCCAAAGCTAGGAGACTTTGAGCAGCATGCCAATGCTGGGGAATATAAAGCTCTGCGCCAAATTTTTTGCCATAGATTTGAGAAGAGGAAGGGGTTAGAGAGAGACAGGAAAAGAGTTTTCTGAGCACTGGCCTTTGAGCCAGGGTGGGGGGCTGCCACCTGGGCAAGTTGCAGGCGGCTGCCAGCCCAGGAGGTGGGTGACTGCCACCCACTATGAGCTCGGGCAGAGGAGTCCTCCGTGCAGGTTGGGACCCAGGGATGTGGGCAGGTGACTGCTGCCCGTGTTCAAGCCGGGGTGTTGGAGGCTGTCCCTTGGCTCAGAGCCGGGGCGCAGGTAGCTGCCACCCAGCTGCAAGGCTAGCTCATGAGACGCAGGAGGCTGCCACCGGGCTCCCACCTGGGAACTGGGACCCGGCAGGAAGCAGGGGGCTGCCAGCCAGGGGCTGCCCAGATCCCAGATGGGAGCTGGGAACCAGGTGGGAAGTGAGCTGCTACCACCCAGCTTCCCCAGAAGTTGGCAGCTGCCACCTGCCTCCCCTTCACTCTGTTTTTCCCCAGGTATCCCTTGCCTGTCTTGCATACCCCCATGGGTATGTGTACCACAGGTTGAGAAACTATGCAATAGCAGAGCGGCCCTGACCCAAATCACCCTCTACTTTAAGGATTCCCTCTGATGAAACTAGATTTACATATCCTAGGCATCAGGCAGTAAAGAGAATTATCCACCCAGTTCATTCTGTGGGATATATGGCGTCCAAAACTACATCTCCAAAAGAACAATCAGGGCAAAAATCTTAGATAGTTGGGAATTATGGAAACTTTCTGGTCTCTACATAGGTTTTCCCCTTGTAGAGGCCTATAGCCTCTTTGGATTCTTCTGACTTGATATCACCTGATCCCCTCACTGCAATCTTTCTTCCATATGGGAAATGCAAACTAACAAATTACTTCTTTTTTTTTTTTTCTTGTGAGTTAACAACACTGAAGTTACTCATCCACTGCCATTGCCACCCTCTTCCAGAAAATGCTGTACTTCCCACCCTGATCATTTTGGGTAGAAGAGAATCTTTTGTATGTGGGAATAAAGTTAGAAGAACAACCACATTGTCTGCGCAAGATGACATTTTTTTCACTTAATATCCTTTTCTAGATAGTTTTTAAGACATATCTTTCAAAGCTCAAGAGAGAAATTTTGGTCAGTTTTAATTCATAGGAGTAAAACAACTGGAGTTTGAGTAAAAATTCTCATAAGCTTAAAAAGAGATCTGATGTGTGATGGGGTAAGTAATTTACACAGAACGTTCCAATTGCTCTAGGTATTTAATTTCAACATTAGAGAGAAAGCCAAGATATTGAAATTTATAAGCTATATGGTCAGTAAGTATTAATAAAAATACATGATTCTTAAAGATTTTTGGTGCTTGGTGTGCCTCCCTGACAACTGGATTGACATGAAAGACTGTAATGGCTCCTAAGCAGCTGTTAAAATCTATTGTGTCAATGATCTGTGAACTAAACTGGACTTGCCTGATAGACTAAAACCTGCTGTGAAGAAGCCATTATGGGCCATTGGGTTAAAAACGTTCTTTTTAAAATGTGCCTACGTACAAATTTACAATATCTTAGAAAGTAAATTAGATAGCCTGACAGTCTTTGTGGTTTGCTAATTTCAAAATATTTAAAACATGTTATTTAGATTGTAAACTATTCAGGACAGGGTACCATGTCTTTGTCTAAAAAGGAACCAGCACCTCTACAGAGGAGAGTAAGAATAAATCATGACAAATATTTAAATGCCTTATGAATATACATACACATGCATATGTGCTTTTGCTCTCTCACCCTTCTAACAAGTACAGCAGCAAAAGAACTACTGTCAGACATTTGTGATGTCACGGGCTTTATTTCTTTCTCTCTAAATTAGCAAATCAGAGTCTTCCCACAGACACAGTCTCACTGCCTATTAATTATATGACATCTCTAAAAAAGTTGTCACATGGTTTCCCCCCCCCTCCTCCTCCACTGGGGGTGAGACATTCATGTGATAGGTGACAGGTACTTGTCACATTGTTTAATGCAATTCTGGAAGATGCTTGAATACTATGGTGATGAGGGCTGAATTATAAAAGTGTGTAAGTGTGTGTGTGAATGGAAAAGAGGATTGAGATTTCGGGTGTTCCCAACAGCCCTGTAAAACAAATAGAACAAAAAGTTGAATTAATGACAGGTAATTGATTGAGGATTTATAAGATAAGTAGGCCCCACCTCTGAAGCGCATCTCCAGAGTAGTACTGGGAGGGTCTAGGTAGCTCCTTAGCAGGCAGTCCCAACATATGCCCTATGGCTAAAGTTTCTGTGTACAAAAAATTCTTTTCCCCACAAAAACAAGATATAGAATCATAGAGTTGGAAGGGACCTCAGGAGGTCATCTAATCCAACCCCCTGCTCAGAGCAGGAATAGCCTCAGCTAAATAATCCCAGCGAGGGTTTTGTCAAGCCGCAGCTTAAAAACCTCTAAAGATGGAGATTCCACCACCTCCCTAGGTAACCCATTCCAGTGCTTCACCACCCTCCTAGTGAAAAACTTTTTCCTAATGTCCAACCTAGATCTCCCCCTTGCAACTTGAGACCATTGCATCTGCCACCACTGAGAACAGAGCTCCATCCTCCCTGGAACCCCCTTTCCTTGTTCTGTCATCTGCCACCACTGAGAACAGCCTAGCTCCATCCTCCCTGGAACCCCCTTTCAGGTAGTTAAAGGCTGCTATCAAATCCTCCCTCATTTCTGCTCAATTATGGGCAACCTGTCCCTGTTTCAGATGGACCCAAGCATTCATTGAGTTACCAGGGGGATTCCCCACTGAAGCACCACTGCGACAGGTACAAATAATTCTTGAGGCATATTTGAGAACTAATTATGTCTCATGTAGATGTCTGAGAAATGACAAGGAGGAGGAAATAATACAATTAGATCATCATGTGGGATAGTGAGTGTGACCCAGCTGCCAGCTTATGCCAAAGCCTCTAGGCATCACTGAACACTGACAAATGCATAACTGCAAACCAGTCTGACTCACCTGTATGTTAGCATTGTTAAACTAGATGTCAAGTTTATAAGAATGTGTTTAATATTTAGACTTTATTAAATGCTTGTATATTGCTGCATGAATTAATCTCATTTATAAATATCTGTATCCTATGTAACATTTAAGAATATTTGCTTTGTGATTTTAAAAGTGTTGGCTTGAAACTGTAAACACTCAGGAGGGAAGTATTACCACACTCAGGGGGGAAGTATTACTACGTGTGAAATACTAGTTTATCACAAGAGAGGTCATCTCCTGCCCACCAAAGGAAGTTCTATAGACATCATACAAGCCATTGTGGAACATCAGTGGACAAAAGACAGGAATCAATCAACCAAGAAGAGGAAACTGCACAAATGCTTATCCCATTGCAGTTTAAGTTCTGGGGGAAGGAGATAGATAACCCTGACCAGAAGGAACTTTATTATATGCTGCTTGGACTTTGAAGAAGGCAAAGGATCCCCAAGATGCTTAGCTTGGGTTAGCCCCCCAAAAGTTTGCACATTATAGCAACTTCTACTAGTTTTTGAAACTTAAGGCTGTAACTCATGTGTGTGTGTATGTTTGCCTTCTTTAACTTTGTAAATAACTCTTATTTCTTCTTCCTAGTTAATACATCTTTAATTAGTTTATTACATGATTGGCTACAGACATTGTCTTTGGTTTGAGATTTGAGGTACAATTAACATTTGGTAAATGACTGGTCCTGTGGGCCTGGAAGTAACCTGAATATTGTTGTGGATTTTTGGTGCAAGGGACCATCTATCACAACGGCAGGCTTGTCTGGGTGGCGAGATAGATCGGAGCGTCCAAGGGGATTGTCTGAGACTCTTTGTTGAGGCTGTCACACTTGATAATTGGTTGGTGAAATCTAATTGCAAAGCACACAAACAGTTTGGTGTTTGTGCCTGGCTTCTTAACAGTCTGCCCAGAGTTTGGCACTGACAGCCATGAGCCACTCCAGACAGCCTGACAGTGGGAGAAAGAGAAGAGCAAACTAGTGAGATGTTTTGGTGGTGAATAATCAAATTCAATGCACACAGGACAAGTGCTTATGATCAGTGGCTTCAAGAGTATAGCTTGTACCATCACTAGCGTGATTTGCCACGTATTTTAAGGATTTGACCCACAGTCCATTAAAATCAGTGGGAATCTCCCCGAGTTCACCTGGCACAGTATCAGGCTCTAAAACTATTTCTTTTTCCATATATATGAATGGTCTGCATGCATCACACAGAATTATCTTTCCACCCCCTCTCCCCAAAAACAGTTTTTGTCAAAAGGTGCCTCTAGATTAAGACAGGGGTTTAACCAACAGTCCAGTAGATCATATTTCTCCTAAATAGGTCACAGTGAATCAATACAGAAGATCAACAAGATTAATAGTCATAATTATCCATGGATGAGCATACACCTTTTAATGGACAAACTTCTGATAATTATCCACAAACACTACTGGTCAGGGAGAAGTTTCCCCTAACCATGTACACAAATGATAATTCACATTACAGCAGACCCTTCCCCCATAATGCTAATTTGATATTTGACTTCATGCATATTAAATTGCTTATCCTCAGTCCTGTGATGAGATTGTGTTCTGTATGTCAATGAACACTGAGCAGACATCTTTCTGAGGCAACACGCATAAAACTGATGAATGCCAAGCAAGTGATTTGCTTATGAAAAATACGCAGAAAACAAGATAATTGCCAAACAAAACTTTCTCTACTCAGGCCATATAGAGAAAGCTGAAGAGCAGTGAATGGGTGTTTTGTTTATGAAGATGTATAAAAATGCTAATGAATACTGAGTGAACATCTTTCTTCTGAAGATATACAGAGAAAGCTGACAAATGCCAAATGGATTTCTCTCTAACAATGAGATAAAGAGAAAACTAACAACCACAGAGTAGATGGTTTGCCCTATGCTTATTAAAATTTATAGAGGAGAAACTAATTGTTCAGTTGCAAAAACACAGCCAATGGGCCAAAGATGTTCATAAGCATGTAAATAGTTTCAAGTATGTAGCACTAGTATATATTGCTTGGGTAAGCTGGGTATCTTGCCTAGTTGATCCTCTGCCAAAAAGAATGTGTATACATGGTTTTTGCTCTTGGTTGTTATACAGATATACTTTGACACTTCCTAAAGGGTCATTTCATTAGACACTGCTTGCTGCTCTGATGAAATGCAGAGTGGCATCAAAACATGATGGCATCGTGTTTGTGGTGAGAGTATTAAAAGAATGCAGAGTTAAATTAGCAAAACAGCAGCTGATTTTTATTACAAAATTAATTCAGCTTTGTTTAACTGATGCTGAATGAAGAAACTGGACATACAGAACACCACTTTAAATAATTTCCCAAAACTGTCAGCAAACAAGTTTGGACATTAACTTGTGCACAGCTGAAGGTACCTAAAAAACCTCTAATACACTAACAACATCAAGGGCCTGATCAATGGGAGTTTTGCCATGGACCTCAATGGAAGCTGGATCAGACTCTGAATGTATTTGCTTTTGAGTTTCTACAATATGCAAAGAGAGAAGGCAAGGAAACAGAGATTTTCCTTTTTCTTTTTACAATATTGGTCAACAAAAATCATTTTTGCTCAGCCCTGCCAGTTGACATTGGAAAGCACAGTATGGCTCACTAGTATTAAGAACTTTGCAAACCTGTAGGGGAGACAAATCAGATACTTTCCATTATCAACAGTCTCTGCTCTCCACTTTTGAAATTTTCCCAGCATTGTTCCTGGGGAAAATTAGAGATGGCTCCTTTCTGCTAATAAGGAAGCACTGCATTGGCCCTTCTTGCCTACAGTCACCTGGACTAAACCATACATGACTTCTCCAGCTTGTGGTAAATGTGGCTTGGGGGTGGGGAAATAGAGGGGTTCAGTTCACTGTAGAGATGGGGGCTGCCTGTGTAGTTCATTTTTGGATAAGAATTTATCCTAGATTCTGAGGTGTTCAAATCAGGATTTATGTTGGGGTCCCATCTCTTCTGTATTGTGACAGGGCCAGCCCTGACGGCTATAGGAGGGTGCTGGAAGGCATATATATCAGCCCCAGGCTTAGCAAATCCCTGTTCCCTGGGTGATCCAGCTGGGGCCACTCCAGGGCAATTAGGCCAATTACACCAATCAAGCCAGCTGGGGCCAATCAAGGAGCTTGCCCCAGCAGTTAAAAGCCTCCCAGTCAGGCAGATGGGTGCAGTTGAGAGGGAGTTGAGCAGAGCTGCTGCAAGGTGTGGAGTCAGTGGAGGAGCTAGTGTGGGTGTGGCGAGAGCACCCAGCCACGGGAGGTAAGAAGGAGCCTGTGCAACCAAGACCAGAGGACGCCAGCCCCAAAGAGCCTGAAGGAGAGCCACAAGCCAGGGGGGGCTACAGAAGAGCGACCCAGGGAAGGTAGTAGCCCCTTGGACTAAGCTGTTTGAGGCTACTCCTTGCAGGGTCCCTGGGTCGGGGCCCGGGGTAGAGGGCGGGACTGGGCCCCCCGCTCCCACCCAGCCATACCACCGGCATAGCTGTAAGGAGCACAGACCCACGGGGCAAAACAGGCCCACCTTGCCACAACTGGTGTCAGGAGTGGGATTTGTGCACAGCGGCTAGAGAGAGAGAAGAAGGGGGGGGGAAAAAAAAACCCAGCCATAATGGAGGACATAGTCAAGGCCCTCATACAAGCCACGGCGGCCCAGCAAGAGGCCACCAGGGCTCAGATAGCCTCCCAGCAGGAATCAATGCAGATCCAGCAAGAGACTAACTAGTTGCTGATCAGCCAGGCCAACCAGGACCAGGCCCTCTTGAGAGAAGTGGTGACCCACCTGAAGACCCTGACCTCCCACACTCCTGGACCCAAGGGGATGCGAACACTACGGGCTACCAGCTATCTGCAGAAGATGACTGCGGAGGATGATGTGGAGGCATACCTTCTCACCTTTGAGAGAGTCGTCACCTGTGAGGCTTGGCCCCAGGCCCAGTGGGCTGGTATCCTCGCCCCCTTTTTTTATGGAGAAGCCCAAAAGGCCTATTATGACCTGCCCGCAGTAGCTGCAGCAGACTATCACCAGTTAAAGACAGAGATCCTGGCTCGGGCGGGAGTAACAATGGCTTTGCGGGCCCAAAGATACCACAGCTGGAGGTACCAGGAGGACAAGGCCCCGCGGTCACAACTATTCGACCTTGCCCATCTCGCACAGAAGTGGCTGCAGCCAGAGATCCACCGGCCAGAGAAGGTCCTTGAGATTCTTGTCATTGACCGGTACATGAAGGGACTACCGCCAGACCTCCACGCCTGGGTAGGCCAGAATGACCCGTCTTTCTACGACGAACTAGTTGCCCTAGTAGAGAGACGGGCAACGGCCAGGGGTCTTACCTGACCCTCCAGAGAGGACTTACCCCAGATCAAAAGGCCTACCCCAGTTCCTGGGATCCGGACACCCGAGAATCCGGGGAAGACTGGGCGGAAGATGAGGGAAACAGAAGGCCCTCTGGAGGCTACCAAAGGACGGGGTGATGTGGGCAGAGAGTATAGGGTCAGACCCCTTAGCCCAAAGGGTAAAGGTGTGCCTAGGGCCTCCTACCGATGCTATGCATGTGGGGAGTGGGGACACATAGCTGCCCAATGCTCCAATTCGGAGGAACCCATGCAATGTAACCTGGGGACCTGGGCAGACTCCTGCAGCCTAATCCACCTGGTGGGGGTCGCCCTAACCCCACATAGGTATAGGAGGCCTGTGAAGTTAAACGGAGTTAAGACCCTGGCCCTGGTAGACTCCGGGAGTGCCATTACGCTCATCTCTGGGAAATTTGTAAAGCACAGCCAATTGACACAGGCTAAATGCACAGGAGTAACTTGCGTTCATGGGGCCGTTAGTTACTACCCAACCGTCCTAGTGGATATGAAAGTTCTGGGAGGTGTCACCAGGGTGACAGCAGGAGTAGTTCCTAGGCTTCCATATCCGGTACTCATAGGAAGAGATTTCCCAGGGTTTGGAACCCTACTTCCCCTGGAGGGGTCAGGGGAAGGGGAGGGCCTTGAAGCTAATGGACTGGCCTCCCTAGATGGCCACCCCCCCCAATGTTCTCCGAGATTGCTGAGGATCTGTTCCCGGCCCCAGGGAAGGGCCGAAAGACCAGGGCCGAAAGGAGGGCAGCCAAGGCACTGGGTACAAGGATCTCGGCCCAGAGTTTGAAGCCAGCCATGGTGGGCAGGCAGACCTGGGCCGCAGCTAGAGAAGCTGCCCTGAGAGAGGAAGGGCCCGAAGCGGACCCTGAACCAGATCACACCAGACCGGAAGCAGAGGTGGAAATGGGTCCCTCGGATCTTGAACAACCCGGATCGGCACGAGGGAGCTTTGGCCGAGACCAGGCTGAAGACCCGAGGTACGTCAATGCCAGAAAAGACGTGGCAGAGATAGACGAAGTGCCTGTGGAGGGGAAAATTCGGGTTCCAGGGCCGTATTTCATGATAAAGGGGGATTTGCTATATCGGGCTACAGAAGTAAACGGAGAGAAGGTGCTCCAGCTCCTGGTGCCCCAGAAACACCAAAGAGCTGTACTGAGCTTGGCCCACAGCCATCTCTTTGGAGGGCACTTGGGGGTAGAAAAAACAATGGCCTGAATCTTAAGGAGGTTCTTTTGGCTGGGTATACATGAAGAGGTTCGGCGCTACTGTGCCACATGCCCAGAATGCCAGCCCCCAGCCTCACTTACCACTTACGGGCCCCTTTAGTGCCTCTCCCCATCATTGAAATCCCATTTGAATGGATTGCCATAGATCTAGTGGGTCCCTTGGAGAAAACGACTCGGGGCCACCAACACATACTTGTCGTCCTCGACTACGCCACCAGGTACCCGGAAGCTGTTCCCTTGCGGAATACCACCTCAAAGGTAATTGCGAACGAGCTAGTGAAGATTTTCACCCGGGTGGGGCTACCCAAGGAGATATTAACGGACCAAGGGACCCCATTCATGTCAAAACTGATGAAGGACTTGTGTACTCTCCTACATGTGCGGGCCCTACGGACTTCCGTCTACCACCCTCAGACAGACGGCCTTGTAGAAAAGTTCAATAGGACCCTCAAGGCCATGTAAAGAAGGTGGTAAGCCGAGATGGAAAGGACTGGGACGTCTTGCTGCCGTACCTCATGTTTGCCATCCGGGAGGTTCCTCAGGCCTCCACAGGGTTCTCCCCCTTTGAATTACTATATGGACATCACCCCCGGGGGAATCCTGGACATAGCCAGGGAAATATGGGAGGAGGAGCCCACACCAGGGAAGAGCGTAGTTGATCATGTGCTCCAGATGAGGGACCGGATAGCCCGAGTCACCCCCATTGTACGGGAACATTTGGAAAAAGCCCAGCGGGCCCAACAGGTCCACTATAACCGTCAAGCCACAGTGTGACGATTTCATCCAGGGGACCAGGTAATGATACTAGTCCCCACTGCCGAAAGCAAGTTGTTGGCCCAGTGGCAGGGGCCCTACGAAGTGGTTGAGCCCATGGGGGAGACAAACTATAAGGTACGGCAACCAGGGCGTCGCAAACCAGAACAGATTTATCACATCAACTTATTAAACCCCTGGAAGGCTCGGGAAATATGTGTGGCCTTAACCCAGGACGTAGAACCCCTTGAACAAGTGAAGATATCCCCGGACCTAACACCAAACCAGAAGGCTGAGACGACCGAAGTGGTAGCCCGAAACCAGGATGTCTTCACAACTAAGCCAGGACGAACAATGGAGGTTGTTCACCCCGTTATCAAAAACCCCGGAGCCAGGGTTATGATGAGACCCTACCGAATACCTGAGGCCAAGAGAGAGGAAATTAGGGCCGAGGTCAGGAAAATGTTGGAGCTGGGGATCATAGAAGAATCCCATAGTCAGTGGTCTAGCCCAATCGTGCTAGTGCCTAAACCTGACGGCACGACAAGGTTCTGTAATGACTTTCGCAGGCTCAGTGAGGTTTCTCAGTTTGATGCATACCCCATGCCCCAAATAGATGAGCTTGTGGATCAATTGGGCAAGGCTCGGTTCTTAACTACCCTCAATCTGACCAAGGGATATTGGCAGGTCCCTCTAGCCGAAGAGGCAAAGGAAAAGACCGTGTTCTCTACACCAGATGGGTTGTTCCAGTACACTGTCCTCCCCTTCGGACTACATGGGGCCCCAGCTACCTTCCAGCGTCTAATGGATAAGCCGCTGCGCCCCCATGCCGACTATGCAGCCATGTATTTGGACGACATAGTCATTCACACCCCAGTCTGGGAAACCCACCTGAGGAAGGTAGAAGGGTATTGAACACCCTGCGGCAGGCCGGCCTCACCGCCAATTCCACCAAGTGTGCCATAGGTCCAGCTGAGGCTCGATACCTCGGATACATCGTAGGGAGGGGTGTGGTGAGACCCCAACTAAATATGCTAGAGGCTATCCAGAACTGGCCCCGGCCTAACCGGAAGAAGCAGGTCTGAGCATTTTTAGGTGTGGTGGGGTATTACCGGTGATTCATCCCGCATTTGCCCTCCAGAGCCAGCCCCCTGACGGACCTGATAAAAGCCCGGGGCCCAGAGATGGTACAATGGACCACTGCAGCCGAAGAGGCCTTTACAGACTTGCAGACGGCCCTCTGCAGTGACCCCATACTCCTCACCCCGGACTTTACAAAAGAATTCATCCTACAGACCGATGCCTCTGAGGTGGGCTTGGGCGGTCCTATCGTAGATGGCGGGAGACGAGGAACACCCTGTATTGTACCTCAGCAGGAAAATCCTCCCAAGGGAACAGCGGTACGCAGTTGTAGAATGGGAGTGCCTCGCAGTCAAGTGGGCTATGGAAGCACTCTGCTACTGCCTGCTGGGGCGCTACTTTACCCTCATGACTGATCACGCTCCCCTCCAGTGGATGCCCCGGAACAGGGAGAAAAATGCATGGGTAACCAGGTGGTTCTTGTCCCTGCAACCTTTCCGGTTCACCATACAACACCTGGCGGGCAGTCACCACGGGAATGCCGATGGCCTGTCCCGAGTACACTGTATGACATCCCAAGTTGCCCAACCCGGTGGGTTTGAGCAGGGGGGGAGGATGTGTGACGGGGCCAGCCCTGATGGCTATAGGAGGGTGCTGAAAGGCATATATATCAGCCCCAGGCTTAGCAAATCCCTGTTCCCTGGGTGATCCAGCTGGGGCCACTCCAGGACAATTAGGCCAGCTGGGGCCACTCCAGGGCAATTAGGCCAATTACACCAATCAAGCCAGCTGGGGCCAATCAAGGAGCTTGCCCCAGCAGTTAAAAGCCTCCCAGTCAGGCAGATGGGTGCAGCTGAGAGGGAGTTGAGTAGAGCTGCTGCTGCAAGGTGTGGAGTCAGTGGAGGAGTGGAGCAGAGCTGCTGCAAGGTGTGGAGCCGGTGGAGGAGCTAGTGTGGGTGTGGCGAGAGCACCCAGCCACGGGAGGTAAGAAGGAGCCTGTGCAACCAAGACCAGAGGACGCCAGCCCCAAAGAGCCTGAAGGAGAGCCACAAGCCAGGGGGGCTACAGAAGAGCGACCCAGGGAAGGTAGTAGCCCCTTGGACTAAGCTGTTTGAGGCTACTCCTTGCAAGATCCCTGGGTCGGGGCCTGGGGTAGAGGGCGGGACTGGGCCTCCTCCGCCCCCCTGCTCCCACCCAGCCACACCACCGGCATAGCACCACGGGGCAAAACAGGCCCACCTTGCCACAGTACACATAAGGAGGATTGTGTCCTATATATAACATTACACACTCTCGGGTGGAGGGAGGGAAGAAAAAATATTTTCTCTCAAATGTGGATGACCTTCAAAAGATTAGATTAATTTTTAGTTCAGTTAAAACAGCTTTCACAGAGCCATACAGTATTCCCCCACCTCTTCTTCCTCCACACATCCCCTCTTTCCTGACCTTCCTCCCACCCCCATTATTGATGTCCCCCTTCTTCTAACAATCCCAGCCACAGACCGAGTTTTGAAGAACAACATAAAATTAGCTAAAGGCTCAGTTTGTGAATGAGAAGTGCAACTCAGGGTCCTGAGTTCTCTGATTACTAGTCAATCAGTCTCAGTCATGAATGGAAAGGTCTGAGCCACCCTACTTACTCGCAGAAGTGTGACCTCTTAATTTCAGGTAGCTAATCAGGTTGTACAGCTAGAAAGAGGAATGTTTTTGTATTGCTGCTCAACTGTGTCTACTGTTCATACCTAAAAGTAGCAAGAACAGTGGTTATAACTGATTGTGGTTCAGTCAAAATATGAATCATATAACAAACATGTAGATCACAGATCTCTGTGAGTCTGACTAACTGAGCCTCTGCTTTTGCAAAAAGGCACACAGGCCGATGTGTGCATCACTCTTTCACTATTTTATCTTAAGGACTATCAACGGTTTAAGGCACAGCCCTGCATTAGGGTAGTGCTGAGTTGCAGAGACGCAGGGGGAGCTCAAAGAGTCTTACTCTCTGATGCATATGGAGAATCTGCAGGCTCCACCATCCTTTAGTCTGCCTCCACAATGACACATCCCAGCAACTCCCTAGGCTGATGGAGAGGACTGGGGATAGGCCACAATCCTAACCCCAATGCCTCCCTGTCTTCTTTGAGGCACTGAGAGCCCCTGGAGGCACACAGATTGCACTCCTCTAAGTACTGGACCTGCAGCTTTGATTAGCCTTTATCGGGACCATGCAAGGGGGCAGGGGATGTTCCTTGCAACCTCCTCCATGCTTAACACTCATGTTTATTATCATCGTAACTTGCCACTCCAAAACTGCAGTCAATACAGGCTGTTGTCATTTCTTTCACATAGTTTCTTGGGAGTACTGGATGTTCACACTAGCCACCACATCAGGCAATGTTCCAAGGTTTGCCTAGGCTCTCAGCATTCACACGTGAGGTCATTTCTCAGCTTCCACATGGATATTTTTGTCAACAGTCTTTGCCATCCCAGCTCTTGTGCTTGACTTAGAGCAGTGATACTCGGACCTCAGTAGTTGAGGAGCCAAATTAGCAATCAACATTATCCAAAAAAAGTCAGTGGTGTGAATTCATTGTTGTATGTACTATATATTAAAATGTAAACTGGGGAAGTATTTAGTGTGTGTACGTTTATACATGCACATGCCATTGGTTAATAATTTAGTAAAAGCATCCTGATTGGTTAATAATTGCAGCGTATGATATTAAAACACTGATTTAAAGAGCCACAGGAGACACATTAAAGAGCCACTTGCAGTTCATGAGCCTCAGACTGGAGTGCCACTGACTTAAAGGATATCAATATTTTCATTTGAGATCAGTGCCTGCAGGAAGTTGTTCTGAAGGAGCCAGATTCTCCAAGAACATCCACATTTCCTGCCATTTTATTACTCTGCAGCCTTCCACAGTAGTATTTTTGGGGTAAGAGATTTTCAGAGGCAATGCTCTTTCTGGACTTCCACCATTTAGGTGGTGGAATGTACCCATGCATTGAATGTCTTGGATCATGCACCTGGTTTTTTTTCCCTCCCCTTCTTAGTGAAAACATTCTGCCTCATTGATGGTGGTTTAATCCTGCAAGCAACAGCGTGGCAGTTGTTTTGAAGTCCCTGTGATGGTCCTACAGGATTGATGGAGTTCATTATCAATTTTCTGTGCACAGCTCAAACGTGAACATACTGTCCCACAGTTGATTAATACAGGGTGAGGCTGGTTGCTTGGTTTGGAGGTCAGCATCGCATTTTTGTGTTGGCCAGTTTCTGAATGTCAGGAATCAGGGCCTGCAGCAGAGCTAGTTTCCAGGCAGCCTCATCAGCACAGCTGGTCTGCAGCAAGCTGCCTGACTGGCCATGTCACCTGACTGGCTGCAGAGGCCAGCATGCTGGCTCTTACGCCAACAGCAGCAGCCGCCATTTGCTGACTTCTCAATGCTCTTGCCCAGGACAGTGCCTGTTTCTGTGTTACCTTGTTCCTTCTGCTCCTGACTTACATCCAGCCTTGCTTCTGTCCTGCCCATGCCCTGAACCCCTCTTTGCCTGACACTCTGCTCACTCCAGTTCCTGCTCTCTGCTTTGACCCTTAGCTTTGTCTCCTGACTCCAGCTTGACCCTTGACTCTGATATCCACCAATTCCTGCCCTCCATCTTGACCCCTGGTTCCAGCTTCTGGCTACTGACTCTTACTCTGAGTCTTGTCCTTGGATCCTGATGTCCACTCCAACCACTAAGCTAGACCATCCTCGTTGGCTGATCCTGAATTACACAATTCCTGGAGTTCACTTTTTTTTTCAGCTTCGTCTTGTGCTCTTTGAATGACAACAGTTTTTTCTAATGTGACCCCAAGGTTCACCAGATGTTCTTAGCACTCAAAGATTGTACCATTCTCTGATCTCTGGCATTTTTGCTTGGCCTGGCGGTGTTTCAGATGAAAGGTGCACCCTTGTGTCTTGCTAGGGTTGGCATTCAGGAACCATAGGCGACAGTATTTTCCAAGTACATCCAGGGAACCAGTTAGAATGCCATAACAGTATCCTGAAATCTTTCCAACTGGCTGACAATGCAAAGATCATCTGCAAAAAATTAATTTTCACTCATCAGGGAATTCTGGTTGGTTATTTGCGTGGACAAAAAACAGCAAGGATGATAACACTGAACTTTGGGGCAATCTATTTTATTAAGCATACCATTGACATTTCTGACCATTCATCTTAGTCAAACATCAATTCTCAAGTTGCAAGATGATGACTTGGCCATCTTGCTATTTCTCAGAATTCTGGCCAATTTCAGTAGAAGTGCACAATGATTTGCAGAGCCCTAAGCAGCCGATAGACCAACAAACACAGACCCTGGAATTTTGCAGTTTTCAAAGCCATCTTCCATGTTTTGAGTTAGCTTTGCAACTTGGCCACATCATGAATGTCCTGAGAAGAATCTAGATTGGTCATCAGTCAGCTACCCTTCCACTATTTGTGCTAGTCTCCCCATTATCATCTCCTCATATAAGCTTGAAGGTTGAGCAAAGTAAGTATATCAGATGGTAAGTCTTTGCAGCATTAGGGTGTATGTGGTCTGAGTAGTGCAACCATTTTGGCCTGCCTCCACAGCCTGGGTATCTGCACTGTTTCCATGCAAGAGTTAAAGAAATCAAGCAGTCACTTCTGTACTTTCATTCTAAAGTGTAGTAATAGTTCATTAAATATACGATTGGGACCAGTTGCCTTTTGGGCCAGGAACAGTCTTGGCCCTAAGGTAGCATCGTAGAACTTGTATTGATGTGACCTTTATGAAATCAGATAGAATATGGGAAGCAGTACTGATATAGTCTGCCTAACATGATGAGGGTAATGGGAGGAGTCACCAAACACCAGAAAGGAAGGTGTTAACAGAGGCCTCATTGGCTTGCCACACTCTATCCCAGAAAAGGGCAGTGGAGGTGAGTCCTCCAAGCAGGCTAGGGAGGCTGTGCAGGAAGCAGCCAATTGGAAGGAGGCTGCATGAAGCTGCAAATAAAGGCCTAATGGGATCACATAAAAGGGAGCTGCAGGGTAGAGCAGGGTTAGTGGCTACTCAAGGAATGAGGACTATGTCCCTGAGCAGCTGAGAGAAAAGGAAGTACCTTAGACAGAGCGGCTGCTAGCAGGGACCAGGGGAGCAAGAGGGAGCTTCTGGGTAGCTGGCTGCTAGGAATAGGTGGTGAATGCCCTGAGAAGATGGTGAAGAAGGTGCTGGAGCTGTAGGGAAGTGGCCCAGGGAATTGAAGCAGCAGAGATGGCGGTTGAAGAGGTGCAGCAGGAGGTTGCTATCCACAGGATCCTTAGGTGGGGGGACCTAGAGTAGTGGTTGGGCCTGGGTCTCCCCCACTCACCACTGGGGAAGTGGCTGGACTATAGAAATGTGATACTTCACCCCTGGAAGGGGGAAAAACACTGATGATGATGCAGCTGGAGGACTGGGTCATGAATTGGGTGCTGTGGTACTTGTACTGAGGTGGGCCTACAGCTGGAGATGATGATGGGAGAGGCACCAACAGGAGACACTGTGGCTGGCTGAGCTGATCCCTGTGATGGTGAGCACAAGGCACCACTGTGGTGAGTGGACCCTGTCACACCTAGCTAATAACATCCCTATTATTGTTGTCCTCTCTTACATGCTCCTAATTTCTACTGCTTTCACCTATACTGGAAGATAGCAGATTTCCAAACATACCTACTGCTCATAATTATGCTGCTCTATTTAGGTATGGAATACTCCCTTTCCCCCAGTAAAACCCAGGGCCCAAGGGAAAGAACTTAATGTAGTTTCTCTCTCATCATTCCATTGAGAGGGTAGGGGGTTTGACCCTCTAATGGAATGAGCCATGGTACTATTCATGGGACTGGACTAGACTCAATTTCAGCTCACCCCATCATATCCTCTTCCACCTCTACCTGTTCCTCTGAAACTAATGTAGGGAAAGCTGAATTAGAAGTCTATAATCAAAGTCTGCTTACAGAAATTGTTACATTCCACCCAGATGCTGGTATATGAGCATTTATTTCCTTCATTCTTCTTGCTGAAATAACACCTAATGGATGCACCCGTCTAGCCATGCAGAGAAAATGAGGATACTGCATGCAAGTTAAGTAATGACTCCAGCCCAAAGTGTTTCCTCCACCACTCTGGTCCCCAGTATGTAGTGGTAATTCTTCCTTCTTTGGAAGACAGACTGAATTTAATTATCTCCAATGTGTCAACAGCTGTGATTGCTTTATTATGCAGTTGTATGCCACTCATATCTTACCAGATTTTAAATTACCATCTAAATCTACATAGTTAGGAAATAAAAGAAACCGTTTAAATGTATCTAATCCTTTTCAAAGTTAGATTAAAAAAAAATCACTTTAAAATGAAAGTGATACCCCTAAGCTAAAAATTGGGAGTCTAAGAAAATTATCTACACTAATCATCATTAACTATAATACTACTTACAATTAATTACACCAGTGTTTTCTGTTTTGCAACACCTACAGGGTGAGAAGAACCAGAATTTTTTCCCCCAGACTACATATTGTTTAAATCCACACTACCATGATATGAAAGTGACATCTGTATGCCAATCAAATGCAAGTTTTACAATCTGCTTTGTAAAAGGTTGTATGAGGGATAGCAAAGCATTTGTTATGTATATGCCTTCACAATGTGAGCTGGACCTTTCAGGCATTTTGGGCATGGTGTCACCTGTGCCAGGCTTAACCCACCTTCACAGGTGGAGGGGATGAATACAAGGGGCAAGTAATTGGGGCAGGGAGGGGAGGAATAAGAGCAGGTAGGTGTAAACTAGTAAATTAATGCTTTCATAAGGACCAGGAGACCAGCCAGGAAAAGGGCTAATGAGGCACTTATTAGCAAGAAAGACTCAAGAGGGGCAGAACTAAGAGCTTTATGCAAAGGGTGTGAGGCAGCTAAGAAGTCTGAGTGGAAGATGGGTGTTTTGAACTTTTGAGAGGATGGTTTATTAACAAAGGGAGCATTATTGAGAACTGTGAAGTCAAATTAGCTGGGCAAGAAGGAGAAACTGGAACAGTAAACAAGCCAGACTGGCTAAACCCTGCTAAAGATCCTACTCCTGCCTCCATTGGCTTCAGTGGTACAGCATTTGGTCCTACAAGGCTAGTTAGAATAAAGGCTTGGGCAGCTAGAGAGGGTCCTGACTCATAGGGGAAGGTATGATCAAGCAGTAAAAGCTTGTTTTAATGATGTAATGTGAATTTGTTGTTCTGCAGAGACTTATGCAGTGGAATTGGACTCCACTGGAATTCTCTAGCTTTATGCATAATTAACGGAGTGGCTCAAGTTATTTTGAATTTCTTTTTACTAATTTATATCCTAAATAAACACTACAGGGTTTCCTTAACAATGTATGCATTTTGTGGACATGTAGGTTCTCTGCTATTAAGGGCACATACTGAATGGCCTTATCTGTCATACTGGCTAAAAGAGTAAGGACTGACATGAGAAAACCTAATTTAAAATTGTGGGACTGGGCCTGTTATGTCATGTAAGTAAGATGTAAGGATTTAAGAATTAAATGCTATAGGCAAAGCCAGTAGTAGTCAAGGTTGATGTTTCTCATCACAAGATGCTGTTTTCAGTCATTTATAAATCTGCCAGACTTACAGTTCAGGCTGACACCTTCCATGTCGGGTATCTGCTTCAGACATTTTTTTGAAAGTTCCAGCTAAAATGGTTCAGCCATTTACAAGAACAAAACTAGGGGAAAATACAAGGCTTTTTGCTCATGTGTTCAAAAATTTACAATCCTTTCCTGTAGAAATGCTAGAGCCTTAATGTTTTGAAGCAGGGACTTAAAACTTGGCAAGGAGGTTGCCCTAATGTCAACTGAGCCTTTTGCCATTCCTTTGAAACTGCTTAAATATGACAGTTAAGCCTCTGGAAAATATCAGTTCACACATGCTTGGGTAGAGACTCCTCAAGAGCTTGGCAGCTAAATTCTCTGAAGATTCCATCTACACTGAGCATCCTTCCCAGAGCTGCAGGAGCTGAGCAGCACTATCCCTACAGTTGCTGTCTGAGATTGTTTTGATGCACAGCATCACAGCAAACTTTCCTGTGCTCTCAGTACTCCCCCTGATGGTGTCCAGGCAGTGTAGCGGAGAAAGAAAAAAGCCACACCGGCATGCAAAGAGGAGAATGGGGCGGGGAGGGAGGGAAAGGATTGATGAAGCCAGTGGTTGGTTGGAGCAGGTATTGGTGTAGACAGAAGCAGAGGGGAATAGACTGACTAGAGGCTGAAGGGTTTATAACCATTACAGAACATTCCCCTACAGAACCAACAATTAAAGCTAGGAGAGCTCTTGAGCTCTACATACCTCAGTCAACAAACAGCTATGAAACCCACTGGCAAAGTGTTGCTCATCTCCCCCACTCCCTCACCCGGCCCATGATTGTCCACAAGAGGATACCAGCCTACCATCACTACCAGTTACTGTCCCCTCAAGCGATAGAGGTCTGGGCTGTTGTTTTGAGAGTCCAAACCCTGTTTGTGACCCATGTTGGAAGTCTATCACTTCCTATGATGGAATTTTTGCTTTTTTCAGTTTATGGTTAACAAGTTAGGAAATCACAAAAATAAGTTTGCTAAAAGAATATCTAGGTTGCAAAGTCAAGAACTCTAAAGATAAATGTCAGAATTAAGGTGCCCATCCAAGACTTTTTGGATGCAATAGAAACATGGGGAAGATCTTCCGTTTTAAACTGACTTAGCTATGCTGCCTTCAACAGAGCTGTGCTGATGGACTACAGTGGAAGATCTGTTCCAAAAGGTGAGTATGGAAAATGTCCAAGTCTTAAACATAAACTGAAACTTAGATATTTATGCAGTGACACAAGATGTCATGCCTTCCACTCCAGTTATTCTTCCTACCAACAGTTTCTCCAGCTCTTCCCAATATAACCCTTCTAGCTGTTTTATTTTGACATATTTGTTTACAAAGCAAGTAACTGGGTTGTAAAAATTGTATCAAATTCAAAGAGGTTTTTGTGTAAACTACTGCTGCCCAAAGTGCCTGTAGACTGAAATTCCTCCTTTGGACATTTTCCATTTTTCCTAATAGGGGAACTTTACAAATAGTGTTCTGCAAAAATAGCTTTGGCTGCCTCCATCCTTTTGTTCATGTTTATGTATGCTGTTTCAGAATGTAAAACCTACTACAAGTGAAAAGGAAGCCAGACACTTTATTCTGATGATAGTTCTGCTTTCATAAAAACTTACAAAATATGAATTCAATCTGTCTTGTACAAGAAGTACAATGCAAAGGAGGGCATAGATTTATATAAAACTCCTACTAAAACCAAAGAAGCTTGTGAACTGCCAACTGGCCATCCTATCACTTTTTCTTAAAGAATATTAAATCTTTTCACATGGAAAAAATAAAAGCCCCATAGAACTAGATAGAAATGACCATTTACAAATAAGTGACAAGCACAGTATTAATTGGCATATATTAGTGTGAAATCTAGTTCCAAATAAGTACCTCACTGAATATAGGGCAAACTTCTGATCTTTGTCTCCATCTCAATCATTTTTCAAATATTTCCTCAAAGGTGAATAATTAGGAGGCACAGCTTCCTATGGCTGCCTTAGGTGCTTCTGTTCCCCTCTTCCTAATGGCTTGGTATTCTTTGTAAATAATATAAATAAAATCCTGTTTCCCTGAACACAGTAGGAATCAAACAGGAGACTGTTTCCTTTTTCTCAAATAGTTGTTCAAAGCTGAATAGTTAAGAGTCAGAGCTACCTCCCTATGGTTGGAAGCAGCTTTTCCTCAATTTTGAGGTGGAGGGGAAGTTACAAGGTAGCTGTGGTCATTTGTTCCCTTTCTCACTGCTATTCATCTCCTGGCCCACTCCTAACCAGCACCTCTGACATATTCCATCCTCCTGCTCCCTTTGATTGCTGTTCTGAGAGCTGACTGAAACCTCATTGAAGCAGGTAGATGTAATAGCGGCCTTTTATTCAGGATAAATGTAAGGAAGCAGTTAGGCGCCTTTTGGAGTAAGGTAGCTGAAACAATGGAAGCCATGGCCCAAAACAGATGATATGCATGGGTGGTCAGAAGCTGAACTTTGTGGGCAGAGGGTTTTCACTGGTCTGGGTATTTGTTTTTGGTGGAGAGGGGTGTATGTTTGCAAGCACACAGCCTGAAACACAACCTCAGGCAGAGGAGGCAGCAGAAAGGCAAGGACAGCTAGAGACACACTTGTTGTTTGACCTTGATTAAGAAGAGTGCTTTTTGGGTAGAGTCCTGGCTGGAAAAAAGCCTGAAATTGAGCAAAAGAACTGTTTCCTCTTTGAATCTCATTGCGTGCAGGGAGACAAGTTTGACTTCAGGTACATTCTTCATAAATAAACAGGATCATATCAAAGGAATACCTAACTCCATGAACTTATCCTCCTAACAAATAAGATCTTAAATATTGGTTAACTGCTCAGGTCAAAAGGAGTAACACTGATCACACACCCATTTTCTTCACTGCTATTGGATCCGTCTGCCCTCCACACGTATATGGACACTCAGTAGTGAACTTAGGAACCATAAAACAGTATGCATTTCCTTTGCTTACAAAGAGACCCCACTAATCGGTGCACTGTGGCTACTCTAGGACTTTACATGAACACAATCAGCATAAAATTACTGTTATAGATGGCCCATGGGGAATTCCCTTGATGTAGACAGAATTGATGAGCATAGGGTTTGTGTAGCTGGCTGTACACCAACCTCCATGGTGCCTCTGGTACAAGAAAGGTTGTCTTACTACTATGCTGTTGCTACTCTTAGCTACCAGAATAGCTCATAGGGCAAGTAGCAAATATCTCCATGGATAGTGATAGGGAACACTAGATAGGGAGGGCTCTGTTTACTACAGAGACTTCTTTCCCAGCTGTCTGGCTGTTGTCTTGCCCACATAGTCAGGGTCTGAGTGCCATATTTGGGGTCAGGAAGAAATCTTCCCTCAGATTAGACTGGCAGAGACCCTGGGGGGAGGGGTTCACCATCCTCTGCAGCATGGGACATGGGTCACTTGCAGGTTTAAACTAGTGCAAATCATGGCTTTTCTATAACTTGAAGTCTCAAATCATGATTTAAAGGACTTCAGTAACTCAACCAGAGGTTAGGGGTCTTACAGGAGTGGGTGAGTGAGGTTCTGTGTCCTGAAGACTATTAGATGATCATGATGGCCCCTACTGGCCTTAAAGTCTGAGTCTATTGGCAAGCCAGGCACAACCTAGGGCTGCTCCCAGCAAACCCCAACATACAGAAGTGAAGATGGAGTTAATCCATTTTCATCTTGCTGCTTCCCATGCCTCCCCCACCCCACACCAGGCCTTGTGCTATGAGCTGATTAACAGGACCTGCAGTTTTTCTAGGGCAGCTACCTACCTTTATTCTCAAAATCTGCTTTATTAAACTTCTCATGCTACTGTCAACTCTTTAAAAGAGACAGATACTCATATCGTGTGACTTACCTATCTTACTGTACTCTGGCAGTAAAAAGATTATTCAGAGCAAGGTAATTCTTTCCACAGTGCATCACTTTGTCACACTTTAAAACAACCGCCAAAATGTAACTTAAATAAAGTAATTCTAATAGATTTAACTGCCCAAATGTCTTTCATAAAATGAAAACACTGATTTAGTGAAGTTCTCATGTAGCTGCTTAATCAAAAGATATTCTATCATCAGTGGGTTTTTCCCAAAATGTTACGATGAAAATAGCAAGCTATTTAACATATGATGGAAAAAATAATTCCTAACTGTTTGGTTTTGTGGGACTGGGTATGGTTAACTTAGTTCTATTCACATCCAGGTGCAATTATGATCAGATATAATACTTCTGACTACTACTTATTGCCCTATCAGTGTCTAAATTGTTTAGCTGTTCCAGTTTTTTGGAGAATTTGAATGAATATTCTACATTTTGTACATTTTTAGGTCCTACTCCAATTATGAAATCACTTGTAATATATAACTGATTATCTGTATATTAGTTGGACAAACTTATGGTTTTGCTTGTGACGCTATGTATTATTGCAGCACAAATTAACCTTTGAAAACATTACTGAATTATGCTATTTTCATGACTTGTCAGATTTTTGCTTTTGAAAGTACCTTTTTCCAGCTAAATAAGTCAAAGGAATTCTGTTCTTAAAACATAAATGGTTTTTCACAGGCAAAAAAAAAAAAAAATCTATTTTACTTGTGCATGTAACACAGGCCCTGATCCTACAAATGTTTCAATGGGTTTAACTTTAAGCACATCAATAATCCATTGCCACTCCTGCTTGAAATGAATAACTAGAGCATCAGTGTTGAAAGTGGTGTCCTGATTGGTTAGGCTCAATATGATCTATAGAGCTAGTCTACACTAGAAGCTCTACAGCTGCACTGATGCAGCTGCATTGCATTTGGTAAAGACACTATGCTGACAGAGCTCTCCTGTTGGTATAATAAAACCACCTCTGCAAGAGGCAGTAGCTGTGTGGGGGAAGACAGATGCTCTCTTGCTGACATCACACTGGCGCTTAAGTCAGTGTAACTAAAGCCTCTCCAGGGAGTGGCTTATTCACACTCCTGAACAAAGTAAGTTACATTCACCTCACCTCACCTCTGGTGGTATGTACAAGCCCCTACAGTGTGTTTAAATATCCTATGCCATGTCTGCATGGGAAAGCAAAAAGACTTCTCTGGGTCTCCCATGACATCTGTTCCCAGACATTGATAGTGATGCCAATCTGTTGTTGAGTCAGGTTTTTCTTACTTTGTACACAGAATTGCTCATATTTGGACAAATATGCACTACCATGGAAACAGAATGCTGTCTTGAGGACAAGTGTCTTCCCTACGAAGGGCAGGGTTCCAGTAGCTCTGATAGAAGCTGTGTGAAGCCTTGCTCAAGCAAATTTTTGCTGCTAACCATCTTGTTAACTATTGGCCTTTTGTGGAGAAGATCATTGAGAAGATGGTGGCAAGATAGCTGTGACAACTTATTGATTCCTTAGAATTTCCTGACCCATCTAGCCAATTAGAGGCCTAGGAGAGAAAAACTGCACTAGTTTTGTTAACCGGTAGTCTGCTAGCAATGGATGAAAGTATGCTGATTCTTTTACATCTATTAAGTCTTTGATATCTTTGACTACATAAATTTCTAGACTTGACTCTTGTTGCTCAAGAGTAGCTCCATTCCAAACTTCTTGCTCACAGTGATCCTTTGGATTGCTTCAACTGTACCTCTACCTCCAGGGCTATCTCCTCTCTCCTAGTCACTATGTACATAAGACTACTGGGAAAGTTAGTGAGGAGATATCAGCATACTGAATGTATTTGCAGCAGATGACACCCATCTGTTTCCATTTTGTGAGACCCAGGCAGAACATTAGAATGAATTACCCAACATCTAGATGAATCTGTGGCCTGGATAGAAGCTAGCCAGCAGAGACTTAATTCAGATGAGACTGAGAATGTTAGTGGGTGAATTAGCCAGGAAATTGGAGGAATTTATATCTGTTTCTCACTGAAGGAGTTCAACTTCCATTTGGAAAACAGGAGTGCAATTTAGGCATGGTGTTAGTATGCTGTCTGATAGAAATATGACCACATACATCACTGATATTGCCCCGGTTAGACAACTGCAACAAATCTTGTACAAAGCATATCGCATAAGGTGTCAGTAATGATTTGGTAAATAAGATTATCCTGTTTTAAATCAATGTATTATCACTGTATCTGAAGCTATAAAGGACTACATTTGTATTTCAAATCTGTTTGCTCCTGGGGTAACGCCCACAAGGTAGTTTCCATCCAGTCTAGCCAGCCATTGTGAGTGGACTATTCAAGTTTAATGGCCTATCAAAGACACTTAACTCTCAGAATAGGCCATAGAAGAAGCTAGTCCCATCTGGTGAGCCTTCCTGTGGATGCCCCTGTATGTCAGCAAGCCATGTAAGGGCATGTGACCTTGGACTCCGTCTTGTGCCTCTAATTTTCCACAAACTGCTGTGAGCTTTATTTTAAGACCGTAAAATTCCAAGCACACAACAGAGGGTATAAAAGACCCTTGAATAATCTCCATGTTGCCCCTCTCCTGCTCTGATTCTCTGGACTACAAATTTACAACTAAAGGGACCATTCTAATCTATGGACTGAGGACCTTCCACTCTTTTGGATTGACTGGGTAAAATCTGAGTTATTTATTGAGTTGGCTATGTGCCTGATCTTTTGAGATCAGAAGACCCGTTTGAATGGTTATTGAAAACCAATTTAAAGTCCAATGTCTGGGTGGTAAAGCAAAGGCTGGAATGGCTAAGGAAATTGCCTTTTCTACCTCTTAAGTGTGGTGAGATGGAAGCTTACTTTTGGTACTAGTTTGGTATAATCCAAGGATAGAATAGCCATCAGTTTGGGGGTGAGTCAGCCCTATTGCTCAGCAGTTTGTCCTGAACTTGGTATCATCAGCTGTGACCCACTGTGGCACAGTGACAGTTAGATCCTAGGCCATTCCTGAATGCCTAGGTAGCAGTTGTGGCCAAAAGTGTTTGTCCATATGTGCCTGGCAAGACAAATTACCTTTTTTCTCCAATGTGGACTTTGCCACAATTCTCCTTGCTTTTGTCACCCATGCTTAAGTTTTAATATGCGCTCTATCAGGCTACACCATAAGACCATTCTGAATCTGAGACCCACATCTCTTATGTCTAATATATTGCTAAGCCAAAGTCTAGAGAAAACAAGTATCTGGGACTGAGTGTCAGTTGTAGACCTCAACTATATTGATTAAGGGTTTAAACTAAGCCTCTAACATGAATACAAGTTTGTGTTATCAGCCACTCCTTTAAAACAAAAGGAAGAATCTCGTACCTTTTGCCATGACCAAAAAAAAAAAAAAATCACTTCTTCATCAACCACAATCATATCAATGAAAACAAATAAGGGACCCTAATCTAAGGACAGATCACCTAAGACTTTTATAATTGCAATGGAGGTTTTTATATTTAAAAACCAGGAAGTATTAACAATTACATGGTAAAAACCTTATGGAAAAAGTAATTACTGCACACACTACCTATGAAATCTCATTATCTTGGCTCTATCATTTAAAATGTCCCTGGTCTTGATTAGTCTACTGAATTTCATTCTTTTAAACAAGTATTTAAATTCTGACCAACCCCCCCTGCAAAATATTTTTAAAATTAGTATGGATAGTTAGCACATCAAGGTCACTGAGAGGACTATTAGAAAAGCTAGCACTAAATTTCAACCACAGGAAGTAGTCATACTGGGGACAGACTGCTAAAAAAACAGGTTGAGCAAATTGGAGGGTGAGAAGGGGAAGAATCAGAATGTTAATTGTAGCAAGGAAATAAGTCTTACTACCTTCTTTCACCAACTGGTTACAGAAATTGTGGCATCTTTAGAAATGGAGAAACTTGCTTACAATTTTGAAAAGAAAAATAATGTTCATTTGATACTACTTTAATTACTTCTGTTCTAACTATCCCAAAACCAATGACTGACTGAAATCCTTAATATTAAGTAATATGCTGGCCTGATGCAAGAAATAAAAAATGGGTTTATACAGAACATCCTATCTGATCAAGAGTGCCAGTGGTATCAGTCCCTCAGTAATAAGAGCAGCCCTGAACAAGGCATGGTGCATAAGTAGCACCATGTTAGAAGTTCCAGAAGGCATTATGAGTTTGATCCTCTGAATCACCATTCTTCCTCCTTGTTCCCTGCGGGTGACAATTTACTGGTACCTACACCAAAAGTAAACTACAACAAGCACAACCCAACCCTGGCCTATTCTCAGTGAGTAAGACAGGAAGTCAAGGCACTGCCTGTTCCTCACCCACACCCTGCCTATCAACTGCAGGTAGGAAGTAACCAGGCAAGCAGCCTCTGCTGGCTTCTATATGCCTGCATCTAAATGCAAGGTAGCCCAAGAAGGGCATAGGCAATATTTTACTCCACAATATGGAGGTGAAACCTGGATTAGAATCTAGGTTTAAATGTAACTTGTTGCTAAAACAGTTACTTACTTTGGTTTGTTTAATTTTAAAAGATGTAGCAAATCAACTCTGCTCTGGTGGGTCTGATGTAGCAAATCAACTCTGCTCTGGCTTTACCCATTTGCAGTGGATCAGGGTGTCAGCAGTTGTCCCTGTTTTTGGGCATTGGTTACTCCAATAGCACCTAGTGAGAGGGGAGGGGGAAGGGACCAAGGTCCAACCTCTACTCCAGGTACCAGCCCAGCAGCCCCATGAATGGCAGTCATGCACTACCAGTACTGCTGATTGCATCTCTTTCCCCTGAACTATTTTCCTCTCTATCCCTTCAGCTTCTTGGGCTCTCATCTGCCCACACTTCAGTCCCCCTGCCTAAGGAGTCCCTCAGTCTCATTCTCCTCTCTCTCAGGGTCTTTTCTCTCACACCTCTGTGCCTGAGAAGTCCCTCTGCTAGAGCAGCTTTCCCTTCTCTGGTCTCTGTACCTTCAAGCCAGAGGGTTTGGGAGGAAAGCCATCCTTCCTCTAGTTCTTGGCTCAATTATAGCACTTCTCCAACCCTGCTGCTAGCTCTCTTTACTCCCCTTCTGCCTAGCTGGAGCAGGGGTGTTTGAATCAGGTCTCTGGCAGGGCCTTAATTTGCCTCAGGTGCTCTTAATTGACATGTAGTAACCTCTGCTCAGGCCACAGGGAACAAGGCTTTGATCATTCTGGGGCTTTGCTACCTCCCATTGCTCACTTTCTTGTGGGTGCAGGGTCCAGAGTGCCTACCTGTGTTTGCTGCTCTTCCACCCCAGCCAAACTGTTCCTGTTGCCTGGCTAGCTGGTAGCCCCCTGGCAGTTGCTGGACTGCTGTTCCAGGCAGGGAGGGAGTGAAAACTCTGCCACTAGCTTTCTTTCCAGGGTCTCTCCTAGCTTGTTAGCTGGCTGCCCACCCTGAGTGCTCTGCTGCTTCTGTTCCCTGGGAACAAGCAGTTGGGGGTATACCTGTCCCTTCCCTTCCCTTCCCTTGGACCTGCTTTCCTTTCCCTAGCTGTATTTGCCCATGCCTCCCCTCTTTTCAGCAGTTTGCTCCTTTTTTCCCCTTTGCTGCCTGCTCTGCCTGTTCCTTCCAGATCATTTGTCTGTTCTCCTCTGTTTTTTGCTTTAGCTTCCTAGAGGGTTCCACCCCCCACCCCTGGTCAGTTTGTTTGCACAGCCCTGGTCCCTGTATCCATTCGTTAGCTGCCATGCCATAGCCCTTGCAGTTTGTGTTGGAGCCTTCCTTGCCCTGCCCTGAGTTTACCTTTCCTTCTTCCTTTGTTGTCTTCTCTTTACCTAGTCCCATGAACTGCGCCTAGTACTTGTAGTCTCTCCCCTTCAGTTGAAACCCCTTATTTCATTTAATTGCACTTCCTGATGTTGCACTCCCTGATGTTGCTTCCAAATGCAGTCAGAAGAGCTGGTATTCCATCTCATACTGGTGAGTGTGTTCCCCAGTTCCTTGCCTAGCTTGGTACTCTTGTGTTCCTCTTTGTTAGCACCCTCCTCCCCTGCTTGCAGCCTAATGGGGAGGAGTGGCTGGCCTCCCCCCACCACTTCCTTTTCCCCCTCAGCCCTGTCCCTCTCCCTTCCCTGAATGGCAGGTGGGATTGAAGGTGGGGGCCCCCTTGGATGCCACTGCGAAGTCCCCTACCATTGCCCATCCTGGGGCACCAGTGACGGTGGGCTTGGGTAGGGACTCCAGGGATTCTGCTGTTGCCATGGCTTCCACCTGAGGAGATGGAGACCCTGGGTCTGACCCCAGCTTCTTGGGGTGTGGGGGGGAGAGAATGACCCCTCCCCAATGGAGGGCCTCCATCTGGGTGGTGATCAGCCACCCCTTCCTCTTTCCTCCCTCTCTCTTCAGGCAGCTGTCCCAGCTCTCATCCCTGAGGCGCCCTTCGGCTCGGCCGCCTGCCTGGCCGACATTGGCACCCTGCTTGAGGCTGTTGAGTCCATCGTGGCGATGGCTGGTGCTGAGTGGCCAGGCTCTGAGTTTCTGGAAGCACCTCCCTGTAAGTCAGGGAAGTCACCGTCTGGGGGCCTGGGTCTAGTTGATCTTCCATTTGGGGCTCTGGTCATGAGTACCAAGACCATGCAGGTGCCAGTGCCCAGCCCCACAGAGGGCCTTCATCCTCTACCCCCCTCCTTTGACCCTCATGCCCAGTCATGAGGCAGCACGCCCCAAAGTTGCAGCTGACCTTGTCCCTGATCCTGTCCCGGCCCCTGACCTTCCCCCTCCTCCCTCTACTTCCTGCATTGTTGCTGCCATGGGGTCATCTCATTTCCTTTTGACAGCTCCCAGGAGGCAGCTTTTGTGTTCCCCTCTTCCAGCCCACCTGGGGCTGCTGTCTTCCCTCAGCTGCTGTTCCCTATGACCCTTGGGATTGTTGTGGGCCATGGGATCATTGTGGGGGCGCTGCCACAGGATGACCGCCCCAATGCACTGCAGGATGAGCTGCGCTCCTTTCTCCTGCACATGCATGGTGCCAGGAACAGGGTGCAGCTTGCTCTCTAGCGCTAGGAGAACTTCTATGCCGTGAGGGCCATCTTGGGGGAGGGCAAGGGGATTGGGAGGCAGGTTGCTGCGGTCTACCAATGGGCTCATAACTTGACTCCCTGATGACTTTTGGGGTTGGTCATGGTTTGCTGTGGGGTCCAACAGAGGTTGCCAGCATCTCTGCTTGTGAGGATCCTCTGTAATGCTGCACATGTCACCTACCCTCTTTGCAACATTGAACGCCCAGGGTTGTAGGGTGGGTCTCCGCAGGTGCTCTCCTTCATCTGGGAAGGAGGGTACTCTGTGACTTTCCTGCAGGAGACCCACACAGATCCAGCTGCTGAGATTAGTTGGCGGCTAAAGTGGGGGAACAGGGTGTTTTTTAGCCATCTTACAATTGATGGCTGGAGTGGTCACTCTGTTTTCCCTTGACCTACGGCCCAAGATGCTGGGGGTTGCTGAGGTAATATTGGGCCACCTGCTGCACCTCTGGGCCCATGTGGAGGTTCTGATGTTGAACCTTGTCAATATCTGTGCCTCGACATGGGGCCTGGAGTGGTATGCCTTCCTCAGCTCCTTGGATCCTCACAAGTGCCTGGTCCTAGGTGGAGATTTCAACATCACCCTTGAGAAGCGGGATGGAGTAGTGCCGGGCTGTCATGGATGTCATCCAGGAGATTAAAGACCATTACTCCCCAGTGGATGTCTGGTGCAACCAACAACTGGATAACATGTCCATCTTACTTATGTTGAGATGGAGGATGATCAGTCGTTCCACTCCAAGTTGGACCTCATTTATCTGTCTCATCACCATCTTGTGCGTGCCCACTCATCCAGTATTCAATCAGTCCCATTCTCGGATCACTACTTGGTGACGGCCTCTCTCACTGCGTAGAGGCTGGGGCTGGCCTATTGGCACTTTAATAAGAGTTTGCTGGAGGATGTGGGCTTCGTGGCATCCTTCTGGCTGGCCTGACTGGGACAGAGATGCACGTTTCCCTCAGTGCAGCAGTGGGGGGATGTGGGGAAGAGCCCTTCCTCCTGCTCTTCTGCTGTGACTATGCCCGGGGGTCTAGCCAGCAGAGGGATGTGGGGATAGCGCAGCTGGAGAAATATCTGGCTGCCAACCCTGGAGATCCATCCCTCTGTGGAGCATGCTGGGAGAAATGGGTGGATCTCCAGGCCCTTGAAGACCTCCAGGCTCGGGCTGCTTTTGTTTGATCCCATAGCCATCTCCTTTGGGAGATGGATTGCAGCTCCCACTTCTTCTATGCCCTGGAGAAAAGGAGGGGGGCTAAGAAGCACATCACCTGCCTTTTGGCTGAGGACAGCAGCCATCTTACACATCTAGTGGAGATGCACAGCAGTGCCATGGCCTTCTACAACTGGCCTCTTCTCCCCAGATCCAACTGATATTAATGCCTGCAGGGTGCTCTGGGACGAACTCCCGTTGGTCAGTGCAGGCAACTGGGACTAGTTGGTGCTACCTCTCATCCTGGTCAAGTTCTTGGAAGCCTCTGTCTCTAGCCCACTAATAAATCTCTGGGCATGACCATGGAGTCTTACCATGTGTTCTGGGACGTCCTCATCCTGGACCTCACAATCATCTGGGTCAAGTCCTTGAGAATTAGAGAGCTCCCCCTGTCAGCAGATGAGCTGTGCTTGCCTTGCTACTGAAGAAGGGGCCCTTCGTGACCATAGAAACTGGCATCCCGTCTCGCTTGCCAGCATGGACTATAAAATCATAGTAAAAGCCATCTTGCTGTGGCTGGGGTCTGTGTTGGTGGACGTGGTCCATCCCCATCAGACCTACACCATACCAGGCCTTACCATCTTTGACCATCTTTATTTGGTCCGGGACCTCTTTCAGCTTGGACGTAGGGGTGGTCTGTCATTTGCCATCCTGTCTCTGGATCAGGAGAAGGAATTCAACAGGATGGACCATGGGTATTTCCTGGGCATTCTTCAGGAATTTGACTTTAGGTCCCAGTTTGTGGGTTTTCTCTAGGTGCTGTACGCTTTCACAGAGTGCTTGGTCAGGCTCAACTAGACTGTGACCGAACTGGTCAGCTTTGGGCAAGGAGAGCATCAGCGCTGTCCACTGTCAGGCCAGCTGTATGCTGTGGACATTGAGCCCTTCCTCCATCTCCACTGCAAGAGGCTGATGGGGGTTGGTGCTCTGTGAGCCAGAGTTGCAGGTGGAGCTGTCAGCTTACACTGATGACTTGTTCCTCATGGTCCAGGACCTGGGCAACTTGATTTTACATTGGAGGCCTGTCAGGCCATCTACTGGCCTGATTGTTGAGGCTGGGTGGCATGTGGGCTCCTTCCCACCTGTGCTTCAGGCCATCCAGTTCAGTGTGGGTCCACTGCTCGACCTGGGCATTTACCCTTCTCCCATCCATCCCTCCCTGCTGCAGAACTGGCAAGATTTGGTGGGCAGGATCTGAATGACTGCAGAAGTGGACAGGACTGCTCTGGTACCTCTCCCTAGGGGGGAGAGTTCTGGTGCTTAACCAGATGGTCCTCTCTGTGCTCTGGCACCAGCTCAACACCCTAGTCCTGACCCCAAAGCTGCCTACCTCTAGAAGCTCATTCTGGATTTTTTGGCTAGGACTGCACTAGGTTTCTGCAGGGGTTCTGAGTCTTCCCGGGGAGGGCCCTGCAGAGACTCCTTTATAGTGCAAGTAGTGCAGTGTGCAGCACGTTGATGCATGCCTTCCTTTGCCACCTCCGAGAGCTCTGATATGATTGGCAGCTCTTATCTCCATTCGAGAAGTCTTCCGCAAGATCTCTCTGAGCTGCAGGTCTTCTATCAGGATCTCCTCCTGGAGGCTGGTTTTGGCAACCAGGTCTGTGGCAGCTGCCGAGGGACATCTCCTCACGAAGCCCCTGCTACACAATCACCATCTTCATGTGCAGCTGGCGAAGTCCCCCTCTGTGCCGGAGGTCGGTCCTGGAAGGAGTCGCCAAGATCAGAGACCTCCTGAACTAGAATCAGGAGGACTTGGTGGATCCCCAAGCACCAGGTTGGCACATGGGGCTCTCCACCCTTTATCACCTCCGCCTACTCATGTGCTTCAGGAGGTGAGGGCAGCCTTGTTGCCCGCCTCAAGTCTACCTTGAATAGATCCTGTGGGAGGATTCTCCCCGCCAGCCTCTCACCCCAGGCCCCCCAGATCTTTTCATTGGGCTCCTGCCCTGTGAGCTACCCCACCCCTCCCTGACACTCCGTCCACACATCATAAGCCAGCTATGAGATTTAGTCTGTTTCTATACTACACCATGAGCATATCTGTACATGCTTGTGCACCACATTCTTCATTCCTCACCCCTGTGTCCTGCTCTGATACTAAGGGGCTAGACCTTTTGCTACCTGTCAAGGGTGAGGAACTGTAGTGGGCCAGTCTGTATTCCACCTAATATTCCCGGCAGGCCATGGAACCTACTTGGCAGCTCCTTCATGGAGCCACAAGCCTGGCTGTGTACTTGGTGCGGTTCAACACTGTCCCTTCTGTGGTAGGAGGAAGACCATTGCCCACATATACCTGGAGTGTTCCAGGTTGCAGTCCCTCTTCCAGCTCCTCCAGAATCGTCTCTTGAGGTTCTGGTTGCACTTCTACCCACACCTCCTAATGTATGCATGCCCTACAAAGTCATGGGACCTCCTCGTCAACTTCCTCCTGGCATTGGCCAAGGTGGCCATTTTACAAGACTAGGGAGAGGATGTTGGCTGAGGAGTGGCTCTGCAAGTGTGGGGCCTATTTCCATTCCTCTGGCCGATCATGCATCCAGGCAGAGTTTCTCTGGGCCATGCCTGCTAACTTCTTAGACACCTTGTTAGGAGCAGCGGGCACTGTCCAGGGTTCTCTGCTTGGTATCCCCTTCAGGTTCCCTCCATTTAACCCTTCGACCTTCAAGCCAGTTCCTGTTTTTTCTCATTTTTGTTGTCCCCTGAACTCAGTTGAGTCCTGGGTTCAGTAGCTCCTCCCCTTAGTCTGGGGGAGGAGCTTTCAGCCGTGGGCAGGCTGGTACCCAATAGTAGCACGCTTTTGTAGCCATTTGGGCTCACTTTGTCAAAATACATGATATAACTGTCGGAAGGAGGGGGACGGATGAATGTGTCTGTATAACTGTGTTACTCTTCATTTTCAGTGGTCGATACCCATATTACAAGAAGAAGCAGTAAAATGTTATGAATGAAATCCTGGCCCTGTTGAAATCAATTGAAGTTTTTCTATTAAATTCTATAGGGCCAGAATTTTACCCTATATGTTTTAGCAAGTGATAGGAGTACAGCTTCAGTAATTCTGAGCTCTGGAGAAGGAGACAGTCCAGAAGAAAGACTGGCATGTGTGAGTGTGGTAAAGGAAGGGAAGGTGGACAGAAGGGGTGCAGTGTATCTTTGTGAGGACATAAGCCATCAAAGCCATGTACAGGCAAAGAGAGGGCGGAGGGCAAGGTTTTGTGCCTGTGGAAGGTCAGATTATTGGAGAGGGGGTTGGATCTAGCAAAACACAGGACTGAACCTCTAAAAGCTTATTTGAAGGAACATGGGCCCACGGCTAGAATTAAAAGTAGTGTCTGATATACAGAACATTGTCCCAGGCAATAGAACAACCACGATGTTTGGTGAGATGAAAAAATTAGAATGTGCAAAGAAGCATTATGGAGATCCAGTACATAGGATGCTCCCATTGAATGAACACATGAATCACCAATTCCAGGATTTCTGTGCAAAAGGATATTGCACACAGACATTTGGCAGAGGTTCAAATCCCTAGTATTCTTTGGGACCAGGAAACAAACTGACTACATCCTACCCTGTCTGTGTCTGTCTGTGTTTGGTGCGTGGCTATAGGAATGGAAACAATAGCAGGTATCTGTAATAACATTTAGTCCATGGTCAGCCTGCAAACCTTAAAGAAGCTAGAGGAGGAAATGAGTACCTTTTTGAGTTGTCATCTGCTACCCACTTGCCTGTAGTAGGTTAGAACTACATTCCAATAAACTAACCCTTTCTTATAATAGTGGAAGTGGTTGGGCCTGGCTACTCTTATGTTATGTAAGCAAGGTCTGAGTGGCACACTCCCTGCTCAGCTGCTGAAAGGGGGGCACTTTATTTGCATGGGCTTTGTATCTGCATGAGTACAATTAAGTATTTAGCATAACTTACCTAGGTGCTGAGCATAATGGGAAATGGTTAGCAGGGCTGGTTTTGGGCTACAAACCACTTTTGTGTTAATTGCTGGGGTAATGAAATGTTGTCCTTCAAGTGTATGAACAGATGTCACCAAAACTGTGCTTAGTCTGTTATGATAGAATCTTCACCTTAAACTAAACAGAGAGTGGCGGACAGATGTTTCAGCCTTGTAACGGGGGGGGAGGTGAGGAGTCTCCTATGGGGGATTGCACTGGCCCTGGCAAAGGGCTGCCCCCAGGCATGGAGTGCCTCTCTCCTCCCATTGTTAAAAGGTAGAATTAATGACTCCTCTTGGAGTCTTTTGTTTCTTGAAAGCAGGGACATTGCCTGTATGTCAGCTTACCCATGAGCTGAAATCACTAAGAGCTGAACCAGTAGAAGATCTGGGAAACCTTGCCTGACAACTGACAGAGCTGAGTGAGCAACAGGCAACTCTGGTGGGAAGCCGGCACAGTCGGCACCCAGCCCAGTGCGGCCAGCGGTCAGCAGAGGGGCCAGCACAGTCAGTGCCTGCCCGGTGCGGCCGACAGGAGCCAGGCGTGGTCGGTACCAGTGGCCGGGGACTCAGCGAGGCCCGAAGGTGGTAGGAGACAGCAGCAGAGGGGGCCTGGTCAAGCCTGTGTCAGACAGGAGTGGCATAGGGGGTGGAGCCACACCTGAGAGGTGGACATTGCAACTACGACAGTCAGTACAGGGGAAAGAAGGAAGGGAGAGGTGAAGGACACGCCCCGTACTCTGGAATGGGTTTGGCTCATGGAGTTCATGAACTCTGTTTGCACTGTTTTCCCAAACCGGTGCTGTTAAAAGGTTTCTTTCTACACTCACTCTGTGCTTGCGAGAGGGGAAGTATTGCCCTTTGGGGGTGCCCAGGGGATAGTGTGTGATTTCCCAGGTGACTGGGTGGGGGCTCGAGCGACTTTGGTGTTGTATCATTAACAGGGACCTCTACATATAGAACCCAGCCCTTGCTGCTGCCGACTCGGTCTGGCAGAAGGGTTACAGTTATGATACATGTAGGAAAGTGAATGATCCTAGACCCTCTTTGCCTCAGAGAGATGGCTTGAAAGAAGCCCTGAAAATTAGGAAGATCAAAAAGATTTCAGTACGTTGCTCTATTAGAGCAGTTGTTTTGAAATGAAGACCTAAAATGCCTTATTGAATGAACAGTGGAAGTGTCTTTACAGTTTGCTTGGGGTCTAAGCCTCAGTCAAAAGCTTCATCATCTCCATGCTGCTTCTTACATTGTATGATTTGGAGGGGAATGGTGGGGGGACAGGAACCATATTTTGGTATGTGTTTACACATCCATAAGCATAATGGGCCTATGGTCCTAATTGGTGCCCCTCAATTCTAAGGTAACAAATATCTAATAAATACATCTGATTTAGTACAAGGCAAATGGACAGGGGTAGCAGTAGCTATGAGGCAAGAAGAGCAGTTTTCCCCGAGACCGTGGCTTGCTCCCACGCTTTTCATATGTCTATATGCTCCAATTTTTGTCATCTGTCCCCTGCCCCTCCAGACTTTGCAGGATATAATATAATCACATACAATGTTCAATATTCTGACACAATTTTGGCCCCTTCCCCCCTATTTTTTTCTGAAATGATGCCACTGCAAACTGATGGAAAACATTTTGTGGTTTGGTCCACCAACCAGGTAAATAATCACACAGCCAAATGGGCAGAGATGGAAACAGTCAGGCTAAGGGACAAAGATTTAGTCTCAATCTTTGACATCATGGAGAAACTTCAGGGCCTGCTTCATTAGGGCTAAAGAAATTATTGAGCCCATAAGAACCACCCCATGGGTTTCCAGGGGCGTTTTCTTCTACATCCATCTGAAAAAAGTCCTGACAAAATAAGCTGCATGGATTGAGAAGCACACAAGAGAAACAACCACAATATTTGCACCCACAAAAATTAAATTCACCCATTCCATGCACAGACTCAAGCATTTACACCTGACAAATGGGAGGTTGTGCATTTTGAGAATTATATTCAGTAAAAGGACTAGAGACGGAGTAGCCAAAAACATAAACTATTTTCTTTTCCTGCACAGCACAGGGTATACGACACACACATCTAATCCTTTCACTATGCTCCCACAGCTTGACCAGTGTGTTTAGGAACTAGCAGTGAGCTGGGTATAGCCTAGTAAATGAGCTTAGCTAGCACAGAAGGAAAACAATGGAAAGAATTCCTTCACAAGTACCCCCAGATTTCTCACTTTAGGTTCTTCCCTCTGTGCTTTACAGATATCTGGCTGAAAGCTGCTGAAAATAATTGTGCCGTAGTCTGACTAGTGTGCATGAGAGAGTCCATTAGCACCTGCAAAGGGCCACTAGCTTCTGAAGGAAGAGTCTGAAACTCAGAATTAAATCTTCTCACTATTAGCAACTAATGTGTCACCAGTCAGTGACAGACCGAGAGAGAGAAAATAACATTTGTGTTTTCTCACTAATTTAACGAGAGCAAAATAGACAAGAAGAAAAAGGGGCTGGTTAATTTTCTAGTCATATCAACTTCAATGTTTCCACAAAGACAGGCTGAGAAAGGCAGAGAGATATACAGTATAATAAATCTAGACCTGCTCCGTTGGTTGGGAGATGATATTGCTATCCTAAGAGTTCTAGAGGCATAATCCCATAATTCAGTGGTTCCAGTCCAATGAGTGTCCCACTTCTCTTCCCACTGAGCTCATTTACAATCCCAAGCAGTTTCTTGCTGTCAGTTCCTATTTGCATCTTCTATTCCCCACATTTTTTTTTTCTTTCACAGAGATCTTCCCTGTCACATCTCATCTTACTTCTGACTTGTTGTCATCTTTCCTTGAGCTGTTTCAACTTACTTTTTCTGCTGTCACCCACAGTTTCCATCATCTGGAGGTTAACGAAGCAAACCTACTCTAGCAACAGCACAATACCCAGCCCAAAGCTTTTCTCCTGTTTACTTTTCCTTAGATCAGTCACAGTTTGCTGCTGTTTCTGATTAAATGAATTTTGAGGTAGACTAGACAATTGCCTCCCTTTTCTTACCGTGTCACCACCAGGTGAGGCAAGCTGATTGCCTTTTACCACCTTACACAGAGCCCAGGGGATCAGATTCAAATGTCCACAAACCTGTAAATCAGAAATGATCCACTGAAGTAAGTATATGATTCACACCAACTAAGGATCTGGGCCACTCTGGTTCTGAAATCAACATTTTCTCTTTACCAATTTCATATGTTCTTAGACAAAATCAGACCATCACCTTATTTTGCCTTATCTGCTTTACTCTGATCTATAATCCTTTCTTGCATAAGCCTGGTCTACATTAGAGTGTGTTGTCAACCAAGTGAGTGCTGTGTGAATGGGTGCAAATGCTGTAAATACAGGGTTTTTTGATCATCAATGTAACTTGCATTGACAAAACTTTACCTTTAGTCACTTTACCCTAGAGACCTTTCTCATTCAGTGACTTTAATCTGAGTTTCTCTGGGTTCTCATCTTTTACCCAAACAGGTAATATATTGCCAGTTGATCTTGACCCATTGTCTTCTTCCCTAATTCTCTGCTGGTTTAACACTGCTCCTATGCAGCAAGTCCCATTCCCATCTCAGCATTAGTCATGAGCAATCTTATATCCATGAAACTCTTTTGTTGTTGGGTCAGTGACCCAGCCATCTAATTCTCCTTAGCAACCCTGTCACTTACTGTTTCTGTGAGTGTATCCTTCCAGCAAGCATATCCTTCTATCAGTATTTTGCTAGTGTCATTCCACCACATCTCACTGGTTTCACAAATGTTCACATTATCTCATATCCAGTTGTCAGCACCTTTGCTTCCCTGCTGATTTTGTGTTCTCACATCCCAGCAGCCTATGTACACATTATGACGCAGTGGAGTAAAATAATGTTGAAAGGGCCAGATTGGACCATCTGGCTGACCTGCACACAGTGCAAGACCTGTGGATGCTTTGCAGCCACAGATTCTGAAGTTGATCTTCAGTGGCTGGAACCCCCGTTTGGAGGATGCTCTGAATTATACTGGGTGCCCACTAGCAATCATGCTTAAAGCTGGGGATCATAGTGGCTTAGGGATGTATTAGCCTTATCCCTTTTCCCACAGGGATGGCCTCTTTACTCTGTGCCAGGTGGGAATGATATAGGAGCCACCACAACAGCTCTACAAGGCCCGAGGAGGAATTTCCCTATATAGAAAAATTCTCAAGGGTACAATTAAGCTGGCTACAGGCTGATTTATACCATGGGGTGTGGCAAGTTTGTAAATTTACACTGCACTAATATGCATTACTCATGCATGTGGATAAATAGCTTCTCTTTACATTGCTTTCCTTTCTTTTTACACAAGGTCCGGCTTTAAACATGCTACTAAATATTGAAATAGGGAATTTTTTTTTTTTTTTTTAAAAAGGACACTAGACCTGTTCTTCTATGGGAGAAATTCATTCCTGTGTAGATAGCTAGCTGTACATCTTACAACTTGCCTTGTTTTTTTTTTTTTTTACCATGGGAAGTGTCTTGTGCTAAGATAGTTACAGACATGCATATTGAGACAACCTGAAGAAAAAAGAGAATATGCTACAGAGCAATATGTTAACAGTGAGAAACAAGAGTAATATTCACAAGTAGCCAATGCAAATATTTATAAACCAATAAGAAAAAACAAATGTGAATTAAAATATTAAAATACCGATTATGTTAAACAAGGGTCTGTTGCCTATACAAACTGAAGGATTGAGAATACATTGGGTGAGGCTTGCATCCGTCTGAGTCTTACTCAAAACTGTGTGTAAAGATTCAGAAGACTTCCAAATTTAAAAATAAATGATCTTTTATTGAAAGTGAGTTGCCTATACTGAGCACCATTCATGCTAAAATAATTGATAAATCAGAAATTTGGTAATGGGATACAGAGCTTTTCATCTATTAGTTCAAATTTGTCCCAGTTGTTGTCTGAGGGTGGTTGTTTGAGCCTTATTAGTCTATACAAAATGGGTTGATCTCAGTGTAATTTCTTGTCCACATTCTGAAAACCATCAGAATTGACATTACACATTGTTTGCAATCTCAGCCGTGGGGCTGATGGTAAATTAGCTATACAGACTGAACTGGGAGGTCAGTGTAGTTTAGTGAACCATCAAGAGATGAACTGATGAACAATATCTTTTCTACAAAAATCAGTTCCAGAGGTCTGACATGATGAGAAGGTGTCACTAGTATGAAGAGGTTCATAGTTTTCTTTTTGATGATCTCTGTATTTTTTGAACCCTCAAAGTGTGCTACTATTTTGTTTGTCACCTATTCCATGTTTGTTCCCCCATCTTTTTATTACTACTTTAATATCCTGTAACCAAGTCTTTGGAATTAGCAAGTAAAGGCCAAATTAAGGTAACATTTAAAAATATTTTTTATAATTCAGATGCTGTGCCTGACCTTCCTCCAAACTTTTTTCCTTTTAAATTAATTACATTGTTGTCTGAGAGATGCAGAACTTCTCCCTTGTATATGTAAGAATAATGCCAATAGGCAACAGGTAGGAGAGAATTACCATACCTTGATTGTTTGGGGCTTTAGGAAGGACCTTCCAGATTGTTTTTGGTTTTTAATTATGTATTTGTAATGGTCGGTTTGCAAATTCTGTGATCTTTAACCTTCACTATTGTAAATGTATGTGTTTTTTTTTTTTGTAGCCAGCTATAGTGTGCCATGGGGTTATGTCTCACCTGGGCTCTTTTGCATACCATTGATTAGAAAAACTGGGTGGTGAATAGTCAGGACAGCAGGCATGCCCTCAGTCTAAACGATGAATAAAGGAAAAGAATTGGGCTTCCTCTTTTGGAGAGTGCTACTTTTCCGTGCCCCTTATCAAATGTGTAGCATCATGGATACAACAGCACTGTATGGGGGCTGAGAACATTCTTTAAAAAAAATCAGTTGTTGATTGTTAATTTTATCACTTGCAGCAGAGATCCAGTGCTAGCTACAGAAGAAACGAGATCAGTTGCTGTCATCTCTGCTTGTGTGTTAGGGAACAGTGTGTGGGATTGGAGTATGTGAGGGTTTTTGTGCTATCCAAAAGAGAAGCACATAGGAACACAGTCTAAGCAAATACCAACTAATTGTGCATGCAGGGATAAGAAAGGAGATTACATTTGTTGCCTGATCTATTGCTTGTGTATTAATTTTATTGATTACTTAAAAATCTCCAATTAACAAATTAACATTCAGAGGTTTGGTAGTTTCTAGTCCCAAGATCAGGCCCAGTGTTATAATTACAGTTAAGGTAGGAAACTGGATGTGCATGGTTTCAACATCCATACTTATAAAAAACCTTTTAAATTTTCAATAGTTTTGTTTACACAATTAGTAAAGTCACAAACACGCCAACCCAGCAAGGAAGGTAGAAATAATATACAATAGAATCTCAGTCAACCACATACCACACTGGAACCAAAAGTACACACTTGGGCAGCAGCAGAGACCAAAAAAAAGGGGGGGAGGGGAGAAAATGCAATACAATACTGTGTTAAATGTAAAGTACTGAAAAAAGGAAAAGTTTTTTAAAAAATTGGACAGGGTAAGGAAACTGTTTCTGTGTTTTGATTCATTTAAATTAAAGGTAGTTAAAAGCAGCTTTTTTTCTTCTGCATAGTAAAGTCTTGTGGTATCTTATTATCTAGGTTAGCTGCATATGCTAAGACCTTTTTAAGCCTTGATTAGTTTAGCTAAGCTATTGTATTACAGGCCTGAGGCTTGTAGGATCATTGCATTTCTGTCTTAATTTATCTGTGTCTTATCTAGCAAACACCTATACCTATAGACTACACATTTAAAATCATATACCAAGGTCAACTCAATGTGTTACTCCTGTATAAACAACTATTGGTGGTGAAAAAGGTGGCAATAATCTGGTCTGGTGTGGTTGCCAGTTGAACCCTCAGAGTTTTTAAGTATTAATTGTGGCAATCGTGTAATTGGTTGCCAGGTTCTGTCTTTAATCTCTTGTAGCTTTCCTATATGTCCCCCTGAATCCTCTAGCACCCTCTACTCCAGGGTCTGGGTCCCTTCCTCAGCCTGCTCAGCTTCCACATGGGTTTCCTTATCTGACTGGGCCCTCTCTGTCCCAATCATCTTATCCACAGTCTCCCCTTTTCCCCCAGCTGGGTGTGGGAGATGACCCTCAGCCAGGCCTTCTGTCCTCACTGGTCCATCCCTCTGGTCAGTGTCTGATCTGGCCTGGCTCCCAGGCATCCCTTTCCTGGCCCATCTTTGTTTAAGGGGGCAATGCCTTTTTAAGTGGCCCTCCTCCTGGCATTGGAAACATCTCTTGGGTTCCTGCTTGGTCATGGGCTTCTGTTGCTCAGCCCCTTCCTTTGGACTGGCTTTTTCTCTCCTGTTTCTATCTGGGCATTCCCTCCGTAGGTGCCCTTCCATCCCAAAGGCCCAACATGCCCACCCCCGCCCTCTTCCTTCAAAGGGGGGCTTCTCGTGGTCTTCTTTCCTGCCCCTCTTTCCAGGTGAAGCTTCCACCACCCCCTTCGGTAGGGGCAGCCTGGTCACACGGGTAGCAACACTTTGGTTGAACTTTCTGCCTCCAGCCCTTGGTTCTTTCCTTACGTCTTCAGCCATTCCGGCCTTTTTCTTCCTCTTTTCTCTGGCCACTAACTAAGTATCGCTGCTGCTCTACTATCTGTCAGTTCACCTCCATAGTCTCCACTGATTTTCCAGGACCAGTCCCCTTCTCTGGGTTTGGACAGCCCATAGCCCACCTAGGGAGGGTTTTGTTCCCCTCAGCAAGAAGTGCATCTGCATATTGCGGCTCCACCACTCCCCGCCGCTCTGTTTCTCACTTACTAATCCAGGAGCTTGTCCTCATGGTCTGCTGTCTCACCCCTTGTATTGGGGAGACCATATGCCCTCATTCTCCACCACTTGTGATGGACTCGCAACACTCACCGCCAGACTGGCATCTCCTGCTGGTGATCTGGAAATTAGCTCAAGCAGCCACCCCATCTGCAGCCTGTGCTCCGTCACTCTTCCCCAGGGTTCCCCAGTAGTCCTTCTCACCACCGTCAGGACCTACAGCATCTTCTTCTGGACGGCCAAGCCACAACCCCTGTTTTCCACCTCCCCCTTCCGGGGGGGATTCAACAGTCCTGGATCTGCCACTTACTTCAGTGGCCACTGCAGTCCACCACCACTCCACTGGCAATCTGGGGGGAGACGGGGAGGGACCCGGGCCCACCCACTTCTCTGGGCTTTGGCTCAAGGATCCTATGTTCAGCGACCTTGCACCACCTCTTCCCTCAGCTCCTTAACAGACTTCCTTGGGCCACTTCCCTGCAGCCCCATTACCTCTTCTGCCCTTGTATCAGGGCCTCCAGGTCACATAGCGCCCCAGCAGTCAGTCACTACTCTGTCCAGGATGCTGCCATCCTATAGCCTGCAGGGCAGCCAGCCTTCCCTCCCTAAGCTCTTGGGAATGACTGTCCCTGTTCTACTTGTAACTCCCTTTTATATCGGGCTCTTGGGCTCTGATTGGCTATCCTGCAGCCCCTTCCCATTAGCTGCTGTACCAAGGGCCCTCTTACCCCTTCATAGCCAGAGCGGGGTAGACACCCCACCACACTGCCCTTAAAATCATTTAATATTGTATTTCCAAGTGGGGACCCATAAGACACTTTTACCTTTGACTACACTCCAACCTAAACCTTTCTATTATATCCTATTACTAGCCTGTGGAAGGAATATTTAAATGCAATGTTATACTAATTTCTGTAACAATTAATTATATCTTGACATGTACTGAATTATACAGAGATGGTTGAATGTAAGAACCAAAATGGACAACATACACAGGAGAAGATTAAAAAAAAACCAAAGCCCCTCTACACAAATCAACTCCGCTTTAATAAACCCAAATCTACAGAGACTCAAATGACAAGTTCTAAATGTGTTCCACATACACTTACCCAAGATAAAATCTCTCCTTCTCCCTCTTTTCTGTTTTCTTTTTTTCTCATGTACACACACGTACTGTCATATCCTGTCTCCAGTAGAATCAGGTCAGTAGTGAGGACAGCAGCCATACATCTCTTTATCTCTGACTTTTAAGGAAGTGACATCTTTTAAAATATTATTTTCTCTTGACTTCCTTCATGTTTTTTTTTTTTTTTTTGCTGACTGATTAGGCAATAAAGCACTATGGTCAATTGAATACTTCAATATCTAATATTAAAAGAGGAAAAGGAAAGATCTTTGAGGGCGGGCAGCAGAATGAAGTTAAGAGCATTCACGAAGGTCCAATATTTCTCTCTCAAAAAATCAGAAAATGAATGTATGTCTTAGTCTTCCCTCTTTACACCAGTTGCTGACGTCTCTTCCTTGATATTGCCTCTTTCTCAGTCATGAAAATGGTATTCAATTGTTTCAGGATGCTAGTGGCTTGTACTATGGAAACCCATTTGAAAAATAAAAGTATGGATTTAATGCATCTGTGGAGATAAAAAATATATTGCCAAATAATGAAAGAGGCAGTGGTACTCTGTTGCATACTAAAAGGGGAAAAAGAATAAAATTCCTTCAAATTAAGAACCAAATCCACAAAAGTGAAACAAGTAAAGACTATAAACATGTTGTCACCAATGCCTGATGTGGATCATAGCCGAGAGTGCCAATTTCAGGTCAGATTGACAAAAACTGGGCAGACTCTCCCACACTGGTGGTTTATTCTATAATCAGATTTAACCAAACGAGCAACAAATGTGTGCTGCTGGAATGCTATACTAGCTTAATATGGATCCACTGTCAGACGCAGCAGCCCATATTACCACCCAGACAAACTGGTCTTTTGTGATGAAAGGCTACTAAAACCAAAAATCACCACACTTTAGGTTCTTCCAGCCCCAGAGGGCTGCTCACTTACCTGGGTCAATGGATGCTCAGGACGTTACACCAAAAAAAAATGCTGTAGCCAATCCTTAGTAAACTAACTAAACATTTATTAACCAAGAAAAGCAATGAGAGTTATTAAAAGGATAAGACAGGTAAAACACATTGCAGTTGGATCAGAGTATGTAGCACAAAATGTTAGCGGGGATATTAAATCTGCTAGTTTTCTATAAGTCCCTCTGGGTTGCCCAAATAACTTTGATTCCAGTTCTGACCCTGGGTTCTGACTCCTGGCTACTGCAACTTCCTGTAGTCCCTAGGCCTGATGTCTAATCTAATCACTACGCACAAATGTTCATATCTCAATCTCATGATAGTTTGAGCAGACAAAGACAAACAATAACAGAGCTAGAGGTGATATGGTGAGCATGGATTCTACAAAGGCCAATTTCTCTCTGACCAAGACAGTGGGAGCCTTACAGTCCTTGGTGACCCAAGTAACTGCCCTGCAGCTGCAGAATGCAGTCCTACAAGCTCAAATCACAGCGACTTCAGCTCCGACTCCCGTATTTCATGAGCCCAAGCTCCCCCAACTTCACTAGTTTAATGGTGATGGCGACAAATTTTGGGGGTTCCAAAATCAATGATAGTGTCTACTTCTTCTATGCACACAATTATATCCCCTTAATCAATCATCAGCCTGCTTACCAGGAAGGCCCTGGCTTGGGCATCTGTATTCCTAGAAAAATCAAGCCTGTGTCAGGCACAATTTGAGGATTTTGTTAGAGCTTGGGCAATGACCCTTGTGGCAGGGATGCTGGCTAGCTGCTAACTGTGCAGTGGTGCTCCAGCGCTTGGTAGTAGACACCTAGTAGAATGAAGCTGCCCAGCATTATCATTTCTGGGTTGGCCTAAACTACAATATTAGAGATGAATTGGCACGGGTGGAATTCCCATCTCGCCTGGATGCCTTGGTCAACCTGAGCATCAGAATGAACTACCATCTAACTGAATGCCACCATGAAAAGAGATGGTTTTCCAGGCTCCCACAAGTCCTGCTGTCTCTGGTCCCCTGCCACTAGTCCCTTCTCCATTGGTCAAATCCACGCAAGTCAATCAGGTCCAATCCTACTTCTCCAACATGGAAAAGAATCAACACATGCCTTGGGCTTCTCCCTATTCTGTATGGAATATTCTGAGTTTATTTTGAATCAAACTAATCTGTCAAGGTCCAGTCTGCACCCCTGAAATCAGAAAATGCTAAGCCCCAGCCATGCTGGGGGGTGTAAGCTGGGTGGCCAACCATGACCTCTTCACAGCAGCCCATGGCAACACTTGTCCACCAGTACATTGGTGATGGCCAACCAGCATCTAACCCTTCTCCAACTCACTGTCCATCTCCAGCATCCTGTGATGCCTGACACCAACCCAGAGGCACTAATGGAATTGGGTGCTTTCAGCAATTTCATGGCTCTGGATTTTGTCTGAGAACACAATATCTCCACCCAGCGCAAATTAATGGAGTCCATAGATTGGTCCCTCCTTTCGTTGGGATCAATCACCCTTGAGATGGCACCCTTAGAGGACTTTGAGGCCACCAATAAATTTTCCAGTTTGGGCTAATTTGTGCACAGTCACCAGTGGTCCTTGACATCCCTTGGCTTGTTGCCCAAAACCTGCACATCCACTGGCAGTCAGGAACAATAAGCTCTGATTTTCTGACAATCCTGTTTCCAGAGAACTGACTTGAGATCAGCAACCCATTGCAGCTTCCCAAAGACTTGAGAGGCTGAAAGAGTGGATCTTGGCAACCCCCATTATCTCCCCAATAGCTTCAGGGATTCCTGTTAAATATCAACTCTCTGTTGACATGTTCAGCAAAAAGAAAGCTGACATCCTACTGCCTCCTTGTAGTTACGATTGCCCCATTGGCCTCCACCTGGGAGCAGAGATTCCCTTTGGGAACATTTACTTGCTCTCCAAAACCAAACTACAGAAATTCTGGAACCATTGATGAAAACCTCCAGAAGAGGTTCATTTGCACCTCCACATCCTCAGCAGAGGCCCCAATCTTAGTGGTAATGAAAGGCTGCTCCCTCCAGTGTTGTGTGGACTAGTGAATGTAGATGATTACAATCCAAAAATGGTACCCCTGACTGCTTATTAATGCTATTATTCAAAAGATTCCCCTCTGCCAAGATCTTCACAAAGTTGGATTTCCATGGAGCTTATAACCTGGTGAGGATCTGTGAATGAGATGAATGGAAGACCTCTTTCTGTATGTTAAAAGCTATGACCACTTTGAGTATTTGGTTATGTCATTTGGGTTGTGCAACACCCCAGAGACCTTCCAGCATTTAATAATTGACATCTTTAAGGACACATTGGACCAATTTTGTCATCATTTACCTGGATAATATCCTAATTTTCTCCAAAAGTCAGGACCTTCATAATCATCAAGTGCTCACTGTCTCGGAGATACTCAACCAAAACCATCTCTACACGAAGTTTGAGAAATTGAGTTCAAACAGGACACCATGGAATTCTTGGAATATATCATCTTGCCTAAGGGACTCATCATAGACCCGCATAAGGTCGAGGCGCAGCATCTGACTGGGCTGCACCCAGGAATGTTTGCGGGGTGCAGTGATTCCTGGAGTTTGCCAATTTCTACAGGTGATTTATTAAAGGATTCTCTCGACTGATTGCACCCATAATGGTGTTCATGCAAAAGAGGGCCTGGTCCATGGAGGCTCAGCTGGCCTTTGATTGACTGATGGGGCATTCACCTTGGCATCTATCCTGATTCATCCAGATCCCACTAAATCATTTACTATAGAGGCTAACTCCTCAAACTTTGTCATAGGTGTAGTATTACCTCAACATGCAGGCCCCTGCAACCAGGTCCATCTCTGCTTTTTATTCTCTGAAACTAATTCTGACAGTGAAAAGTTACAACATTTTGGACAAGGCTATCAAGGTGGCTTTCAAGGAGTGACACCACCTCCAGAAAAAGCCTGATTCCAAGTCCTAATCCTGACTATGAGAACCTGGAATACAAATGGACCACTAGACAACTTAACCAACCTCAGATCCACTGGTCCCTCTTGTTTCCTCACTTAAACTTCATGACCTATCACACAGAGATGAGAAATGGAAATGTGGATGTCCTGTCCCACAAAGACGAATATCTTGATCTTGGAGAAGAACTGTCTGCCACCATGCTCAAGGCATCCAACTTTGTCAATAGGAAACTGTCAACAATCTGACATCCTCCATCGGTGCCCTGCTTCCTGATGACCTGTTTGTGATCCAGATCCACCAGACTCTGAATAAAGAGAGTACAAGACCTGCTTCCGAGCTCTGACTACAGAATGGCCTTCTCTATCACAAGGGTTGTATTTCTGTTCCAGAAGGACAACCTAGGCTTCAAGTATTGAAACTATGCCTTGATTAGCTGCTTGGTGACCGTTTTGGCCAATTCAGGACCTAGAATCTGGTCTTGAGGAACTTCTGATGGTCAGGCCCCTACGAGATTACATTAAGGATTATATGTGGTCCTGTGACCTCTGTGCCCATACCAAACATACATGATCAAGGTTTGTAAGATTCCTCCAGCCTCCGTCCATGTGTCTGTAGCATCTGTCTTCTATCTCAATGGACTTCAATATAGAACCACCATGCTCCTAGGGACATTCAGTAATCCCGGTTGTCAATGATCTTCTGACAAAATAGCATTCTTCATCCTGTGCCATACTGTCCCTACTGCACAGGAGATGGCTTGGCTCTCCCTGGAGAATGTCTTGCGCTACCGTAGATTACTGACAGGTATACTGGGAACCCAGGTCTAAAACAGTATCTCCTGATTCTGGTAGGAATACTCCTTGGCATTGAGTCCTTCGCCTTGTACACATATCCCCCACAGACTAATGGACAAACTGAGAGGGTTAATGAAATCTTGGAGCAGTACCTTGCTGCTTTTTGAGCTACCATCAGGGTGACTGGATTCCCCTGCTGTGCTACACAGAATTTGCATACAACAATGTAATCCCCGTCTCAACCCAATATAGCCCATTCTTTGCAAACTATGGCGTTCAGCCCTAGTTCCATCCAGACTTGTCCCAGAGTTCCCCAGTGCTGGCTTTGGCGGATTTAGCCTCCAACCTAGAATGGGTGCACTGGGGGCTCAGGGTACATTTGTAGTCTGTCAAAGAAGCCTTATAAGCACCATGCAAACTAAGGCCATCAGGCTGCCCCCAACCTAGCCATAGGGGACAAGGTGTGGCTTTTTACCCAGAACCTCAGATTGAGCTGCCCATCCACCAAACTAGACTGCCAATAGATGGGGGCCTTCAAGACTATAGAATGGATGAAACCAGTGTCCTTCAGCCCACAGCTGCCTAAGTCCTTGGAGATCCACCCCATGTTTCCCATCTCATTCTTAAAGCCCTATATGGAGAACTCATACCCACACTACTCCAACCTGTCATTGCCACTGTAATTGACCATTTGTAACATTGTTGCTACCACTGTTATACAATTGCAACAAATCTTGTACAAAGTATGTCATGTAAGGTGTCAGTGGAAAAGTTGTGATCATGCTAAGTATGGTTATCCTGTTTATATGCACGATTATCCTGTTTATATGCTATATGTTTATATATCATCTTTGTACTTGAAGTTATGAATACTGGCTAGGTACTTGTATATTAAACATGTGTTCTATTCCTGAGTGACGCTCCCCAGATAACTGTCTAGATCTAATGTAAAATCTATGTGTCGATGGCCCATCAAGGACGCTCCATTGTCACAATGGGCCATCGAAGAAACTCATCCCTTCCAGATAGCTTTTTCTGTGGATGCCTCAGACAGCAAAGAGCCAATGGCCACCCCCCTGTGAGTCAGCAAAACGTGTAGAGGCATGTAATATGCTCATATGACCCTGGACTCCATCTTAGGCCAGTAACTTTTCCATGCACGTGTGCTGTGGGCTTTGTTTGGGTCAGTACTTTTCCATGCACACAGTAGAGGACATAAATTGCAGTTGGAACATCTCCATTTTGCCTCTTTCCTGCTCTAATTCTCTGGACTGTGAATTTACAACTAAAAGGAGCATCTTGAACTATGAACCTTTCAATCTTTTGGAAGTTACCAGAGAGACTTTTGCAAGCCAGCAGTCCATTTTATCACTGCTACAAATGTGATATAAGGACTTTGAAATTATTTGTACGGACAGGATCTGTTAACCATTTATAACTCTTTCTTTTATTAATAAATCTTTAATTAGTTTACTAAGGATTGGCTGACAGCGTGATATTTCGGTAAGATCTGAGATACATATTGATCTGAGAGTGTGTCTGATCCTTTGGGATTAGTAAGAGCCTCACATATGGTGAAATGGGTTTTCAATAACCTCTCACTATATTAGACTTGGATGCCTGGATGGGATCCAAGGGCTGGAATGCCTGTAGGGGACTGTGTTTGGCTTCTGGTTAACCAGTATGTTACTGAAGCTCTTTTGTTACTGGCTTGGTGAATCTAATTATAGAATAACCACCAGTTTTTGTGGATTGTCTGCCCTATTTCTTGGAGTCTGCTCTGTGTGGCATTCTCAATGTGGTCTATCCCAGGTACCTAGTCACAGCCACCCATAACTGTCGGTGGACAGGAAAAGTAGTTAGTCCACTGAATCCTCAACTCAGAGAGTTAGGGGGAAGCCTCCAGTACCTGGTGGATTGGAAAGGATACAGTTTGGATGAGTGTTGTTGGGAAATGGAGAACAACTACACTTCAGACCTATTGCAAGACTTCCATCAGAAGTACCCTGAGAAACTGGGCCCTGAGACCCCTAGAAGGCATCTCCCCCCTTCACCTTGGATGCCGTGTGTGTGAAAAACCACTCTGGAAGCAGGTCCTGCAGCAAAGCCAGTCTGGGCAACCTTACAAGTGCAGCTGGTCTGGAGTAAACTGCCAGTTGGCTCCACCTTCTGATTGGTTGGAAGAATCAGCAGAGCAGCTCTTAAGCCCAGCAGCAGCAGCAGTTCAGCAGCAGCTCAAAGTGTTTGCCCATGGCTACAGTAGCTCCTGCCCTTTGATCCTAGCCCTGTTCCTGCCTTCCTTCATTCCGGGGAACTCAGTTCTGCTACTTAGCTCCAGCTCCTGAGTTCAGCTTGGATCCTTGGTTCTGGCCTCGTCTCCAACTCCTGGCTACCAATGTCTGCTCTAACCATCAGCTTAGCAACTGTCCTAACCACTATGCATGACTGCCCACATCCTGATGACTGCCAGGTGGCATGGCTAGACACCCAAGTACAACCCTGCCAGCACCCTGGTTGCAGATTCAAGCACCTAGCCTAAGGGCTGCTGCTGCAGCTCCCCAATTATCGTTACTGGAGCTAGTTTTGATCTTGTTAGATCGGAACTAGTTTGAGTGGATCTATATGTGCTGCAATCACACCACCTGATTGCAGTGCAGACATACACATTCAAGTTAAAACTTATTGCTAGAATTTATTATTCATTCATTCACGTTACATCATTTGTAGATGTGCTAATCTAGTATAAGTATAGTGAAGGTTCTGTTCACATTTGTAATCTCAACCTCTGTTTTTATTTAATTATTTATGTTGATTCTGGGTTGAAATTTTTCACAGTCTGGTTTTCAGTTTGGGATGAAATATTGGTCTCTAACAACTGGTGAAGGAAGGTGATTTGTTCTGGTGGCTTTTGATATTGTGAAAAGTTCCCTTTTTGAGAGAGCTGTGCTATTCATATTTAAAAAGTGGCTGCTACATGGATAAAAAAATCCTATAAGTTTTTTTAATTAACCTTTCATCAAACTAAGGTATCATTTCCATTGATCTCACCTGACAACCCATTTTAGATTGGAGTTCTTTCCTACAAATTTCCACTAGTGCTGCTTTATGTGAGTAAATGAAATAAAAAACCCATGAAAGTACTGGTGCTGTAATAAGACATTAGTATGAGCACTCAATCCTCTTCTGTATCTCCAATGAACCCAGATGTGGAGCTGCTGCAGAGCCATTTTGCATCTTTTCCACAAGGGCCTAACAGTCCTCAGAATTGATATTGTCAGCACAGAGCTCCCCATCATCTAAGTAATGAGCGTCCATGTCCCTTACTCTCTTGCAAAACAAGGTCTGGATTTAGCCCTTATCAGAGACATTTTTCACATTAATATAATTTCAAATTTTATTAAATTCTAAGTGAGTATGAAGTGTCTCCTTTCTATGATGTCTATTTTCTCCTTCATAAAGATGGTGATGTAACAATAACAGGGAGGGCATGCCAGAATCTCAGGTCACTCAGACACAGATTCTCTGGTCACCTTAGACTACAGCACAAATCCTAAACACAGCCTGAAATCAGCCAGAAAGTTCCAGTGGAGAATTTCTCCCCATATCTATGGCATAGACCTGGCAGTGGCAGCACAGAAACTTCCTGTACTGTTCTCCCACCCCCACTGTAAAGATAGGAGAGGCACTGTAGAGCTGAACTCCATTACTGGAACTGATCCTCTGCTGGTATAAGGGATCTTGCACCAGAAGCATATATTAGAGCATGACCCTGCTACTATATCCTGCCCTGATTTACTTTGGAGCATGGCAGCCCCAGTTCAGGGAGCCACAAATAGCCCTTCTCATCTATACTGGGCACAGCTTGGATATATTGGAGAACTGAGGTGTGAAGGTCCAATTTCAAGAAGTTTCTTGCCTATAAGAGGATTCTGGTAAGAGGTTTTATACTATCTTTCCCCCTTTCCCCTCCCTCCATCAAAGAAATAAAATGACCACAGAAACACTGCTTTGGAAAGACAGACATTCTCTAAGGCCAAAATCTTGCAAACACATTTAGCACATGTCTGATATTATGCATGTGTATGTTCCCATTGACTACAAAGGGTTAGTTCATAGACACTAAGAGAATCAAGTGCATATGCATTTGGCCTAAAATGAGAAAAGGCCCTAAGAGTATGTGAACAAAAGCAAGTTTGTGGTGGTTTTTTTTTTCTTTAAAGAACTATCCAGCCCCCTTTTTACTATTCCTTTTGCTAAGAAAAATGTTTACTTGGAGTTCTGTCATAGCTGAGGTTAGTCCTGCTTTGAGCAGGGGCTTGGACTAGATGACCTCCTGAGGTCCCTTCCAACTCTAATATTCTATGATTTATGCCTAGCTCTGCATTAGAGGCAGGAAGGCAACCTGGAGCCACACTGACCTGTGGGGAGCTCTCAAGGGGATTGTGGGACATGAATGGGGTGCATCTTCTGCTATACCTCTTTGCAAAGTACAACATATCCCTGGAGCACTGATCTTCCTCTGTAGGCGGATGGGTGGTGGGGAGAGCCTCCTCCCACCTTCTCCCTTCCCACTCCGGAGAAGTTTTCAACCTAAAAGGTGGAAGAAAGAGTCCCTGTGCTCTCCTGAATGCAGGGACTGAAACCATGATGGACTAGTGCACTGTCTATGTAAGGGGACGGATGCTCCTTCTGCTGTTTCTTCCTCCTCATGCACTACTTGCATAAAGGCCACTCACAATCCAGCCTGTATTACTTACAGAGAAATGCTTTAAACATCTAGGTACTATATATGTGTGTGCCAAAGAATTATAGTTATGCATTACAACAGATGTTTGATGGTAGTGCGGAGCTCTAATTACAGAACTATCATGCCAGAGGCATATGTTTGATCTCTTTCTCTCTGAGCAAGTAGGAGATGGGAGCACTGCTGAGGCAGTGTGCAAAACCCCAGATGGGCAGGGAAAAAAATACTTTTCATTGCCCTGCAGTGGCCCTTATAGCTAATGACAATGATATTTTGTGCTTTTATCATGCCTTTCATTTAAGGACCCCAAACGGCTTGACAAACATTAAGATGTGCAATACACTTGTGAAATAGCAGGTAAGGGTTACATAAAGATCCCTTCATCACCTACCTCTGAGCCATAATACAGCAGCTAACAATGCAGAGCAATACTTCTCAGCAGTTTAGGATGGGTGGGAAAGAAAAACATAATTTCCAAATAAAGCTGCCGGGAAAGAAGGCATGGTAGAATATAACTATAGACCCTATGCTGTGATTTGGCCAAGGCACTGAGGCCAACACCCCTACTCTTATGAAAAGAGTCATGGGATTTGTAATGACCACAAGCTGCCAAGACTTCTGTCTTGTCTGCAGCAGCACAGTGCCCCCCAATACACTGGTGGCTCATTGGTTTAGCAATTCTGTGGGAAGAGTGCCACCAACTGATTGATCAGCAATACCAAGGCTGACACTGCCACTTTCAGAAGGACCAGAAAAATTATTATTTGGGCCACTTAGCACCCAAAACTTAACAGACACCTTTGAATAAATAGGGAGTAAGGTATCTGTGCTGCTACCACTTCAACCTCAGTTTAGTAACCCCTGACAAGGTTCCACGTGCAAGCTAATGGAATTTAGGTGGATTTTTCTGTCTTTCCCCTCAGATTATTTAACTATAGAATTCACATAAGGTACCCTATCATTAATAATCTAACATATGTTAAATGTTCAAGTTAGCCACTCTCCCCTCAAATGTACAAAAATAATATCTGCCAGGGAAATATAGAAAACACAAATAGAACCCAGTAAATTAAAAGTTCAGTGTGTCCTTTGTTCCATTTCTTTATCATCTTCTTTTCTCCTTTCTTCTCTTGCTCATTCTCTCCATCTCCATTCCTCCCCCCTCCGCCCCATTTCTACCTACTGTTTTCTCTGTATATTATTCTGTCTACTAATTGTCATCTCCTCTAAATAGCATGATCTTCACTCTCATTTCTTCTTTTATGTTGTCCACCCATGTTACCCTTTCTTCTCTGATTATTGTTGGGTGTATTACGGTAGTGCCTAGACGCCAGGGCCCTATTGTGCAGGCACTATGCAAACAGAGAAAAAAGAGATGGTCCCTGCACCAAAGAGCCTTGCTTCCTTTTTTTCTCTTCTCTCTCTCCACTTTCAGGTTAGGCTGCTGCTTCTTATCTGAAGCACATTGTCATCCCTAATAAAAATGCACATATAGTTGCAATGGAATTGTTGACTTCATATTTTTTTTCCTTCAAATATATTTGCTTTTATCCAAGTTGTAATGGGAGCCAACTTTCTTGGGGGATTTTTAATTCAATTATAGGAGACACTTGTTTGTTTTCAGAAGAAAATAATTAGCAGACACTTCTGTTTTCCTCATGGATCTTAGTTTTCCGCAAAGAAGATGACATTATACCTAGGTAAATAGCAAAAGATTATCAAAACAAAGTCAAATAAAATAAATCAAAGACTTTCCTCTGCTTTAATAAACTCACCAGGTACTCTATAATATTTCATGTGCAACACAGACTTTCCTTCTGAGATTATTAATCTAAATTTAGCTGACTATAATAATCAAAGTAGTCTTAAGACTACTACTTTATTTACAATAATTTTTATTGGCCTTAATTCCCTTGTGATTGCATTTTGGTTTAATTTGTATTAGAACAGAGTGCATCTTGAAAAATGGGTTTTAATTAATTTTTGTTATGGAGATTTATTTTACAGCATGCTTTGTTCTTCACTATTTGGCAACTGCTCCCCTCTCCTACTCCTAAGGTCAGAAAGATATCAGCTTCAGCTAGCTATTCAAAGATATTTGATCAAAAGAAGTTTCATCTCTGTGGGTGCTGGTTAGTGATAAAAAGACGCCATAGGTTTCAGTAGAGACTAATCCTAATTCAGGAGGGGATAAACAATCTCCTCTTTGGCGACGGATCTGACACTTGACTTTATCATCATTATTATTATTTATTTATATTACCATCCACCACCTCCTCTTCTTTCCTAAACTACCAGAGTGTCACAGAGGAAGAAGACCTTGAAGGCTCTTATCACCACTATGAATGGCTTTTTATGTAGATGGAGTAAAGATCAACACCTTCATCCCCACCTCCTCCGGGGCGAGGGCTGTTTGCTCTTCACAACGTGGCCAGCTAAGGTCAGATTGGTAGGACACCTGCTATACTGCTGTGAAACTACCTCCTGTGGCTTACCCTGGTCTCTTTCCACACCTGCCAAGCTACAGTGATCCCCTCCATGGGCCTAAAGAGGGAAACAAAGATACCTGGCTCCTTTTTACCCACCAAATGGAGAACAAGGATCCCAGCAGCTCATGTGACCCTCTCCCTAAGGCAGAACATAGAGTAAAATCACTGGCTTTTTCTGAGGGGGGGCTAGGGAAATGGCTCTATAGCAAGAGTAGCCAGAAGGAGAGGTAAGGCACCTGCCATCAGGGATGAATTGAGGTTCAGTTGGGGTATGAGAAGCTGAGGCAGCCTGTGAAGCCATGAGGAGGCCCAGGTGGAGATGGAATGTGTGGTTGGTGCAGTTTTGAAGAGATTTTGCTGAGGTATAGTGGACTGGGTCAATTAGAGAAAGAAAATGGAGGTGACTGGAGGAAGAGAGCTGAGGAAGTTGGGCTGATGGGAGAGAATGGATGTGTTGGGGAGCACTGTCAATGAATATGTACCATGACATGCAACTCCCAAGGTGCGGTATGGCAGGTCAACCGAACGGGGTACCATTAGATATGGCTGCCCAGTAGCACCCCCTTCTGGTCAAGTGAGGCACAGTTGGCACTTCCAGGATCAATTTCCCTTCCCTAGTTTGGTGTCCTCAGCTTTTCAGAAACCAGTCTGTGCTGGAAATGTGGCTTAGCCCTCTGGCCAAGAGAAAAACAAGAATAACCGCTTCCAAGGTAGCAAAAATCCAACTAAAGCCACAAGTTGATTCCCCTGGAGTGCCCAGCCCCCTACCGACCCTGCCTCAGGGACTTGCAAAGGAGCCTGCCCATTCCCGTGGTTCCATTGTCAGACTGATCTTTCTCAGTCCTTTTCAAAGCCCCAGGTATCCATTAAGATATCACTTGACCCTGCTTAGTCTGGCCTCCTCAAGCTAGAAGCAGCAAATTAACTATGGCACAGATGTGGCTAGCTTCATCTCCCCTTAAAGAGACAGGAAGACTTTGGCACAGCATGAGAGATGTAGTCCGTTCAAGGTACCTGGAGGAAAATGGGGAAATGAGGTCCCTGAATTACAACTCCCATAAGACACTACAGAAATTTAAGAGGACATAGACTAACACTGAATTAACCTGAAGCAAAACATCTTGATTTAGTTCAACAAAACAAAATATTTTGAATCTGGTCAATCCAACCCAAAACTAAATGTTTCATTTTGATTTTTTGCTGATGGAAAATTGAAAAAAATCAGCAAAAGAGAATTTTCCTGTGGGAAAATTCTGATTTTTCAGAAACTGCATTTTCCATTGAAAAAACATTTCAACAGGAAATTCCCAACCAATTCTAATCTGTGTGACTAAGTGGGATGAATGGAAGTGAGTCAGGGCTTATGTGCCTGAGTTGGGGGCTAAGTAGTGAGTTAATGTTGAGGTGGGGGGTATGAGAGAAACAGGTATAAAGTGTGTTTGTTTGTGTGAGGAAGAGTTTGGGGTGAGGCATGTGTGTGAATGCGACCAAATTGATGAGGAGTGAGAGAGACGAGACTATCCCCACTCCCCAAGTTAATGGGTGTTGGGCATACTCACCTTTTTAAGCAGCTCACTTTCAACACATCATGGCAAATATGTTTTCAGTCTGTTTTCAGCTAATTAGTTTGTCTAGAAACAGAAGCCAGCTCACTGGCTTACACATCGCAGAAGCCTGTGTGTAGTTTTTGTCTTTCTTGTTTACAAGAAATACTTTCATTTCTTTATTTTGAAAAATCTGTAGTGGGAGACTTAGCTGATAGACAGCCACTTGGTTATTTTGGTTTGTAAAGTGAAAAAGGGATGTATCAGGTTCTGTGTATTGGAAGCAGATATTACAAATCAGATTACAATAGGAAACAGGAGGATCTAAATCAGAATCACACTGATTAGAAAGCATCATATTGTATTTATGTTAGACATTAGAGGTCAATCCTGCAAGGTGCCAAGCACCTTCAATATCTATTTTCTTACACAGGAGTTGAGGGCTTTCAGTATCTCAGTAGCGATCTTAACTCCCCCCCAGGACTGAACCCTGTTGTGGACATATCTATACTGTGTTTTAAAACCAGTGGCAGAAAGTCTGAGAGCCTGGGTCTATAGACTCAGGATATGCCTACACTGATTCTGCTGCATCAGGCTCCACAGATTGACGCAACGGGATTGAGTGAGCGGCCAGTGGAGACCCACTCAATCGATCCTGGAAGTGCTTTCCGTTCGACACAGTAATTCCAACCCCCGGAAAAGAGTAAAGCTGCGTCAATCAGAGGGCATTTCCCATTGGCGCAGCACGAAGACGCTGAGGTAAGGGAGCATAAGTAAGTCGACAGGAGATACATAACCTACGTACTATAGGATGCGTATATCCCATTGACCCAGTGTCGCAGTGTAGACAAGGCCTTAGGCTTTCAAACCTGAATGACTATACAGCTGTTTTTAGCCCTGTAGTTTGAGCTCCACAAGCCTGCATCTATAGACCTGGGCTCTGAGATTCACTGCTAGTGGTTTTAAAACACAGTGTAGATATACCCACTATGTCCAAGAGACCCGATGGAAAACAAGACCTCTGCTTTTCTTTGTTTGTTTGTAACACATGCTTTCCATGTTCTCAGTATCATTGTCTTTCTCACTGATCAATATCTTTCTCCTCACTGTGTATATCACACCCATTCAATGACATTTATTTTGATTCCTCTTTATTCATTTTACTTATTACTCCTTTTAAATACTTGTTTATTTTTTCAATTTCTTTTGACTTGTTTGATGTCAATGTCCATATTCTTCATTGGTGGTTTCCATGGAGACATTCACTTCCAGTGCCTTATGCATTTTCTGAATTTTTCATATTAATAAGTGATACAAGGATGACTTTTAAAAAAGAGTTTCTATCTTTCCTGAGCTTATTTACATTGTCTGTTTGTTTTTTTCTGTTTTGCTTAATAAATTAGCATTGGTATTAGAAATGAAAACAATTATCCTTTCACACCCATGATTCAGGCACAATATGGAATGCAGAAAAAAGAAAGCCCAAACATCCTTTTAACCAATAGATTCTCAGATTAGCGAACCATGGGGGAAAAAAGCCACTCTCTGGAGTTTTAAGAAACTGTGAAGCTATAGGTTTCCAAAAGCTGCACAAGCTTGTTGTGCCTGCTGTCGACACCACATTAAGAATATGAGGAAACAACAGGGGTGTAGTTGATTTCAAAAAAACTGGTGTTGATGAACTCTATATAAATGTACAAGGCCTAGCTGCACATATATGCTATTGCACCGTTCAGTTCTGATGGTTCTGGAATAGAGGGTTCCCGAACTACTAAAGGAATATTGCTTAATTGCTATAAACTAAGAAGCTTCTCACTTTTTTCACTCATAGGATAGCTACCATTCTTCAATATTAATATTAAATCTGCAACACCAATTGCTGTCAATTAAAAGAGGATATGGTATCTGAGGATGAAGATAAGTCTTCTCCCTAAAGCAAAGTACTGGGAATCAGGAGAGCTGAAGTATCTTTCTTCTTCGTCACCCCCAGGCCAGCTGAGACCAGGCCCTGAGGATGCCTAATGCTGTAGCTTCTACTTATTTTGAGTAAATGACTAAGCTCTCTGGTCATCAGCTGCCCATCTGCAAAACTTAGACTACTGCTACTACTCATCCACTCCTCTAAAGCTTTGGGGGTTCTTGGATGCAAAAATCAAGTATTATTTTGTCATATCAAATTTTGAGTCTTGTGCCACATCATCAACGCTGACTCTTATCACTGGTCTCATGACATATGGTGTTTTTCTTAATGTCTCAGTGCTTGGAGTCATGTGATTATGTAAAAATCTCAGCTTTCACTTAAGAAAAAGTAAATTTCTAGTCCTCATTGTTGCAGAGAAAAGCTTGAAAATGTGACCCAAAAACTTAAAGAAAAAAGCAAATCAAAAGAATCCAAAATCTATTATTAAAAAAAAAATCTCATGATTGACCTTTGTTGTTGTTGTTGTTTTGTTAATATGGCACATGCCAACAGTAAACCCTAAATAATTAGTCAGGTGTGGAGACAGTAACCCTTAGAGTGTCACAGATGATTTATTTTTAAACTCACAGGAAATTTTGCCCGAATAAAGACTGCAGGAGGGCCAAACATACAATGTGCTATCTCCCAGCTGTGTCAGAAAGCATTTGGAATTTTGTCTTTGACTCTCGCTCTACTACTTCTAACCTTTTTGGGGTCTTGCACCAGAGGGATTTGTGCTGGTCTTTCTCCTGCCTCTTTTGATTATTATGTTTTATTCCTGCTGGCAATGATAAAGAATCCGTTTACCTTCCCCGCTACTTTGTCCATAGGGTAAGTCTGATCTTGCCAATTTATGAAATATAGAAATAAAATTAAAAAATCTATAAATGTTCACATGACAGCCTTGGGTGACCTTGAAGATGGAAAAGCCCCTACACAGCTCCACAAGTAGTAACAATGTAAGGAGCGTGGGTAGGACTCATGGGGCTGGCATTTCTTATACTATCATGTTATGTAGACCAGCTCTGAACAGGACTAGATAACATCATAGTAAAAATGCTTGTGCCTTGTCTATTGTGATTCCCACTATTGCTTGCACCAATGGCTTTAGATCAGAGGCAATACAGTGTGATTTTTCCTTAAAAAGGCAAGCTAGCATAGGTGACAGATAAAGAATTACCAGGAAAGACAGGGTTGGAAAAGACTTGATTTTCTGATGTTAAAAAAAAAAAAAAAACCCAAGCAAGAATAAAGCCCTTTCAGCCTTTCTTTATACATCATAAAGAAGTAAAAAGACACAAACCTTTGAGGTCACCTTTAAGCATTTTAAATTAAAGGGGCCACATCCTCAACTGGAATAGATTGGACACAGCTCCACTGAAGTTACACTTGTCTATAGCAGTTTGGTATCTGGCTCTTTATATAGGAAATGCTAGATCAAGTAGAAATGAAAGGTGATTTCAAAGCTTCTGTTTCAGATTGGAAATCATGAGTGACCCTTACTAATGCTGAAATACCTGCTGTTGGGTTTCAGGGATCACAGCTATGTAATCTGTACAAACAAGTTTTCAAATATTTTTGGAATGATTTTGCTTGGGAAAGAGCTACATGAATTAGTTTTCAAAATTCAAGTGCTATACTGTTCCCTTATGACTGAAGCAAATACGACAAATTATCATAATTGAAAAAGGCTTGGGAAAATGTCTTGGAGGCTCAATTTTCTCCTGAGGAAGGGAATGCTATTTTCATTGACCTATGGCTGTAAGGGACACAAGATCAAGGTTTATTAATTACAATATTATATAACAAATGTGTAGGATACTATGGACATTTCAGTGAATGAGGGAATTTACCAACTTTGCATTGGAGGAATTGTTGTGATCTGTAGTCAATGGTACAAATGTTATAGGATTTTCTTGTTACATTTTAGCTATACTCATTTTGGTGCAGGATTATTTGAATGCTAAAGAAAAGCTGTAAGACAATAATACTTCATATCTTAGCTACATTTTTATGTAACCTCCAAATAAAAAATAACTGCCACTGTCTGTCTCTTAGTTTTCCCTTGAGTGTATCAGCTGCCATTGCCATTGCCCTAAAGTGATATGTTTCATGCTTTGATTACCATGACTATCCATGACTATCCATGACTGGAATACAAAAATAACAATTGTCTTGGGAAACTTAGTAATCTCTGAGAAGCTTATTTCAAATTTGAAATTTGTCTTCTTCAAGACTAAGTCTTCTGTAATATTTTACTTCTCAACCCCACTTCATGTGGCGGTCATCACAACAATTAGTTCTTAGATCGCAAATCCCTATTTTTTCTTCCTATTCCTCATAATTGGCATGTGTGTATGATTTTTTCCTCAGGGTTGCTTTTTGCCACATATTTATCTTTAGATAGGCATGTGTAACTTGGCCCCTGTTTCCCCTGAAGTATCCCTCCTTCTCAGGGATTCTCAGATTTTTCTCCTCTAAGATATCCAGTGCTATTTATAAATTATGACCTCCCTACATGGACATGGAAGAGGGGTGTTGTATTAATTTAGATGGAATAAAGGGCCCAAAGAGTCAAAGGCGTTAACATGACCTTGTCATTGTCCATCATTAAACAGTGTTAAACAAGGGGTTTGATATACAGAGACCACAGCCTTCTCAGTACCATGGCAAACTCACCATTAAAAATCTCTTTGAACCTTTTATTAAAGATGCAGAAAAGAAGGTATACAGTTAAAACATTTGAAATGTAGAGCATTAGGTAAAGCTCGCATTTTAACCATAATCCTTGTTCCCTTTCCCTTCAGCTGCAGAGAATCTTTATAAGGAAAAAAAAACCCTTGTCTGACAGTCTCTTAGATGGTTGCATTGTTGTTGTAGCCTTGTCGGTCCTAATATATGAGAGAGATAAGCAGGGCCATAATCAGGGTGGGGGGAGTGGAGCAGCCACCCAGGATGCAAAGCCACGGCAGCAGAGATATGGGGTGGCATGGGGATGCATGCGGATGCATGCGGGGTCACATCTCCCTTCCTCCGAGATTTCTGCCTTCCATTTAGTACAGAGGTTTTCAAGCAAGTGAGAGCCTGGGGGAATATCTCACGGCAGCCAGGCTCCACAGGCAGGGGCCAGCTCCAGTGGGCAGTGGTGGCCAGCACTGGGCTCCTTTGGGGGAGAAGCAAGAGGACATCAGGGGTGCAGAGCAGAGCTGTGCCATCTGCCCTGCCTGGGGAATATTCGGCCATGCAGAGGCAGCCCAGCTCATGGAGCAGGGCAGGGAAGGTTGCCAGGCAGCCAATCCAGTGCCCCAGCTCCCACAACATGGAGAGCCAGGGCCCAAGTGGGCCTGACATCTCCCACTAGCTTCTGACCTGCCAGATCCTGGCAGGAGGTGACAGTTTGAAAACCTCCGTGCTAAATAGTGTGGGTAGCAGCCATGATAGTTTAGCTCGGTTCAGGGGTTGGTGGCAGACAACCAATGTCATGGTAGCTTTTCCCTAAAAGTCTCTTTTTGATGTCTCCAAAAGGGAATGAGTGGAATATCCCATCTCCATTTTTTGTCAACCAGTTAGTTCTAATGTCTGACACAACAGTTTTGGTTAGTTAATTTCCAGTCTTATGCTATTCTTCTTTACCAGCTATCATCTTAACACAGTCCTTGAATTATATTTTGGCTTGGACTAGTCTTTGTCTCTTTTTTTTTTTTTGGCACCTTTCTTCACAGATATTTGTTGTTATAAGTTATTATGATATTTTTTGAACATTCACTCTCTTCTTACTGTTGAACTCATTGTTAGGGTAAATTTGTAGGCCCAATTATTACAACAGACACCCTTCCATCCCAGAGCACCTGTACAGGATAAAGTCTGAATTGGATGCTAGTGTTCTGGGACCACTAAGTTAGGTGGGCTGGTATTGATTTTTGCACAGGCCCATGGCTGCAGCACTGAGATCTCACGTTTCACCAGTTAGACAGGGTCTTAAGAGCCAGTTAGTGCACTGTAACTGATAGATTTATTGCCCCCTGGTCTAGGGAGGGTAGAGCTAAGTAAGGATCATTAGGCGCCTGGGCCTAATAAGGGATCTGAAGGAACTCAGTAGTGGGCAGTGGGAAGACCATACTGAGTCAGACCAATGCTCCATCCAGTCCAGTATCCAGTCTTTGACAGCGGCCGGTGACAGATGCTTCAGAGGAAATGAACAGAACAGGGCAATTCTGAGTGATCCATCTCCTGTCGTCCAGTCCCTGCTCTGGCAGTTGGAGGTTTATGGACACCCAAAGCATGAGGTTGCGTCCCTGACCATCTTAGCTAATAGCCAGTAATGGACCTCTCTTCCATGAACTTATACAGTTCTTTTTTTAGCCCAGTTATAATTTTGGCCTTCACAACATTCTATGGCAACAAGTTCCACAGGTTGACTATGTGTTGTGTGAAGTTGTATTTCCTTATGTTTGTTTTAAACCTGCTGCCTGTTTATTTCATTTGGTGACCCCCCTGGTTCTTGTGTTATATGAAGGGATAAATAACACTTCCCTGTTCACATCTCCACACTATTTATGAATTTATAGACCTCTATCATATCCCCCCCTTAGTTGTCTCCTTTCTAAACTGAACACATGGAAGCTGTTCCGTACCCCTAATCATTTTTGTTACCCTTCTCTGTACTTTTTCCAATTCTAATGTATCATTTTTTGAGATAAGATGACCAGAACTACATGCAGTATTCCAGGTGTGGGCATACTATGAATTTATAGAGTGGCATTATGATATTTTTTGTTTTATCATCTATCCCCTTCCTAATGATTCCTAACTTCTGTTCGCTTGCTTCTAAGACAGGACTCTCCTATGGAGAAAGAAAGTCAGAGAGAGCAGGTCAGCCCAAGAGAGTCAGAGGAGTGGTTAGTTCAGTAGAGAAAGGAGAAACTGGAATGAGCTAGGGAGAAGCCAGAAGTCTGAGTTCCAAAGGAAGTCTGTGTTAAACCAAAGCTGTGGGGAAGCAGCACAAGAAGAGTTGGAGGTAGGAAGTGGCCCAGGGAAACAGCAGCACATCTGAACAACCAGACCTACCTGCTTAATATAGGGTCCTTGTACCAGACAGAGTGATCCTGAGTTCCACTACCAGCCCTGAGGAGGGAGCATGCAAGTCCAGTCGAGGGAATATTGAGCCAAGGGTGGGGCTGAAGACAAACAGTGGGCTAGGGAATAACATAAGAGGAGGGCTGAAGTCTCTGTTGTGTTGGGATGTTTTGTGAACTTATAAGTTGGCTCTTTTTGTTATCCCAAAGGGGACTGAACCTTAGGTGACTTGGCTGGAGGACTGGGTCAGGCACTGGTTCCAGGTAATCAGGCCTAGTGATTGGAGCAGGGGTCAAAGCCGGACATAGGGTTGGGATTGGGCTGAAGTCAACACTGAAATGGGGTTTGGGAACATTCTGTGGAGCAGAACCAAGGTCAGAGTCCATAGACAAGCCCAATTGGTATCATACCTGGAGTCTAGATACAGGCCAAAAGTCAAAGGCAGGTGATCAGAATTTGAGGGTCTGGAGGCTGATGCAGGGCTGGAACAGTTCAGTAACAGGACTGGAGCGAGGTCAGAGTAGTGCACAGACAAGGCTGGAGCAGGCTGAAACAGGGCTCATGCAAGGCTGATGCAGGAACAGGAACTGGCTCAAGAACAGGCTGGGTGTCTAGAGAGTAGCTCTGGCAGGTTGGGGAAATACCCAAGCCTAGGGTCATCTGACCTGGGGTCTGCTCAGGGATAGGCTGCTGCTGAGCCTGAGGGTTGCATCACTGCAGGCTCTGTTGGAGGGGTCAGTTGTGGCATCTGAGTGAGCAGCCCTGGTCTGGCTGCAGGTTTGCTTTACACACTGAGCCATGGAAGACCTGACAAGGGGCAGATGGCCAGTAGGAGGCACTGGAGATGAGGACACCCTGCAGAATGCACTTTGACACAAGGGAGTGCTACGGATGGCAAGTGCACTACCTTACAGAAGACTACACTTTTTAGAACAGGTGCAAGTAACTGCTTTTCTTTCTGCACGGTTTCCCTAAGTGCCTTGGGCATAATGTGCCCAGAGGTCGCTGTTCAGGCAGTGCTCCTCTTCTGAACGTGGCTATTCAGGATGAATAGTACAGTATAAAGCACCAGCTGGCCAAGGGTTTGGAGTCTCCTAGTCACAGCCAAACCCAAGTTTCCTGTGTGACAGTACATGTGCTATCCAGTGGGTTGCATAGGAGCAACATTAGTTAGAGATGGACAAGTCCATCCCCCTGTATGGACAAAGGATATATACCATTACCCCAGTATTATTATAGTAGAAATGCATTGCATGGGGTGTGAAAGACACACAGTGTGACTTAATGAATGAAAAAGAAAAGACAGTCTGGTGTTCCTGAAGTAACTAACCTAGGACTAAGATGGTGTCTTCACAGATGACACATCTTCAAATGGGAAAATAATTGCTTGAGCAGAGGCTAAACAAGACAAATCAATGCTTTCTCAATTCTCCTCAGACACTGAGGTTATTTATGATTTGAATCCATTAAAATATTTTCCCCTGTATATTGTTTCAAACAAAGACATGTCTCTGGCTTGAGGAAGAAAGCTAGCAGGAGAATGCATACTTATTAAATCTCTAAGCCTTTAACTACCAAGGGTGAAACTTTATGGAAAAGATGTTTTCTGAATTTTTGCTCTTGACTTAGAAAAGCAAACTCCATGTCTATGCTCTTGATCTTAAGTTCACAAAATACACAAAACTAATAATATAAAAATCACAGCTATTGTATCTGAGACACCTTTTCTGGTGGGATTTTTTATAGCTATTTATAAATATATTATTAGTATTATTTTTACATTCTGAAAGGTGGTAATAGGGAATTAATATATTATTAATTTGTATTTCATTAATGTCCAGAGAGCCCAATAAGATCACGGTCCCTGAATACCAGTGGTGTACCGTAGGTCTCCGGAGCCTGAAGGCTGAGCCTGCATTTGCACCCCCCTTCCCTCCCCAGGCCTTACGCACCCACCCTCCTGCACAAGGCAGGAGGGGTCTCCGGCTCCCACCCGATGGTGCTGCCTCCCAGCTGCCCTGGGGCGAGGGGGGTCTGTACCTGTGGGATGAGGGGAGGAGACATGCCGCTTACCTCCTCCTGCTTGGGGGACTTTCTGTGGCTCATTGCAGCGAGAGCTGGACTCCACCGCTCCCTCCCCACACACATACTTACCTGCCGCATGGCGCCTGCCTCTCTTGCTCCAGACCCGCAGCCCAGTGCCAGCTTGGGTGGGGCAGCCTCATCCCCCAGCATGAGGGGTTGTGGGGGGTGCAGGAGGCTCTGAGGGGCAACCCATGAGGGCCTGGCCACCCCCTGCCTCCCTGCTCAGTACGCCATTGCTGAACACTCTATTTTATATTTCCCTTTGCTACAACTATTCTATCCAACTTTGTTCAAGTAAAAGGACAGTCATGTATTTTAGGCCCAAAATTTGGGTTTTATAAAAAAAAAAATTTTATAAAATGTAATATGGATAGAAGTATTTTCATGATTTGTTTTTAAAATTTGAAAGAAATGTGTTTAGATCTCACTGTATCCTTGAAGATTTTGCACCTGTGAACTAGTGAATGGGTTTTCATTCACTGTATCTTCATGTAAGGATTATGGATGGGAGGGAAAGAGGTACGTGAGACAAATGCGTGGAGCATCTTTTCCATTCATTTGTGATTGGATAATACCCCTGTGATGGCTAAAGCAACTGCTTACATGGAAAAGTAGTAGTAGGAAAAATGTATTTATAACTTCCTTTAATGTGATGTAGCAGTGGGAAATAAGGAGGAGGTGCTTGCACCATGTGATCAACTAGTTATCTATAGTCCACCAGTTTTAGCTCCTCTGTGCTAGTGCATGCTAAATAAAGTAAAACTGGCCAGACACGGCCCTGCACCAGCAAGTGTAGCTATGACTAAGGAGTTGTGATTTAGGAAATCTATTTATGAATAGTTTATTAATTCTGTTTGAGGCTATGAACTCTCTGTATATATCTTTATCAAACTACAAACTCCATTTTGACTGTAAGACTAGCCTGCCGTCTCTGCTGTCTTTTTACCTCTGTTTTCGGATGAAATTCTGTGGGGTGGTGACACAGATATAAAAATGGAGGTTCGCTAAACCTCAATACTCCTATTGAAATGGAATCACCCTTAAACAAAGAAGTCGGCCAAACAGAGAAAACTGGTTCTGACAGGTAAGCTAGTAAACAGGCATCAGATCACATTATGGGGGACTTTGAACACCTTAAAATGCTGATCAGGGGGTCACATAACCAAAAGGGACTAGAACTTTATCAGGGAGGACTCTCTCTTGCCAGTCATAGTAGAGAGGGAGAAGATACCAGACACAGAAAGCAAGACCATGCAAGAGGAGAAGGGAGAGGATCCTGGAGGACTCTGACTTAAGTCCAAAGAATGCTCCAGAGTGGCGAGGCAGGGAAGGGTGTGCAGGTATTCTGTTTTTGTCTGAATCTGTATGTCTCTTGTGTGTCCAAAGTAAAAAGTAATTGCTTTATAATCCCTTTCGCAAAGTCTGCATGTTAAGTACTTTAACTAGTGCTTAAGTTACTGGGGGTGTCTTGGGGGCTCAGCACTTGTCCTGGGGCTGCTGGACTGTGAGGTCCCACTTCCATGAAAGGGTAACAGAGTCTGTGCCCAGAAAGTGTGCCAGAGGGGCCAAAGAAAGACACTGCTGAAGCCTACCTACACCAAAGGAAGCTTGAAAGTACATGGGTCCAGCTTGTGAGATCCAAGCATAGTAGTGTGGTGTATGGCCAAATGGAGGAGCTCAGCTAGGGCTGGGACAGGGGTATTCACAGGTGTTCTTCCTTGGAGCTTCTGTTGTGAGAAGGTAACTGACTGATGGCTCTGACTTCATAGGATACCTTCTGCTGAAGTGGGTAGGCAATTGCACAGTACACCTCTTGTGCCCTGGCCATCCTCTGCCCAGGCGATCCCACTTAATTTTCTGGGCTTTGTCAGCTGGCTATGAGCCCCATGACAGAGCAGAGGCAGAGAGCATATTGTGCAATGTCAGCCTCATGCCAGCACGACTTTCCAATACTGGAGGTGCTTAGCTAATATAACCTGGATAGAATATGACCCACTGACTATGAACAAATGCAGAATTGATTATTAAAGCTTCATTGTCCAAGCTTGGTGAAAATGTAAATAAGATAGCATAAATGGGGGAAAACAAAGAAGATTTAAAACATTTTCCAGTTTGAAAAATGTATAATGTTAATATCATGGATAAGATATTTAAACCAACCTCCCACCCCCCACAAGATTTTAATTTGGTGATGTCTCTTTTTCATTTTCAGACCATAGCATTGGCTTACAGGAATTCAGATGATAAACCAGAAGTTTTTGGAAAAGGTAGGCAATTATTTCTGTACATGCAGAAAACTTTGCTTTAACATTTATTACACTTTTACAGTACTTTAAAGAACCATTTTTTTATCTGACAGCTTAAACTCTTACCTATAAAGACAAAATGCCAAAGTAACCCAAGAGGTAATGAAAAAGAAAAATATTACACCTTCCTTAACTCATCATGGTGGGTGTGTGCATGTGGGGGAGAGAAGGATTGTGATCTTCTCACAGGAGTTAACATTCTATTGGAAATTTGTTCTTAAAGATTAGCATGATCAGAATTCTCTTACTGTAGTATATTGTCTACTGCCACTCTAAAATTCTAGCAATCTGATTATTTCCCAAATAATGATGGGCATTGTCTGCACTTATAGTGACATAACTATGCTCTAATATAGATGTAGTTATACCAACAGAAATGTGCTTTTGCAAGTATAGTTTTGTGTGTCTCGGGGAACCGCTGTAAGCTGTACTGGCAGAAGCACTTGTATGCCAGTGGAAGCTGCACCTACACTAGGAGGGTTTGCTGGTCTGGCTAAGCCAGCCAAACTTTTCCAGTGTAGCCAAGACCATGGACAAAGTACAGTTTTGCTGTATTGTGTTCAGGTAAATCTAGAAGAAAGACTTCGGAAAGTGTTTTACTAGTACAGGATGAAATATTGAAAAAGGTACTGTGTGTTTTGATTCTATGCCTACACTGAGTCCCATTGAAATCAAACCAAGGTTCACCTGTCTGGATCGCCTTGCAGAACTGGGGTCAAAGAGATCAAAGACAAAATTCTATTCCCATATACACTGGTATAAATCCAATGTAAACTTCAATGGTGTGATGCTGGATTTACACTTGTGTAGCTGAGAACAGATTTGACCCCGTTTGTTTGTTTTGGTACTGCTTTCCATTGTACTTTTTCCCTCTGCTGTATGTTGTGCTCCCTTCAAAACAAAAGGTAATATAAAGGTTATATGTCAGTAAGATAAGCTAGTTACTTCAGGACAAATTATATCCTTGGTTACTTGAATGCAAATCAATGGCATTACAGAAGCAAAATTTGCCCTTGAATGCTCAGTTCTGTTAAAATATTTTGCAGCTTCCCTGCTGATAGCTAACAAATCAGCATGCCCCAATAGTATACTTACCTATATTTAGTATTCCCTTCAGAAATGCAGTGTGGGTTTGCTTATAAATATGTCATAGTTCATAGAAGCAAATGAAATTTTCACAGATTTGCATAGTACAGGTATAGGAAAAATGTTATTTGAAACCTCATAATAACCATACCTTTTGTTCATACAAGATGCTTTTAGATAACAAGATAGTGTTACCCAAGTTTTTTTCAAGAATTTTCCAAAACAAATGGCAGGTTAATGCAAATTAACATTGCTGGTCATCATCGTGGTAAATGCAGTGTAGCACTAGAAAGCATTCAAATCCTATGCTGTTTTGCCCTGAGCACAGGAATAATTCAACTCCTCACTGTAAATCGTTCATAACTGGGTTAATTTTTTTGTCTTTTAATCTCCTATTCTGAGATCCATTAGTGATTTAGAACTGAGACATGTATAATTTGTAATAGTTTATCTGGTTTGGTTTTGTTTTTAATCTTAAGAGAATCTGAGCTTAAAAAATGTGTGAGATAAATAGCAATGTTGAGGATGGACCCAATTTAATTTACATTAAGCAACTCTTAAGCCAGTGTTGAGGCTTTCATCGGTTGACTTGATGCCATCGCATGGCTGAATAAGAGCAGAATATATAAAACTTACTGGAGGGCCTAGATGGTTCAGGCTATCAATAATGGGCTCATTTATTGCTACCTTGCTGGTTCCTATGCCAGTTTGGTATCAGAAAATTGTTACCATCTTTTTGCTATTTGGTGGGTTGGTAGTCTCGATCCAGTTTTTAGTGGCCGTGTGTCTCAGGTTATTGAGAATTTCTTGAATCAAATTGTTGTCTTCTCTTGTTATTGAGTCATTGGTAATTACAATCTGCACTAAACACCCAAAATCCCATTCCAGTATGTACTGGGTTTACCACAAAAGCTGTGATGTATTCTCTTGGCTATTCAAAAATCTTCATAAGGACTTTACATACACCAGAAACCATCACTACAACTGAATCTAATTGATAGGCTTAGTAGAAAGGCCCAGGATCTTTATGACGTGTTAAGTGCTTATTTAAAAATATAAAACAAAACAATAAATTACATAAATCTATTTATAATAGGTAGCATTTCAAATCAGTTTTTCAGCATATTCAATGTTACCTCTGCCCCATTTCTCTAATGGCTTTCCCATTATTAATACCCACAACTACTGTGTCTTCGCCCAGTTGCAGCCAGTTACCTTTCATCCAGATACCTCTTTTAATACAAGATCCTGGAATGAGTTGCCTGCAGGTGGATCCTGGTATGCACACAGGACTCCACTGAAGTCAATGGGCTCCATGTAGGTGAAGGGGTCCATCCACATGGGAACTCGTTGCAGGGTCAGAGTCTTAGTTGGGGACAGGAAGACGACTGAGACTATCAAATTTGATTTGATGAAAGGATTATCACATTCCTGCTCCAAATATCATAAACATTGACAATTATTTCATAGTCATGTAAGAGCTAAAGGCTTTGCTAGAGTTAGTTGATAAATTTTTGTTGAAGTACAATTGAAAGACAATGGGGGGGAGGTTCATGACTTTTTTGTTCAATTTTCCATCCAATTCCAGGCTTTATATACCAGCAAACACACATGTACATGCAACCTGTGGAGCTGACAAAGGCTCCAATTCAGGAAAGTGCCATCCCTATTCAAGATAGCATTTAGGCACAAACACTGAAGTCCCAATGGTAAGTAACATGTGCCTAAAGTTGATCATGTGCTTAAATGCTGTGTTGAATAGGGAAGTTTTCCTGAATTTGTGCCCAAGTCAGGACTCTTCAAAATAACATACCTGAGGACCCTTGAGAAGGAAGAGCAATTGCCTATAACTACCCATTGGGATTTCCCTGAAAAGGAGTGAATTCACTGCGGGTGAATTTACAAGCCAGTAAAATACAGTAGCTGAATCTGGACAGGCAATAGTAATCAGATTACAGACTTTAGTCATGTCATTCTAATTTCCAGAGATTAACAGCCAATGCTGTCTCAGTTGGAAATCCTGGTGTGACAGATCACAGAAACCTGTGGAGCAGAGAAAGACATACAATTGTTGCCTTAAATTATGTGTTAAAACAAGAAGTACAAGTAGAAAATTAGTTTAATTGTAAAAAGAAAGTTTTCCTCAAAATGGTAAATTTCTTTTTAACACAAGTCAACCAAAATTCATAGTTCTTAAATATTTTTTGCCACTATAAATCTGTGAAATTTTGCCCTGGATTACATTCAAAGAAATGTGAGAATCTCACATTTTTCTCACATGAATGCTTTTGAACTGAAATGGATTTGAATGATCCTAGCAAGTAGAATAATGTCAATTATGCCCTTTGTTTAATATCTGGAACACATGGTTTTTATCACTTATGATTGTCTCCTATTGTACTAAGTTATCTAGGATATGTACTCACCTCATGCTAGTCAGATGGTCCAATGTCAATGGTCATAAACCATCTGCAAAAGAAAAAGTATTTATTGCCAGTGATTTCACAATGAGTGAAATTGCTTTAAACAGACCTAGCATTCTGGAGAAGACTTGAAAAAGAAGAGCATTCATAGGAAAATAAATTTAGCCAACAATTCCTTTAGTGCTCTTTTTGCAGTGATTGTAGATATCCTTTTATAAAAGAAAAAAACCCACAAAATATCCTTTATTTGAACCCTATATTTTCATGGTCTTTGGTCCTGCAATGAAGTATTAACCTAATATTGTGACATCACATCCAGGTCCATGGTAATACCTGATTATTACCTTTCTGAGGATCAAAGAGCAAGAGAAGATAGAATGGGAGGGAGAAACACCAAGGGCCTAATAATTGCTGTTTAAGTCCTGGTTCATTGGGGAATAAGAGGACATTTGTGGGGACCAGAAACGGAGCCCCTTCCCCATCTAACACACCCATATAGTGAGTGAGTGAGCAATCTTAAAATATTGCCTGAGGTCCATGATTATAGGGGAAGAGAAGAGTGTGTTCATGCAATGTCTTTTTTAAAGCATTGTGCCTGCTCCTACAGTCTGTAATGCCACCACCACTCCGATAACATACTTCCTCTTCCTCCCACTCATCTCCTGTGGTTCTGGCATTAGAAGTCTTACTTTCAGCTACATCACCTTTAAAATGAGCAAACATGTCAAGAAAAGTGTTTTGTGCTTTGTGATGGCTCTTAAGCTGCTGGGTGACGATGGAACAGAATTTAAGTTCAATGATTGCTCCCATCTGAAATAAAAGCAACTATTGTGGAAGATTAGAAAAAATGTCATTGATTGCTGCAGAGCCTCAAACATTGTCAGAAGCTGGTACTGAGATGGTTTAAACCATGCTATGGAGTGTAACTAAGTATATTCAGGGTCATTCTTTCTATTTAACACTTTAAAGATTAACCTGACTGAAGCCACCATGTGGCCACACTCCGTGTATATACCATCCTTTCTATATACATACGTAACTCCTGCTAGTTTCAATGGGTGTTATTGTTACCCACACACTAGGGCACCCCAACTTTACCCCAATCTGTAGGGCTCAAGGCATAAACCGATTAAGGCACCCCCACCCTTTCCCATTCCATAGGGCTCTGGAGGAAAGGCACCTACCCTTACCAATTCACTCTAGGGCTTAGGGTAACCTATTCCTAGGCCATAGGGCTCTGGGTGTGACCTGGCTAATTGAAGTACTCACCCTATCCCAATCTATAGGGCTCCGGGCATAATTCTATGCAGGTTTGCAGACTGTTTTTACCAGTGAAGGAGCCTTACAAGTAATATCCTGATTCTCTATTTATTAACAATTACCAAAACAGAATACACACGCTCAGCATACAATGTTCACCACTCATAATAAGGCAGACAAACTTCTCTTGGTGGCCAGTCAGGATTAGATCATTTGGGGACTCTAGCTTCTGCAAATACTGTTGGCAGGGTGTTGAGGTCTGGCAGGTCTGCTTGGGCTGTGTCCTGGGTTACGTTCCAAAGAACTTCCTTTTGGACCTCAGTTTATATAGTGAAACTTGAGTTGTGCTTAGCTGTACTTTAACCAATCTTATTACAAAATAATTCCTAACATATTGTAAAATAATTCTTTGACCAATCATACCGACCACCTTAATGGATTTAAATATTTCACATCTACTTATGAAACAATCAAAGAACCAGAAAGAAGTCATTCCGAGAATTGGGTACCATAAAGACAAAACAATAAGTGTAGTTTTTACAACCACAACTAATGAAAAGTGATTCCTTGCTAGACAGAATGCTATTTAAAAAAGTTTTCTTTACACCTTTTAAGATCTGTTTCTTTATCTGGAAGTGGTAAATACTATTAGGACAGTAGCACCTTCTTAACAGTCCGATACAACATTGTCTTGATGTAATTTCAGGAATGTGAAGATGTGACTACCTTCTACTTAGCTTATGGCTGCTGTCTCTCTTAATATGGCTGCTACTGCTTAGCTCAAGAACAAGGCCTAATCTTAGCCAAAAAACAAGGCCTCAGACCTTCCATTATGGGTACAGATTGAGAGGAGATTATATCTCAGAGAACAGCCACATGGCAGCTCTAATCAAGTTTACTTTGGAAGTGTTAAATGTGTGGAGTGATGCTCAATATATGCAAATTAAAGCTCCTGGGAGTTCTGTGCATACATTGAAAGGAAAACAGCTTTCTGCAGATGGAGGAAGCAAATTTATTAGGAATTAATAACAATCTCAGTCCTAAGAAAATAGGCAAAAATAATGCACTTAGTCCACACCAGTATAGCAAACTGTACTTAACAAGAAGGTCAGAAGGCAAGGACACACTGTGCAATTAACTGCTCCTCAATCTCGCAATACACAGGTAAACACAGTACAAGTTTAATAGTGAACAAATCCTCTGATACCAGGAATATATTTATAGAACTCTTGTCTACATAATTCAGTAGAAATCTTATTTATATTCCTTGGTGTAGCTTGTTTTGCAGTTCTGCACATAGATTTTAGAAGAACTCAGTCATTTTTTTCCCCTCACATTTTTCTTTAGATTGTTCTTCTGGTCCTTCTCCTATTGAAAACCTTAATATGGCTCATCTTCTGTGTGCAATGTGATATTTAGCACTAATTTGTGACTCACCTTATGCAGATAAAACAAACCCCTCTTAAAGCGTATCAGCTAAGCACATTTTATTTTACCAGCTATATTTAAACTCTACAGAATAATCTAACATTTATCAGTTTCCCATTAACACTAGTATATTTTCTGTTGCCTTCTTTTCAGGTTCAAAGTTCCAGTCCATCATAGATTAATATACTTGCCCTTGATTATTTGCTGGGAGCAAACATAATTGACCAAGTTTCTTATAGTTTTTCCTTTCCTATTTCCAAAGTCCCTCTTTTCAGCAGTTCTGGGGCAAATAATCAATGAATTCCTGTTGTTTACAATATTTTAATATGTAGAGAGGCAACACTTAGCAATGGTTGAAAAATTGAGTGTCCTTCAAATTTGCCTTACCTGGCACTATCCTCTGATAAGATTTATGCTAATAGATTTTCTGGACTTGTGGACACAGAAATATGTGAAATAGGTAAAAAACCTAAGAATTCAGTGTATTTTTTATTTTAGCCTTGCACTCTAGTGCCACTGATAACCTTGAGCAACATTTTGGCCTCTGGAGAAAGTCATGCAAGAAGAGTCAGGACAAATACAAAATGTGGTCAGTAAAAGCAGTGTTGCCTCGTGTATAGATCTCTAAATTAAACTCAAGAGATCTGGATTCTATTCCTGTTTCTGATGGTGTCCCAATGGGTGATATTGGGCAAGTCACTTCTCTTCCCTGTGCTTCAGTTTCCTTACCTGTAAAATTTGGATATTGATACTGACTTTGTTTGTAAAGTATTTTGAGATCTATTGATTAAAAGCACTACACACACGTGCACACACACACATATGTAAGTCTGTGCACAAATACAAGGAATGTGGGGAATTAAAAGAGAACTGAAGTATTCATACACAAGATAAATTATAACTTAATTGGCATCACAAAGTCTTGGTGGGATAAATCTGATGACTGGAATATTAGTATAGAGGGGGTATAATTTATTCATGGAAGACAGGCAGGAAAAAAACTGAGGAGGTGTTGCATTATACCTCAAAAATATATAAGAAAACCAGTTGAATGTCCGTGGGTGAAGATACAGAAATGACTTTATGGTAGGGGTCTATTGTAGACAACCAAATCAAGAAAAGGAGGTGGATGACACATTTTTGGAACACATAACAGAAATATTCAAAACACAAGACCTGGTAGTAATTGGGGACTTTAACTACCCAAACATTTGTTGGAAAAGCAATATGGGAAAACAGAAAATTTCCAATAAGTTCTTGGAATATATTGTGGGCAATTTCTTGATCAGAAAGTGAAGGATGTAATCAGAGGGACAGCTATTTTATACTTGATTATGAGGGAAGAATTGGTTATGAGTTAAAGGTGAAAGGCAATTTGGGTGAAAGTGATCATAAAATGATAGATTTTATGTGTCTAAGGAAAGGAAGGAGCAGCAGAATAAGTACAATGGACTTCAAAAAAGCAGACTGTAACAAAGTCAGAGAACTGGTAAGTAAAAACCCCTACAAAGGAAATCTAAGGGATAAAGCAGTTCAAGAAAGCTGGCAGTTTCTCTAGGAGACAATATTAAAGGCACAGTATGGCTCCATCAGGAGCTCTTTAAGGACCTGAAAATCAAAAAAAGAATCCTACAAAAATAAAAACATGAATGAATTGCTAAAGATGAGTACAAAAAAATTGCAGAAGCACATAGGGACAAAATCAGAAAGGTTAAGGCACAATGAGTTACACCTAGCAAGGGATATAAAAACCAATAAGAAGAGCTTCTTTAAATACATTAGGAGCAACTGAATGATGAAGGAAAGTGCAGGTTCTCTACTTAGTGGTGAAGGAGAGCTAATAACTGACGTCATCAAGAAGGCTGCCTATTTTGCTTCAGTTTTCACTTAAAAGGTTAATGGTGACCAGATACTCAACACAATTAATATTGACAATGAGGAAGGAGCGCAAGTCCAAATAGAAAAAGAACAGGTTAAATAATATTTAGATAAGTCAGATGCATTCAAGGCAGCAGAGTCTTATGAAATTCATCCTCGAATACTTCAGGAACTAGCTGAAGCAATATCAGAGCCATTAGCAGTTATCTTTGAGAATTCACAGAAGATGGATGAGGTCCCAGAGAAATAATTCTCATTTACATATATAATTTCCAGGAGATGGGAATGAAAGGCCTCTGAGGAAAATGACCCGTTCTCAGCCATGTAAGAAAACTGAAAATCATTTAACTGCTAGTGTAGATGAGCAAACTATTTTTGACACCTTTGGAGAAGGCATGATGGAAACACTTGCAGTAGAGTCTTTTGTCAAATGTTTGAAGTGTACAGCTAAGGAAGGATGCATACACAAGTATGGGAGAGACCATTTTAGGCCCCAGACCTGCAAAAGTTTATATATGTGCTTAAGCTGACATACCCACATTCTAAATAGCCTGTATTTTTTTCTTGGCTAGGCATAATTTTTAATTGTATACAACCAAGCAGAAATATACCTACCGAGTGAAGAGGTGGCTGAAATAGTCCGCACTAGAGAAAAGTTGGTTAGGCTTTGGTAGAGTTGTGTACAAAAAACCATATTGACTGTGGCCTGTGCTTGTAGCATAGCATCCTAGTTTGTGTCCCAGCCAGTCTGCCTTTGCTTTTATTGGAGCCCTTTGTGTTCCATACAGTTAACTAGCAAATAGGCCTCAAGGTGCAAGGTTCTGAATGCCTCTTGTGAGATGCTACTTACCCTCAACCCTTATCAAAGTGAATGCTAGTTCATATTGCTGCACATGTTACAGAAGGTACTTAGCAATTTGAAGGTTCAAGCCTTATTTAGGCTACAGTTTTGTAAAGTGTTCCTTTCTTAATCAGCTTTAAAACTCATTTACTCCTCCTGTACATGTGTCAAAACATGTCAGACTATGAGCTTGGTCTCAAGATAATTTCTGTCTAGAACTCGATTAATCTTACAGCTCCCTTTTTATTGAATGATTGTGGTGCATTTTATGTTCATTTTTTATTCTCTGTCTCTCATAAGTTTAGGTTAAGTTAAGCTTTTTTCCACCCAGTGACACTCACTGTATGTTTTCTCTGACAGAAAGTGTGGTTATTTTGCACATATTGAAAAATCTATTTTCTTGTGTATTTTTTTCTGTTGCCTTAAGAAAGAAAAAAAAGAGTTAGGAAGAGCTTGTCATCCTGAGGTGCTTGTATCTGCCAGAAGATAGTGTGCAAATCTCTTTAAAATAAATGTTTTATTGAGGATCATAACATATGAAGATGATAAAAGGCAAAAAAATAAAGGACAAGTAAATCACACCTGAACAAAAGAATAATAAAATTATGATTATGAAACAAAGAAGTTCCTACTGGAGGTGGCACAGAAGACTTTTTCCACCTTCAGTATTGTGAAGTGAATACAGTCAATCATTTGTGACTTAAGGTCCCTAAATACTTTTGAAAATCTGGGCCTAGAACACTAATCATTGCCTCAACTCGCTTAACCTCCATGTACCTACTTAGAACAAATGGTGATATGGGAAGTAACTTTGCCTGTATTATATGATGCATATAATAAAACAAATATTTACAAGTCTGGAAACTTTGTATTGATTTTATAGGAAAAATTTAGCTCTGAACTCTATCCTTTTAACCCTTTGTATGAATATATATGATTTAGTAGTTCAAAAGAGTTCGAGATTAACTAGAATGCTTATCAATAAGAGGCTCAATCCTGACAACATTACTCAGGCAAAATTCCTGTTGACTTCAGATGCCTTTTGCCTTTTGTAAGGCTTTCAGACGATACAAGATATATAGTCAGAGGTGCACTGCATTCCTTCATGCCCAAATACTGTGACTGAATAAACACATGAATATTAAATGATAATTTTTATTGTTATAACAAATAAGGGCTTGTGCCTGCAGACTTTTATCAGGCAAAAATCTAACTGACTTCAGTGGGAATTTTGCCAGACTAAAGACAGGATCAAGGCCTACATGAGAGCTCTTCAAGCTTATTACATCTGCTTCATGTGCTGTTGTTTATGTTTTGGTAGCACAGATGGAAGCAGCTCCTATCCAGGCCAGATTTGCTGCAGTGAGAGAATATGTTGCTGGGCTCGTGTAGTGCTACTATCCCATTTATAAACTGGCGAGGATCTGCTTATTTATCTACCAGAATGACTTTGTAGGAATTGGAATTTGCAGATGAACACATTGTGATCACTAGTGGGATTTCACGTAGGGAAAAAGAAAAGTGGCCACATTTTAAGATACTTTTTCTTTATGTAAACTCTTCTATCCACATTAGCCATTCTTGGCTCCACTACAGGACAAAGGTCACTTCAGCATTGCTCCTGTCCAACATACTGAAGGCTTTGGCTATGCTAAGCAACTGGAGGTTGGCAAGGGTGTGACACTATTATCCAAAGCTGTCTCTCAAGTCTTAGCTGACCTTAATACCAAGGTTGAATTTGCCAGGGACTGTCATCTTCCTGATTCCCCCTTGGCAGCACTCACAGGTTCTTTGTCAAACTGACAATGAGGTAGAGTCTCAGGCTTCGAGGTGAGTTTACACAAATGCATTGTATCAAATAAGTTGAAATTGTGAAAGGATACAAATCTAGAATAGTAGACTTAAGATATTTAATGCTCTTTATTTCAGAAGTAAGCATATAAGATGGGATTTTTATCTGCATTTTTTTTCTTGCTGCTTCTGTCTTGTATCAAACTCATCTGGTTTATGCAAATCTCAGCACAAGGTATTAACAATGGCTGTTGAAAGTATGAGTAGTTGGATTTGGTATTTGTTTTACTATTACTCCACCTGCTGGAGTTGTGCTAAACTGAGTTCCTAACTTATTTGTAATAAAAAAATATTGAGAAGCAAAAACCATAAGGCAAGCGCTGAGTGGTTAATTATATAGAAATTATGGGGAACATCACTTCTAAGGAATAAATAATGGTTCATTATTGGGTTGGTACGGGCTGATGATGTGTTTCTTCTTTTCTGTCCATAAACATTAGGGATATTCTTGCAATGAAAAATATCTAAAATATAGCATGAGAGGAACAGATATGACAACAAATTTGTTCATATGTTTATAGCCATTCCACTGTATCTGAATACCACTGTAGTAATATATTGCAATTTACATGAAAATGAGTAAAACAGCAATTAAAAGTTAAGTATTTTGAATGCCACTCAGATTTGGATATATACAGTATGACACCATCTGAAAAATTACAATAGGGGAAACAAACTGTCACAAATGGTCTGTGTTCAGTTATTCAGAACTGAAGTTTACAGGATATGATCCTTATCACAGTGGAATTGCTCAGGAAGCTTTAAATTGCAAGAAGTGCTTCAGACACCAGAGTGGAACTTGTCAGTTCTGGGATCCAAATATTTCTGGTTTAAGGACAATGGGGGGTGGTAGCATCTGAAAGGGTTTGGCAAAAGTGACACACAAATGTGGGGCCACCTTGGTTTCTAGTACAGATATGAACAACCTGAGTGCTGCCTAAACTTGCCACTGGCAGTCAGTATTCCCAAGAGGCCATAATGGCAGCCAACAATAGCAGTGTCCCAGATTTGTTTCCCCCTCTGACTGTCTACTATAACATGCCTCTTGTGATAGGGTTTGTTGTGGGGAGTGTTTATTGGGCCAGCTATACTGGATCTGTGCCTGCTGCAGAAGTCCTCTACATCAGGGAATTTCCTGCAAGACAAATCTGTTGGCTTCATGGTGTCTATGTAATATTTGATGACTTGGGAGCATTGATGGCGCCATTCCTGTCCTCACGTACCTCACATGCATATTTTGTATGGTCTCTCTCTTGGCTATTTCCTTCATGTCCTTCTTTTTGGACGCTATTCTGCTCACAAGTTAGCTGCATGCTTACACTAGCTGCCAAGTAACTGTGTGCTTAGACTGGCAAATTGTATAAGATTGCAAGCCCATGCAACATTAGGTGTGCACTTGACCAACTGCAAGGGTCAGTGTGATGCTTATCGTTTTTGCCCCGTGATGGTAAAGTAGGATTAGCGCCACACTGACCCTTGTACTCTCCCGCACTTGCTGACACTTATCACCCACAAAAGAAAAACCTGAACAGTGGTTTAAAGATTGTTTACTGTCACAGTGTGGCTACAAATGTTAGAAGTCTGCAAGTGGCGTGGGATACTCACAAACTTTATTTGGGGTGTCAGAATATAAGTACAGGGATATACTCTCTGGAGGAATGATAAGAGCACAACAAGATCCAGGCATACATGGATACCAGCAGCAAAGTGAACTGTAATATAGGATAGGATTTGTGCAGCTGGGGAAAACCAGTAGTCCATTCAGTCTGGAATCCTCATTTTCACAGTAGCCACTTCTCTGTGTTATGATTACCCCTCATAACACACCATGGCATACCTGGTTGCACAATTTTTAATAGTCTTATACTGTCCCTCCCTGCTGTCCACACCTTTCCCTCAATCAGGACAGGAACCAGTAAGTTGTTATGTTGAGAGTTCAGGGAGAGGTATAGGAAGGAAAGTGCATATGAAACAGTCAATGGGAAGAGTGGGGCTGATGACTAAGAGGAGTGGGATGTAATTGACTACTGAAGAATTGTGAGAGATATTTTAGTTTGGAAGAGAGGAAGTGAGTAGTAGGTAGGAAGATGACAGGACAGAAGCAGAGAGGTATTATAGGTGGATGGTCCTATTCCTCCATGCCAAACACAGTGCATTCATCCTTAGTGCTGCAGGGATTAAGAGGAGCAGACCTACGTGGTCATCCAAAGGATATACAATTAGTTTTCATGTGCAGCACAGCTAAAACAAGAGAGCTTGCACCTGTGGATTCTTGATGGAAAAAACACTCCTGACTGAGCATAACTAAAGTGAGATCCTTTTTCTGCACAGCACAGTAAGACTGTGTATGGCATACAAGAGGATCAACACAGCTGGTTGCTAGCATACTGATTAGGGATGGATGAACCAATTTGGATAAAACAAGAAATAGCCTGAATCTTTGCCTAAAGTGCAAACTGAACCTGAATTTGAAAAAACTTGTATAATTATTTTAATTGTTAAATCTTCATGTATCTCTGTACTTCCTGGTTGTAGTCAAATGGATGTGGAAATGCCAGAAAAGCTGAGAGATGTAAAAAATAGCACATTTCCTGGCCTGATAAAAGCTGGAAACACTGAAACTCTTATGATAAACCCTATTCTCTTGAGATTTCAGCCACATTTCAAAACCATAGTGAAGTTTCCAACAATTCTCAGAACTCAGCCACTGGACATTTGGAAGTTTGCCCATCACCAATATTCCCAAATCTGTGCCAGGTAGCAGTGTACTGTGACAGTCTTAAACAATAACATCAGTTTTTCTAAAGGCTCCTTTCAGTTTTTATAAAGTGTCTCAAGAGGATATTAGGCTGAGTGTTGAAAGTTTCTGCCTTGCTCAGTTAACAGTATAACATCTCTAGACCAAGGGGAGGTTTAACTTCTTGCTCTGCGATACTAATGGAATGTTGGCAAAGCTGAACTAAAGGTCTGTGGGAGCATTGCAGAAATGTTTGGAGCCTAATTTAAACTAAGGTTCCAAATGGCAATAAAGCTGGAGCATGTTTTTGAAAATGCACCTAAATATTTTATACATTTAAAAAATATAATTTTTATACAAAGACTTCTTAAAATACAGGAATAAACATAGTTACAAGTCAGTATTCTACAGAATGTATTGAATTGTCTCTTCTGGTTTCCTTCTTAATTTAATGAAGATAAATATCCATAGCTAGTTATTTTCTTGGGCCACTCATTTAAACTCTGACCAGTCTTCAGAATTCTACATTTTACAGAGAAATCTGCTATTTAATGTATGTTAGGTTTTTCTTTCCTTTAATTGCACAGTGGGATTGTTTCCAGCAAATTAAAATTTCTGATACCAATTATTTTGCAGTATAGGGATGTAGTATTTCATTGCACTTCATTTCATTTGCTCTAAATTAATCTGATGTAATTATATTTTGAATAATAAAAATTTCTAGGTATTTTTCCCTCTTAGAATTACTTCCTTGTAAAGTGTGGCTCCCTTTGCATTAAACTTGCTGACTTATTTGCTCTTAGTTCTGAAATATTCTGACACTAATTACTTTTTGAAATATAACCACTTAACTATGTTGTTTCTGATTTTTCCTCATTTCAGATTAGTTTAGCAGCATTGGCTTGTTATTTTATTGCTATATACTGAAGCTGAGAACGTGTTACATATATCAGTGTGCTATTTTTTTCTGTCTTTAGATTCGTTAATTAAATTCTGAATCCTCTGTATTACTTATGATTTATAAAGTCTTGTTGCCAAACCACAGGTTCTTCAGTGAAATCTATTCAGTATAAATATTTTATGTGTCCAAATGTTTTTAAAACTAGTTCAGCCATAATGTCTAGAATTTTCCTCCTTTGCAGAGTGCTAAATGACCACCATAGTATATAGAAATAAAAGATATCCCAGTGCACTCCATGCCAAAATGAAAGTTTGAGTGAAGATTACTTTTGTTGATAGGAAACAGAAAAACTGTGAGCATTCTTAAATTACAGGGCCACTTTCTGATAGAAAAATAGAAATTGCTATATCAGATCAGAGTAGTGGTGCATCTGATCCAATAGTCTGTCTCAGGCAGTGACCAGCAACATCTGCTTCAGAGGAAGATGCAAGAAATCCTGTCTTTGGCAGTCACAGAAAACCTGTCTATAGGGAAAGTCTCTTGCTAACATCCATTAGCTAACTGTTGACTTATGTCAAACATCAGGGCTCATATCCTTTCCAGAAAACTATTTTTAAAAAAAATCTGTGCTATTAATTCCGAATATTCTTGTTATCAACATTAATGTCCATTCCTCTTTCAATTCTGCAAAGCTCTTTGCCACAATCATTTGCTCATAAATTCTAAACAAAAAGACTACCAGATTTTCTTGGAGTGCAGGGTAGTTTTTAATTACTAAAATGTAAAAATAGTGAAAAATGTCTAGAATTACAGCTAACCTTTAATTACGTAGTGTCAGTACATAAACCTGTTCTAGAACATAATGGAAATAGACATGGAATCTGATCCATGAGGGGCCTCTTCAGAGAATTGTATCTGTGTTCTCATGGATTTGATTCCATGGATTTTAGAGACAGTCCTGCACAGGGGATGTTCATGGGAGCTTGAAAATTGGATCAAATACATTTAGGAGTTAGATGCGGGCTCAGCAAGGACTTGGTATAGAGACATAGCCAAAAAACAATGCTTCATTATAATGTACCATTTTCAATGCACACAGAAGAGAGGATAATATTGCTAAGGCTAAATTCTGTGTCTGATGTGGATGAACTCTGTTCCAATGCTAGGGAATATTAGCTTGCCTTCACTATGCAGCGGCATCGATTGATTGGGTCTGGTGAAGACATGCTCGGTCGATTGCCGAGCGCTCTCCTGTCCACTCTGGTACTCCAACTGAAAAGAAAAGCATAAACTGTGTCAATGGGAGACCGTTTCCCATCGACCTAGCATCGTGAAAACAGAACCGCTGCTTGAAGCAAGGTGCATTGATTTCAGTTACTTTACTTACCTAATGTGACTTGTCTATCTTGTATTGATGGAGCCATGTAGTGAAGACAAGCCCTAACTGTTTCCAAGATATGCAATGCATATTGGGGATCAGAACCAAGTCTTATATTTGAATCCAGGGAAATGCGAAGTAACTAAGGCCTTGTCTACACTAAAAAAATAAGTCGACAGCCACCCTCCTTCTTCCTGCACCCCTTGCTTGCCCTGCAAGCCAGGCAGCCCCTCTGCTGTTCTAAGGGAACACAGTGTCCACACTGACACTGTGTGGCCCTAGCTCTGCCAACAAAAGCCCTATGCTTCTCGTAGAGGTGGTTTTATTTTGTTGGAAAAACAGGGCAGTTTTGTCGGTGGGGAGGTGACTGTAGTGTGTATACCAACACTGTTTTGTTGACAAAAGCTGATTTTTGTTGATGAACCATCTAGTGTAGACCAGGCTTTTGTTATATTTCTTTCTCATAAAGAGTGAAATTCATCCCTATTCAAAGAGCCAGAACAAATCATGTGCACCACTTATGCCCTCAAAATAGATCTTAAAATAGGACTTCAGTGGTATGTAGACCTTCTGAAAGACCCCTGCTAAGGGGTGAAGTTCACACATGATTAGAGATACACAGCACAATCAGACACAATGCTGAGCAGATCAAACAGGAAATTAAATCTGTAAATCACCTGAGCAGCTTTCCCTTATATAGCTTTTCTCCACAGGTCCTTGTGTATCCATCTCCAACTCTATCTTCTGGTGGGAGATCAGCCTTTTTCACCCCCTAATCAGGCTAAAGAGGTCCACCTACTCATTAACCTGAGTAGGAGATTGTCAGAAGCCCAGCTGTCTTCAATCCGTTCAATCAAGAATGGAGAAAAGCAGCTACTCCTTCTCATCCTTAGCCACTTGCCTGCCTAATTTCTTCAGCCTAGATTCTGAAACGTTTTTAGGTGTCTAACTTCCATTAAAGTCAGTGGGAGTTAGATGCCTAAATACTTTTGAGGATCTGGGCCTTCAGTCCTTTGGATATTTCCCTAGCATAAAAGAGGGGTGAGGTATTTCTGACACAAAACTATTCCCTCCCTGCGCCCTAAAGGGCTATGAAGAGCCCTTGTTCTCTACCACAGGTGAATAAAAAACTCAACAAGATTATCAAAAGTTTTTCCTCAATTTTGGATGCCTCAATTTTTAAGACATCTGGGTCCTGATTTTTCAGGGATGGTGAGCAACCACAATTCCATCTCAGGTTAATGGAAGATACAGGTCCCCAGCACCTCAAATCAGACCTGAGGTGTCCCAGTTTAGGTACACAACAATTAAGGCACCCCAAGTTCAAGGCCACTTATGATACAGTGCCTTCTATGCAATATAGAAATAATATCTAACAAATATTTATATAAACTGAAGAGGGAGAGAACCTGTTAACTGCAGCATAAATGGTTTTACAGCAAAGACTGTGATGTCCTATATCTTTCTCCTGTTTTGTTTTGAATGTGTGGGAGGTATCCCCAGCATTATGAGTTTTCGTAAATGCAGCGATAGATGCTTTAATTAGATTTAACTGCCTCATTATTAATTCCCATGAGGCCATCCTCAAGCTCCCCTCACAAGAAGAGCTAATGAAAGAGTAGTAATATCTAGCCTGTAAATGAGCATTAAAAAGGACTGAGACAGAACTAAAGTCTCAAAAGTTATGAGCAGTGTGTCCTCTAAAATACCAGCAACAAAGATTATTCCCAGATTTCTTTTATCTAGAAGCCCAAGAAGGAAACTAGAATTGTCAGTAAATGGGAGAGAGGAAACTGGGAACACCAGAACAAAACACTGTATGGGGCTCTCTTCATGCACACACTGGCATGAATAATAGAGGATTAAATTTAATCTCCTTAAAAAGAGAGGCAAAATTTAAATGAGGTAAAATACACAGGGAAATAGGAGAGGCGGAGACAGAATATTCCTCAAAGTAGTTACGCTATGAAGAACCTGGTAGGCAGTGAAATGCACATTAGGAAGAAAATAGCAAGCTTCATGCCACCCTCCCTGTTTAAATGCTTTGGCATGACCAATGCTATCAACATGGTGACTGAATGCCAATTGAAGGCGTCGCAGTCTAAAAAGCAACTCAAGCGATGTTTAGTTCACTGCTAACATGGCACAGAAGACAGCAGTAGATTGATTTCTGTGTAAAGAGACACCTTTCTTTTGGGGGATAAACTAAGTTTCCACAGTTTAATCTTAGGAATGTCTGTTCCTATGTCATATTCTGAAGAGGAGCATCTGTAAAAGATTTTAAATGAGAAGAAGTATAGAAATGTTATAGATCGCCTTTCTGTTCCAGTCCTGTGATATTTGAGAGACAAGAGTGCAGAAATGCAGCTTGAAGTAAGACTCAGGGAAGTGGTGTACTTTGAAACTTTGTGTAGAGGAGCCAGAATGTGTCCCATCTCAATCGAAAATTCTCCTGCAAGGCTATGCTAAAGAATGAGGCTGTTTCATTTCATTCATAACTCTTGTTAAAAGAGCAATCTGAAAACTCCTGAAATATAAGAGTAACTGAAATACTAGGGACAGATGTTTCTGACTGGGAAATGAACTGGTTCAATTGGTGGTGCTGATCCAGGGGGATAAACGGACAGCTGTCTAATATGGTTCCTAAAATGTAACAGAATTACAATTTCTACCCTTACAAATAACTGTGACTTGCAGTTTAAGTTGGCATTAGGCACGTCTTTGATTTCATGCATAGATAATAAGAAATTCTGAAAATAGTCAGTTTCTAGAAGTAACATTGCGGTTTATTTAGAAAGGAATCTCTGCTGGCATGGTAAGCAGCAATGCTTTGTGGAGAAGGGCTGGCTAATTGAAAAATGACACAGGTCTCTTATTTCCATGTCGGGCAGAATAATTCAGATGCATTTTGAGATGACCTAAACAAGTATGAAAATCAGGCCCTTAGTCTCCATCCATGGTGATGGCTCAGTGCACAAATGCTACCTTCTGGCCAATCGGTTGATAGGTTGCAGAGGAAGTTGCTCACCAACTTTCCTGGCAAGAAGATAAATATAATGTTTGTTCTAATCTTAAAAAGTGAATAAGTATTCTCTAGAGTGAAGGGAGGGTGGGAGAGGGTGTCCTTAGGATCCGCTGTAGAAAGGCTTTTGGGAACAGGTATGCCATGGCAAAGAGTTCACAACAGTATGTTCTGGCAGATGAAATGAACATCAACAAATGAAGTTGGTAGATTCTAGCCCTGTATTTTCTTTTGTAAGGGTCAAAGTACAATTTCAAAAATACTTGACTGATAGCTCAGTAAAAATGAATCTTTTACTTATGGGAATACATAAGTATGTATTACATCTGTAATGTAAACATCTGCTTTTCTTATTCTGGGCTAATTGGCTAAAAGCTTACCAAACTTTGTGCACTGACTATTGATTTCATGACCAGAGATCCCTATAAAATGTTGAGGTACATATTCTGAGAAACATAAAGGCTGCCATAGAGGATTTAGCTGCTTCAGACAACAAAGATATCACATTGAAAGTAAATATGTGTGAATTACAAGACAGAAGTTGATGGTTTAATATCTGCTGTACTTTAAGAAGATTTTTATTAAAATTTGTTCTTTTTTGCTGTTGCATATGATATTTACCTCCTTGAAAAAGAATCTTTGTCCATTTCCCAGAATGGGATAAAATCATTGTACTGAATAGGATTAGCCTTAAAAAGCCCCAAGAATCTAGGAGTTGCAATTGATTTTTCAAGTGGAGATTAAATATGAGATCATTGGATAATAAGGTTTTAAGCCTCCTCAGAGTGGCGTGTGGATGAACGTTATTTGGATTTAGCACCATGGAGATCAGAATGTTGTTAGTGAACACTGTGTAGTTTATATCAGATGAAATAACGGAGAAAGAGAAAACTATGTGTTACACCCCCTGGACATCAGTAGAGGAAAAGACTCTACATCCCCACACATCTGTGAAACTGAATTCTGACTGGAAAATTTGAAAATAGATTAGGACCTAGCAGAACCAGATCTCAGAATTCAATTAAACTCACTTCTGGGTAACATTTGGTAGGAGAATCAAGACAGATAACTAACCAATAATAACAATCTTCACAGTAATAATAAATCATGATAAAAAATGGAGGCATAGATGTATATGACATATTATTTGTGACACTACTATACTATAAATGTGTCTAATCATAAAAGTTAAAAACACCCTTGATTTTCAGGGATTTATTTCTTCTTCCCACCACACACAAGCCAGTATTCGAGGTTGAAACCTGTATCACTGATAGATAGTTATCCACTGCTGAGATAACATATCAAGATAAGGGGCTTTCCACAGGTTTGACAGATCAAGCCTGATTTGCTTTATCCTACTAATAACTATTAGCAGAGTCCCTAATTCTTTATTTTGCCATAAACACAAATGATCCAGTGATCATTGCCAATACTACAGCACTAATGAGCAGCTCTGTTGCAATAAACCACTGTATGCATGCAATAGAAGAAAACAAATCAGCAAGGAAACAGATTTCAGCTTTAAGCTACCCTAGGTAGTTATAGATAACTGTGCAGTGAAAATATTTTAACAGTTATTAAAAGTGTTTCTTTAGTATCCTAATAAGTGAAACATTTTCGCTTTTTTGGTGTAATGATATGGTATCCATGTTGATGGGCTAGAAAAGACAGAAGTTGAGACCCAGTAAGACTGTCTGCAGTGGTTTATGGCTGACTAAATCTAGAACAAGGAGAATTTTTATGTTCCCTTGAAACATGGCTCCGGCAAGCCTATCAGTCCCACATACTTTTCCTTTTGTTGAAAATGTCATTCACTTAAATCCATAGAAAAATGTACGGGTGTAAATGCTTACTAATGCTCAGGTTCTTTCTTTTTTTCCCTTTAACGTCTATAGATGAATGTCTGTTAGATTTTTTCCCTTATAAGCAATATTTGAGGAATTTAGAACATGTCCATAAAAGTTAGTTTTTTTACTGTAATTTGGCATATGTCTTAACCCAAAAGAATGAGTTTACAAAAATGCATTTTGCATGTGTAGAATTCCAGGAGTTAAAAATATTTTTAAAAAATACCAGTCTATGTAACTTAACACAGTATCTGTACTAAAACAAAATGTAACAGATAATTAGGGGCTGATTTGGACCAGCCTTACCCAGACCAGTAGCTCATTCAACTTCACTGGAGTGACACATTGAAGTAAAGATTACTCACAGTACTGGGTCCTTAATTAATTATATGAGTTAAATATTTTTGACCTTTTGAAAGAAATCCAGCCATATCAAACTTTACAGTTAGAACACTGAATGCATTCAGAAATGTTTTTCCACAATGCAGTAAACCTTCTATTCCTATGCATGATGGGTAAAATTCACTCAAAGAAGCTCATGTAGTCCTTTTGGTTATCCTATTGCCTTGCTTCCTCTGACTGTGCCGGTTTACTAAGGCCTGGTCTATACATAGTGGAAATTCGCCATCAGTTGACGGGAGTTACGCAAGCTGCACAAAATAGCTTGCGTAACTTAAGTCAACTTCCTAACTCCTCTTCTGCCCGCCATCTCCACTGCATACCCGTCGACTCAGTACTACACCTTTTGAGGAAGTAGTTTAATTGAATCGACTTCCGGATCAATTGAGTGAGTCTTCATTGCCGCTCAATCGATCCAGATAGATTGATCTGATGGGTGAATTTGCTGCCATCCGTGAAGAAATACCCTAGGTGTTTTATTCTTGATTGAATACCTGATTCCTGATGCCCTGTATGTGGCATCTTCATTGACTTCAAAGCCAGCAAATCTGTAAGCCTGATCCAAAGGACATTGAAGTCAATGGAAAGAGTCCCTTTGATGGTAGTCATCAATGGATCAGGCCCTATGTGCACAGCAGTGGGTCTCTCCTTCCTCTCATTTTATTGGTTGCTTGTGGTGTGAACTATATGCTTCATAAGGTCAATTCTGTCCATGGCGTGATAGCAAAGTTATCAATAATTCACTAGCAATAGCCCTGTTCAGATGAGAGGACAGGAGCTTCATGAGAACACCATTCCATCCCTAACAAGTGTGAACTGGAAAAATAAAAAGCACTGAAAGTTTGAAGGATACTAGATTGTTTCTAAGAAGCATCTTTCCAGGTTTGTATTGATGAGGCATAGTTTGTTCCTTCCTATATGAACAGATAACGTTTCCAGAGAAAGCCCCTTTAAACAAACTGATTTGTCTTTTTTCCCAGCTTTGGTGCATGGTGTACTCACATAGTCTCTCTGGGGGTTGGGTATCATTCTGGCATTTAGCAGCTTACTTACAACTAGTACAGGCCAGAAGCAACAGACTGTGATTAAAACAAAATATTATGATGGCTTGTGGTGTGCACTCATGGCCTGTGCTTTCTTCCCAGTGCTCTGATTGTCAAGACAAAGAAAGATATTCATTCACATGAGTGTGCATGTCACCATCTGTATAGCAGGGTTAAGCCTCTTTGAAGGATGACTCAGGAGAACAAGAAGCTTGATTCTTATTTCACTCACAGTAGTGTAAATTGGAAATAACTTCATTGAAGTAATTGGAGTAATACTAATGTAAAATGTGTAAGGGATCAGAATTGGTGCCATTATGCCAATCATTTAGTGGCAAATGGATAAGCAATTTAGTAAGCCACTGGAAAAAAAATCTCACACATTCTCAGCTACTTTCTTTTATAATGTCTCTGCACAAGTTATGGACTTCTGTCCAGGAAGATATTCCAGTGGCATACTGCCCTTTCTTTTCCACTCACGGCACTGCTGTACATGGCTGTGCAAGTTGTAGGGCTATGGAGAATCAGGCCCTGAACAGTAAAGTAGGTGAGATGATCTCAGGCTGTTCATGCAATACCATTGCTCATAAATAGACTAACTCTCCTTTCACTTAAACAGACGTTAATCAACAGGTAACAAGTTAAGTCAGGCCCCTTTAGCAACAACCTAATAGGGTCTCATTTCTACCCCCAAGAACCCAATGCTGGATGGGCATGACATGTTGTGGAGACAGTATCAACTAGAATGTTTGATAGGGGAGTGCACTTACCAACCATAAAAGTGTTCAGGATGACAGAATGAAACCTTTCTTGGAGCAAAAAAGCAAAAGCACTCTTGATTTTTATTTTTAGTCTGAAGGCAGTCTGTGAAATAAGGCCTCACAATCTTCTGACATTTTGGTTTTAAACAGGAGGATTTGGAAAAGTTGGCACAGGGATTATAGCTTGGGTCGGTAAATCATTCATAGCAATGTGTCTTTTAGATAATCATTGGGGAGATGCATTTTACATTACTGAGTGAATCAAGCACCGCAGGTCCAAACACTTGGTGTGTGTACTGAACTAAGAACTTGTCTACACACATGTGCACCAGTTTAGTTGAACTGATTTAATTAAACAAGTGTAAACCCTGTGTGAACATCCTTATTTCAGATAGAGTGATTTATTTCGTTGTAGTTTAAATCTGTTCCTGGTCAACCTAAGATAAATGCAAATAAGCATATTTCAAACCAAAATAAGAGTGTCCACACACTGAGGGCTTCTTCACACTTACCTGGAAATTTGGCGGCAGTCAACGGGAGTTACGCAAACCACACAGAGTAGTTTGCATAACTCCCGTCGACTGCTTCTGCGTGCTGTTCACATTGCGCTATGCTAGTTGAGGGGGTGGACTTATTCAGTCGACTCCCTCATCGATTGAGTGGGTCTCACTGACCACTCAATCGATCATGAAAGATCGATCTGGTGGCGGCGAATTTGCCACCACTAGTGTAAACATAGCCTAAAAGTGTCCACACACGAAACTAAAGTGGTTTAAAACCAGACTTTGAGTTTAACTGGTGCAGCTCTGCATGTAGACAAGCCCTAAAGAACAAATGTAATGAAGCTGCTATTTGTGGGATTATGAAACGGAATTTGAGGCCTTGTCTGTACTCAAAGCTGATTTAATTTGAAACCAGTTTTAAAAATAGTTTAGTTAAACAAGTGCAAAACCCCCTGTGGCCACTCTTGGTTCAATTCAAACCTGGTTTATATCAATTTAGTTAAACTCAAGTCCTTATCGAATTAAGCTAAATCAAACCTGATTTATATTGATTTAGCTTAATTCAATAAGAACTTGAATTTAGCTAAATTGATATAAACCAGATTTAAACTGAAGTAAGAGTGGCCACAGGAGGTTTTGCACTTGTTTAACTAAATTGGTTTAAAATCTGGGGGCAAATCCTCTGCTGATGTAGAACATCATAGCTTCATCTACTTCAATGGCTGTTTATACCATGTGAGGACCTGCCAACATGTCAAACTGCACTTTGAATATAGACAAAGCCTTTGGTCATAATCCATAACCCTTTAACATAGTGGGCCAGATTCTCCACTGCTCTATTTCTGCAATTGATGTGGGGATGACGGCAAAGATGCCTTTAAAGCCATCTTTTTGCTCTCCATATTCTTATATATACTAAGGAAACATGCATGCATGATCTAAACCTTTGCTAATGTTGGGGCTGCCTCTTGTTTCTTATAAGTTGCCATTATATCCCATATTTTCATAGCTACTCTGTGCATTGCCTATTAGATGTATTCCTCTGGATAATATGAGAGAGACAGTGCATGCACTTAAAAGGGCACTTAAAAGTGTCCTGTATTGCAGCAAAAACAATTGCTCCTGAAAGGCTTGACCCTGGGAATGCAGAGGGTTAATCATTAAAGTTGCTCCTGTGACAGGGACTACTGTTTTTTTCCACCCTTAATATTTCAGGTTTGTTTTTAAGTCAGCACTACTTAAAAAGATATAGAGCTGCTGTGAGGGTATAACCCTGCTTTGAAAAATGTTGTTTGAGAAACTAAGGCCTGGCATACTGCCCTGTTAGAAGTACAATATTTCTTCTGGAATATTTCCTTCCACTTTTCTACAACACAGTCCTCTTCCCTTTGTTTTCTCTCCCTGAATATTTCTCCTATCCAATAATATTTGCCTGGTCCTGGACCCCAGGAAGTGAAGTGCCAGTAGGTTCACCCTCGACTGAGGCCATATTTTTTAATAGTTAGAACTAAGGATTGGGAATCAGGACAAATGCTGTGTTAACGATTTGCCTATAGTACTGAAAAATTTTCTCCCAAATCAGGCTGTTTGTCTATTAATTTACTTGTATTACAGTAAACTAAGTTGAGAGAGCTCCTAGGAGAATGCCTGAAACAGAAGGAGCTTCTTGTGCAGAGTTGGAATAGTACCAACCCATCAAACAGAGACTCCTGTGTTTCCCTACCCATACTCATGATTCTGTGCTGTAGTCACAACTTTGCTACCATGATTAACTGGGGCATAATATCTCTTTGCCTCAGTTTTCCCATCTGTAAAAAGGAGATAATACATAATTCTCAGAGAAGTTTTGAGGCCTAATGATGAATATTACAGAGCACTTTGAAGGTATAAAGCACTGTAACACTGCAGTTGCTAAGCATTATTTCTAGAAATGTTGTGAGAAAGTGAAATAATGTTCAAAGAGCTATAATTTCTTGAAAGTGACAATAGTATCATTTATTGTAGTACTAGTGGTAAAATCTCTGCTTTCCAGGCTCATTTACTCTTCAAGTATGTATATATATATGTATGTATATATATATATATATATATATATATATGTAAAATTATGTCTGTACAGAACGAATAGGGCATTGTGTTTCAGAGATGTGGAAGTTATAGGCTACTTTTAAAAGTCCGGAGGATGCAAACATACACATTTCTTGAGCCATGCATATGTGCCTCGACTTTATAAGTGGGCATTTTTACAAAGACAGGAGTCAAAGTTAAATATAAAGATCCTGATTCTCTGTTTTCCTGTATCTTTTGTGATTTCTTTTACTGCAGTGCAAACTGGATATAAAATGCTACTGTTCTGATTGGTTTGTGTTTTACACTGACTTTGTATTCACTTTGCACTGGTGTAAATGACTACACAAGGCACAGAACAATGGAGAATTGGATCCATTGTTTATTTTCAAGGGCACATCCTGATCTTGGTGCTACACTGATGCAGAGCCTAGCCAGAACTCTGCAACCCAGCCAGGTTCCATGCTTATGCAACACTACATGCAATCTGAGGGAGAAAGTCCTCTGTTATGTTTTTTGTTCTTTACACAACAAACACAACATACAGCAACTATGAGCATAGATGGGTCCTCAATAACTGTTTACTCAATATGCACAAACTTGCTAGGCCAAGCTACATACATGCTGATGCTCTGATTGCTTTCTAAAATACAGAACACAGTGAGTGCCACCAGAAGGCTCACAAACTATTTAAAGGGATACTACTCTTTTCCTAGAGGCTACCCTATACTTTGTAACCAATCAACCATATCAGTCATTGACTCCAACTGCCACTACCATATATAGCTGTGGAATAGCTACAAAGTGATGGGCAGATGGGCAGTGGATTTCCTATATAGACTGCGGGTTCTCTCTTTCTTTCCATGTCTATAGTACAGGAACTATAATGGCATAACTATGCCAGCATAACCCCCAGGGTACATGCAGCTATGTGGCAGAAGATTTTTTGTCATTGTAGGAACACCTCCTAGAGTGATGATAGCTAGCTTGATGGATAAGTCTTCCTTTAACCTAGCTGTGTCTAAACCTGGGGTTTGATAGGAACTGAGAGGTGTGGATTTTTTACATCCCCAAACACCATAGCTATATCTATCTAAATTTTAAGTATAGACCAGGAGGTTTTGATGAATGACTGTGTTGACTGGCTGCCCTTCTCCATTCCCCCACCTGATTGGGAAAACCAGTCAATCATAGCAGCACTTTCTAGCCCAGGTTCAGTCACACATTTGCATAGCACCATTATGAAGGAACCCAGATGACTATGTCCCTTGTTCTCATATTAGATAGATTAGGAATGGATTTAACCCCACATAAATTGTATTGGGTTATGGGTAGCATTGGTTATTACAACCATAAATTTGTAATGACAGCAGCATCCATCTGTTTCATAATTAACTATAATAGTGATAGCATGCTCACTTTTATTTAGTATGACCAATAGGGATAGGAATTTAACATTTCCCCCTATTATATTAATTGGGATTTCAGGTATGAGTACTAGTGCTGTCCAAAATTACATCAAGAAAGAGATGAAAATGAAAAATATCTTGCTTTTAGTTGTCATGCCTAATGTTTTTTTCTGGCTTGTTAAAATATAAGAGTGACTCTATATAATACTTGAAGACTTCTGTGTATACTCATGGCTGGAACTGCAAAAACAAATGGCCCTTTGCAATGCATCCAGGAATACTGTAACATCCTTAGGAGCTCAGTGTTTCTAATGTTGCATGAGCAAAGAGTGGTCTGAGCACAGAACAAAGAGACTTGTGATTGAGCTCTGCATGGTAGAAGACAAGGAAGGAAAGTTCCTTCTATTTTTCCTCCCTGCTCCCCTATTTGGGCATATAGTCAGTAGCCTGTCCAAACTTAATGTTTCTAAAGTACAGAGATAGGCCAAAACTGCAAAATTCAGATCTGTTGTGTTTAGATCCAGATCTGATATGGGCCCATCTCTAGGAATATGCTTTGATGTACAGGATACAAACTCAACAGTGAAACTAGATGACCTTCCTACCCATTTACTAAAACATTTGTAAACCAATGAAATAGTTAACAATGAGCAATATTACCAGCCCTAAGCATTCAAATATAATGAGATTTTAAAAAAAAAGTATTTCCATTCTGTAACATCATTGCCAGAAATGCCACTTGTGAGAATGACTTTGGAAAACACAGGATAGGAAAAGGTAGATAGTCCAGGGTGTAGCCTATCTTCCCTCCTGCCAGTCAGCATACCTTCCCCAAATTGGGGAAGCATGAATCTTCATAGGTCTACCCACAGCTTCCCAACTGAAAGCTGGGCTATTTGTTTTCCCAGCCAGGAAGGAGCAAATGAAATTGTATGAAATGGCAGAATCCAATCCCAAATGCACATCAATAATAAAAAATAAAAAAAGTCTGAGTGAAGCCTCCCTAGAGATAGGTGCTATAAATCATAAAGTCCCTTTGATAGCGTTAGTTCAATAACCACAACAACAAAGATTAGTATTTAATAACTTGGTTTCCAAGTAGGCCAGTACCTTGAGAAATTGAGTGAATACCTGACAGATACAAATATCTTCCAACAAAGACAGAGTCCCTTTTTAACAATGCAAATTTTTACTAAATTATAAATCATTGCATGAGCTTTTCCCAGAGAAATCCCAAGTCACAGCCCTTATTGCTAATGTCTTATAGTCCAACACCTATGATGCCAAAACAACCCCTCAAAAATAATTTTTCCCTTTATGTGGAGGTGCTTTTCCTGTCATTTTTCTCTGTCAGCGTGATTGCTTGAAGGCCAGATTCCAGATCAGATAGTCCCCAGGGACAATATAGACAAGTGATGCTACTGCTCTAAGAATGAAAGTCATGAGAATTTCTCACAAGAGCTTTTCCTCCGCTTTGGGTTCACTTTAATAGTTTGCATATGGTGAATACATCTTATGCAAGATTCCTCTGGGCCTTGCATGGGTGTGCTGGGCTGTAAGAGTGTAAAGGTGGAGGATGGAAAGAACTTTAACCCCAAACGTTGTTCAAAAGCCAGGGCTATCACAGCTCTTAATCTTGGGGAAGGTATAGACACTGCTCCCTCTAGCTGACATAAGAAAATACCTTTTCTTTTAATAGGAGTGTTGCCCAACCACAAAAGCAGAGTAACTGTACAAATGGGAATTCTGTGCTATTGGTACTCTCTGCCATTAACATGGAAGTACCATGACACCAATATGATGGAAGGGACCAGGGCATAAACTGTCTGGCCTAGTGCCCACAGCTGGACTGAGGTCTTCCCACCAGGGACAAGGGTTACCAGGCAAGAGCTGGAGGAATCACAAACCCAGGTCCCATACACAAGAGTCAGAGACTGGAGATCAGAGGCAGCACCAGGCCAGAATTAAAAGACAGGAATCAGGATCAAAGTCAGGCTGGTGTCAGAGATCAGGCAAGAAAGCAAAGTCTGACATTGCAGCAGACCAAAGTCTGTATGGGTGCCCAGACAACTTCTTGAGGCAACCCTTGGGGTTAAGTAAGGACCTTTGGCCAATCAGAGGCCTCAGGGTACTGTCACTCTGGGTGTCTTGGACCATACATCCTGCAATGCCTAATCACCACAGTGCTCCCTGACTGTGCCTCTGCATTGTCTCCCAGTGGCCCTGTGGGATCCGCAGCCTCCTCAGGCTTTGCAGACCTGATTCTAGTCCCTGGGTCCTTATGTAAGATTCTTCCTACCAGACCTGGCCAGCTCATTTTCTCCCACCATATATGTGAACTCCTTACTTTAACCTCTTGCACTTCTGTATACATTCTACCCCTTAATGTAAAGCTATGGAGAAGATAGACTTCTAACTATTACTGTGCCAATAATGGATATTTTGGTACATTAGCAATTTCAAGAAGTCAAAAAAAATTCATTTCAGGTTGGACAAAATAAAAACTTTCAGCAAATCGAAAAGTTGGAAAAATTGTCATTTCGGATCAAATGAAACATTTTGTTTCAATGAAACTGAAATGGTTTCTTTTGATTCTGACCATTTTTAAATGTTTTGAATTTTTTATAATAAAATTAAAAGTCATTTCAAACCAAAAAATCAATATGTTGCATTTCAAAATTCTTGAAACAAAATATTTTGATTTTTCAGATTTTTTTTTAACCAAAAATTTGGTAAAATCAACACAAATTTGTGAAACATTTCAGTGATGGTGAAACCTGGCGAAAAAGGTTTGGCCCCAAAATTTCACCCTACTCTCTCTACTTCCAACCCATTTTCCTGAGTACAGGAATATTTTCTAGTGTTTTACTGTGACTTTCAGCTTCCTGGAAAACCCAGATGAAAAAAGCCTCTATTTTCCATACTTAGTTTAGGACTGCAATGACTTTCCCAATCTGTCTCACCTCATTGTATCTAACATCTCCCCAGGACCCCTTTTGTCAGTCTCTATATGTGCACATATCTGTTGTGTAGAAGTATTTACAAATTTTTAAAGAAAGTTAAAAGATAGCCATGTTTAAAATATCATCGTGTAGGTTTGTTCTCCGAACAAAATCTGCCATGTTTCTACTTTTCAGAAAATACGGTATCTCAAAAAACCTGGAAATTTAGTGTTGTTGCTTGTCTGGAATAGGGACAAAAGATATACTGAGGTGTTATATTCCCCCAGCCAGCATATGTTTCTGTAATGTTTCTAGTGGGTAATGGTTTGTTAGTAGGATGATGTATATCTTTCTGTGGAGGCTACAGTATACTGTCATTTTTTCAGTTTGTCCACTGAATTTTTACCAACCATATTATTTTTCTGAGATGAGAAAAGCTACACTTCCAACTCTGGCAGGGTAGGATACACTGATATAAATCACACTGCACTTCCATAAACTCCAATGAATCTCATAAAATGAGAGGATAGCGAACTGTAATTAAATTGTAGTGCAATCCCTACAGAAAAACATACTTCCCTTAAGGTATAATATGTTTTAATGAAAAGTATAGCGCTAGAGCCAATGTATTCCATCCTAGCTGCTCAGGGATGCAGGATGTTACATCAAACATTTGTGATAATAAAATTTGAATTCTGAGATGCCATATTTCTTTTTGATGAGGAATTAATTGTACCATATCACTGACATGCTGAAGAAATGTTACTTAAAGATCAAGCTCCAACATCCGTAAGCACTTTCTGAAGTTGCATACTTTCAGCTCTGAAAAGGTGACTTTGTTTGTATACTGTCAGTTACATTATGTATTGAATTCCCAAACCAAAAAATGATATTCAGGTAGCATTTGTAAATATATGGCTGTGTTTAATCAATTCCAGAGTTAAACAAACAGCATTCAGACCAAAACTGGTTGATAGATAGAAGTACTCCTAAAACAAGGCAGCTAATTATAAGATATAAGGGGTGTTGTCATATTCAGACATTCCAAACCAACATTCATTACTATCAGTGCCCTTTATATTATAAAAAAAGTAGCCAATCATGAAATTTCAGAAGTTGCTGCCTAAGTATACTGTTTAATTTAATTGTCTCTTTGTGGAGTACTTCAGCACCCATTACGATCATTGCAGTGCTACCTCGGGAGCAGCTCTGGAAATGTTCTCTTGGAGGTATAGGTCAAACTTGGTACTTACTGCCTGGGAGTAGCACATGCAAATAGATACTTAACTGTGGTGATTCTTACTTGCATACAAGGGGGTTAAACAGTGTCAGATGGGAAGGAATTTTCCCTCATGGCATAATGGCAGGTACCTGACATGGGTTTTCTTCTTTTCTTTTAGCATGGGGCAGAAGGCTGATTCATTCTCATCTAACCTTTATGGAACATAAACTGTATACAGATTCTTTACTCTGGTTTTGTGTAAGGGCAGTCTCGAATGACAATGCTGGGTCATCAGTTCTTGAATTGACTGACCAGGCTGCCACTTTATTACTAAACTAAACCCTAAGGCAGAATGTTCTGGCCGCTGCAAAAGGGGAACACGTGGTCACTTCTGGCTTTGTTAGCTGGTTCCTCCTTCTTTCCCATTGATTATACATGCTGAGGAAATCTAGCTGGACTCCCCTGCAACAAGGTAGCATAAAAATGGCTTGTGGGGCAGAAGTGTAGCATAAAGCCATTCACCTATCTATCTTAGGTACTCATACAGTCCCCTTTATATGCCCTCGCAATCTTTAATGTACTTGCCCTCATAACGCCCCTGTAAGGCAGGACAGTGATACTAGCTCTCCATTTTACAGATGAGGAACTGAGGCATGGAGAGACTAGGGTGCAGACCATCAAAAGTATTTTGGTGTTGCTTCGCTCAGCATTACAATGCCTCTCACCTTGGTGGCCTGCCACCTAGTGGAATCTTCAGCTCTGAGCTAAGTACCCAGGCTAAGTACAATACATAGGGAAAATTAGGTGCCTAAAAAAGGAATCTACAGAAGCTGGAAAGCTGATCTGGGAGCCACCTAAGCTAGCCATGAGTGAAATGCCAAAGAGAGCGGACCAGAGAGGAGCAGGGCATAGGTGCCTAAGTGACTGACCTTGTGCGCCTGCTGTCAGTCCAGAGATAGGCATTTCCCTCTGCTCAGGATCCGCAGCCGTGAATTCCCTTCTTAAATTAGTCACCTAAGCCAGGTCAATCATTTAGATAGCCTATGCCCTAGTCGCTGAAACCATTTTTCTCTCCCTTTTTGTGTCTCTCACACTGTCTCCTGCTCATACTCATTACCTCTCTCACACACTTGCCCTACGTTTCCCTGTGCCTCCGGCTGTCTTTGGTGCAGGTGCTGTGCTATCTCCCCACTATGGGGAGCCTGGATCTGGCTCTCCTGCTGTGGGATTTGGCAGGAATCAGGTCCTAGGCATGCTGAGAGCACACCTACAGGATTGAGTCCTGCTGGAAAGATGAGTGTTTCCCTACCCAGTTTGAAAAATCCCACTTACTATAGTACCATTAATTTCCAGGTACGACTTGGACATACAGGATCTGATTATGATCTCAGTTGCACCAGCATAAACTGGGAGTACTGGAACACCACTGAAGTCAACAGAGTTTCACTGGTGTCAAACTGGTGTAAGTGAGGTCAAAACTGAATTGGGACCACAGTAGCAATGACTGTCTTTTGATGACACTCCCACCTTTCTCACTGCTGCAAGGAACAAAAAAGCCTCTCATTTTATTTATTTATTTGTTTATTTATTTATTTAAACTGGGTTCAGTTTCCTCTTAGAACCATAGAATTGTAGTGCCATTTAATACAAATCCAAAGAGCTCAAACCAAATTAGAAATAGAACAAAAGTCAACGGAATGCAGCAGAACTGCATCTGATCAATAGCTTGTGAATATTCATCCCTGCTTTGCTCCATGTCCATCTTCTTGTTTCTTGGTAATGTACTCAAGTACATTAGATAGGCCTGCCAGTACAATGGAAGTGTTTATACATTTATAGCTTTGTTCCCATAGGACATAGTTCCATTAGGTCTCATAATCTAAGCAAGAGGCCCCTTTTGGGTGAGTGAATGGATGGGAGATCGGCAAGGAAAACCAAAGTGCTGCTGGTGAGATAATAGGTAGGTACTCTTCTTTCTGGATTATCACTGAACCAGTACCCCTACACAGGGGTCCATGGATACTGACTGCACAACTGGTATCCCTCAGCTGAAAGGGAAAGCTGAACTTCTGTCTAAGAAATCCCACTAAAAATACCATAATTCTTTCAGAACTTGGATGTTAACCTGGGTGTATGGCCTGGCTGCCTATTTGGGAAATTACATTCTATCTAATTAGGGCCAGATTTTTAAATGTATTTAGGTGTGTAAAGATGCAGATAGGCATCTAGTGGGATTTTCAAAAGCACCCAGGCGCCTAACTCATGCTGAAATCAGGTCTTATCTGCTGGCCTGAATGGATACAGCATTTTTATTCCCTTCCTATACTGTTTAGTGATGCTTTGTGCTGTTAAACAGTTTCTAAAGCTCACCACAGCAATGTCTGTAATTTAATGGATGGGGAAATGATCCTTGCCTGCAGTTTGCATATAAGTTTGTAAAGCACTTAATTATCTTTCTGAATTAAAGGTGCTAAATAAGTGGAAGACCAGGATGTGGTTTAAAAAAATCCAAAATACATTCAATGTGCTTTTGAATATTGATAAACCCAGGGCACAAATTGCTGTAGTTGCAACTTTCAAAAAATTCCCTTTTCTAGTTTGCTAAACCAGTGGTTTGTTTAATATTAATTATTTATACATTTTCTTTCTTCAGATCACCATATTCATTAATAACTTAAAAAATATAAACTACTGTACACTAAGCGTACGTATTTTATTCAAATTATGGGGCCCGATTCTACCACTTTTAGTCGTAAGTAGTACCTGAGTTGTCCCATTAGCTTTATTGGAACTACTCTCTGAGTAAAAAACTACTCACTGAGAGTAAGGGTGACAGAATCTGGCCCATCTTATTATTAAACAGTAGGGCCAGCACTGCTGCCTGTTACAACACACTCTGTTAAAAAATTTGGGTCTAATTATCATGTATACAGAGGTCCATTTACAATGCTCTGGCAATAAATTACATTTATTCCCACTTTAAGGTCTCTTTGGACTGGAGAGTGAGACCATCCTGCACTGATCCTGCAGCAGCAGCTCCTATTCTACAGGGCTGGGCCAGGCCTGGCAACTTGGCACAGGGGGTCACAGCACTGCTCATGTTTGGCCCATCCACCCCTCTTTCATGATGGAGAGGCAGCCAGGACATATTTGAGTGAGTGGCTCAGGATCCCACACACGAGTTGCAGCAGCCAAAGTAGGGAGCTGAGCCCAGCCCTGTAGGACAGGAGCTTCTGTAGGGATTGGACTCGCTCTCCAGCCTCCTCCTTTCCTCGTGGGGTCTTCCCTGAATACTGGGCCAGTGACCCAGTTAGAACCTTCCCATGACCCAGTGCTGGTAGGTTCTTAAAATCCTGGGCCCAAAGAAAAGTCACAGACAAACACAAAAATAACAGTATCCGTGACATTTTTCTGTAATGTATTGTATAGAGTAGTCTGGGCCCCTTAGGGTAGTAGTAGCCCAGGGCCAGCTGGTCTTGGTCCAAGGTCCAGCCCCACGAAGAGAAGGCATGCTGGGATATGTAATTCCCTGAGGGATCTGGGAATTATATCCTGTTGAGGGAAGGGTGTCAGTGAACAGGGGCATTGCAGCAACCAGCCAGGTATCCAAGCCATTGCCAGTTATTGGGATGGACTATCAATTATTCTGCTTGCTGCTTTTAGCCATTTTATGGCCTTTGCAGGAACATGGGATATCTATGAAAACGGAGGGGGGGAGGGGTTAGACAGTGAACATGTGAAGTGAGCCTGGCTCTATGTGTTCTGTCTCTCTGAATATGCTGAGACAGATGTCTGTGAAAATGAGGAAGTCTGGATATATTTTAGAATTGTCAATATGGGGAAATTTAGCTATCAGACTAACAGCTTAAAACTGTTTGCATAACAATCGTTTTTTTAGTGACCTGTCTCTGTAACTCCTGCTTCTGCCCAGTGATTCATTTGTTTGGTCAGCTATGAAACATTTTCTTGATTGACATGTCTCTGTAACTTTTGGGGGATAAGAGGGAGTAGCGAGTCTGAGTCAGGCCTATCTCTTCATGGACACATTTGGAAGGATCTCTAGGCACAGACAGAAGGACTAGCCATTCAGAAATCTGTGACTGATTCACCCACAGACTGCCTCAAACTAGTGAGGGTAACCATCAAGTTTTGGGATACTCTAATACCTTTTGTATGCGTATGTACTTAAGACTAATAAGTGGAGATTTTGGCAAAGGCATTCCAATGGGAATTGCTGGAGACCAATAAAGTAAAGCTTTAAATTAAAAGCACTTGGTTTTGACTTGTCTATGCCAGCCATATAGCAGGCAGAGATACTGTGTTTCCTTTGATAGGTTTCCTGATACCAACTCGCAGAGCCTAAAAGTTATTGGGTTGAGGAACCCTGGATAATATCAGGTGTCAGTTACATGACTGTTATTAGAGAGACAAGGTGGATGAATGACACAGAGCTCTTCTTCAGGTCTGGGAAAGATATTCCAAGCATCACAGCTAAATGCAAGATGGACAGACTGTTGAGCATAAGTAATTAGCACGTATTCCAAGGGACCATTCAAAGTAGACTGGCCTTCTAATACCTCTGCAGTCATAGGACAAAAAGATGGGGTTAGTGGGTTACAGATTGTAATAAGCCATAAATCCAGTGTCTTTGTTCAGTCCATGATGTTTAGTATCTAGGAAAGTTATGAATTTAAACTCCTAGGCTCATCTTTTGAAAGTGTTGTGCAGGTTTCCTTTGAGGATGAGGACTGATAGGTCAGATAGAGAGTGATGGCTTTGTGAAAACTGTTCACCCACAGGTGATAGAGTGTTTTTGTCTTTTATCATTTTCCTGTGTGAGTTAATTCAAGAGAGTAGTGCTTGTTTGGTTTCATCCACAGAGTTGTTATTGGGGCATTTAGTGCACTGGATGATGTATACAACATGCTGTGATAGGCATATGTAGGATCCATGGATCTTGAAAGATCTGTTGAGGGTGGTTGTAGTAAGGCGCTGTGGCTTTCCGCAGAGCCTGGGCTCGAGGAAGGGTTGCAACGACCCTGCTGGGCAGATCAGGACCCTGCAGGCCAAATACCCTGGGAGCAGAGGGGCGGGGCCAGTACAGGAAGGGAAAGTACAAAAGGCCGGCCTAGCAGCTCAGTCAGGGGATAGCTACTGCTGGAGAAGGATGTGCCTTCCCTGAGGCTGTGGTCTGGGCCTGACCTAAGCCCCGCAGCTGTGCAGAGCAAACACCCCACTGACTGGAGCCTCCAAAGCCTGCCCGGGCTGCTGGGCCCCAGTGACTGGGAAGGGCCGCCAGGCCCTAGTAGCTGGGAGGAGCTACCAGACACAGCCGACTGGGAGAAACCCCCTGAGGCCAGCCCTGACCTAGAGGAGCTGCCCATCGCTGGGGACCCACTGAAGCTGCCTGAGCCCGGTGTGCCAGAGGACTCACTGGGACCCTGTGAGCTGGAGGAGCTGCCATCCGCTAATGGCCCTGAGTAATTCCCGGACCGGCTGATGGTGAGGGACTAGTGGGACTCCTGCTAGCTGTCTACCCCAGTGACTCGGAGGAAGACTGTTGGCTCCAGATACCCGGGTTCAGGATGGGAGGAAGTAGCCCAGGGATGGCCAACTATAGTTTGGCTGAGTCTGTGGTCAAACCAGTCAGCATGTTGTGGCTGGAGCCCTGTTAACCCAGTGGCAGAGCCTCTTTGCCACTGATAGGACCGTGGGCTGGGATACAGTGGAGTTGGGTGGGCCTGTGTCCCCCTCTCCCCGCTTCCCTAGCCATCCCCGGAGTGCTCATCTCCTCTGACCTGTTGCTACAGAGGATCCTGAGCCTTGGGACCATAGACTCCTTACCAGCCCCGCCCCATCCCGCCTGAGGGCCGGGGGCTACAGACTTGTAACCTGCTAGTTTTTTCCTTTAGAGCAAGGCGCTGTGGCCTTTCCTCGGAGCCTGGGCTACAGGGGTGTTGATCATTGTAGTGGTGGAGATATGTCTGCAGGTTGTGTGTCTGTTGTTCTGGCAGGGTCTGGTATCACTTTGAGTTGGTGTGTCCTGGTCTATGCGGACCTTGCTTCTGATGATGAACTTGGAGAGGTTGAGGGGTTGTTTGAAGGCCAGAGGTGGGAGTTCTGGAAAGATTTTACTTTTTATCTGACCTACTAGTTCTCATTCTGAAAGGAAACCTGTCCAAGACTTTCAAAAGATGAGCCTGGGAACTTAAATTCATAACTCTGCTAGAAAAATCATGGGCTGAACATTGGATTTATGGCTTATTACAACAATCTATAACCCACTAACCTCCTCTTTTTGTCGTGGCTGCAGAGGTGTTAACGGGCCACTCCACCTTAGATTATGTGCAAACTATTTAACTATTTTATTTATCTTTCCCAGACCTGAAGAAGAATAGCTCTGTGTGGCTTGAAAGCTTGTCTCTCTCACCAACAGAAGTTGGGCCAATAAAAGATATTACCTCACCCATTTTGTGTCTCTAATATCCTGGGACTGACACAGCTACAATTTTACTGCATATACCTATTGGTATATAAGGCAAACTTGTAACAGCTTAGACAGTGAGAGGTAGCTTAGGAGACTCTAGAGAGAACTCAGAACCAGAGGGTACTAGCTTGCTGAGGGAGAAAACCCTAGCTTGGAGGTCTGTAGACTGTGAAGTACTAGAGTGCTGGAAGGAAAAGAAATCCCTGAAGGAGCTATGGGGGAGGGTTATAAGGATAGTCATGCAGTGAAATGCGATGCATGGACTGCAAGGACTGAAAGAAACTGGTGAGCCTAGAAATGAAAGCTGGGAGATCTTGGCTTTCACTTAAACTGTTATTTTATGTCAGTAAATCAGACCCCAGAAGGGGAAAAGTAATTCAGAAGCAGCAGTTGTGGTGGCTGGTTTCACTGGAGAAAGAAGGGAAACTGAGGCAGTGTGTTCTCCCAGCACTGGACTGGGTAAACTTCTGTTATACTTACATAAAAATAGACTTAGATTATGTTACAAATATGCACACTTTATCATATTATAACCTATCACAATACTGAGTTTTCAGATCAGCTCACATCAAGAATAAGCAGAAATTTAGGTTCCCCACATGCTTTCAGCACACCCTCTTTGCTTTAGCACAGTGTCAACACCACATCATTCTCTCTCCCCCCTCCACTCCCATGCCTCTTGCCTCAGCTCTAAATATAAACTTCCTTTCCTTGCTAGTTTGAGTTCTGAATGAGGGCTCAGATTGTGGTACTGAGGATAGGAAGGTCTTGTAAGGAAAACAGACAAGGAGGGAGGGTTCTAGCAGGGCATGGGTTGGTACTAACTCCAATACAGCGTCCTGACTCCATCCTATCTCCCAGTGATGGCTAACTTTTTCTCTCTGGCACTGTGCCTTCTTGTAGCCATCTCCACTTTCTGGAAACTGTCCAGTCCTTAAAATAGTGAATTAGTCGGTGCCCTGAGTTCTTCCTTTCAAGCATGTTTATAGTCCTAACCTCATCTTAACCTATGGCTTTCACTGTTTCTCAGAGCAGCAGTGTTTATTTTTAAAAAAGAGGAGGGTGCATTCTGATTTAAACATAGGCCTCTATTAACTAAATGGCCTGCTGATTTTTCTTTTAAATTACCTCTATTGCATTATAGTATAGAAGGCTGTTTAGTATATTCTAGGCATATGGAATCTGTTCTTTTCTTTAATTTTTTATTGTCCTTTCATCCTAACTGATTACCATCTCGGTCAGAATTTATCAGCTCTGTTCTGTGCACTGGACTGTATGACCTAAATTTTATGACCTTGTGTCCAAAATTTAATTCTCTGGTACATACTCATATTTCTCTGTTGAGCTTTTAAAGACATTTTCTTCATTAACATTATAAAAAGGCATTGGAAACCAAGTGAAACAATATGCAATTTTGCATTGCACACAAATTCTTTGCTGCAATGCACTCAGCTAACTTCCCATTAAAATTGCATTTTCTTCCCACCTCCTTATTTTGTCTTTAGAAAACATCTAATCTACTGGTGGAAGGGAGGTATTTATTTATCTCTCTTTGATTATTTCCATTAGCCACCAAGCTTCAATTTGGCTACTTTGCTGTGGCCACTCAGGTCATCGCATGTACATTCAATGCTAGCAAAGACTCTCTGATATATTAAAAAACAGCTAGCATATTTTCACAAAAGTAGTATTTTTTAGTTCAAATTATATTACCATAAAATGAAATACAAAAAAAGCATCAATCCAACTTCCAATATAATACTAACTTTCAGGTGGTAAATTGTGGTTCTCAGTGAAGAATATCAAACACTTTCATCAATGATGACAATGGGAGTATATGAAAAAGAGAATAAATTATGGACAATTGTGAATGACAAGGGTATAATGCCATGAAGATAAATCAGAATTGTGAATTTGGATAACAAGACTTTTTTTTTCCTGCCTTCATGTAACTCATAAGATCTGCAGGAATTTAGATTGTTTTAATATCTTTAAAATTATAATCTGCACTAAGGAACACCTCCAAAAGGTTGCTCTAAATACAGTTTCATTTGATCTTGCTGCTTCCTACTAGATACAGCAAAACTTTTGTTAATCATTTTGGTATCTTGAGTTTCCCTGTGGTTTTTGGAAGTGGAATGGACCACCAGGCTGAAGAGTCTCGGACTAAGATAGATCTTTATTAAATAGTTGTAGTCCTTTGTAAAGTAGATGTAATGTTAGAAATGCTGAAATAATTGCCTATGTATACAAAGTATGTAAACAATGATGACTACTGTGGAGTACAGAAAAAAGAAAGTGAAGATTTTATAGGAAGACTATACAGATTTATTTTCCATGATATATTATGTAAGTTAAATTATATAAATAACTTGCCAGAGTAACTTCACTTTTAGTTCATGTAGGTGAACATATTGCATCATTGGTTGCAGTAAATGTTAATGCTTTTTTTCAGAAAAACAAACACTGAAATGGAAGAAAAGGTATCTTTATGATCTTCTGTTTTACTCTAAGGGGATTCTGAGGACCAGATTTTGCCTTACCCCTGTATGCAAGGTGGGGATATGGTCACAGGGAAACTTCTCCTTCCATATTCCCTGCTTCTTATAGCATCCTTATCAACAGCTAGCAACAACTGAAGCCTCTGTCTTCATGTGTACACAGATACTGCTCTATTCTTTCCCATAGGTAAACAAACTGCATGTATGAGGGTGGGGAGGGGCATGGCCTTATCTTTCTCTTCCATCCTGCACTCTACAGGAGGGTAGGATGGGTTCAGAAAGAGGAAGATGTAGCAGGTGAACCTTTCCTGCATGCTTGGGAGTTCTCAGATTTTCCATCTCTGTGGCACAACCAATCCTGGGGTTCCCCACAGGGCAGTGCATCTTAATATGAACCTCCAAATGAGTAGATCAGTTCTGTGGACTTAATAACCTAGACAGGCCTAGAGCAAAAATCCATTTTTGTTTGCTGCTATCAGAATACAGGTAGCTTTACTAATTACCATAAGTAGCTTGTAAAATTAAAACAATCTAACAAGAATATGGCTATTATAAGACAAAATAGTTCAAGCTCAGGTAAATTTCTTGGTAGTTAATGAAAAATACCTCGAGAGAGAGAAGCTGATTATTACAAGAAAGGAATAAGAATGAATATATGGTACATCTCAATTGTATGTGTGTGTGCTCCATGAATGCTCCTCTTGATAAACATTCAAGATGAGCTATAAAACTGCAAGATTAGGATACTTTTAAATGTGATACCTGAGATCAGAGAAAATCACAATGTTAAGTATACAAAAGCACTCAGATCTGTACAGAATGCATTACTCAGTCATGGTGCGATAACCACTTTAGATTTCATGATTACCTGAAAAACACTTTTGCAGCTTTCACTCTGCAGACACAGCACTTAAAATATGCTGTCATTCATATACTGCAGGAAATAAGCTAGGAATTACATAAAAATCTTACAACTACTGTACAGAAAATCATCTGGGAAGCTTAACACGAAGGACCACATCATGATGTCAGAGTTGTGTTCAAGGCTCAAGGGCACTTTTTTTTTCAGTTTAGAAAATGCACCCATAATAGTGATTGCTTTTAATCTATCAATAACTCAGACCTGTTACAGAAGAGAATTAATGTAAAGAGAGAAGGCTAACAGCTATGAGTTTAAACTCAAACACAAAGTAGACAATGGGCTTTTTGATAAATTAATACTTGCTATGATGCTAGGCGCAAAAAAGCCAAGCAACTTTGCAAGTTGCATGGCCCAACTCTGACCTTTCAAGATATATTATAGGAAAATACAATAGTAGTGATTCCTTATAAGTAGACTAGAACTTTGATATGCAAGTGTATTGTTGGTAGTTGTTTGATATTTTTAATTGATATTTATGGGTAGTGATTTGATTATTTACATATCTCTTGTCAGAAGTTAGCAATATAGATAAATTGCTTTCCTGTCTATCACTGTTCTGTTGATTAAGAGATCAAAAGAAACATGAACATTTAGATGGAACTTTGAATGTAACAATACTATTGTTTGTATTTCTCTTTGAAGTTTAAATTGTAAATACCTGTGAATGGTTGTAAATAGCCAGTTACATTGTACTAATGTAACTAGTTACGGTGTGCTCAAAACATAGGAGGTGGTACTTCAGAGTCCCAAATAATTATCTATTAATTGTTCAAGGAGATACCTGCTGTCAAGAAAATATCAGTCAACCTGCATGGATCTATAAAAGACTCTAGTGAACTGATCCTTTTTATCTCAAATCTGTCCAAACTTGTCAGGGAAGGTTGGATCACAAGATTTGGATCCCAGTACCAGCCTGGAATCACCCTGCTAATTCTCATGGGAGAATTTGAACAAACTCTCTGCATATGGACTATGTAGTATTCATTTCTTTGGACTGGATTTCTAACAAAAAAGCTCTAAACAAGGACTGATACCTCCAAGCTGTTTGAGTAACTTCAGAGACTTTGCAATTTAAGAACTTTGCAATTCAGTTATCATCTCTACTTTGAAACTGACCTAAGATCTTTATTTTCATCTGTGTATGTAGACTGACCGTTTAACCATTACTCTCTTTTGGTTTTTTAAAAATAAATGTTAGTTTAGTTAATAAGCATTGGCTTTAAGCATGTATTTGGGTAAGATCTGAACTATTCATTGACCTGTTTGGTAATGTGTCCGATTCTTTGGTATTGGTAGAACTTTTTGACACAATGGATAAAAATTTTATCCCATCATATTTGACTTGGCTTTCTGGGTGCTAACCAAAGGGCTGGATAGTTTTAAGGCAACTGTATTTTGTCTACTGAATGACCAGTGAGGTCATCAGAACCTGTTTGCTGCTGGCTTGGTGTATCTTATGGAAGAAAAAGCACCAGTATTTAGGGCTTTGCCTGCCCCATTCGTTGCAGTTTGCCCTATTGAAGCTATCTCAGCATGGCTCCCCTGGAGGCCAATGTCACACTTGCAATCTGGAACAGTAACCATTAGAAAGGAGTTTAATTAGCATCGCAAAGCACTTGTTCCAAAAGGACATAATCACATGGAGAGTGAAAGAGCCCCATTTGTGTCAATCTACCTTTGAAGGAATGTTTGGCGAAATACTGGTAATAGGAGGGAAAACAGCAACCCAGATCTGTTTATCCAATGGCTATGATTATAATTGTGAGTGACTTTATATGTTAAATGGATATATCGTAAGAGAGGGTGGTGACCTCCTCAAAGAGGACAGCTAGGTAAATACCTTTGTTGGGAGGAGGAGGAGAAGGATTCCTAGTTTTATAGAGCTAGACTGTGTCATTTAGGCACAGCCCATTTATATTGCACTTACACAGTTTAGATATTAACTAACTATAAAACTATCCCGATAAAACCCCTGCCAAATGGGTGGGTAAAGCATTGTTATTCCCAATTTACAGATGAGGCAATAGAGGCAGAGAAGCAAATAGAAGCAGTGAAACATCCCCACAGCCTGACCCCCATGAACCTAAGTCGGCTGGCACAGGCCAGCCTCAGGTGTGTATAGTTGCTGTGTAGCTATATTCTGGGAAGCTACATATAATTGTGTTCTTTGGCTGAGTATTGTGTTAGCTTGGGTTCTTCACTATGAAGTTTCTAGGTGTGTCCCACCTCATTGCTTGCTGCTTTGGGCTTCCATACACTTATTCTTGATCTCCTCCTCCTCTTCATAAAGGGCAGAATATCTGTTGTGAGTAACTACATTAAAAAGTCTCTGTTGACATTTGCCTTTTTCTATAGGCCGCGGAACGGGGTGGGCCACCCGGGCCATGGCCCGACCAACTTTTAGCACCTTAATTTATATCCTGGACAACACCCGCCTCTCGGTTGGAATCGTGCTAAGGTCCGCTCAGGACTAGGCACAGAACTAGCTCCCCGCCTGGCTACGTTGGAACTAGTCTCGAACTGCTCACTGACTCACCCAGCCACCGCCCCCTCACTCACCAAAGCACGAAGCTCCCCTGTGATGGGAGCAGCCTAGCTCTGTGGGGCTGCCACAGGGACAGTGGGAGGGGAAGGCAGCAGGAGCTGGGGTGCAGAGGGAAGGAGGGGGAGGGGAAGGGGAAGGCGGCTGGCAGGAGCCGGAGTGCAGTGGGGAGCCAACGAGGGAGCTGGGGTGTAGAGCCAAAGAGGGCAGGGGGAGGAGGGGAGCGGGGGAACTGGTCAGAGATACAGTGAGTCAGCATTAGATGGGGAGGAAAGCGCCGGCCAGAGGAAGCAGAGGAGTTTGCCCCTGGGGTGCAGGACTTGCCCCCCTTCCCCAGCTCCCTCAGTAGCAGCTGGCCCACAGCGATAGATATTAGGCATGAAAGATTTTCCAGGGTGTGGCTGAAGGATCTGGCCCGTTGGGTGCAGGTGCAGCTCTTGTGAATGTCACAGGCAGCAAAAGCCAGGCGCCTTCACTGCCTACAGAGCCACCTCTCCCCCACCCCACAGCCCTTTGCTCCCTCCAAAGCTCCCCCATTTACAAGGGCTCGAGAGAGCCTTGAACTCGGGAGGAGGCTATGCGTGGGGGTGGGTATCTTTGCCTGCCTGGCGCCTCGAACAGCTCAGTTCCTTTCCTTCCTGCTTGTCCAAGGGGACTTCTTTCCTCAGGTTCGGGACTATCCCTTCAACCCCTGGCTGCTTGGCAGAGAGCAGTGTGCAAATGCAGAGGCTGCCAATTTCCTTTTTTAAATTACATATTTTTAAACTGGATTAATTCTTTAATACTCTATATGTATCACACGAAGAATGTATGTAAGAAAGAATGACATTAAGTGTAAACATAAAGTAAGAAATCGGTGGTGGGAGCTGTGGGGTGGGGGGTTGGTTGGCTTGTTTGCCCCCTCCCCCCCACCAAAAAGGTGTTCCGGGGCCCCTGCCTTCTTCTCTTACCAATCTTCTTACTGGCACAGTCTTCCATCTCTTTTATTCCTTTGGTACCTTTCCCATCCATTCTCTCACCCTATAAGTGTCTGATGGTGCCTTTCTCCATGCTCCATCAGTTTTTTCTTTTCCATGTTACTTCCAAATGATTTCAACTTTTGTTTCAGCTCCTCTATTTTCCTTTTCAGAAAATAAAGCTGCTTCCACCTCCATCCCTATGCACATCTTGCATCTCATATATTCCTTAACAAAACCCTCACAATAAAAAATAATGTTTGTGTAGTTTTTTCTTCCCAGAAAGCAAGCTATTTTATCTAATATAATCACAATAAAAAAAAACAGTGCACATTACTTTAATTGCTTATCATACTGATGTTTTCTGTCAGCCACATAACTCTTGATTTTAGCAAAGCACTTACACATAATCTTAATTTCTTTGCTGAATCATGGCCTTCAATAGGATTTCCCCTTTCTAAGACCTCTTAGCCCGGGAGCATAGAGATGTCTACAGGTAAACGCAATTCTATAATATTCCCCCATCACATCAGTTGCAACAGGATTATGTCAGTCCTTAGATGAGTTAACCCCTAGATAGATATTATCAGGATTAATATTCTTTATTGTTAAGAAGAGCAGCTATGAATGGCTCAGTCTGAGCTGCTTCATAGGAGAGGTTCTTGGAATAGTTTAAGGTTTCTTTTGCATCACTGAAGTAAGGATACCCATTTGTTTAAATCCCTGAAGACCATAAGGTAAACCATGTGACATAGCATAGTTTATTCTTGTGAAGCCATTTCCAGTTAGATTAAAGGCAACCTTGTTTCTATAGCTGACTAGAAACATCCTGAAAGAGGACTTTTCTCTACCTTGTAGTGTGGATATTAGGTCTTTTTGGCTACTATCAGGAGAGTTTTGTGGTCCCTGGAGTTTTGCATCTTGTTCCTGGAGCACATACCCTTTCCCTCAGGTGGGTTTATGGTGTACTGTGTCCTGAAACTAAGCACATCTGGGGGTTATGTAGCAAAGAATTAAGAGCCAAATCTTCAGAAGTGTTAACCAATTGTGTATTTGAGTGCCTAATTTGAGACACCTAGGTTGTGATTTCCAGAGATGTTGTGGGTCTGCAGTTCCCACTGAAAGTTTGACTGTCAGTGGGCCGTATCCTCATCACCAGTGAAAATCAGGCCCATATATCACGTTGGGCACCCAAACATTGAGAGACACAAAATTAGCAAGTACTGCTGAAGTTTGAGAACTAATGGTTCTACCTCCTGGTAAACCTACAGGCTGGGACTTTCAAAAGTGCTCACCACTAGTCAAATTCTACTCTCACTGAAGTCAGTGGGAGTTTTCCGTTCAATGAGGAGCAGAATTAGGCCAAACCAGACCACCTTCTACCCACAATGTAGTTACTGCATCCTCAGTTACATTCTCAGCCAGCAGCAGCCTGTCTTGCCTTGTAGATGATTTAGCTTCAGCTCAGAGGTTCTGCTACATCAGTTGTTAAAAATATCCCCTTGTGTTAATAGCTTATCTAATGATTGCTGGTGTGAGTTTTGTGATGTCTGAGTGATTTCTTGATCGTCTTGATTGTCATATCACCTCTTCTAGTGTACCTTGCTCCCTTCATCTGTCTGTCTTGCTTTGTTTTCTTATGTCTGTTTTTATGGAGGCTGTTTTGTTGACTGTACATATATTGCCACTGACATTACAGAGATTGTCTTCACTTGCCACCAAATTCGACGGCAGTCAACAGGAGATATGCAAGCTACATAGAATAGATTGCATATCTCCCATCGACTTCCTAACTCCTACTTACAACGGCATCTTCAGTTTGCTGCGTCGATGGGAAATGCGCTCCTGTCAATGCAGCATTACTCCACCTGGCGGAGGTGGATTAATAGTGTCTATTTCCGGGTCTATTTCCGGGTCTCCATTTCTGCTCAATCGATCCAGATAAATCGATCTGATGGTGGAAGTTTGTCACCGTCAGTCTAGACATAGCCTGTGGCTTGTTCTTATTTTTTAACTAATTTGCTAGCTAAGAGGTCCTTAGCCTAGAGTGCTGTTTGGGGATTGAGCCCCACAACTCCTATTAATTTCAGGGGGAGTTGTGCAGCTAAAGTTGCTGGTAGGTTCTGCAAATCCCAATTTAGATTTTCGTAGAATCTGTTCAGGAGCTCAGACATGTCCTAGTTAGTCTTGTATCATGTGGTTTCATATCAATCCTTTCTATGTATCTTCAAGTCCATAATTAGAAAAATATTTGTATTTAAAACTATAAAGAAATGCATTTTCTGTGTATCCAGAGACATGCAACTTTTTTATGGCTGGCTTAAGACAGTAAGTCCTTGCATAAATGTCTACAGATAATATAACAGCCAAGCTTCTTTTGATTTATTACACTATAATTGTATAGAAAGACTATGAATTGATGTCATATGCTCAAGGTAATATAATTTAGCTAGAACAATTAAATTACTATATATAATTAGAACTTGATTGGTTGTCTATAATAACCTCTTATTAACAGAATAATTTCTTATTTATCTTTTTGCTAATGAAAGATAACATTTCTATAGAGTCTGCTCCCTTCGTGTGTGTGTGTGGGTGTGTGTGGTGGGGAGGCTGACATAAAGCGTAGAACAAAATGGTTTTTAGACTCCATTGTATGGTGAAATTTTACATATCATATTTTATATTACCTGTTCGTAAATCAGGGGCAGACAAAGAGAAAAGTAAGTCCTCTTTCACCCTATTCTGCTTCAATCAAAATGAGATCTTCCCATGTGGTCCTTCCAGTAATCCTGACCTGAATGGAACATCCACTGAGGGATAATTCATCTTGTATGCCAGTTTAATGCTGGGACTGTACTGTACAGGGATTGACATCGGTTCTAACCACTGCTCATGGAGCAAAGATGTGGTTGTGTGAACTATTTCTTGTGTGAAACACATTATCATTTTACTTCTACTGCTGGCCATTTTTGGATCTTGCCTCAGAGGAGGAAAAAAGAGATTTTTTCTACATGTACTGTCAGAATTTGGCAGCAAATAAGCGTGATCTGGCGAGTTCATGTCTTACATACCAGGAGACAATGGGGGTAAGGGGAAGCAGTGTGGCTAATGGAGGAGTTAGGCAGTCAGGAGTTGTCCTTTTCTAACTTTGACAATGACTTGCAGTGTGACTTTAGGCAAGTACTGGTAGGTACATTTCTGATTTGCTGTGTGCTGCTGTATTGGGGACATGGGGTGGGAAAGAGTTCAAATTCCCATAGGAGACCTAGAACTATCTGAAAGGTGTGGGGTCCCAGCTAATATGCCAGGTGGCACTTACAGCCCCACAGGAACAGGGAGTGTACCTTGGCCCCTCAGCCTTATTGCATTAATAGCTGGTGTCCAACAGATGTTCAAAAACTCTGAAGGGGCAGAAAGGAATGCTCATCCCATTGCACAGCACTGAAATCAATAATATTTCTGTTCTTACAGTGATTAATGGCAAGACTTATTCCCTTTAGCTTCTTGGCTAATGAAAACTTACCCAGAGGTAAGTGGTCCTGCTACTGCTACCTCAGGAAGACCTAAAAGAACATACCTTTGGGAAGCTGAAGGCAAGAGGGAGATGTGGTCTAAAGCGCAGTTACATTGACTACTTTCCCACTATTAGTTTGGCATGTTGTATTTTGCACTCTGCTTGTGGCAGCATGGGGGGAGAGGAAAGGGGAAGCCAAGATAGCTGCTACATTCACCAGCCAGAAACTCCTGAGGGGCAAGAGTTCTGCAATTGTCAGCAAAGCTAACGTAAGGGATTCCCTATGCCAATATGTTCCCTCTGAAGAGGCAGAGTAGGAGGCAAACTATTAACTGACATGTACTGCCAATAATAGAGGCTGTAGGCAGTGCATTAATTGGTGTATTAATTCATTTATAATCACCAACTTCCTGATTAGCTTGATTATTGCCTTCATATTTCTATGTGGAAGATGGTAGGGGGTCTTGGATAAGCTTCAATGACAATATAATTATCTTTTCTTTTGTACTTCTTTGACAGTCACTTAAGCATTAAACTATGATGCAGTTTCCTCTGCTTGATCAATGAATTGGACACATTGTATAACTAACTTTTCAATAATCACAGGCACCCTGGGGCTAAGGGGAAGAAACAGTCTATTTTTTGTTTAATGGGGATGTGTCTGAATTATCATTTATGTGAGGAAGATCCTGGTATAGTGGGGAAGGCAAACAAAAGACAGGGAGGTTGGGAAAAAGCAGTCTGTAGATTACAAAGAGTGTAAGGAAGTAGTTGCTTGATGGAAAGCTGGGGGTAGGTTGATGAGCTTCTTTTTTATGTACCTGGTATCAATTTCTCATGGCAGCATGAAAGCTTTAAATCTACCTGATATGAACTTCATGTTCTGCATACTTACAGAAAGTTTTGTCTTCCTCAGCAGAAACAGAGGAGTAAGAAAGAGTGAGAATCTACCCTCTAGCTCAGTCTACTTGGATCTTGGGTCCACGTTTGGTGCTGAGCACAGCCTCTGCTCTCTGGAATACTACCCTAATGGATAAAGTGGGAAGGGAACGGATGGGAAAGAAGGGAAGGGGTGGAGTGGGGCAGAGAACGTGTGCAGCCTTGGTTCCTCCCTCCTTCCCCCTACTGGCTGGCCAGAATAGCTAGCCAGGCATGAAGTGGAAGGAAAGCTATATCCAAGAGGGGAGCACAAGGGGAACTATGACCCTCTAAGCCACAGTTCTTCACTAGGGTTGCTCTTGGTACAGTGCAGTTACATTTTGTGCCTTATTCAGTGCTGCACATAAAAAGACTCATTATAGCCCAGAGTTTCTGGTCTTCTTTCTTGATCTGCAGCCTTATTCTTTCTTCTTAATTCTACAATATGTACTCCTCTAACTGCATTTGCAGTCTGTTTCTCATCCCAGTGAGTCAGCTGGAGCTGTGACTCAACCCCCATTCCATGCTGTAGCTCAGAAAAATATTTAATCCCCTAATTTCCTCCTTAAGTTGTTAAAGGACTCTGGTTTTTTTCCTTTTCCCCCTTATCACTACTGAGGTAGAGAGGCATCTCAGGGGTCCATCAACACCTTCCTCTGTCGGTCGACTGGACATTGCCTCCATGTCAGTAGAAATCACTAGAAGAGGGTCGAGATGGGGGTGGGGAAAGAGGGCAGAAGAATCCATTCTAATTCTGAATGTTGCAGTTTGAAACACAGCTGCTGTTCAGTTCACAGACAGGAGCCATTGTTAAGTGGAGGCCATAGAAAGTTACAAATAAAATGCTACATATTTTTAAACATTCTATTGATTTTTTTTAAGGTGAAATGTTTTGTTCTTGCCTGGAGTGCAATGAAGGAAACAATAGGGAACCTCAATGCAGACCATTAGAGTGAGAATATTTTGTATGAATTCCTTACTCCAATATTTTTGCGGACTTGCTTTTCAGTTTGGTTCCCTCACAACACACACCTTCCACTAGTATAAATCAGTGGAGCTTCACTGAAATAAATGGAGCTCTGCTGATTTATACAAAGTGAGGATCTGATTTTGTATTTATTACAGGCCATGCAAGGGGCTATTGCAGGTAATGGTTGGCTACTAGAAGACATAGTTATGGTGAAATTTCTCTCCTCACATACCAATGTTTGAGAGCACCTTTTAAGTAAGAGCCTAAGATGCACTGATACAACTGGAGTTGATGATTGGGGCTGATACCTTTGGCAGTGAAAGAATGTATCAATGTTAATGTAATATTGGGACAGGATGCAGATCCTTGTAACCTGGTCACAAATGGTACTTGTGCTCCTAAACTGCTTAAAAGCTTTTGAAAATCCACCCCATTCCCTGTACAAAACATATCTACTATAGTTCAATACCTTGTGTGAGAGCTCTTCATCTCCCAGCAACTCAGCTCCATACTTGTCAGTATGAAGACCCCCTTTTATTAGCTGTTCTTTTCTAAGACAATCTCCTCCTAAAGTAAATGTATGTTGGTGACTCTCCTCTCCATTTACATACAAAAAGTTTCCAGATTAAAAAATGTTTACTCTTTATAAGCCCCTAGAAGGTGATCTCAGGATACACGAAACCCCATAGCACAGTTATATCTTTTTACCAAATACTATTTTTGTCTAAAAATGCTGCATAGGTTCTGTGTTCTAGCCTTACAATGCACCTGGCCTCCCTAGTACTAGAGTATATACTCCCTAGAAATCATCTGTTAATGGAATTGTCTGACTGTTATTGTGTCACTTAGAGTGGCAACCTGTTTAACTTCAAAGGTGCAGGCAAAGTCAGATCTGACACCACTGCTAGACAGTGTGTACTGGCAATGACTATGGAGCTATATTAATGCTTCTTTGTATTATTCATTTACTCTTCTTACACAAAGGTGAGAGGTGTGATTTTTAGCTTTTGCAAGTTGCAAATGGTTAGTCCAACATACTATGAATGTTTCTGAGAGAAAGTATGGTCCAATGGTTAGATTACTATTCTGGGACATGGGGGACCCAGAATCAATGCCCTTCACTACCACAGACTTCCTGAGTGACCTTGAGCAAGTCACCTAATCTGTACCTTAGTTTCCCATTTGTAAAATGAGGTTACTAACACTTTTTTACACACACGGCTGCAGTGAGAATATATTTGCAGTTGTGAGGTGCTCAGATAGTATAGTAATGGGAGGGGAGTCATATAAGTACCTATGATTTCTGGATACATATAGGGTCTTGCCTACATGGCAGGGGCATTAATCCAGACTGATACTTGTACTTTAGTCAAGCATTTGGCATGGTACCATATGGGAAATTATTAGTAAAATTGGAGAAGATGGTGATTAGTAAAAGAATTGCAATTTGAGAATTGTGCAAAAAGAATAGTGGATAAGGATATAGCTAAAGGAGAAGGCAAAGGTTGTGCAGAAAGGTGAGCTATCAGACTGGAGCGAGCCTATTAGTGGAGTTACTCAAGGATCGATCATGGGAAAAATCATATTCAATATCTTTTTTAATGACTTTGTGCTAATTAAATTTGCTGATACGACGGGAGGCATTGTCAATACTGAAGAGGATCAGAACATTGCACAGGAGTATTCGGATGACCTTGAATACTGGAGTGACAGAAATAGGATGGAATTGAATAGGACAAAGTGTAAGATCACACTCTTAGGGTCTAATAATAATTTCTGCTATAAGCTGGGAGCTAATCAGTTGGAAGCGACAGAAGAGGAGAGAGATCTGAGTGCATGGGACGCTCACACAATGACTATGAGCCACCAATGTTATGGGGCCGTGAAAAAGACAATCCTAGGATGTATTAGGCAGGGCATTTCCAGTAGAACTAGAAAAGTATTAATGCCATTGTACACGGCACTGGTAAGACCTCATTTAGAATACTTTGTACAGTTCTGGTCACCTATGTTCAAGAAAGATGAATGCAAACTGGAACAGATGCAGAGAAGAGCTACTAGAATGATCAGGAGAATTAAAGGCCTATTTTATGAGAGGAGATTAAAAGAGCTTGGCTTGTTTAGCCTATCAAAAAGAAGGCTGACCAGGGATAGGATTGTTCTCTATAAATACATCAGGGGGATAAACACGAGCTAAGATGAAGAGTTATTTAACCTAAAGGACAATGTTGGCACAAAAACAAAGGGATATAAACTGGCCATGAACAAAGACAGGTTGGAAATTAGAAGAAAGGTTTCTAACCATCAGAAGAGTTATAGAGCCAAACAACTTAATTAGTTTTTAGAGAGAGCTGGACAAATTTACAAATGTGAAGGTATGATGGGGTTGCTTGTGATGGAGGGGGCTGGGTTCAGAAGCCCTGGGGCTCATTTCTGATATGTGTCTTATGTTTCTAAAATCTCGTGCTTCAGGGCTGTAGCTGGACAATTGCAGGAGCCACCAAACTAGTGCCTGCCTATCTGATAATCTCACTTCTAAAACATTACAGACACCGTACACTCTGTGTGTCCCTGTCATGAATAACTTTGAAGACAGGAAGAATCTTGACAGTTCATTGATATGATGAAAAGTGCAGGAGCATTTCTGCACTGATGCTGGTAGCTTAAGTTTTCATTCTCTTGACTGGTGATGCAGTTTAGGACATAAAGCTCCAAATATTCAGTCTTCTGTAAGGCTGGATAAAGTAGTACATGAAGTTATCGGTAATGGAGTGAATTATAGTTTAGATTAGCATCCACAGACAATGTCTGGGTTTTCTTATAAGCAGGGCATTTTGATTTGTGGTTTAATAATTCCTAATGGCCTGTTCTAATGCACTGACACTATAAAATAACTTACACTGATCTTAACATGACCTATGCATTTCCACAGATGACCAAGCAAAGAATTGTGAAACAACTCAGTTTAAAGTAGTTACAAAATCCTTCTTTCCAACTGGAATGAATGGTGTTAGTTTTAAGATTACACATAAAAAAACCTTGGTATCATGCTCGCAAGCTAATAAATTATCTGCAACCTTTTCCAGTGCACAATCAATATGTTGTTCAATATTTATTTTCTAATTTCAAACAAATCTAAAGACAGACAACTCAGAAATGCCAACGCATGACAAAACTGATGATAACAATGACATTTATTGACATTTCTGAAGCAGAAGGAGATTTAAATGAAGTAAAAATGCCTTTCCACAAATGACAAGGGTATAATGAAAAGCCAGTGAACACAATAAAATACACACTGCCAGCTGCATGCAGGTCAAAGATGGCATTTACATAAATGTAGGATAACTTTCCTTCTGTGTCAGTTTATGGCAATGCTTGACAATGGCCTGATTGTTGATAGCACCATGGCAATCATGTACTACTCTCTGCTATCTGAAGGAGAAGGAAAAATTAACAAAGGGATGATGGTTTTACCAGTAAAAAATATGTCATAAAAACTTCCTCTCCTCAGGTTTTAGGTATATAGGGCTTGATTTTCAGAGATGCTGAATGTGCACAAATCCAGCTGAAGTCTATGCGTGTTGCCATGTTCTGCACCTCTGAAAATGCCATAGTCTGAAGGGAGGGTCTTCAAGTGCACCTAATGGGTTCCCAAAGGCCAATCTCGCAAACTTCTATAATGAACCGTGTATGAGGGAAGGGAACACGGGAGTAGGCAGTACTGGGAGGGGGTAAATATGGAAGTAAGTGGGATAAAGGAAAATTGAGGAAAGACAGGGTAGATCAGGGATAGATAGTGTGGAGGGGATGATGTTAAGTAGCAGAAGAATAAAATGAAGTCAATGGGGCTCTGTGTAGGTGAAGCAGTCTCTGCCTGTGTCTGGTAAATCAACAGGATCAAAATCTCAGATTGATAGCTTTTCAGAGCAGGACTGTCTCTCATTATGTTTGTTCAGCTCTTAGCTCCAAAGGTCCCTAATTCCAATACTAAAATGCAAATTAATAGTTTACCTGCACTGGAAAAAGTGGTGTTGCATGGTTTAGACTGTTTCTCCCACAATTTGTACATGCTGGTGTTTAAAATGTTGTGACGTATTTGGGCATTGTCTCTTGAGAGCATCAGAAGAACCCCAAATGCAAAGCCAAACCAGATTAGCTGTTTTGGTAATGAAATATCATGCACATCTCTAAATCATATCCCATGGTGACGTTACTGAGTGATGCAATTATATGGAACTGTTGCACTGTAATAACAGTTCTGCTCAGGAGAAGATGTTAAATGGTAGTCCTTTCTGCCTGCCTTTTAATGGCTCAGTAAATATAAATTAAAGCTCCAATGACAAATTTCAGAAGACTTGTGGTTAGCCCTGGTTTTCATCCTATCTCAGTAAAACAAGTGCTTCTTATTCTATATTGCAGAAGCACCTAGGTGCTCCAATCTTAAACGAGAACCCTGTTGGCATCTCTGCAGTGCTCCACAGTTGGAACTAAAGGGGCATGAATAGCACTTTGGAAGACTATATTAGTAGAAGCTCAGGACCTTTAAGTTCCCCCCTGCAGCATCCACACAGGGCAAGTACAGCACAGCACTTTGGTGTGCACTGTGATTTAGACACCTTGAGTCTGAACTGCCGGGTAGTGGAGGCAGACAGCCTGGTGCTCCAGGTGGATACAGAAAGATGGGAATATAATGGAGCCTTGTGCAAAGCCCATTGAAGTATGTGAGGCATTCCACTGACTTCTTTGGCATTGGATCAGGCCCTTGATGAGCATATAATAGCTACTTCATTTGCCTTAGCAAGCATTGTGCTTAGCTCTTTGCTTTGGGATACAAAATTCTGTTTATTTGTAAAAAAATAACCATAGAACTGTATATGTGTAATTACTCCTTTGAAATATTACAAAGGCTCAAAAAATTATACCACTACAGCAAAGTCCTTGTTGTCCATATTTCTACATGGCTGGCACATATACATAATATAGTAGTTTAAGAAATATTTTTATATTCTTGATAAAGAAAAATGAAACATAGACTGCTATGGTATAAATTATGGCTTTTGGAGCGTACTCCCAGTTGGTTAATTCTCCTTTTCAGTCTTTCCTACTATATAGTTGATGACTCGCTTTTAAGGCTGTTACTTTGTAAGCATTGTGTAAATACCACTAGATTTCTGGGCGCCTGTTGAGATATTTTAACATTAGGCATCTATAGTGCTAGCTTGTCTTTTGTTATGGTTTTATATCTTTTGCTATTTCAGTTTCCCTTGTGTGCTTTTCTGTTTTGATATGATGAAAGCTTTAATCAAATGCAATTTAGATTGATTTTATATTTATAGTTACTGTACCACATTATACACTTTATAGTCAAAAAAGTCCTGAAGTACACAGTAGTTGTACATACTAAATTCATAATACTGTAGTTCCGCTGGGCTGTTTTATGAAGCCATAATCTAGTTCCTGATGAGGCAACTCGATTAATACCTCAAAAATATCAAAAGCACCACTATTACTGTTTTACAAATTTTTGCTTTGCTAAATTTTCATATTATATGTTATGATTATTGTTGTTTTACTCTTTGTGTGGCTGGGTGAAGTTGTGATTAGAGTGCAAGCATTCTTTGCCTGGTATGGAAACAATGCCCTCCAGCCACAGGCACAACTCTCAGTGATATTGCTACGAGTTCCTTGTATGGATTTTGGGCATCTTACTGTGTTGTTCAGCGATCACTCAGTGCTTTAGGTGTTTGAAAAAGCTCTGTTTTATTCTGTGACCAGTTCCAACTGACTGTGCATAAAAACATCATGAGTTTCTAAAATGTCTTGCCCACACTCTGACTGTGAAGCTCAGCCTTTAAAGGCACAGTCCCAAATACAACAGTTGTGGCCCAAACCTGCTCCTGCAAGACAGCAATCTGTGCTGCATTTGATGGGGTAGGATTTTCTATTTCATTTTCAGTTCAAATACATTTTATAATTTCTACTGAATTTGAGAACCTGCATTTAAAGCTAGGTTGGAAGAATTAAGGGGAAAACTTTTAATGTGGGTTCTGAAAGTTGGACATCTAATTCCATGTATAGGTACCTAAATAATGGCCTTGTTTCCTACAGTGCTGTGCTCCTGTAGCTCTTTTGGGGGGCATTGGTCACCCACACTTGACATTTTTAGCCTAAGACATTTTTACTGACACAGGCCCTCATTTTCAAAATTGACCACTGTTTTTGGGCAACCAACTTGAGAGCAAGAGTCATTAGTACATCCCATTTTTAAAACAGAGGTTGTTTGGTAATCTGAGATGGGATAGCTTTTGAGGGACTGGATTACTGCAATCTAACTTTGGAGCTTTTCACAGAAAACAGAAGGAGTTGAAAAGGGCTAATTTATTTATTTATTTTTATTATGCAGGGCAAACTCTGTGTGTGCTGTATCTTCTTTCTGGTATTGAGATGCCCTTGCTTTTAGAAACAAAGGCAGTGCTGAGGAGAAGAGACTGCAAATTTTAATGAGTTGGTGGGATGCACCTCTGGGTGTTGCAAGTGTTGATTCTGGATATTTGTGATCAGTGTGGATAGCAGTGAGACACAGTACGCCCAATTTGCAGATCAATAAGGTTTAATGTGTGAGGTTTTCTATAAATACGCTAGTTAGATATAAAGCCTAAAATTAACTACAATATATCATACTCACTAAGCCTGGAGAACTAAGCAGTTACTCAGAAGGCTGTATGCAGGAACAACTTTCTTCAGGGGCCCCACCAGGGAGTCAGTGGATCCTCTGGTCCAACCGGCAGTACCTCCCGCAGAGACAGGTGTTGATGGAGCGTCCCCCTTTGTCTAAGTGGTGACTACTTATACCCTTCCATAAACAACCTTCACCTAATTATCTCGCTCATTATCATATATGCTAATTATCTACATTGGGTTTCCACCCTTAACTACATTCCATTCTCACCATGATAATTGGGGTAGCCAAAACAGCATCTAGTGAAAGGAGGGGTGGAGTAAAAGTATGTCCCTTGGCAATAAAACAGTGTACCCCCAGACATTCAAGGATAACTTCTTGTTCCCATCATCGTTATCTATGTGCAGCTGCAAGCATATAGTATCTGTATTTTGTCTTCTTATGTGCCGTGGTGTGCAGAAACTGAGCCATCTAAGGTTATTCAGTTTCTGCCAGTTGGAAGATGTCATGCTACAGGGGTCAAAATAGCCAAGCAAGCAACTGAAGCTATGCTATGCCTGTAGGACAGTGGTCAAGCAACTCAAATTGTACTGGGCCTCCAACAGCAGGAGGATGTGAATTGTGTCTTGTGCCTGTGGGGAAATCTGCACCCAGAAGGCATTCTCCCCAGTTTTTCTGCTGCTGTGCTCTCTGGAGGGCATTCCATCAGGGAAAGGCAGCTTTAATTTATGGCTGGAGCTCTGTTGGAGGCTGGCCAACAGGTGAACTGAATCAGTGCATCTTCTGAGCTGGTCATGTCCCCCCTTCCCAACCTGCCGTAGGCCCTCTGCCTGAGCGTGGACACAACTTTGTTCCACTGTGACATCCCACTAGAAAGACTTTTAACTGCAGGATTTCTGCAGGTTTGGGATATGTGGGTGGAAGCCAGTGACTTCCCAGGGGCTTTAACTCTTCCCTTTTGTAACTAAGATATTTGTTCTACCCAAATCTTTTGCTCCTTTTTTAGCAATGCATTTCTGCATCATCCACCTTTATAGCCATGTTTCTTCTATTGTATCTGGACTTTCACATGTTATAACAAATCTTAACTATGTATGCACAGAAATATAATCCTCTTTGACTGCACTTTTTAATGGCATTTGTTCAGGGTGACTCCTGAATGCCCATTAACGCGGCACATCCATTATGGATGGATCTTTTTGCTCTTCCCTAACCTGACAGACAACAGAGTGCTTGAATTGCAGTCCCAATACCTCAGGGGGTCCCTTGATTTGTTTATTACAAGCCCAGGGGAGTTGCCCTGCTGTGGTGTAACCTTGGATGACTTTTACAGATTCCAAGGTACAACATAAGGGCGAGCCCTGAATAGATAACTGATTTGAGTTGAGGAGAGAATTCTAAGATCCTACTTTTATCAGTCGTTTTCTACCCCAGCTCCTTTCCTGACTACAAACCTATTGTTAATCCTTCACATTTCAAAATTTTACCTCTTCTCCCATTTATATAGTTGGTTATCTCCCTCACTACCTTTGAAAATGAAATTGTGGGGCCCAGCAGCTCTGGCAGACACTCTCCTGGGCCCAGGCTACCACTGAATTCAGTTCTATATGGGCTGATCCTAGATATTCCAGAGAATGTTAGCCATCTTAAAGCACGCACTGTCTGAATTCACTGGGGATGGGGGGAGCCTCAGGGAGAGGTTAACGGAGCTGCTGGGTTTCATAATCATTAAAGGTACATCAGGGGTTCCAGGAGTCTTGGAAAATTTGCGGGAGTGGAGGAAGGAAGGAAGAAATCTGAGAATGGAGGTGGTTGGAGGAGAAATGGTTCAGGTAGCTCTTGCTTGATTGCATGCGTGGGAATTGGGAGTCTATTGGAGCATCATACAAAAGGAGACATGGACATGCTGGGAACCAAGAAGATGGAGGGAGGGTCAACCTTATCTTTCTACATTGGTTCTTTCATCCCTGCTGTATAGAAGTGCTGCTAACTCTAGTTCCCAGAAGTTAAATTTTCTTTCAAAGTGCAGAAAATGGAAGGAAAAATTACCTGATTGCCACTCAATCCACCATGTAGAGTTGAATACAGAGAGGATGCTGCTGGGACTCATTAATCTGCCAGGCCTCGCTGCCATGTAGGAATGCAGGAGAGGCCATTTGTGGAGGGAAGAGACCAGACTCTACTCAAAAAGAGACTTTCCTTTCTTGCTTGGACCAAAAGACTTTTCTGTAGGCCTTGCTTATGTCCCACAAAGAGGAGGACTGAAAGGGTCTATTTTTTATTTTTGGTTCTGGGAGCATACACCTTACACCGCTGGAGAGGGTAGGGGTCAGCCTGTGATAGATGTTTAAAGTCCTGAATTCTATCACTGCAATCAATGGAACTACTTGCATGTTTAAAACTATGCACAAATGTAAATCTTTGCAGGATTGGGGCCATAGATGATGGGAGGAAAGTGGGTCTGGAGAATGTCAATTTGAATCTAGATTCCCATTTAAAGCCATGTGAGGGGATAGAGGAACCCCATGCTTCTGCTTTTCTCTCTTTGGGACGGGTCCTGCTCCTCTCACCCCATGTGGGAGATGGGTCACAGCATGAGGTTAGGGCAGCCAAGGCCTGTACGTCATTGAGTGCATAGGTCCCTGGAGTGTCTTAATCCATCCTGCCTGCAACCTGCACCCTTGGCTAACTTGGTTTAGGTTTATGGCTTTGTAGGGCTTCTGTATGGTCATTTATGCATTTAGATTCTTAACATCTGCTTTATATGTGCATATAAATTAAAAAATGAAATTTGTGCAATTGCTTAAAATAGTGATTTAATCCTTTCCTTAAAACAAAGGAAATAAGAAAACCATCATTTTTTCCCAATGAATTGGCTGTCTATCATCCTATGATTAATCTTCCTCTTGTGGGTAAAGATTATGGAGAAAGTGGTGGCTTTTTGGTTACTTTATCTCTTTAATCATGTCCCTTTTGAGAAATGTCAGGGTTTTTTTACCTAGCATAGCAGTGAGATAACCCCATTTCTTATTAACAATGACAGAGATACCTTGTCTCAACTGATTTCATAGATCTCTCTTTGCTTCCTTTGGCATTGTACATCATGGAGCCCTTGTAGGAATACCTCAAGGATATACAGTAGTTGGCTGTCTAGATATGTCCTTTGAGGCATCTAAATCTTTGTTTCAAACTCCAGTCTCCTCTGTAGGTTATGTGAAGAATCAGATAACACCAGAGGGATGAATGGATGAATGTACCAATCCCAGGGATGACATATTGGCATCTATTCCCTGTAGCATTTAAAAAAGGCTAGCAATATTTTATAGTTAGTCCATTGCACAAAGGAATCCAATTTTGCAGTTACTGCAGTCTTCCAAAAAGAGCTACCTTTAGCATTTTGGAGTGGGCCTGAAAAATAATTTTCAGCCTCTCCTATGACCCTAAATTTCCAAATTCAAAAGACACCTACCCACTGTGATTATACTACTAAATACAGTCCTGTATAAGATTTTGTGGCGGATCAGACAAATTATTCTTTGAAGCAACCCTAATTTAACCAACTTTCTATAACAAGGAGGAAAACTGGGTTCCCATTGGACTGTTTAGTGCTGGAGATGTCTGAAGTAGCTATTTGTGTTGGGGTCTCTACATAGCTGCCTGTGATGGTGTAGTCTGCTCTTCAGAGGTAGTAGTGCATAGTGGTCAGCCTGACCCTTTGAGGGTTTGAAAGACCCAATAGCTTGGAGTCTGTACACACACACACACACACGATGCACAGTAGGAAATCCTGTTGTTATATCTTTAAGGGCCACTGGGCCAGGAGCCTAGCAAAGAGGATGGGACAAGGCTCCTCTCTTGCCCAACATATTGGGGATGAACTGGGAGATACTGCCTCCATCCCATATAGCAGCCAGGGCAGATACCAGGAGATGGGTATATGTTTGAACTTCCTAGCCTGAGGATTAATTGAAGAAAAAGGGGCCAGCTGAGGGAGAAGTTGACTAGGTCCTACAGCTGGCTAAATTATAACCAGCCCCAAGGAGAAGAGCTGAGCACCTCTGTTTAAGGAGAGAGGGACTGCAATGCTCTCCAGGCAGGAAGACCTGGGATAGAACCTGAGCTAGTAGGGGCACTGTTGCAAAGCTCTCCAGGCTGTGGAGAAGTTTGAGGCCCTACAGATCCCTGAGAATTGATCACACCAGACTCAGATTTGTGTTTTGGGATTTAGGTTTTCTCAGGACTTTGAGGTAAGTGCCTTCAACTCATTATTCAATGACTGTTCATTGCTCCTCTCAGAATGCTTTATTAAATGGTGATACACTTTGACATTAATTAGAAGGTTTGGCTACTACTTGACTAGGCTGTTACTGACTCACTGTTACTTCATCAAAGGAGAAACTGAGGCAGGCTGTTGGCCACCAAGGGCTGTGCTGGAGAGGCTTACACCATTATATTGACAACATTTAAAACACATTTTTGAGGAACATATTTTCCAAATTCACAGGGGGGGAGGAGTAGGGAGGGTTGGAGGCTGCAAGCACCCTTCAGCTGGCATAGGGGTGTGCCTTTGTTCCCTCACCTCCCATTTAACTATAAAATCCAGATTAGCCAACAATATCAGTATAAAGGTTCAAAATAACTTCACACCATTTATTCCAAACTTAAAACTTTAGGACACATGCTGGGGAGGTGCAATACAATCAATGAATACAAATAAACTAATATACTTAATCTGTTTTGTGTTTAACACCAGGCTCTTCCCATTTCTTTATTCCTTTTTTTATGCTACCTTGTCAGACCTATTCTGTTCATCCCAATACTACTAATTTTGTCTTATGTCTGTCATTGTAGTGTTGTATTTTGTTGGCTTACTTAAGGCCAGATTCTGCCCCTTTACTCATGCTATGTAGTATCATGGTCTCCCACTAACTTCACTGGTTTCAATGGGAACACTTGTGGAATAAGGTACTAATCAGAGTGAGCATAAAGGTTGAAAAATCTGGCCATGAACACTTAAATTTCTTATGGGTAGGACTGGAGTCTTCTCTGCTCTGTAAAATCTTCTCTAGTGGTAGTGAGGGTCTGTGGTGGCCTCTACAGCCCTGATTGTGGTCCTTGCACTATTTATATTAGGCAATGCTACTTGTTATAAAATTGGGGAAAGGTGACTTTGCTGGCACCAGTTCAGCAGTTTGGGATTTTAAGCACATGCTTCATCTGCGTTAAGTTATTTTTCTGGAGGGGCAGACAACTCTAAAGCATTTCAGAGACCTCACTTATTTTACAGGCAATAAGCTTGCCCCTTCTCCCTTAGGGTGAAATTTCAGCCATATCATGGTCAAAACTGTGGAAAGGGGTTGTGCCCGTGGAAGGTTAGCTTGCCTTTTACCACCCTGTCAGAAGGGGTCAGGATCTGGCCTTTTGTTAGCAGAGAAGTGCATACAAGGAAAAGGGGGAAATGGCACTTTTAAAGAAATCATGTCACAGAATCCTAAATTAATTATAGAATATAGAGAAGCTATTAAATGTGCACAGGTATAAAGAGCAGTGACCTGCTCTGCAATTATGATTTCCATTACAACCAGAAGTGACATAATGAGCTGCTTCATCTGCTCCAAGTAAAGAAAAAAAGCTGGAAGGAACAGATTCCAAATACATACTCCAGTGAAGCCATAATAAGACCTGGGAGGGGTATCTGAAGGAAAAACCAAATACATGTTAGCAGTCCAGTAAATATACAGAAACTAGTTGCACACTCTTAAAGGCCAAGAAAGGATACATGTTCAGATTTATTTTTTATGAGAATAATGGTATTTTCCTTCCCCTGAGAAGAAAAATGTGCCAACTATATCCACGTAAGATAACAAACATAACAAAATCCTCAGAAGGAAATTCTTCTTGGTAGGTATCAGAGAGTGGGGCAGTAGCACAGAAATTGTCATACTGGATTACACCAGTGATGCATCTATCTAGTCCTTTATCCTCTCACTAGTGGTGGCCAGGATCAGATATTGCAGAAGCAGACACAAGAAACCCTGTGGTAGGCAGTTAAGGGATAACTTTGCCTTAGGAAGAGAGAAGGTGAGAGTAAGAACAGAAGAGGAATTCAGCAGCTTTTATCTCCCACTGCCTCTTGGTTATTTTGTCATTCTTTGGAGAACTGGTATTTTATCAACCTCTGGGCAATATCAGAGTCTCTAGCACACATGGGCAAGGATGATGGAAATGTGGAGGAAGTGTCATAGAGGGGCAAGAAGACATTGAAAGCAGTGCACAGATAAAGATGACCTACCTAATAAAAAGAGCTGGCTTGGAGTCAGCTATGGTTAGCTGGTTAGCTATGTGAGGCTTTCTATAAAAGAGAATTCTGGAGCAATCTGACTGCAGACCCTTCCTTTCTTGTTGCTCAGAGTTTTCTGGAGCATTGCAGCTTCTCTTTATCAAAGGCCTGGTCTACACTAGAGAGTTTTGTTGACAAAAGTCACCTTTTGTCGACAAAACAATCCTGGTCTACACACTGCAATGAACCTTTTGTCGACAAAACTGACCTGTTTTGTTGATGACAAAATAAAACCACCTAGATGAGAGTTATAGAGCCTTTTTCTGCAAAGTATTTGTGAAAAAGCACGTGTGTAGACAGTGCCCTTAGGTTATATCGCTAAAAATAGTCTCCTGATTAACCCAGCATGCCATCATGAGTGCCGCTCTGGTAAGCAGTTTGAGCTCGGCTACCCTACAGCCATCCACCTCAGCCCCTCCCCTTTCAAAGACCCAGGAAGTTTTCAACTTAATTAAACCGTGAAGAGCTCACTCCACACCGCAGCAAACACAGTCCTGCCTGCCTGCCCTAAACTTCAGGGGAAGGGTGTAACTCTTGATGTGCCATAGAGAGCCAGGAAGGGAGATGGGGGCAGTGTCCCTCTGCCTAACCCCACGGGTGTACTGGACCTGTCTCTGCTGAGGAGGGTGGGGGAACAGGGGATGCCAGCTATAAGCTGTCTGTGTAGCAGCTTCTGCCTTGGGATTGGTTGCCTCCAGCTGCTGCGGTCTGAATTTAAGGAGACAGGATGAGTGCAGACGCACTCACTGTCCCCTAACATGTGCTGTCTGTCTCTCATTGTCATACACTCCCCCCTCCTCCCGCTTCTGTGGGCTTCTTGTGTTTGTGTTCAGCAGTGTCAGTTTGGCTGACAGGGCAGTTTAAAAGCAGCTGTCAAGCTAGTAGGATGCCTATGGAACGATGGGATTCAGAAACTTTCATTATGTGATGCTCTGCCTGCCCCATGAGGCATTGCACACCCTTCCCAAGGCACCTGGGTTCAATTGCACAGTGGGATAGCTACCCACAGTGCACTGCTCCCTGTGTCGACAAAAGAGCTGATAGTGTGAATGCACTCCACTGACAGAAGGAGACAGTGAAGACACGCAGCAGCGAGTTAATTACAGCGGTGACTGTATGCCGGCAAAACGTTTTTGTCGACAAAACTTTCTAGTGTAGATAAGGCCAAAGTGATGCTTTCAGGCATCACATCTTTGATAGCTCTGCTGCAGATTACTTAATGTGAAGAGTTCTGGTTTAATCATTCTTGACTGGCTGCAAGCAAGATAGGTCGTCATATTCTCTTCCTCTCCAAAAGTTGGGGCTGCTCTCCACTGTGTGCGATCCAGGGAATTTGGAGTCCTTCACACGAGGACATCCCAACCAATAAGCACTAAAAAGACTTGAAATGGACTGCAAGCAATATGCAAAGTTCTCATTGTTTGACTACCCACTTCCTGTTTTCCCTTCTCCCTTCTGTCCAGTGCTGTCACCACAATCAATATATTTGCAGATGATGTGGGGGCTTCTGGCACCTGTACTGTCTGCTCTGTGTTGCACGGTCATGAGTTTGGCAGATGTTCCACTTAACCAAAGCACTGAAAAACAACTCCTATGGTTGATTGCAGGATACCCTCCCTCTTTCCTAAGTAGAGGTATTGCTGGTATTAGACCCAATTCAGCAAAACAGGCGTGGGCAAGGACATAGTCTCTTTCTAGTCAGCAAAACACTTAAGTATGCACTAAAACTTTAGTAGGTGCTTAAGAGCTTTGCTGAATGGGGCTGCACTGAAGCCTTCAGAAGGGAGAATGTTGTGCCTCAACATCCTGAAAAGTTACTGAGCAATCAATACATTTGTGTGGGAACAATTGCAAGGAGTGCATGGCCATTATTGTGGTCACATTTGAAACTGGTGCACTACAGAATTTGTATGTGTATGGGACCACATGGCCAGTTAGATCACAACACACTAACGCAGTGTAGAACTGCCGCTTGCCATGCATTAACTTGCTTTCTAGACCAGTCCTGTGCTATACCAGGCCATTACAGCAAAGCATTGGTAACAAAAAGCAAACCAACTCTTGTGTGTCAGCAGCACTGTAAGCTGTCGGTTAGGTGGGCTAACACCCCTGTGAACAACTGCTTTAGCAAATGGAGCGTGCTGCTGTGGGATAGGTGTGAGATGACTGAATCTTTACTCCTGCTTTATTCATAAAAGTGTATGTGGACAGATGTTCAGTTTTATGTTGTGGCCCCTCTGAACTGTTTGGAGATCAGGAAAGTATTAGTCTGGGTCCTAGAGCCAAGGTTATCTCAGCATTCTTTAAACACTGGGAACCAATCTGTAAGGCTACAAAATCACTTATTGGGAGTTATGGTATGAGTTATTTCAATGTGAGCTGGATTAGACACTTAATTAGCTAAAATAATAGTTCCTCTAGCACTGTGTAGCAATGCATGAGCAGGTGAGAAATAGGAGGATTAAGAGTACACATTCCTATGAAGCAGCATGCATAAACGAAAAAATATTCATAACTAGGTTGTAATATGATGTCTATATATCCAGCATCACCAAGATCTAAACATGCATTGTTAAAACAAAACTCCACAGTTGAGGAAACTGATGACAAGTCTTATTTTAAGTTAGAAAAAAATTAATAAAATGACATATGTCTGGAAAATTCTATTTAATGAAATTAGGTGACCCATTTATAACGGGAAAACCTCTTCACTTCAAAATCAGGATACCGATTTTGCTGACAGGCGCATGCACCTTTTTCCTCCCACCTCTTTCTTCCCAGAATAATAAGACAGCTTTTGAAGCTGAATCTTGCCTCTTACTGGTTTTTCGCTGATGTAACCCCATTGAATTCAGCTGAATTACTGCTGCTTCAGACTGGTTCCTGTGAAAGGTGAATCAGGCCCCATGTTCTCAAATAACTACTTATATCCTTTATGGAGTACATCTTTAATGTTTGTACATGATACAGTGTTGGTGCTGTGCAAATAATATGATATACATACAAAAAAATCCTATAAGGAGACAATGATTACTTTACATGCATTGTTTTTCTTTCATGTAACCATCCCATTTGCAGGGAGCTTCAGTACCACCCACTCCCCATCTGTGTGATCCAGCAGGATGGCTGAGAGGGTTGGGTGGAGATCAAGCACAGGGCAGTGGCAGCTTCCCCTTTCTCTCACGAAGGTTGTTCCGTGAGCTGCTTTCCATGACTTGCTGTTGCCACTTGGCGGCTGAGCCCTGGCCCAGGATCGGGCCAGGCCTGCCAACTGAGTGACAATTTGGTGAAATGTTCCTTGCATTGCTTTGTGGAGAGGGGATGAATTGCACCTGTCAACAAAATAAAAACATAGGAATTGCCACACTGGATCAGATCAATGGTCCATCTAGTCCAGAATTCTGTCTCTGACAGTGGCCAGCAGCAGATGTGTCAGAGGAAGAAGCGAGCTGTTATGGGATATTCTGCCTCCAGGGAAAGTGTCCTAACCCCCGATTCTGACAAGTTGGCTTATGTCCTGAAACATGAGGATTTATGTCCCTTACAAAATGCTGCTTGTTGTTTTTAATATTTACTCTCACCTTGGATGTTCTTGTTATCCGTGTACATGTTTGATCTTTTTTATTTGAAACCTGCTAAGTACAGTTTTGGCTGTTTTGGAAATAACTATTTTCCCAAGGAGTCTTGCCTTTTGTGTTGTAGTGACAGCTTCTCCACTCTTTTTAAAGATTTACTTGCATGAAGAAATATATAGTCTTTTAACAGTGTCTTATTTCTAGAGGAATTGAAAGCCAAGGGAATTCCTCTCCATTGCCATGTGTGTGCTTAGTTACTTCTCAGGTAGGTCATCTATTGCTTCCTGCCTCCATGTCCTGCTGTGTTATATTGTTTCCTGCATTTTGCATGATTGTTTTTAAAATATATTCCAACATGTAATTTATCTTAGGGCTGGTTCACACTGTGGACTTATGTCGATTTAAAGTCCCCTATATCGATTTAAGTACTCTGACGTTCACACTGTCACCACTGTTAAGTCGACTTAAGGTGCCAGTAAAATCGATTTAATAAGACCACCTCTGCAAGTGGCGTAGCGCCTAAATCAACTTTGTAAATTTGAATTAGTGTTTGTGTGAATGTAATGGAACTTAATTCAAATTAATTAACCTCCAGAATGTATCCCATTATGCTCCATTTTCACCTCTCTGGCCAATCAATCTGTGTGTGTGGTCACAATAGCAAGTAAAGTCCCCTCCCCTCAAGCCCCGGGAAGATTTGATTTTTCCTGTTTGTTTGGGAGGGGGAAAGGCATGCTGGGGAAGGGACATCTGGTGAGTTCTTTCTTCAGTTCCAGTCTCTGTGTGTGTGTTGAATGCAAGCAGAGAAATCCAACACCCCCACAACCCCCGTCTTTCTATCTGTGTGTGTGTTGAATGCAACCAGAGAAAGCAACACCCCCCCCCCCATGCCCCTCCACCCCGATCCTGTCTGTGTGTGTGTTGAATGCAAGAAGAAAAATCCAATTCCCCCACAACCCCCATTTTTCCTATCTGTGTGTGTTTGGAATGCAAGCTGAGAAATCACCCTCCCCTCCCCCCTGGCTGCCCTAATCCGTTCCCAATAGCTTTCCGTTTTTCTTTGGACTTCAGGCAGAGCAATTCCCTCCACCCCTCAAAAAAAAAAAAAACACGATTCTGTCTCTGTGTGTTTGTGATGTCAACCGATTACTCCCCAGCCCTCCATGTGGTCTGCATTAGAAAGTCACTTGCTACATTGTATAAAATCATAATTATGACAACTGAAACATATGTCTCTTCTTCCTCTTCAACACACAAACTAGAGGCAACATTGTGTCACACCATCATTGCTGAAATTGATCAATAGATACATTCTTCCTAACTTTAAAAACGGTGTCTACATTGTATCCAAGCATCATTAGTTCAAAATCTTACATATGTATGTTGTTCTTCACTAATTTGGCTGTGGCGATCTTATTTTTTTTTTCATTCTGAAGACACTTCGCCAGTGGCCCAACCATTAGTCACTGCTGCACACAGACTGTCTCAGATTAGGAAAAGGAAGAAACTAAACACCCTACCCTACCCTTGGAGAGAGTGAAGGAACCCTTCCCCCCCTTCACCCAAGACATAACTGTTCAAAAATAAATTTTGCATCTTTTCAAAACGTTTCTTTAATAAAGAAAATCTTGTTCATGAGGGATTTCCTGGGCACAGATCTGGCAAGCAACAAACTGGGGGGTGCTGGGTGGATGAGAACAGGCAAGCAACATGGGGGGTATGGGTGCATGAGAACAGGCAAGCAACATATGGGGCGGTGCTGGGTGGATGAGAAAATGCAAGCAACGGGGGCGGGGTACATGGCAAGCAACATATGGGGGGGTGCTGGGTGGATGGGAAAAGGCAAGCAACGTATGGGGGGATGCTGGGTGGATGAGAAAAGGCAAGCAAAATACAGAGGGGGGTGCATGAGAAAAGGCTAGCAACATACAGGGACAGAAATCACTCATGCATCACTCATTCATTGCCTTCAGCAATTGGGAATTGTTCTGCTGGATGTCTTGAAGCAGGGCAGCCGTGGCTGCTTCACCTTCTTGCTCTTTTTCTCAAGTACCCCATGCTAAGTCGCGAAAAGCAATGGTGAAATCAGGGAGCAAAAAAACCGGCTCAAAAATCCTTTTCCTGTTTGTTTTGGGAGGGGGAAAGGGTGGGGGAAGCAGTGATGCATCCTGGGATGATGCCACAGCCTCTGTCGGTAGTTGCACTGTGGGATAGCTACCCAGATGGCACTGCTTTCTAATTCGAATTAAGGCTGGAATGTGTGAATGCAAGAGACCAGCTCAAATAGCATAGTGAGAACAATCTGCTGCTATTTCTTTAAATCGGCTGCTGAAAGTCGATTTAAGCTAATTCAAATTAGTGCTGCAGTGTGAACATAGCCTTAGTCAGCAGATTAAAGATCTTTCTGCCTCCCTGCACACTCAGGGATTTCAGTGAGAAAATGCTGCTCCTAGGTTTGTTTTTAATGCAACAAATATTCTACGGGAAGCCAAAAGGGGGCTTGATCATTATCCTCCTGGACTGTGCTGTGCAATAAAGTATTTTTCACTTGAATGTTCAGACAAACCTGATTCTGTTTTAATTTTCCTGGGTTGCTGTTTTTCATTTTATATATATATATATATAATTTATTATATTTATAGTGTATTTGAATCCCAGCTGTGGTTATTTTAAATTTAATTTTGTGTTAGAGATCATCTTTTCTGCCATTTATTTATTGAGTCTCACTGGAATGCTTTGCACTAAATATTTTTGGAATATATTTTGGGTTGTAAATAGGGGAATGCAAAATATTAGTCTCAGCACTCACTCTTTTGGGCGGAGGGGAGGGAAGGTTTTTTTTTTAGGTACTCAAAGTGGTGTAATTTAGCAAACTTTTTTTTTAAGGTCCACTTTATTGAGTACAGACTTCAGTACTGGCAGCAAAAGTGACACTTCCCTATTAAAAAAAAAGGTGTGTGAGTTTTGTTTTTTGCGTGAAAACAGGCATTCACAAAGTTCTAGGCCCATTTGTAAAGGTGAGTAGTTTTACTCACCACAATTCAGTTCAATGGATTTGCAGGATCTGGTCCTAGTGCTCTAAGCTATGAGAGCTCAGCATGCCAGCCTTTAGCTAGGCTTGGTCAACACTTACCTCCACGATTCGGCGGCAGTCGACGGGAGTTACGCAAAGTACACAAAGAATTTCTGTAACTCCCGTCAACTTCTCTGCTTCTCTTCTGCGCGCTGTCTTCACTGAACTGCGCCGACGGGAACCGATGCAGCACTACACCACTTGCAGGGATGGATCAATGTCAACTTCTGGATCGACTGAGTGGGTCTTCACTGACCGCTCACTTGATCCAGATAAGTCGATCTGACAGCGGTGACTTTGCCACCGTCAGTGTAGACATAGCCCTAACAAAGTATTTAGGCATGAACTTAACATTAAGCACCTGAATAGCACCACTAATGGGAATACTCAGGTGCTCCAAGTTAAACAGGTGCTAAGTGCTATGCTACATCAAGGCCAAAATGCTCAACACCTTGCAGGATTGAGCACCCATTGTCACATGTGGATGGGCTGCACCTGTAGAGAGCCTCACTGAATTCAGTGGGTTAAAGGTGGGTACCGGGCAGAGCAGTCCACCCACTTACTGTCCAATGCAGAATTCAGGCCCTTGACTGTAAACCAACTGTTTTTTCCGCCTCTGAACAGTGTTCAGCACAGTGGGGCCCTGACCATGATGGGGGCCTTTCAGCATGAGTACAGCAGAAATAATCCTAAAGCCATTTTTTTCCCCCTGGGGGCATGGGATCGCATCAAATGATGAGAATTTTCACAAGAAATTCCACAAAATAGAAACTCTTTGACTTTGACTCTGTCTGTAAGAATTCATGAGTGCAATCACACTGCTGTCAAGTGCCAAGAAAGATTGAGGGCTCAAGGGACTCCTCTTAATATAAGAAATAAAATTGACTTTTGGTTTTGAAATCGGAAGTTTATGCTAAGGGTTTAACAAATTACAAATAATTGACAAAATGACTGAATAACTTGTTCAGCTGACAGTTGTCCTATTAAAGTACTGATTTGGTTTACATTCTGAGAAATCCTTTGCAAGTCTATTTAGCAGCAGGGATCAGAAATATTCATTTTCTCACAGTAAGATGCATCTAACCCTCTTGTTAATTTAGAGACAATTAAGACTGCAGTGTGGTGGGATTGTTGTAGCAAAGTGACTCATGCTATACTTACCAGGGAACAAAAGGGTTGCTTTGTCTTCTGAGGTCAGTCTGATTTTCCAGACTACTTAGTTTTTCAGTTGTTTAAACTATATGTATTTGGGATAATCAGATTTTTTGGGTTTTCCTCTGTCTCCAAACCGACAAAAAATTTAAATGAGTATTTTTGCATTGCTTAAACAAAGTCAGACTCAAGAAGGATTGAGCTTTGCCTGAGTGAGTTTATATTCTGTGGGTTTTTTTGCTTTTTGAAGGCTACAATATTCTTAGTGGTGGAAAATGAAGTCATATATTTATAGGGGAGGCAGCTGGAGAGACTAGCAGTGTCTGTTTCCTTATAGTTTCATCACAAATATAATCTTGATCTGTACAGATAAGTGTCTGAATAAGGGAGGTATTAGTTTGCCGGTACATCTGCTTTTACCTGTCCATTGCATGGGAAATTGCTTCATGTTGTACATGTAAATCACATGATATGTGTCTCTCTCTCTGACTGGATGAGTGCAACTCTTTAGAATCAAGCTTCTGATCCAGATATTCACAACTAAACAAACAGCATTTTGAGGGTTAACATTTTGCAACATTTGCTTAAAATTCATTGTTTTGGTGAATGTTTTCTGTCAGAAAGCCCACTAGCCTGAATATTCATGATAAGTGGACATAGCTGAAACAAACTCTTTTTAGGCTTTTCAATTATTTTTTATAGTGCTACTGATCTGCATGGCACTTTAAAGGCAATTATTCATGCTAAGCCCCAAGTCAAAGAAGCTTATAGCTAAAGGGCCTGTTCCTCCAAATACATTACATAGAAGAGGTACGCAGTGTGAAAAAAGCCAGGTGTTCCAAACAGAAGGAGGAAAAGACACCATCCCAGCAAGGTGCTGAGCATCTCCTGGCAGGTGCTAAGTATGCTTAACTCCTGTTGTCTTCAGGAGGTGCCCATCACTTCACAGATACAGACCTTAAGGGATCGTGAAGTGCCTAAGATTGGGACGAACATAGGGCATAATGGAGTAGAAAGAAACAGGAGGTCAGATACAGTCAAAAAAGAATTTTGTGGAACCATGAAGGTGAGCACAAAAGTGTGTAAACTTAATATGGAAAGAGAGGAAGCCAGCATGGAATATTATAGACAGAGCAGCAACAGGAGAGGAAGATGAGTTTGGCCTGGAAATAGGGAAAGCAGAAAGGTTTAACTGGGGAAGATTTTATTAGTCCAAAGGTGAGAAATGGGGCTTTAGCAATAGGGAGACTGAAGAAGAAATAATTTTACTGTCGAGATTTATAAGTGCTGTGATACAGGATACAGGAAAATGAGTCTAGAGATACACTGATATACAATAATAAAGCAATGGGCATGCATAATGAATGAAAAAATAAATAAAATGTTCCAATTTTTCAGGAAATTGTTACACACTATTTTTCTTAAAGATAAGAATAAGAAACCTCTTTGCAATGTCATCTTGAGATAGAAAAGTCCCATAGAAAGTCACTCAGGACATGAATTTTTATAAGAGTTCAGTACCTACAAGTAGGGCCAGCTTTTCAAGAGATCTCAGCTCCCTTTAAGCATCGGAATAAGTGGCCAGATTTTCAAAAAGAGCTAATTATTTAAGCTGAGCTCTTTTGAAAATCTAGCCATAAGCCTCACTTTGGGAGGCAATTTTACCCTATACAGCATGCATTTTAGTATGCCTTTAAGAGTTACTTAGGTATGTCTACATGTGCGGTGTGCTGAGCTGCATGTTTTTTCCCAAATCCCCCTATCATCCACACTCATGGTCCTTAGATGTGCTGACCCTGAGCTGATATGATTTAGCATGCCACCTGACCTCCGAGCCTGCCCACCCGCTTTGCAATGTAGAGGTAGCAAAATGATGGATACCTGGCCTTAAGTCCAGCTGGTCCTCTGCTGCCATTCCTACAATTCCCTGTACCTGTATCTTCTGGCCCTTCTGTCTACTCCTTTCCAATTCATCCTCCATGTGTGAGAAGCTACCTGTTTGAGTCATATAGTCTTATTTGGTGTTTAACCACTCATTCTCTGCACTTCTCCAGTTTCTGCGCTCGATGCAGCCTAGACGATGGCCACACCACAGAAGGCTGCTAGCTGGCTGGAGGAACACACTAGTGTTCTAGTGAACCTCTGGTATAAGTACACCTGGGACCATGATTTTTGTAGGTGCTCCAGAAATATTCACCGCTTCCAAGCCATCTTGAAGAGGCTGGTGCAGCTGGGTATTCACTAGACTGACGTGCAGTGATGGTATCAAGCAGCTGTACCACCAGCTCAAGGATGAAAATGGCAGGTCTGGCAATGTACCCTCTATGTACATGGTATGCTCCTTGATAGGAGAACTCGGTGGGCACTTGCAAAGGCCCTGAGTACACAGTCCATCTCCCATGATATCCTCCTGGAACTGGCAGGTCTCATTGTCAGACTGGAGGAAGTGGAGGTGGGGATGGCAGCAGATGAATCCACAGTGGAATCACAGTCCCAGGACTCAACTGTGGACCTTGAAGACCCAGATCAGTCCATGCTGCCAGATGGGTTAGTGGACATCTGAGGACTGTTTTGCTGAGGACATGTATGGGGATGGACCCGGAAACAGCCTAGAGAGGGAGCAGCACAGGACCCGGGGATGGATCTACAGCTCAGTAAGTGCCACCTGCCACATTTGTTGTTGGCATGGGGAGCAAACTGTAGTTTTAATAGGAAAGACTTTCTGGGTTATGACCAAAAAATTATTCTTGAGAAGGATGTGGCATGCAAATCAATGAGGTGTGTGTTTTAGCTTTGGTTCAAGGCAGAAGCCATGACATATCCATAGATCATTCCTCCTGCTTTCTCTCCACTTCCAAATGCATGCAATCCATATGGATGTCAAAGGGAGAACAAGAACTGGAAGAGTCATTAGCTGTGTGTCTAAAATATTTAATCATTGTTTGTTTGCAAAAGAATTAAAGATTTACCAGATTAGCAGGCATGAGTATGCATCTTCAGTAACTCAGTCACTCTGATATAACGATGTAGATTATACCTTGAGCAGCAAATTGTTGTCCCAGACAGGGTGGATCATAAATTCCTTGGGCTGCAGAAAGTTTAAGTTCTTTCTGGTCCCCATTGCTTGTCCTTCTTGGTCTGGCCATTCATGGGACACTTCCTGGGCCAAGATAGAGGGGGAGATCCACTCTGCTGCTCGAAAGCCTCTGCATTCCACTCCAGTATCCTGTTGTTTTTTTTTCCCACTCCTAGCAGATGATTCTTGAAATATTTTCATGCAGCAGAAACTAGTCAGTGGTTCAGATTCCTGGGAAGGGCAGATTTTCTAGGGCTGCCCTGGTAACTTACTAAACCTCTCTGCTTGCTGATGTACCTTTCAGTCACAAGACCCTTAAATAATTCCTTTGCGTAGACAGATGGAATCCTGCCACTGGCCTGAAAATAGTGTCAGTCTTTCATTTTGGTAATTCCAAAATATTTGTATTCTCCTGAGTTTTCCCAGCTTGAAGTAAGTATTGGTTTTAACTTGATAACAATTCTCTTGTTAAGACTTCACCCCACCCTACTTCAGCCAGGCCCAATTCAACAAAATGTTTTAAATGAAATTTAATCTGCCTATAGCATGTCTATAAGCTTTCAACATTAGCAGCTGAAGCTTCTGAACAGGAGAATTCATGAAGGAGTAATACAAGCATTCCAAAATGTAAATGTTGCAAACTGTTGCTGTATGTCAATGCAGAAGTGAAGTATGGGGAGGGAAACTTTCCTTTTTTGCCATGAGCAAAAAAAAAAAAAAAAAAAAAAGTTCTCTCTTTCATTGCCCATTCAAGCATCACATGGGCCAGTCCTCCCAGCCAGGACTCTGGGTGACGGGACTGTCCAATAACAGGGAAAATGCAAGAAAGCCAGAGAAGAAATATTTGGCAAAGTGGCACACAGGAGTGAAGAGTACTTTGAATACAAGAGGGTGAAGGAGGAAAAGAATATGCAATGGAAGGAGAGACTGTTGGGCAAGTTCCTTATTGAAGGTTGGAGTGATAGGAAACAGGACCATATGTTCATGGTGTGACTGATCAATCTAGTGGCCAACAGAGTGTAGTTCCCAGCTCCACAGTCACCTCCCCAGACAGCTCCAGCACCAGTGCCTGTATCAACAACAGTGTTCTTAATCTCTCCTCCATGGGATTGAGAATATGGAAGTCGAAATTACCACATCCAAAGTAGAAGCCAAACTCAAACTTCTTAATGGGACTAAATGGGGGGGGCCAGGTAATCTCCATCTAAGGATATTAAAGGAACTGGCACATGAAATTGAAAGCCCATTAGCAAGGATTTTTAATGAATCTGTAAACTCAGAGGTTGTACCATATGACTGGAGAATTGCTAACATAGTTCCTATTTTTAAGAAAGGGAAAAAAAGTGATCTGGGTAATTACAGGCCTGTTAGTTTGATCTCAGTAGTATGCAAGGTCTTGGAAAAATTTTTGAAAGAGAAAGTAGTTAAGGACATGGAGGTTAATGGTAACTGGGATAAAATACAACATGGATTTAGAAAGATAAATCGTGCCAGACCAACCTGATCTCCTCTTCTGAGATGATAGCAGATATTTTAGATCCACTGCATTCCCTTTGTCTAATTTACCTAGATTTTAGTAAGGCATTTGATACAGTTCAACATGGGGAATTATTAGTTAAATTGGAAAAGATAGGCATTAATATGAAAATTGGAAGGTGGATAAGGAACTGGTTAAAGGGGAAACTACAACGGGTCATACTGAAAGGTGAACTGTCAGGTTGGAGGGAGGTTAGTAGAGGAGTTCCTCAGGGATAGGTCTTGGGACTGATCTTATTTAACCTTTTTATTACTGACCTTGGCACAAAAAGTGGGAGTGTGCTAATAAAGTTTGCAGATGACACAAAGTTGGGAGGTATTGCTAATATAAAGACCGGGATATCCTACAACAAGATCTGGATAACCTTGTAAACTGGAGTAATAGAAATAGGATTAAATTAATAGTGGAAAGTGCAAGGTCATGCATTTAGGGACTAATAACAAGAACTTTTGCTATAAGTTGGGTATGCATCAGTTGGAAGTGACAGAGGAAGAGAAGGACCTGGGCATACTGGTTGATCACAGATGACTTTGAGCCGCCAACGTGATGTGGCTGTGAAAAAAGCTCCTGTGGTCCTAGGATGCATCAGGTGACATATTGCCAGTAGAAATAGGGAGGTGTTAGTACCGTTATGCAAAGCATTGGTCAGACCTCATCTGGAATACTGTGTGCCTTCCTGGTCTCCCATGTTTAAGAAAGATGAATTCAAACTGGAACAGGTGCCAGAGAAGGACTACTAGGATGATCCGAGGAATGGAAAGCTTGTTTTGTGAGAGGAGACTCAAAGAGCTTGACTTGTTTAGCCTAACCAAAAGAAGTCTGAGGGAGATATGATTGATCTCTATAACTATATCAGAGGGATAAATAGCAGGGAGGGAAAGGAATTATTTAAGTTGAGCACTAGTGTGACACAAGAACAAATGGATATAAACTGGCCATCAGGAAGTTTAGACTTGAAATTAGACGAAGGTTTCTAACCATCAGGGGAATGAAGTTCTGGAACAGCCTTCCAAGGGGAGCTGTGGGGACAAGAAACTTAGCCGGCTTCAAGACTGAGTGTGATAAGTTTATGGAGTGGATAGTATGATGGGATAGCTTAATTTGGCAGTTGACTGATCTTTGACTACTAGTGGTAAAGATGCCCAATGGCCTGTGAAGGGATGTTAGATGGGGTGGGTTCTGAGTTACTACAGGGAATTTTTTCTGGACGTCTGGCTGGTGAGTCTTGCCCACATGCTCAGGGTTTAGCTGATCACCATATTTGGGGTCAGGAAGGAATTTTCCCCCAGGGCAGATTGGCAGAGGCCCTTGGGGTTTTTTGCCTTCCTCTGTAGCATGGGGCACGGCTCACTTGCTGGTGGATTCTCTGTATCTTAAAGTCTTTAAATCATGATCTGAGGACTTCAATAACTCAGTCATAGGTTAGGGGTCTATTACAGGAGTGGGTGGATGAAGTTCTGTGGCCTTGCGTTGTGCAGGAGGTCAGACTAGATGATCATAATGGTCCCTTTTGACCTTATAGTCTATGAGTATCACACCCTGCAGCCAGTACAGGCACTGGAAAATTAGGGGGTTGGCTGGGCAATGAACAACTCCATGAACTGGAGTGGACAGGTATACCCTGCAACCACATGCGAAACAGGACAAAGTCCTTCTGCCAGGGAGGAAGGAGAACAGGAGGAGCACTTCAGACAACTGCTACAGGTACTAGTGAGACTGGCCTTTTCAATGTTTAGACATTTGACTGTTCTGTGTTCTTTCATGTTTTGTTCCCACTTGTTTTTTATTGTGAATGGGCAGCTGGCATGCCTGTATTGACTTTGTGTTTCTTTCCCTCTCACTCTCCCGCCAAGGTTTGGTTAATTTTATTGTTAAAGTTGTTTGTTTGTTATATAATTGCTGTGTGGGCATTTGCAAAGGAAGGAAGAGCCAGGAAGCTGTGTACTAAAATGTTAATAAAAGCTGTAAAATGTCACAATCAAACAAAACCTAAAATCATAATAAACCTAGAGTTCCATAAAACCTATAACAAATTGGCTGTATAGTAGTAAAAACTGATTAAAAGAGTTCAGACCAGTGCAGGCTCCCATTATAGCATTGCATCTCATTCATATCACCATGCACTGAAAAAAATGTGGGTTTCCCTGGACCCAGCCCTAGTAATGCTTTCTGGTCCGGCAAACCAGCAGTATCTTGAGAGCTATCCATGTGGAAAATACGCAGCTTTAACCTCAAAGATGTCCAATGTGCAGCAAACACCAATCACATGGATAACATTGGCCACATTGATATCCAAAGCACCATCTTGCCTTCAGCTTGCTAACTGCACATGCCACTGTCATCCTGTAACTATTAAGCATTTAATTTAACCTTCTCTTGTTAGGTCCTCCACATACGCTCAGTGCCTTGTAGGATTGCAGTAGAGTTACAGTAGGTTCACATAACTAAATTCCTTTTCATTTATGTTAAGATGCTGATAATTTTGGTCTTGCACATAGTGGAGTTTAGGGAAGATATTTAATTTAATATTTTTACTTGTATTTAAGAAATTGTGTAAGGTTCAGATGCTATGTTGAAAATGTAGGGACAAACTGTGCCTCTCTTTACATCACAAGCTAGTCTCAGTGATTCCAAAGTGGTGAGCTTCTCACTAATAGGTGTGCTTGTATAAGGCCTAGCATAGTGGACCCTTGGTCTATGACTAGGGCTTCTAGGTGCTACAATAATAAAGTAAATAACAATAAACACATTTTATGGGAAAAGATATAATGCATGAAGAGCTCAACTAAAATCTTAAAGCCAAAAGATCAAGGTACTATCTGTTAAATCACTTTCCTTTAAACTACTTACTTATTTTTACTCTAGTAGGCACCATCAATCGATTGAATTATTCCTCAAACAAGTTCTATGGTAGCTGAGATTTATAGTCCGTTCACAGGGGAACAGTGTGATATTGACTAAATACTGTAAATTGACTAATACTGTACTTTATCTGGGCAGGTAGTTGTAGCTTCCTTCCTGGGCTTGGTTTGGAACTCAAAGCCCATGGTTCCTCTGTACAACTCGACTACTGTGCCCTGCTGTGTGTGTCTCATCTTTTGTCAGACTATGGAAACCTTTTTTTAAAAAAAAAACCTCTAGGAAAAAAGATAAGTGGCAGCTGAACCCATTTCTATTTTTTAATGTGCTCTTATATTTTCCATTTGGTGTCAATGACATTCCTTAAACTGTTCCTTGTTTCAGGAGCTCATTTCAGCTGATAAGTTCTGAGTGTGATATACAGTAACAGATGGTGCTGGAAAGTTTGACTTTAGAAAATATACGAATTTGAGCCAGTGTTTTTCTAGTAGTCATTTAAATATTTTTTTGTTTTTTGTTTTGTTTTTTGGTAAAGGTTACACATGCCAGTAGAATTTTTTCAGGTAACCAAATCCTGCTGCCAGACATCTGAGCAATTACTGTCAGAGGCCCCTATTCAGTGCAGTACTTTAGCATAGGCTTAACTGTAAGCACATGCCTACATGTCATCATGGACAGGACAGGGATTAAGAATAGGCTTAAATGCTTTCATGAATTGGAGCCAGACAGCAGAGCAGAGTTTGAGTTCCATTTCTTTTAAGAAACCAAAGTATGCTTGCAGAAGATCTGACAGCCATTCAATTTAGTTAGTATAATAAGCTGAAAATTGGTAACTCTAAAGTTGTGACTTTTGCTGTGTTTTTATAAATGCGATTGAAAATCGTGGATGGGGGGAGGTTATACTAACTTCAGTAGATGAGGAGAAGGAAGGATGGTCCAGTGGCTAGGGTACTCACCTGGGACTTAGGAGACCAGGGGGTAATTTCCTGCTCCACTATAGGCTTCACGTGTGACCTTGGGCAAATCGTGTGACTTCAATGGAAGTTAGGAATCCAAATTGCTCTGAGGATTTGGTCTCAGTTTCCCTTCTGTGAAATGGGGATAGTAGTACTTCCCTACCTCAGATGTTGTGAAGAGACATTAAAAGATTGTGAGGAGCTCAGATATTACATAAATGGTGGCTATATTGATATCTTAGATCTCTAAAAGAATTGGTTGTCATCCTTCAGCACCTCATAGTTTAAACCTTGGGCTGCATGTGACAATCGGAGAAAGCAGGAGCTCTGTGACAGGATGGTGAAAATCTAAAGAGCTACTCAGACTAGTGGACACTTTGAAAACTTCAATATCTTAAGCGTTGCTGTATATAAGCTGGTACCTAATGGCCCAAATTTTTATCTGGGTGTGTTGACAAAACGTACGTGCATCCTCCCCCCACCTCCCATCCCCACACACACTTTTTTCCAAACCCTCAAATTACTCATGTAAATGGGGATTAGGTGCCCATTATTTATGCAATCCACACAAATTGTGTGTGAGCAATGGGAGACACTGGTGAATCAAAGTCAAATATATGCAAAATAATTTATCCCCACTTGACAATTTGGGTCAACATGCTTCTTTGTCCTTTTTTAAAAAATTTGCCTAACTACACATTTATCCTCACAGAACTGAATTGTTTGTACAAATTATTAGAGAAATAAGTATTAAAGTTTAATATTATGAATTTTCTAATAGGTCACTGTGGTATAGTAGCACTGGGCAGAAATAGTCCCTTATTGTTCATTCCCTGGACCCTGCAACTCTACCTAATGCCCTCTTATAGGAATATTTTTCCCAGCATGCCTTTCTTGGACTGGCCCTTTAAATTTAGCAACGCCAAGGCAGCTGAAGCACTAAAATGGGTCATTTTGCAATTGGCTGCTGCTTGCTATAGCTCCTGTTTTCCAGCTGGTAACTATTCTAATCTCCTCTTCTGTTTTCTCTGATTGTTTTTTCTTATTCCTGAAGAGATGGCACATTCTGTATTCCTGATATACTAGAGAGAGACCGAGACACACAGAGAGAAATATGTTTTGTCTGTTTAGATTGTAACTCTTCAGGATAGAGATTGTCTTACTGTGCATATGTATTAAAGCCTAGAATAACAGGGCTCTGATCTTATTTGGAGCATCTGGACACTACTCTAATACATTAAATTAATTGTGATAATTGTCTGAGTATTTATTAGGTTGTATCATTGGGAATAGATGTGATCAGGTGCTACAAGATTGTGAATGTGGAGTTAGGACTACTTCAGGCTTACCGTTTAGAATTTGCTTCTCTTTGCAATATGCTCATGAGTATAATCCAATATACATGTATTTTCAGTGTATAAGAACTAGCTTAGTATTAGTATAAATCAACAAAAGAAGAATTTGTGGTTTTATGACTGCAAACTAAAGGTATGAAAAGCCTTCTAATTTGAAAGGCATTGGAAAAAAAATTGCAAATCCATAAGCATATTTAAGCATGTTCCAGGAGCTCAGATGACTAGCACTTCTATGCAATAACCATAGCTCTCAAATCTACTTCATTTTGAGGGGCATCTTTCATTTTAATGCCAAAGGCCCATGGAACTACGATGTACTTTAAATTATGCATATACTGAAGTACTTTGCTGAAGCAGAGCCAAATGTACCTCTGCTCCACACACATTTGTTGTCTCCTCCCATCTTCCCTTTCCATCCCTTCTATTTGAAAATTATTTACAGCATAAATAAACAGTTATGAAACTGAAGTTACAGGAAGAGTTGTTGTAGAAAGGTGCTCAGATACTGTGGGGATGACTACAATATAATCTATATAGAATGTACATTAAAGAAATGAATCTCTCAGCATTTTAATTTTCCTGCATGAAGAAGTTTGTATCCCTCATTCTGGGTCTGTCACACTTATGTACCATATTTGGGTCTTGGCAGGTTAAAAGGTATGGAAATAACTGAGCTGGAAGAGCCTTTGATCAACATAAAAATGAATACACACCACTTTCAGAATTCTTGTATCCAGTATTACCAAAACAAACAGCTTTGAAATTGAAAGTGTGTTTACCCTGGGTTCATCAGCCTGGCATAGCAATCTGGCCCCATGGAGTGAAAGCTGTGTGTATGAAATAACCCAAACAAAATTAAAAATTTGGAGATAAAACATGGAAAAGGCTGAAAGCATTCTGGCTTGTGATATGTAAAGGGGAAACTAGATATATCCATAAACTCACCACAAACCTCAGTCTTTTAGTGGTGGCCAATAAGACCATTACTATTTTGTTTCTTTGCAAGTAACTGATACTGCCTCAATAGTCTACGGAATTCCATTAATAAAGAGGTAATACTCACTATTTTTCAGCAGCAATTATAAAGATTTTAATGGCAACCATTGTATGCTCGACTCTGCACCACCTCCATAAAATAAAAGAGGTAAAAATTAAATTTAAAAAAAAATCTACAATATTGATGACATTCTTTTGGAAAATAAATGTGATTCTGCCTCACTATTCAGATTTTGGTTGATTACTATATTTGTGGTAACTATATAACAATATATATTTCCTATGTTTTAAATACTTTGAGTCTAAACCTTGTTTCTTATGTATGAGTTATATGGTGACATTAATTCTCATGAAAAAGGCAATAATCATGAACAGATCACACACACAAACACACACAATTTTGTGGCCTGTTTAAAATATTCCCCACTGTATTAAGGAATGGTTTATATGTGATGCAGGTTCACAAAGGAGATCACTGTAATATTTTGTGCAAATAATTGGACAGAACTGAGTGATATTTATTTTAATAAAACCTACGGACTGAGCAGGTGCTCAAGTATATTGCTAATGTATTCAATATATTTATAGGCACTCTAAAGAGTAAGTAACTATTATATCACCATTTTATTTCCAAACATCCACTGACAATGCTGAAACCATGAGCCAGATTCACAGATGGTGTAATCTACTGCAACTTCATTGACTTCCATTATGTTGTGCTTGCTTAACCCAGCAATGAATTTGGGCCTAAATCTACAACTTGAGCTTTAAGCACTGTGCCTTTGGTCAGTAATTTCCCATGGTAGAAACTAGAGCTGATAGAAAAATTTCTGAGAGAACAGATTTCCTTTGGGAAATGCAGTTTTGTTGAAACTTAAATTTTTCACTGGAATATTTTAGTTTAGATAGAGAAAAAGTCAAAACAAATAACTTTAGAATTTCTCAGTATGTTTTGAAAATGTCAGAATGTTTCCAGTTTACTTTATTATTTTGATTAATTTTGTATTAACTTTTATATTGGAATATTTATTTCATTTATATTGTATTGTTTTGACTTTAATGAAGTATTTTAATGGTCCTAAATGGAAACATTTTTTGTTTAAAATTTTCATTCTGTTGGAAATTTTGAATTTATATATTTTTGGTTCTGATTCAGAATAACCCTGCTTCCTCTTCCCTTGCCACCCCTCAAAATGCTGATATTTCCCATGGAATGGAAATTCCATTTATGACCATCTCTTCACATTCATCAAAACAATTTTGAATTGCTTTTTATGTTGTGGTGAACTGAATACTCTGAGCTAGATTGACATTCACTGGTATACTCTGGCTAATTTGCATTTCTCCAAGAATGTGAAATAGCTGTGAAATTGGGATAACTGGCCAGTGAAGCTGGGTTTATGGATGCTTTGAATCTATGGCGTGGCACAAGGCAGCCAGCTCATACCAATGAATCTGGCCTTCTATCTTTTGGCACTTAATACTTAGTTTGTGAAATAAACTAAGGCCCTGGTTGTGTAAGGAGCTCTGGGTGGGTGCAGTGAGCCATCCCAGGGCTGCCCACTACTTGATGGGTGACAGAAGTTTCTAATTATGGTAATACCACATAATATGATTACAAATGTTACTCTTATATAACTGACTTATCTGGATGAATGGGCAAAAAGTTGTAGGTTAGCCCACTTCTGGTAGAATACTGGGTAAACCTTGCTCCAGAGCTGTTATGTCACTTTAGGCCTCTCGTTAGTAGGGGAATCGAAAAAGGCTCTCTTGGGTCCTAACAATTTAAGGCAGCCTTAGGGATCTTGCTGGGAAAGAACAGACTGGCAACAGACCTTCATATTTGTAAGAACATTGGCCAAATTTTGCCTTACACTTAAACTTGTTGGTCAGTGGATTTGTGATTTAATACACTATGGTGGATTTTTTGGGGGACATTTTTGGGGATTTTGGGGGGACATTTCCTTGACTTTTTTTTCTACCTGTGAAAGTTGCTTTTCTTTTGGACATAATCTCAGAAAGACTATGAACCACGGGATATGTCTATTAAAGAACCTTTCCTTCACTCCCCTCTACTCTTGCCATGCCCCCTTCCTCCCCCCCCCCCCCCCCGATGCAATAGCCCTTCTTCTTCCTAAAGTTTTGTTGCCATTTTGCATTAACTAAAAGCATTTCTCTTTCTTAAGAACATAAGAATAGCCATATGTCAATGGTCCATCTAGCCCAGTATTCTGTCTTCCAACAGTGGCCAGTGCTAGATGCATCAGAGGAAATGAATAGAACAGGGCAATTATAGAGTGATTCATTCCTTGTCATTCAGTCCCAGCTTCTGGCAGACAGAGATTTAGGGAAACCCACAGCATGTGGTTGTCTCCCTGACCATCTTGACTATTAGCGCTTTATAGACTTATTCTCCGTGAACTTATCTAATTCTTTTTTGAACCCTTCACAGCATCCCATGGCAATGACTTCCACAGGTTGACTGTGCATTGTATGAATACGTACTTTCTTATGTATGTTTATAAACCTGCTGCCTATTAATTTCATTAGGTGACCCATGGTTTTTGTATTATGTGAAGGGGTAAATAACACTTCCCTATTGATTTTATCCACACCATATGTTGGAAAAGAGTCACCTCTATGTGTGAGAATTCTGTTATTTACTATACTTCCAGCCAATTTTCCTGGTACTGAAGTTAGGCTTACTGGCCTGTAATTGCCAGGATTGTCTCTGTAGCCTATTTTTAAAAAATTGGTATTACATTAGCTGTCCTCCAGTCATCTGGTACAGAGGTTGATTTAAAGCAATAAGTTATATACCGCAGTTAGTAGTAGTTCTGCAATTTCATATTTAAGTTCCTTCATAACTCTTAGGGGAATACCATCTGGTCCTGATGACTTATTACTGTCTAACTAATCAATTTGTTCCAAAATCTCCTCTATTGACACCTAAATCTGGGATAGTTTTTCATATTTGTCAATTAAAAAGAATATCTTAGATATGGGAATCTTCCTCACAATCTCTGCAATGAAGACCAATGCAAAGAATTCATTTAGCTTTTCTGTAGTGGCCTTTTCTTTCCTTTGAGTGCTTCTTTAGCACTTTGATTGTTACTTAATTTTTATTTGCTGTTTGTGTCTCTTGGTAGTTGCTCTTCAAAGTCTTTTTTGACCTGCCTAATTACACTTTTACACTTGACTTGCCAGAGTTTATGCTCCTTTCTATTTTCCTCAGTAGGATTTGATTTCATTCTGTTTAGCCATGGTTACATTTTTTTTGTCCCTCTTAGGTTTTGTGCCTTGTCTGTGTTCTTCTGTCTTCCGCAGCTCTTCTAAGACAGCCCCTCTGGTCTTCACAGCCTGTATGTGCAGTCTCTGAGGGCCATGAATTGCTTGCACGTGGCAAGCAAGATTTACTTCGTCAATCCTAATCCCTCTCATCCTAAAAGTGAAGCTACTCTCATTTGATAGTATTTCTCATATCTAATATTATCAAGTAAGGGCAGAAGCAATCAGAAATGTAAGTACCTTGCTTATCCAAAATGCTGGGGGCGGGTGGGGGTGTGTGTGGGGGATTGAAAGAGGCAAAGAAGCCTCCAAGTCTATAATATGAATATGGTTACCAAATCTCATAAAACGGTAGGTGAAAAGCCTTCAACAAACATCAGGGCCCTCGAGTAGGGATTTTGCTGTATGGACAATGCAAGGGGGCGGAGGGGAGAGATTTTCAAAAGCATCTTTATGACGTAAGAGAATGAGTCTCTTTCACTTTGAATGGTACTCATGCTGTTGTCACTTAGGAACTCATAAAAATTCCGCTTAGAGTGTTTCATGGTGAAATTTGAAGAGCAGCAACTTGGGCCTTGATTTACTCTTTCAGTAAGCACTATAGGAGGACAGTGTCTTTCTTGGTGGATGTGGCCTTTGGCTGTTGGGTTCTACAGTTGGCCCTGATCCTTTAAATCCTACATCTGATATGTTTGTTCATCCTTTTTTTTTTTTTCTTCTCAGAGTTTTAAGTCTCCTGCAGGCTACTGCATTCTTGTTATGACTAAAAATTGACGAGAACAAAATTGTCCTATTTTTACAATTTGGAGGCATTCAGCACAAACTTATAAAGTTGGTAGAATTCTTTAAATTGCATGTTTGGGTCACCTTTAACAAAGGCATGCTATCTTTTAAATAAGTGTTGCTCCTTAATGTGCTAGAGAAATATACATTACACATAGGGGAGAAAAATCGATTCAGTGACCCTGTGATATATTTTTTTTCCTTTTGGGTTCCCAATGCAAAACTATCTCAAAGATATACTTTTAGACCAAATATCTAGGATGTCAGACACCACTGCAAATTACCATAAAACCTCCAATAAAACAAAATGTACTTAAATTCTACAAACAAGTAAAAGGAGTCATAATCTATCATCTTTATTATTCTATCTGCTAATGGGTTCTGTGACTTGCTTCTGGATCAAAACACTGCTAAGTGCGAAGGCTGCTCAATGTAAGTGAACCTTTATCACTTTTACCTTAAGTAGCTGATGTTCTGAATCTTTGGGTTTGGGAAGCATTGCTAAGATAGTCTTTATAAGAGAGCTATTAGTCTTGTGCAGTCTAGGATTTGACAGCTCATGAGGTTACTGAAATCATTACATTACTAACATAATTTCACATTCTTTAGGCATTACATTCAGTAGCTCAAGAGAGATACAGCACCCAAGCCTTTTTTATTACTAACCTGTAAGACATTGCAAAAGAGGTTTTCCTTTTTGTTGTTGTTGCTATGGGGCAAAATGGAACATTTTGTCTAAATACTTCTGAACCGTTATTTTGCACTATCAAGTTTCAAGGTTCTCAAAGATGTCATTATAAAAACATGAATGGTAGTTGGCATGAAAATATTCTCTAATTTATGTCTCTTAGACTAGGGATTTAATCAGCCTAAAGAGTTATTTATTCAAATATTTTCACAGAAACCAGAAGAATTTCAGCGATGCAGGTGCATTATTGTATGAGTTGAATTTAAAGCTGTAACTGATATGAGTGAGATATAGGTCCCTAGTTTACAAGAGCCAGGGGCAGACTATATACTTTTTCCTGACACTTATGATTGGATTAACATTGAGTGCAATACAGCTGTTCTATATCTCTGAATGTGAACATTTTTCAAAAGGCTAAAAATACATGCAGCTTAATTATTAGGCATGTGTGTCAAATCTTCCTTCAGTATAGGTTCTCTCAGTATCTCATAATCTAGGTTTAACCTACTGCATCTGAATTTAAAGAATCTTAAAAATAGTAATTTCTTGGTTCAAACTTTTTACATTCATGTTTTTGTCACATTGTATATTATAGCACTCTGCTTTTATTTGGGAGGCATCAGTCTACTGGAAAAGTAACATTAAGATTTCAGGGCAACAGTGCATTATCTGTGATAGTGCATTACAACTGTAATTTCTCACACATGTTTTAAGGTGGTAGGTTTGAATTGGTATCCAAGTAATTTTTTAAGAGACTTCATAAAAATAATGTGCACCACCATGCTACATATGATTATCTTCCTACCAGAGCAATGTGGCATCTAAAACTGAACACTGGACTGCTTTGACTCAGAGGAAACAATGCCACTGTATAATAGATTAATATCTTTAAAGCTAAACAGCGGAATTGCAATTACTTATGATCTAGACCCCTTTCCAGTCACCACAGTAAAATGCATGCATGCAGAAGCCAGGCACGCTGCAGACCTAGGCTGAGGGCCTGACTAGCATGTCCAGTAGTGTTACATGGCCTAACAAGATGTTGCAAGATTCACAGATACCGGGACTAACTTGCCTGCCTTTTCCATTACCCTGGGCTTGCTAACATTTGTACAGTTAATACAATCAAGCTATCTTTCAATAATAAAGTTCAATTATTTTTTCCATTTCTGAGCTCAGCTGTGCTTTCCTGAGATCTATGCAGTAAATTACATCTGCAATACCTTATGAATTAATCTGCATAAGGTAGTGAAATGCATAGATTTCTTTAAAAGTGTATTTCCCCCCCATGCTATTGTGACATTTGACTTAGTATCACACAGCATGACTAAAGCATTAGCACTATACAAAATCAATGCAGAACATATTAGAGACTGGCTAACTGGTAAATTTCAATAAGTAATTGTAAATGGGGAATCATTGCCCAATGGGGACACTTCTACTGAGTTCCACAGGGGTCTGTTCTTATTTCAATGCTATTCAATATCTTCATCAATGATTTGGAAGATGTGAAATGTAGCCCGGCTGGAAAGCCTAGTACATAGAAGAGAATGGGAGCATAAGGCAGTCAAAAGATAATTCTTACTTGATGTTGCAGTACCATTTTGAATTAAAATATTTGGGGTTTCAATATTTCATTGGAAAATAAATTTTCCACAGAGAATTTCAACAAAAAAGAAAGTTTTTTGTCAAATTTCTATTGGGTGAGGGATTAGTTGAAGGCTGGTTTCTGAAAGTGACTAGTGAATTCATTGCCTCAATTTTTGTAAGCCCAAAGAGAGATATCTTAAGGGAGCTGATTTTTAGAGGGTGAGTGCTTTGAACTTCCAAAAATAAGATCTATTTGAGGTCTCTCAAGTTGGGCACCCAAAATCACTAGTCATTTTGACTATAATATGCCCAATATTAAAAAATAAAAAAATCAAAGTGAGCAAAGATGGTCAGTAGAACCATTCTATCCCATTTTATTTTTCCATACGTGCAACAATTTTTTTCTGATTCCTGCCCCAACTCATTTCCCTGCTTTGGGGCAGCCTGTTGCAATAGACTGATCTTAGACACCACTACAGCTGAGAATAGGCAATCATGGCTTCTTGATTCTCAGCAACTCAGTGCCATCATAAATTTCTCTTCCTGAAGCTTTAAACTTAGATGTATAAGTTATCATAAGGTCCCTCAGGGACCTAATGCCAGCAGGGAATTGGCTGTAGCAGAGCATTGTTCTGCCACATACCTTTCCTTTCTTTACTCTAATATTCCCCTGCTTCAACTTATATCAGCTGGGCAGAATTCTGGTGCAGGAGACAGTTCTGACACTTCTCAGTGCAAAGCTTGCAGAGATTCTTCCTGCACAAGAAGGGAGGAGTTTCTTAAAGCAAGAAGACTTGCACTGAAGTTTGCCCTTCATGACCACAGTGTCTTCCCTACCCCTCAGCAGCATCTTTTCAGTTTAGCTTTGCTTCCTGAACCAGCAGTTCTGACTGATTGAACATTGTTACCTGTTTGATGATGATATTGATTGAATGGAAGACACCTCTGATCTGAGGTTTTATTTGTATAGGCCTTCATGTAGGCTGGATGCATGTCTAATGCTGATGCTAATCTCTCTGGGGGTGTCACCCAGAAACACAGCAAAAGTTTGAAGATAAAAATATACCACACATTTATAACTCGTGATACAAGATTCCTTTGTTTTATGCACTAAGATCCCTGTGACCGTAAGGTTCCCGAAATGTCTCTTTTTTTATTTAATGTTAGAACAACAGTTTCACCCTAGTTGTGGGAGGGTCCCCCCTTCACTCTAGTTGTGGGAGTCCCCTCCCCCCTCATTACATCAAAGTCTTAATCCCCTTCTTTCTTAAAAACAAAGTAAAAATGACTTCACTCATGTGTAATCTCAGCCTTCTGTTGTCTTCTGGATTTATTTATTACTATCTCTGCATCTAACTCAGTTGTGTTGCTGGAGACTAAAGATTAAACTGTCAATTTTCTCCTTCATGGATTCAAAATTGTATCCAAGCTCAGTTTCAAACAGAGGTTGAACCAATATTTTTCTTTTCTTAAAAGGAAGAGCTCTAATTCAGCAACATTTGCTGCCAAAATACTTCACAAACAGTGAGCAAAATTGTCTGCCACAATAGTTCCCAAACAAATAACAGTAGAGAGTCAGAATACTTTATAAGGCGATCCCTGTGAGCACACTTTTATGGCCTTCAATTGTGAAATGTTTCATATTCCAAGATAATAGACCAAGTAACAAGCTGGAGTAATAGTTGCTGTCTTTCAACACTTTTTTGGTTACATTGGCTCCTATTAGAAGTTGCTATTCAGCCCAACTTTCATGCATTTTTTTTTTAAAATAGAGGATTGTTTTATACATGTCTCAGACAATTTTCTCACAATTATCTTGTGCCAAGGATAAACATTTGTGCTGAATGACTAAAGTGAACAACTGTCTCTGGTGTTAATGAAGTGATGACTACAATTTTTTGAAGAAAAAAATTCCAGTGACATTTTTTGTGGTGTGGTCAGGAGATCAACTTAATAGCATATCCAACCTTGATTACGAAGTCTGAATGAATACCATAGCTCATTCTCCTCTGAGTTATGACCTGTGAACCTGAGTAAGTGTCTTGAATGTGGAGTCCAAAATGGCAATATCCTACTGCATTTCTAGGAGCTAGCATGTAAAGGATTGCAAAGAAGGTAGCTGAGTAAGTAGAGGTCACTTAAAGTTCAAAATAGGCTGTTTTTTATCATATTTCTTCATCCAGTCAGGGATGACTCAAGGTGAAAGGTAGCCAAGGCAAGGTCTCTTGAAAGACCCAGTTTTCTTGAGTGGTGCAATTTCATTTAAAATAAACGCTATAATGAAAAACATTTTTCCAAAACCTGCTTATTTATACCTGTGCAATACCACAGATGGTTGAGAATAGAGTGGCATGATTTATACAAAGCCAAATTTGGCTGATCATATAACAGTTGTAGGTGTTTTATTGTAACATACTATAAAATGAGCATATTCTTTCTATACTTTGTCCTTCCCTCCCCCTTCATTGATGATATCTCCATGAATCTCTTACTCCCTATGTTCTCTCTCAATCTTCTTTCTTAATTCTTGTTCCTCCTCTTTCTCCCTAGTCTCTCCACCCTTTAGCATGTTTACAGGGACCGCCTCCAAAGTTCATTCCCCTACTCTTAGCCACTCCTCCTTTTCAAAACCACTCGTTTGCTGTTGTCATGCATTAGGATTCAGGGAGGAACCATCAAGGCATAATTTGTCCCCTTCATCTCTGGAGCTTAATAGTGGACAGTGTTCATGCCCTTCCTTCATACAAGGGCGTACTTACATTCCCATTCATCGGCCCCCTCATCTCTAATTCAGATCCCTCCTCTCTGAAACGGGCTCAAAAGTTGGGAATGGACCTTCTTTCATGTTCACTGGGCCTAAAGAGGAATCTGGTCACTAGGGGTGGCTGAAGCACAATAAGTGCTGCTCTTGGGATAGATCAGAGGCTGAGGGAGATGGGAGACACCAAGAATCAAGTGAACCCAGACAGGATGGGGAATCAGCCGGGAGAAGGTGTCTCTGTGAGCTCACTGTTTCATCTCCACAGTAGTGACCCTAGGCAGCCTGCACAGCAAATAGCTGGCTGTCCAGTGACCCATATTTGGCCTATTCTAGTACTCTGTTCTTAGCTCGTGTCTTTATCTTTGCTCTTTTGTGCAGAACCTTTTCCTCCCTTCCTAACCATCCTCCTAGCTAAAAACAGCCTAGAAACTACACTTGCTAACCCTTTTAAAAACATCACAAGGACTACTTTTTAAGGGTTTGATGTTTTCGTCTCACTTCATTTTTTTAAAAAGTCTTTTTTTGCCCCTGCCTTTTTATCTCTGAGTTCCTTCCCTGTGACTCTGGTTTTGATTTGATTCAAGATGGGTATGCTCAGCAGGGAGAGGCTTTTGGATTAAAGTCCTAGAAACGGGGAATAGTGTACTGCAGCTTCAGTACTGTAGTGTACTGTGATGAGGGGTAAACTTCATTCGCAATGCCAATATGGATTAATGTACAGTGAAGTTATTTTTCAATAGAGCAGCTTTATAAACAGATGAGTTATAACCATGCTTACACTCTGCAATGCATTTCAACAGTGCACAATGGGTGGAGGAAGGTGTAATCTATTTTGCTATAAAAATGGAGTTCCATTATATGCTTGCTACAAGCAGGTTACAAAGTGCTGGTCTTTGGATAGTTTAGAAAAACATTCTGACTGTGAACTTTCTCTCTCTCCCTCTCCATTGACTGAACTTTGCAATTTAAAAGTAATGTGCAGTTCCACTATCTAAAGACACTTCTAATGGACCACTTTAACATTTGTTTTTAGATGCTGGGTAATTTGTTACAACCTGAATTGCCCCTTCTATTTAATGGCTGAAAGTTAAATGTTGCCATCAAAAACTACTGGTCTGTGGAGCAGTGATCCATGTGAGAACAGCGAACCTATGTCTCTACACATTTGTTAGTCATCTATGAGGCAAAGCAAAGCTGACCTCATAATGTCAAATCCCATTTAGAGTTGGTGAATTCATTGGAGAGGGAGGTACTTGATATCTTTTGAGCTGTATTAAGAAATACACTGCTTTGCAGGAGCAAATGAATGTGGAGACGCCGGCCTTTCCAAATAATTTATAGTTGAATTCTGTCTTTCAGGTGACAAGGAATACAGTTAATAAAGGTTGTGACTTGGATAAACAGTTGCAGACCAGGGACATGTCTAAATAAATGCCTGAAGCCATAGTTTTTGTCCTTCTGTGGTCACAGTTTCCTTCTAATGGGTTAACTAAAACCTTACTTGTAGCTGCATTTTATAACTTTTGACAGAAGCAGAAGTTCACATCTCTTTGCTAAAACATCAGGTATAAAGATATTTAAAGGGCTATGTTCCGAAGTGCTCATGTGAATTCTTTTCATGTTGGATGTCCATACTATTTGTTTAATATGGTGTACTCATGAATAGTATCTTACTCCTTCTCATTGATCCCACGGATTTTTCAAGTGGTTGTGTTGAGCAGAACATCATGTATTATATGTTTTGCTACAAGCATATAGAATTAAGCAATAGAACTGCTCAGGAATTTGTCAACAAAATATTTTTTCATTAGAAAATCCCTCTTTGTTGGAATCTAAATTTCAACAAAAAGTTTTTCTTTTTGACAAAACTTGAGTTGGGAATCTTTCTCAAGTCCAGATTGGAATTTCTGTTGAGAGAGAAACACCAGATTAGCCAACTGGGGTATTCATCTGGGGTGTGGAAGATTGATATTCATGATTTTCCAGCCAGCGCTAAACATCAAATCTACCTCCTCTGCTCTGGCTTCCTTGATTGGCATGAATAAATCTTTCATGTCTGTCTTCTACACTTCTAGGCGGCTTGCAGTTGGCTGGATGATATTTTGCCTGAAGGACATCAACATTAGATGGGTGCATTGGTCATTTACACTATTTCAATAATAGATTTCAAATATTATATAGGGGATTCCCTACTTTATGTACTACAGAATTAGGAGGATGGCACAAATGTATCCATGAAATACAGCTATAAACTTTACAAACAATTAAATACAGAGACTGTTCTTGTGGATCAGACATAGGCAATCCATGCTCTTCACTATCTGTTTCTTGTGATCATGAATATTTTTTTGAGAGAGACCCCCAACATTCAGGGAGTCACCTCCCTAGTACTCAAGAACAGTAATCATTACTAATTGCCAGTCTTTTCAGAAGAAAGTCCCAAATCAATCTCGGATTAGATGTTTTAATAGACAACATTGTAGTTTTATTAAACAGTTTATAAAACCAACAGGGAAAGCATAGCTCTAAAAACTTATTGCCCCTTAACTTACCATAACTTATTTTTCATTCTCCTTCACTCCTGGATCTAGCTTTTACAAGAACTATTCATTCCCTTTCGCCCCTCTATCAGCCATTGTTTCAGTGAAAAGGGGGCTGGGGGTTGTGAAGTATACATTAACAAGACTGGATGGATTGTACTGTTCTGCAAAGTCTTCTGTAGAAATCAGACTTTTTTGGGTTGCATCTTTTTTTTTTTTTTTTTTTTAAACTCCAGTGTAAGATTTCTGCCTAGCCACAAACAAAACAGATTAGCTTTTCTCCTTTACCCTTTCTCCCAGACAAGAAGAGGGATAAAATTTAGTTGAGGAAACTACCTGAAAAGAAATAATAGGAAAAATAGAAGGGGCAGGAAAAGGGGAGGAAAGGACAGATTCTTCTAATTAATTTAATTATGTCTCGTATCACACAGAGACATGCTTTACATGGACTCTGTCATATCTCCATACTTAAGATGCAACTAGCCATCATATATAGGTTCTAGTACTACAGTGATAAGTGCGGTATCTCAGTCCTTCCAATACCGCACTGAGTAATGAGGGGGAAGGAAGAAGAGTGATTTTTTTTTTCCTTTATAAAAGCTAGACCTAGGAGTGAGGTATGTTGAGTTAGAGGGCTTTCCCTGATTGTGTTTCAAGGCCATCCTGGTGAATGCTGTCCTGTTTGTTTTATACACTCTCTAATTTTGTGTATTAATATTAGCTCCTGTGAGAACTTTTCTATATGTTCAATGATCTGCAGTTCAGTTGAGGACACACTCTCTCTCTTGTTTTCATATAAAACCCATGGAGTCCTTTGATTACAGCTTCATTAAGAAACTTTCCCTGTTTTATATTAAACTTTATAGAACTCTACATAATGAACCCTTTAAAATGGTTATGTAGAACTTCAGTCAGTTCCAGCTCACCTGTACAAAAAGGAATGGAACTTAAAATACATGTATACAAACTATATCTTCTAAGCAGATCAGCTCAGTCTCCTTGATAGGAAAGTGGATAGATTAGCCAACCATGCTATGTTGTATTATAGTAGTGGGATAGGAAATAACACAGGTGGTCATACCAACTGGAGAGGATTTATTATATAAAGCTCAATTCATTTTTAATAAAATTGTCCTTGAAACTTAGCCAGACCAGAAATTAATAAGAAGCTTGCAACCATTTCTCAGCACAGCAATCTGAAATTTCACATGGTGAGAATCACTTATCTCCACATCTTAACTGAATTTTATTTTAAAATACAGTTTTTAATTAAAGTTTGTTATTTTGTGCCTGCTGCTAGCGCCTGCTATCTTGCTGAAAGGTGACACTAGTGGTATGGAAGCCTGATGTAAGAGATTGTAAAGCAGTTTGAATTTTGAATTAAAACTGGTTTACCATCCGATTCTGTCCTGCATCAGGATCTGATTTGGTACAGGAAAGGGAGGAGGTGAGTTATAGCTCTCTGATTCTTAAGCTGCCCCTGCCATAGCCCTGATATAAATTAGAATAACCTAGGGTTGCTCTAACTTATTACAGCTGGTTATGGTACGTAAGGGACTACTCAGCAGTTGAGAATTGCCATAGGGGAAGAGAGTTCTTCTCCCCTTCCCTCATGCTCCCTGTGACAGGATGGAAAGAAGGCTGGCAGAAAAGCCAACTTTACACTAGTTGAGAATTCCCCTTTGCCAGAGGAGCTCCCAGCTAAGCTCTATGGTGAGATTTCATCCCCTTTGTGTCACTCAGAGCATGCAGGGAACAGAACTGGAGCTGAAGAAACTTTTACTGTGTGAATATTAAACATCTTGTTTTTCTTTAATCTTCTTATGGTTTAAACCAATATTCAGATGAGAAACATGCCCTAGAGGCAAGCTAAGCTATTGTTTCATATTTGTTTGTATTATGGTAGTGCTGCAGCTCAGGTTGGGGCCCCATTGCCCACTGCCTTGAAAAGTCTGTAGTCTTATGTAGACAAGACAGACCAAGTGTGGAAGAGGAAACAAAGTCAAAATGTCTTATCCAACATCATGCAGTAGAGCCAGGAATAGAATCCAGGTCTCCAGACTGCTAGTCCCGAGCTCTATCTACTAGACAACACTGCCTCTAAGTTCATCACTAGCCTAACATCAGCTTGGAAATCCTAACTCTCTCAAAGGATGATAAATATTATCTGCCAATCTCTTCCACTGAATAAACTCTGTTTGATCTGCATTAATCACATTTGGCAGGAGCTGTTCAAGCCTGCTAGCAGCAATCTTGGTGAACAGCTTGGCATCATTGCTTAATAATGAAGTGGAACACTATGAAAAACAACATGAAGGAGCTTTCCCTCCCTGCCAGGTTAATAATATAAGCATCAAATTAAATGAATAGTTAAAATATTCAATAAAACTGGAAGTGCCCCATCATAAACAATTTTATAAGTTTCAAGATGGAAAAAGTCCCTCTACTTAGTCTTTTTCCTGTTTTTCCTATTAAATTCCACCTAGTTCAAAAGTAGAATGGGTCTTTTATGCAGAAGTAAGAAATAGCCAATATTTTAAAACTGTCATAAATTTTATAGGTTTTTAATTTAATTAAAAATATTGAATTTCCCAATATCAATAACAATATAACATCAAAAAAGTTTTGCATGATGACATAATTTTAGAGAGACAAGGTGGGTGAGGGAATATCTTTTACTGGACCAGTTTCTGTTGGTTAGAGAGACGAGCTTTGGAGCTTGAGCTCCATGGAGCTTGAAATCTTGTCTCTCTCACTCGCAGAAGCTGGTCCGGTACAAGGTGGGTAAGGTAATATATTTTATCTCTAATGTTCTGGGACTGACACAACTACAGTAACACTGCATACAACATGATTTCAGTAATTTTCCCCACCATCTGCACATCCTATTCCTGAGATGGCTGTGGCTAGCTCAGAGCAAAGAGTAAAGATTTTTTGTTTTGTTTTTTCCTTGCCCTCACTGACCTTCATAGATTCCAAGGCCAGAAGGGACCATTGTGATCATATAGTCTGACCACCTGGAGAGCACAGGCCATAGAACTTCCCCAAAATAATTCCTAGAGCATACCTTTTAGAAAAACATCCAATCTTGATTTAAAAATTGTCAGTGATGGAATCTATCACTGTCCTTGGTAAACTTTTCCAATGGTTAATTACTCTCATTGTAAAAAAATTTACACCTTACTTCCAATCTGCATTTGTCTAGCTTCAGCTTCCAGTCATTGGATCATGTTATGCGTTTCTTTGCTCGATTTGAAGAGCCCATTATTAAATGTTATGTTCCCCGGTAGATAATTATAGTTGTGAAGTCACCCCTTAATCTTCCTTTTGTTAAGCTAAATGGATTGCACTCCTTGACTCTATCACTATAAAGCATCTTTTTAAATCTTTTATTCATTCTCATTGCTCTTCTCTGATCCCTTTCCAATATATCAAAATTGTTTTTGAATTGTGGGCACCAGAACTGGACACAGTATTCAAGCAGCAATTGCACCAGTGCCAAATACAGAGGTAAAATAACCTCTCTGCTCCCTATTTATGCATCCAAGAATCACATTAGCCCTTTTGACCACAATGTTACACTGGGAGCTCATGTTCATCTAATTGTCCACTGTGACCACCCAAATCTTTTTTCAGAGTCACTACTTCCTAGGATAGAGTCCCTGTAGCAAGGTGCTGTGGCCTTCCTTAGAGCCTGGGCCCGAGGAAGGGTCACGACGCCCCTACTGGACAGAACATGGCCCTGCAGGCCAAGCCACCCGGAAGCAGAGGGGTGGAGCCAGAGCCAGGGAGGGAAATATAAAAGGCTGGCCCAGCAGCTCAGTCAGGGGGAAGCTGCTGCCAGAGGCAGACATGTCTTCCAAGGGGCTATGGTCTAGGCCTGACCCAGACCCTGCAGCTGTTTGGATCAACCGCCCCGCCGACCACAGTCTCCAAAGCCTGCCCGGATTGCTGGGCCCGAGTGACTGGAGAGGGCCACCGGACCCTAGTAGCATGGAGCAGTCACCCAAGTCCACTGTGTGGGAGAGACCCCCTGAGGCTGGCCCTGACCTGGAGGAGCTGCCTGACATGGGGGACCCAGAGGAGTGGACTGAACCTTGTGGACCAGAGGAACCCCCTGGGAGCCTGAGACCTGAAGGCACTAACCTCCGCGGATGACCCTGAGGAGTTTCTGAACTGGTCGACGGTGAGGGACTTGCAGGATGCCCATTTGCCATCTATCCCAGCAACCAGGAGGGAAACACTTGGATGCAGGTACCTGGGGATTGGGTGGGAGGAAGTAGCCCAAGGACAGCCGACTAGAGAGTGGCTGAGTGCGTGGCCAAACCAATCAGCGTGTTGCGCCTGCATCCCCGCTGACTCAGTGGCAAAATGCTTTGCCACTAGTAGGGCCCTGGGCTGGGACGCAATGGAGTCAGGTGGGTCTGCCTCTCCCTCCCCCCTTCCCTAACCACCTTGGGAGTGCTTGGCTTCCTCTGAGCGCCCAGAGGCTACTGAGATTCACCAGCCCCGCCTGCCACTAAGGCTGAGGGCTTAGACTATTTTGCCTGCCCTGCCCGCTGGAGGGCCAGGGGCTATTGACTCCTGCACCAGCCCTGCCCAGCTTGAGGACTGGGGGCTGTAGACTGCTTTGCTCACCCCGCCTATTGGAAGGCTGGAGGCTACAGACTACTGTGCTTGCCCCGCCTGTGGGAAGGCCGGGGGCTATAGACTGCTTTGCCTGCCCCGCTCCGCCTGAGGGCCAGGGGCACCAGACTACTTACTAGCCCCACCCTGTTTGAGAGCCAGGGGCTATAGAACACTTGTACTTGCCTGCTCCGCTCGAGTGCCGGGGGCCAAAGACCACTTTGCCTGCCTGCCCTGCCTGAGGGCCGGGGCAATAGACTGCTTGCCTGCCCTGCCTGTTGGGAGGAGAGATCGGGGACCCCTTGTCAGCCATGCCATACGTGAGGGCCAGGGGGCTACCGACTACAAAATAAGCCCGCTCCGCCAGGGGCCGGGGCTACAGACTCATAATCAGCTAGCCTTACTCCCCTAGACCAAGGCACGGGGCCTTCCTTGGAGCCTGGGCCCGAGGAAGGGTCGTGACGTCTGGCTGGACTGTGCGACCAGCCTACAGTCCCCAATCCTGTAAGTACAACTTATATTCTTTGTTCCTAGATGTATACATTTACATTGAGCCATGTGAAAACACACATTGTTTGTTTGCACTCAGTTTACCAAGTAATCCAATTTGCTTTGAACCAGTGACCTCTTCATGAATTACCATACTCCCAATTTTTGTGTCATCTGCAAACTTTGTTGGTGATGATTTGATGTTTTCTTCCAGGTCATTGATAAAAATGTTAAATAGCACAGGGCCAAGAATCTACCTGTGGGAGACCCGACTGGAAACACACCAGCTTAAGTGAAGTTCACTTCTATGCAGAGGGTCAGCACACGGCCTGTGTGTCACTTAAATCCAAGTTTTATATTATGATTTGAGGGCTTACGTGGGACTGAAGTGGAGAGTAGGGCTTGTGCTGACTCTCGGCACTGAGGTGAATTTTGCTCCAAGATCCTTATTCTGCAAAGACAAGAACATGTGCTTAATTGTACATGTGTGAGTAGTTTCACTGAGACTATATGTGTAATGTTCAGCCCCTGGGTAAGTCTTTCCTGGATTGGGGCTATAGAGCAGCCAGGATGGATCAAGACGTGCATGCTCAGGAAGCACCTAGACTGCCCAGACTTTGGGTATGTCTTCACTCATGGCAGCAATGTCGGCGCTGCCAGGTCGATTCTTTGGGATCGATTGAACAGCAGTGGAGACCTGCTCAATCAATCTGGAAGTTGACTCAATAAATCCACCCCTGCAAAAAGATTAACGCTGCATTGACGGGAGAGCATTTTCCATCGGCACAGCGTAGTGGGGAAGCCTCACTAATTAGAATTTAGGAAGCCAATGGGAGATATGCAAGCTATTCTATATAGCTTGAGTATCTCTCATCGACTGCCACTGAATTTTGCCACAAGTGTAGACCCGGCCTTAGTGTCTTCTCTCAGGCAACACACAGCTGAGCTGCATGATCACATGTTCCATCTCACAGAGAAACCAGTGGATCGCTGGTGAGCAAAGGAATGAGGAAAGGGAGCAACTGGGAAGGAGAGTGAAAAACCAAAAATAATTTAAAAATAAAGAAAAAGCAAAGGAAAAAAGGAGGCAGTGGGGAGCTAAAAAGCCAAGGGAGGGGGAGGCAACAGGGATGGAGAACGGCAACATGAGGGGAGAGGAAATGTTGTGAAAAGTGCCTGTGCAAAATCCATTGCATGCTAGGGTGGGGAGGTCCAAAAAAATAAAAACAAAAAACTGTGAATCAATGTTGTAAGGACTCTCATTACACTTGATCTGCAGTGTTATTTTGTTGAAGAATCTTTTAAATTTTTTAAAAATAAGTCAGCACTATTAATAAGAGAGCAGAAATTAAACTGCTGTGTGTGTGTGTGAGAGAGAGAAATATAGATGCTACTTGTCTACAGACTCTAAAAACCATTTCCATGTTTTGGAAGTGAGGGGATGTAAGGATAACTGTTTTGGTGCACTAATGTGTGTGTGAGGTGTTTGTGTTTTTTTAAATAAATGTTTCCTCAGTAGGCCCTTTAAATCTAAGCTGCAGGATACATTTTCAGACCCAAAGACTACTTAAACGTAGCTTTTAGAAACTTAATCATTCCTTGACCCTTTCCTCCCATCTGGCACTCCTGTAAACTTTTGTTAGCCGAAGTTATTCCCTAAATCATTCACTTGATTAAGCAGAAACTCCTCTTTTTCTGCTGGTCTCATAACAGATTCAACTGAGTCTGTGCCTTTTAAGTTACAACAGTGCCTCGAGCTTCCTCTTCCAACCTGCTTCAGCAGGAAGCTGATTTCTTCTCTAAATTAGAGCAGTGTGCTAACAATTCTGATACTCGCTACTTCTGTTCTTGTCTGTATTGTGAGAATGTTAGGATATGTCATGTCATACAAAGTTACTTAAGCAATTTGTTTTAAAGAACATTAAGCATACTATGTTGCTCATGTATTTATTGAGTTTCAGGATTGCTAAACTGAAGTACAGACTCAAGAATTGTTAAATTTTATTAATCAAAATAGAATATAAAGATAAATAGTCAGCAGAAATTAAAGATTGTTAAAAGCATTTCTGAAGTTTAGAATTTAATATAGGATGGTTAAAATTTATTAAGATATCATCAATCAAATCCCAATAAATCTAAATCTTATCACACAGTGACAGTAAGTGAACTTACTGTAATTCTGTGCTATTTAGGATATATGGTTTTCATATCAATATAGAAGTATGGATCCCCTGTACAGGTCCTTATCTATTTGTCAGTCAATTTTTATATCAGTCAGCAGTGAAGACTGTCCGTGAAAGTTCAACCAACATAATTCAAAAGTTAGAAATTTAAAAATCAAAGCAAATAACTTATTTACCAAAATTAACTCCAAAGTCATGTTCTGCAAATGCCCCCAAGATAAACAAATATGGGGATTGTTGGCTTGAGTCCCAACTGATCTCAAATGCTGGAGTAGAACACAAGGAGTGAAGGAAACTCTATGACACATAGGAGTCAAATAATAATGGGCTTCATGACTTAGAACCAACACTTGAACTGTACTTGGAAATGAATCGGAGTCCAGAAAAATCTATGGAGAAGAGATTTAATGTGCTCCAGCCAGGAAACACTGCTGAGTAACTGGGCAGCTGTATTCCACACTGGGCTAGTTTTGGGGCCAGATCCTTCAGTGGTGTAGATGGGTCTGGTGCCACTGAAGTCAATAAAGCTGTGCTCATTTACACCAGCTCTGGTCCTGGTCCTCAAATGGCTTTCACAGGGAGTGCCTTGTAGAACATATTGCAGTAATTCAGTGTGGAGGTAACAAAGGGGAGGATGCATTACTGTGGGGAGGGCTGAACTGAAACTAAAGTTGCAGTCTTCTATCCAATTACAGGTAGAAAAAAGTGCTTTTGTCCATTGCAGCAATCCAGACTTCCAGAAACCACTGAGAATCCAATGTTATGAACTTTAGTATTAAAAAAAATCAAATTCACTCAATCAAAGGAACACATATGGTGTGTTAAATTATAACATGCATATTGGCAACTGTTGGGGGTAAAAGTTAGGAAACCGAGTCACAAGTCCACCCAATTCAGGCTTAATCAGTTTTTGCCTTTATTTATACTATTTCAGACAGAATTATTGTTACTTATAGTGTCTGGACATACATTTATGTCAGACAAAAACTGGACAAGATAGAACTGGTAAATGGGCCTCAAGTTACCACATTAAGGGGCACTGGGAAGTTCTTCCATGGTGGTAGTTGCCTTCTCTGATCCATTGGTCTAGTCCTTCAGACTCATTCTTCAGTTTCTGCTCCAATGTTTCTCCAGTTTGGGTCCGTGTTCGCTTATGTTTTGAATATATGTCTACATTACGAACGACTTAATATTTATCCAACTGGCTTTTAGCATATCGACCCTGTGAATTTTAGTTACCCTCGACATTATGCATGTGCAAGATCCAATTATGGAACTTCTGTATTTTTCCTGTTCATTTTACAGTTTCTGGTTCATGTCATTTTATGTCACCCTGCCCTGGGTCTTCCATGAAAAAGAGTTTTTTTTATTTATTACATATTTGTGTATCTTTTTACTTACATCTTCCAACATCCCAGGTTACCTTTGTTCTGTCAGCATTAATAATTTAAGCAGATTGGTAGTTCTAGTTAAGAAAAATTGACAAAACTGCACATATGACAGCAAGGACTTGGCTTATATGTTACCTCATCTGTACTCATTCACTATACATAGTTACAAATCATTAAAAATATAGCTAACAAAGCTTTTATCGTAACAATTCAGAAATCCTTCCTTTTTATATTTCTATGTTATAAATCAGTATATGTGTTTTATCTCCTTCTCCCCTTTAATCTATTGGAAGTGGGGGCGAGGAGTTATGGAAAATATGATGATTCTTTAATGTCATTATTTCTTATCTTTAAACATGGATGTTTTTTCCCCAGTCAAAGTCCAGTTTTGTTTGTGAATCATTACATAGTAACTTTATTAGAAATTTTTCTGTGAATTTTTGTGCGTGGTGTTTCAATTTTAGGACTTTGATATTTAGTTGCTTTTAATGGTAACCCAATGATCCTGTAATATTTTTCTTTATAAGGTGTTTCTCTAGACAGAGAAGCTCTTTGAATCAAAGTTCTTTCCACACAGCAGTTTTGCTGGGGAAAATAATTTATGGGAGGTGATGCCTTATGGAAGCAGACCAATTTTAGTATCAATCAGAATTTATGTCAGATAAAGGATAACAGTAAAAATCTGCTTAAATAAATCAGAGTTCAGAAGACCTTTAAAAAGGTTAATGTAAATGGCAGGCAACCATTTAGTATTTTTATTTTGTTTATAAAGATTAAAGAATTTATTGCCTCTCAGAAATGCCCTTGGAAAAAATCTGGTTAGAAAAACAGACACCTACATAAGAGTGTATCCTGTACAGAGTGAAATATAGCAAAATAACTTTACTGTGTAATAAATCTTGAAACTTAGAAGATTGTGAGATTTGTATATTTTCATACCACCAGATAAAACATCTTTAAAAGCCGTATATTTATACCACAAAGAAAAAATGATCATTTATTTTTATTAACTCAATGGCATCCAAAACTGAAAATAACAGGTTCTCCACCAGTTGTCTCTCAGACAACAGTCTCATCACAATACTAAAGTGTGCAGACAGAAGACTCAAAGATTTAAACTAGACATAGAATTTAAACTAGATTTAAACTAAACGAGGGACTGGATGAACTTGATAGAGGTGCTGCATGGCTGGAAGTACCTTCTGTAAAATTTCCCATGACACCTTTTGGCTAAAGTATTCTGCATGATTTTAGAGCGCTGTAAACATGGATCTTAATGATCATCTCTTTCTTCAAGCCTTATTCTGATAAGGACAGCTGGGACACTTGAGCTGATAGTCCTTAACTTTGTGTATCTGGAATCCTGGCATTCTCAACTGAGGGGATGGGGATAACCTTCAAGTCTTGAATCTTCTTCCCCCATGGTTCAGCAGAGTCTGAATTTTGTTGACCTGCAGAACATCTTGCAAAAGCTCCTCTGCTCACTTAGGCTTTTTTTCTCAGAGGATGGTCTGAGTGGGGTTTGGATGTTTTGGTTTGGTAGTGGAATTTTGCTATTTAAGTTGGCTAACATTGGTTGGCTGACAACTCTTCTGTGTGGGGGAAAGGGGGTGTTTTCATTGTAAGTGTGCCTAGGTCTGTTGACAGGAGCATCTTGGAAAATAAAATAAATAAATGGCCCTTGTCTGACTCATTGGCAACTCTGCAGTTATCTTTTATGTAAATGAGAGTTTATTAATTCCTTTAAAGAATATACCATCTTCATTTGAGGGAAATGACCGTTAGAGCATCTGAAATAATCTGGGAAGCCTTTAAAGTGGCAAAGATATTACACAGCAGAGTCCTGGCTGGTTTTACTTTGTCACTTAGAAACAAAATATAAATTTTTCACTGTCACTTTGAAAATAAGATAAAGCTACTGAGTATACTCAGTGTCCTTTCTTTAAGGGAACTCTTTATCCAGTTAAAACTAATACCTTATAACCTAAAGTGATAAAGAGGAGAAAAGCTGCTGGGACATAAAAGAACAAATCTGACAGGCTTCTTCTGGGGGGCTACTGTGTGAAAGGAGTTAACCCAAGAAATTGACTGTGTCCGATATAATTTGACAATATTACTGACCAGCACTAATCTTATTAACCATATGTTTCAGGATTATAGGAACACAGTTCAAAATTTCGCATACGATTTGGATACAGTGAAAACTACCACAGTGCAAATCTTCTCTCTGCTTGAGATGGGGGAAATCCTAAACTCTAATTTAAACAGTAGTATTTATAAAAATTAACTTTATAAGATGGAGGGATCTGGATATGTTTCCGTATGAATTATTAAATTATGACTCAGGTGTTTTTTTTTTAATCTCTATGCTAGTATTTGGCAGGATCCTCATTTAGAATTAGTTAGGGACCTGACATTACAAATAAATAAATCAAAGATGCATCGGGATCCTGATGGTAAGACCAGTATCTGTAGTGGTGGTAAAATTTTTGTGAAAATGATTGCCAAGTAGATTGGAGAGTGTAATAAGATGGCTTATTTAACATGGGGTTTATCTACACTTGAATTGCTGCTGCTGCTGAGCCCTTGTAGTGCTGCTCTGTATACACTACCTACCTCGATGTAAGGGGTTCTCCCATCAGCATAGGTTATCCACCTCCCCAGGAGGTGGCAGCTAGGTGGACTGAAGAATTCTTCTGTTGACAGAGCGCTATCTACATCTACAGTGGTTAGATTGGCTTATCTGTGTTGTTCAGTGATTTAGATTTTTCACACCTCTGAGCAAGGCAGTTAAGCCGACCTAGGCCTCAGTCAGCACAGTTTTATCTCAGGCTGCCAGGTCAGTTTTCCTCTGCTAAGATCATTTTATCATTTATAATTCTGGGAATGAATACCCAGGAGTCGTCTCACTCTCATCTGTTCCTGTCTCCTGTGGTTCTGAATATTGGTGAAAGTTAGTATAGCAATGCAGCTTAATTTCTCAGAAATAGACTAGATAGATAAATATGCATAGATCAGAGAGAATATATTTAACATGCCCCTCGCTATAGGATTAGCTTAGAGACCCAGCTGTCCTGATGTTATGTTGCCAGCAGATACTCGCACTGGTATTTGTTTAGGTGGGACCATACCAGAAAAAGAAGAGGAACTATTCAGACAATGTAGAGCAGCAGTGACTTGTGCTGATCACTAATTATGGTCCAGAATAGGGAGTCAAGGGAAGTGAGCTGAGGAAACTGGTACATCCATAGCACATTTAAACTCCTTGTCAAATTAGGTAAGTATGTCTCAGGATGGGTACAGGGAAAATTTCTTTTAAGTTGAGCACACAAAAATAGGATGGAGGGCAAAATGACCAATATTGTTGCAATAATTGTTAAGTCCCATTTATAATGGGACAAATCCAAACCATAGGTAATAGTGGAAAGTCCTTGCCAAACTGAGATAGGTAGTTTAAAAAATTCTTCCTTAACTTGGTTTCCTTAACTAAGTTTCCCCCTAGGAGCTTTTATCATCATTTGACTTATGTTCAAAATGAAACTGGGAAAAATCAAGCAGGTTTGTCCATGTGCTGAAGATGGAGATGAATATTTGAATCATTGAGACCTAAATTTGCTAACACTGATTCAGCAATTGCATCATCTTACCTGGCAATGCTCAGTGTTAACTTAGAGGAAGCAAGCTATATTTGCCTCAGACCACCTAGCATACCTGAGGCATGCACCAGTAGCTTCCTAACATATGTCATGGGCCAAAATCTCTGATGATACAAATGCATGCAGCTCCATTGATAGCAGAGGAGTCTTGTCCATTTACACCAGCAGAGAATTTGGCCTCCGGTTGAGGTTCATTTCTATATGTATTCCGTCCAGGTTTGATTCTATAATTACTATAGTCAATAGTGTACTCACTCTAATAGCTTTTTTTGGTTTAGCAGAAAGCTGACTCCAAGGTCAGGTGATATTTGTAGGGATGTATTAGAGTTTGAGAGGCTGACAATTTTACTGGAAGGAGGCTAGCTGAAAGGATGGGGATAGAGGAAGGGAGGAAAGCTGGCAGGCTGGAAGATTGTGTGATGGTTGTGATGGTAGGGGGATGGAGGGAGAGTCGGATGGCCATATTAAGAATGAGCATTCTCCCCAAAATGACCAACACCTGCCTAAACACAACACTGACAATGAAACAGTTCTCCCATACCCACCAACCCCATTCACTCCATGACAATATTAAACAATCTGGTCAGTTTATTGATTGTTTGTTTGGCACTAGTCACACTCTACAAGATGAATTCTCTCTCTCTGATCCAAAATATTAGTGATGTAAGGAGGAAATAGACACTTTGATATTTATCAAATGAATGACGCTGCTGTTAAGTAACATTCTGTTTGGCCACAGTTTCAGCGTTTTCCCAGATTAGGATGGAACTAATGAAATCTCTGTTTACTAGACACAAAGACAGAGATGAAAATGCCAATGTATTTCTCAGTTTTTTTCAGTGCTGTTATCACAACAGCAAATAGTATCATTGGTTTTTTTTAGGGAAACTGGGACAATTTTTCTTATATAGAGAATGGATGCAACATATGATGAACTGTGCCAAGTTTGAAGGAACTGCCTAGGCAGTAAGCAAATGAAGATTATATATATTCTGCTTAGTAAATTAGATAAGGAATACTTATTTTGGCAGAATATATAGAGAAATAAACTTCATTTCCTTACTGCCTAATAGTAACCATTTTGTCTCTGTAAGTTGTCTTCTAAGCAGATATAAAGCAAAAGGGAGAATAAAATATAACAATAGGTTATGAAACATTACATCAATATGAATCGACAATTAGCTATTTTATTGTGATTTGATATGTCAAATCAATCCAAATATTTATAGACCTTTTTTCTCTTTTAGTAAATAAAATGTTCCCACTTGTCCTTAAATTAAATAAAGTCTTTATGTGGATTGGTTCTCTTTTTTTATTATTATTATTATTATTATTATTTTATTTCAGACAATTAAATTAGAACAAGACTTATTGTTGCGATACAAATAAATTCTAAAATATAGCCAGCACCTTGAATTACACTTGTAAAATGATCAGAGTGCTATATTTATATACCTGCAGTATCATTGGCTAATTAGAAAGGAGGAAAACATTACTCCCTTAATCTATAACCACTCTCAGTACACGCTATGATGCATCATTTAAGATGGACAAATACAATGTTAAAGCTTCATGCCTCTTTAAATTTTAAGATTCCAGAAGCAGGGACCCTTTTGTTTGTATTCTCTGATTGCCTTTTGTACAGTTCTAAATATATGTGTAGTATGCTTTTTTTTTTTCAGGCAGGAGGGTCAGTAACTATTGCACTTAATGGTTTTCATTCTAATCCTTTGCATTCCGTGTTTTCATAACTTACTGAAATTTTCCATGCTTGGCCTTCACAGGAAGATGAGTATTGGATTTTTTTTAGCTGATGGAAGGTGAGTATTGGTTATTTTTTGTTGATGATGGATTTTTTCTTGAGGGTGCAGTGGTGATAAAACACCACTGCGTGGCAGACACTTGAACAGCAGTCTCAGCATCCAGGAGAGGAAGGATAGTAACAACCACAGAAGAAGTAGTATTCAAAAGGTGGAGGGTAGAACAAAAGCAAATGATATAGTCAGCAGTTTCTGTACAACAGTCCAAAGTTGTTATGAGCATGCCGCCACTGGGGGAGGGAGACACAAAGCTAGAAAGTCCTATTCGATAGATAGTGTTGTTAGACACACAACCAATAGATTTAAAATAAAAAGAGGAAGGAAAAACATGGGTGGGAATAACAAAAGGGTATGTAAGAAGAAAATCAAAAGAGGGGAGTGGAAGAGGTTTCAAGAGGTAGGGGGGAGGCAACAATTAACTGAGCAGATATATTTGCCAAGTTTGCAAGGGCAGAGGAAGAGAGGTGTGGGAGGGGGGGAAACCAAGGCATATATCTAACATATCTTCTTTTAACATATTGAACAAATCACGAGCTAACATATCACAAGCACGTCCCTTAGATTGGGATATAGTCATATTAATTATGATATCAGAGGATTTTTTAATTGCTGTATAGAATCCATCCATGACTGCATCAATAGCAGTGAAAGAGTATAATAAGCCAGCATTGGTGTATTTTGGGGTCTGGGTGGTCTGGCTTTTAACCCAGGCATTGTAAGATCTATCTGCATTGGCATTAAGCGAGTTTATCATGGAATTTGAGCTTCCAAATATTCCCCCAATGTCATCTAGGATGTCTCGCTTTTGTCTTTTTACTGCATGGATGTGGACAGTATATTGGTGTACTAGTAACTTTAACTGTTCTTGTAGCCATTGTAAAGAATTAGGGTGGTCGAAACATACATTTTGTAATGGTACAGCAAACTTAGACAAATCATATTTAACTTTAACAGAAACCATAATTACATCATGAAGAAGTGTCTTATTAGATCCCAAATGGATAATGCCATCAGGAGGGGTGGAGTGGAGCACAGGGCAGGTGGTAGAGGGGATATAACCACAGGTAGTCAAGTTATAGCATCTTACATCCGAACATCCCAGGTGTCTGACTTGAACAGTGTTGAACAGTGTTCTTGGCAATACCGTCCCTCCATTCCAGATTCCCATAGCAAAGGTGAAAGTTCTGTCCATCCTGCTTCTAGAGTTATTCTTTTCCCAAAAACAAATTGTATACCATATTCATACCTGTATTTACAAATACAGGTATAGTTTTCCAGACCAGTGGAGTGACTGTAAATATTCTGGACATCAATGGTATCGTTGAAGACTATAGAGAAAGTGAGGTTGGTCCTCTCGAGGGGGAGGGTCTTAAAGGATTGTCCCTTTGTATTACGTTCTGCAAATGGAACCCATTCGACTGGGCCTGGTGGATACCCTACAGTGTAGATGGGCGGGCAGCCCTTAGGGTTGAAGTTCCAGGTACAGTTGCGTCCACCATATTTACACGCAGGTAGTCGTGTTCCGCTCCCGGGGGTGGGTAGAAGGGATGAGACTATCTTATGATCTGAACGGTGGATGGGCCCAGGAATTACGATAGGTCCCTTTCCAGAAAGTGGGGAGTAAGCCATACATTGGGTTTTCTTACCCATTTGCCGTCTCCCCCTTTGGGAAGTTGCGTGTAGTGGCCAGCCTTGAGGCAGGTGTCTTGCGTGATTTGGACTACGGGTGGTCCCAGGAGTATGCAGCATTGAGGCCCAGAAGGATCATTAGGGGGAAAGGAGAGGGTGAAATTTTAAGAAAAATTGTCTAGATATTCTTGAATATAAGGGAGTGAAAAATAATTTTTGCCCATTATGTAAAAGAAAATTAAAATTCTCGTGGCCTTTTGTTTGCTCTTTGTTATGCTCTATGGCTAACATAGGTGATGTTTGGTGGGGGGAAAAGTCTTTTACTGAGCTTTTTAGAGAGAGCTATTTTAATTTAGACTGAGTTATGAGCCTTTGAAATTTGCATAGTGAGCATGCAGAGTACAATTTCTTATTAGCCTTGTAAAGTATGCAAGTAAGGAAGAGTGTGCTATGCATGAGGATGAGGCTAATTTAGCTGTGTAAAAAAACAGGGTGTCGACTGTGTGTTTGGTCTCATTATGGAAAGATGGCGACTACTCCACAGTTAAGGATGAAGCTGAATGTCTATTATAAGCCCAATTTCGCCTATCCTGTCAAAAGTTCACAATAAGCCATATCTACCTGAAAATTTGATCTGGGACAGATGTGGAATTTCTACCAGATTTTAACTGAATAGGACAAGAGATTTCAGATTTGACACCCCAAATCTAGAGGGTTACAACACTCTTCTTTTCTGCTGCTTTGAAGCAATAAAAATGGAAAGTATTAATTAATCCATCTGGGATCCATAGCCCAGTACCAAAATGTAATTGGTTAGTCTAATTCCAAGTTATTCAGTTGTGAATGACAAATGCCAGGATGGCACATCAGCTTTGGTGATCTGCATCAAGATCTCCAGAGTCAATGCCAAGGAGCATCTAGAATTCCCTGGAGCTGGGGTTTGAGGAAACCCCTGGGTCTCTTCCATAAAGCCTGGTGAGCAAGATGGAAAGAATGCCTTCTAGGTATTTCACCCCCTTCCTCTCTGCTCTCCCTCGGTCTCCCACTACCCCATTGCCTAGAAGAGATCTACAGAAAGGGATTTCTGTCCCTGAAGACTGTAGGAGATCTGTGGGTGGATGGGAGGGTGGAAACTGGAGAGAACTGGGGATAAGCAGGAAAGGGTGTGTTTCTCTTACCTGGAGACATCCCGAAGTCTACAGGAGTAGAGAATCTACAGTGAGGAGACTCACTGGTCCCTTTTATGAGTCTAGGGATGCTCATAAGGGTCAACACCACAGGAGCCTTAAGTTGGTTTTGGGCCCCCACCTCCAAGCCCTAGGAGGTTTATTGGGAGCCACCACCCCCATACCCCAAGTCTAAGGGGGTATGTTAGTCCCTGAAAAACTCATTTTTTGCTTGTTAATGGGGGTGACAAGGCTATGTGGGATAACTGAGAATGAGGAGACTATTAATGCTGTGGTGGGAGCCCTGAGAAGCCTACAAAGGCTTATAGGTGTCCACACTGAGTCTCCTGAGCTAATAGGACAGGAGCAGCTGCCAACCTGTTGCTTTTAAGTAGTATGAAGGTTGAAGATGTAGCTTCAAGAGGTCCCAAAAGAGCTCTGGTAGCTGTGTGAATGTATGTGTGGATGGGTGGTCCGTGATTCTTCTAATACAGGAGTTTAGGGATCCATATGAGCCACCTAAAAGCTTTCAGGGAGTGGAGTTTAGGATATGCCTGATGAAAGGTATAAACCTACTTGGGGGGCAGAGGGGGAGGCAGAGGGAAAGGTAAAGACTGAAGCCTGTCAAGGGGATGAAGCATTCTCAGCCATGTGTGAGTGATCAGAGATTGTAGGAGAAGGATTCTTTGCTATTTGTGGCTCCCTGTGCTGATACTCGATAGTGTCAGAAGAGGGAGATTCATTCTCATCCCATACCAATTCTGGTGACTCTCAAGCCTCCAGCCAGCCACATCTGCAGGCCTTAGGAGCAGAGTTCAAGATTAACTGACATTATAGAGTCAGCAGGAAGTGGAGCCACACTCTTATGCATCTCCTAGGCTCTGGTTGAATGAACCACTATCCCCAAGAAGCAGAAAGGGTTTGCCAGAGTGAGATATCCTTTCTGCAGTTGTTGGGTGTTCTGCAACATCAGGACTTCCTTCCACTCTACTGAAAGGTAAACTGTGGCTAGTAGGAGACATCATAGCTAATAGAAAAGGAGGCATGCCCAGCAGATCTCATAATATCTGCTAGATTGAAGCTTCATTCTTGTATGCCTCCTACAGTTTACAGCAACAGGGCTCCTCTCCAACAGTCCTTAGGACTTATTTCATTTTCTAAAAGGTAATTCCAATGTAAATTTTTTATGTTGAATCGGAGGTTGTAGGTGTGTCTGAGTGCATATTATCCTTCAAGAATATTAAACTAAAAATGCAAATTCCAACACCCTGAAAATTCACTCAAGGAGTTTCAATTGCACAAGCCACAGAATGATATTAAAACTACTGTAATTTTAACCCTGCCTCAGTAAAGTCAGACACCAAAATGCACACTAGTTCATACAAGGAAAAAGCAGCACACCACTACACTAGATGATTTTTAGGAAGTACAAGTCAAGTGGTTGTAATGCAACAGGAGGAGTTAGGATCTCACTGGAGGAGCTGTAATAATCTTCCTTAAAATGCACTCTCTCAAATTCACTTTCCATAAACACATAAAAAATACCAGCTTTATACACTCTGTCACTGGGAAGATAGGGAAAACCACTTTCAAATTCACAGCAGGCATATGCTTTGCTCCTTTTTCATGAGTTAGAAGTTCAAATGCAGAATCATTGTGTATTTTTAATTAACAAATTACATAAAATTAAATATTTTCTTACAATGTCATACATTATTAAAGCCATTTTCAAACCACAAGGTTTGCATGCATAAATACATTGTCATGAGTCAAGACAGTAAGAGATTACGGTGCCATTCTTTCAGTCAGAACATGTTGAAAACTATTGATGTCCACAGTCATAAACTGTAGAATTAATTCTGCGAGTAATTCCCATAAAGGCAAATGACCTTGCAGGCTGGATATTCATAAATAAAAGTTGTACATTTGGTCCATAAATCAATTCAGCATTTTTCTCCATGACTTTTTAAATATCATCTTCTTTAACATTTGTCCAACTTAATACACAGATCAGTTAAAAATAATGGTATGCAATACTTTTTAAACCAATCAAAGAATTCTATAGTGCCACACCTGTACTAGGGTAGAGTGAAAAGCTGTGGGGACTGTTTTAGTGTGACTGTGAATTGTTTTTGAAGTACAACCTTAATGATGCTTTCCGACATTTAAATTCTCAAATTCGTGAGAAAAATGTGCTTTCAACCTTAACTATTTTTGTGTGGATTTTATTCCACATTCTGTTCTTTGTCCACAGAACTTCCTCTGTAACTCTTTAATTCTGGAACATAAAACATTTGTTCATGACGTACACTGTATAAAATAAAGTTCTGTGTGGTCAAAGATAGAAAAGTAAGGCAGCTAGTCCCAGCTGCATAAAGGCATTTAGGCACCAAACTTCCACTGATTTCAGTGGAAGTACAGAGCCTAAATACCTTTGTGGATCTGGGCCTTAAATATTCCAAGGATGCAGAGCAAGGGAACGTTGAATGGCTCTCCACATTGCCATCTCTCAGAAGCACTGGATTTTCTTCACAGCTTCCACCCCTCCATGCAGCTGTTACAACTCTTCCCATTCTTTTCTTCCTCATTCTGTTCTCCTGCCCATTCTGTGCTGCCACCAGCTTTAAATAAGCTAGTAAGATTTTAATCAGGTGGTTCAGCTGTTTTTCCTCTGAAAACGTATCAAATACCACAGCACAGTAATTAGTAGTAGCTATATTCTTACTACAATCATCATGAAGACATTATATCCTTTAGCAGCTCTGAAATGAAGGGAAAGCAATCTTATTTGATTCTCATTTCTGAGACTTATTGGTTTCAGAACATGGCATGCTGGTATTACAAAATTCATACATTCCATGATCAAAAAGCTGTGGTGATTCCTTGGCATGACACCAGAACAGGGAGAATGTTGTCTTCAGAGCAATAAAACCTAATAAAAACTAATAAATGTATCTCTTCCATAAGGTAGCCTCTCTTTGTTCACCCTATCAGTTTGTAATTGATCAAGTTCCCTTTTCTCCTCCATTTGACTGACAGCATAATTTATGCTTGGTGAAACACTTTTTGCTTTCTTCTAACTATCGTTCAGTTTCTTCTGTCACTTCACTTTTCTCTTGTCCTCTCTGGGGACAGATCACAGCAACATTCAGCTCCCAAGTGTTGTCTTTAATTTGTTTGGCAGTGTGTGTCTGAGCTGAAGAGAAGGAGCAGATAGTGTCGAGGCTGATGTGTGACCTGGCAGTCACTTTCCTCCATAATTCCTCCCAGAAACTAGACAAGTAGCAAAAGGATGACCTGTAATATGAAGGGCTTTATGATTGCATTCCTGGTTAGGCGATATTGTTCCTCATGTTCCCATTCTGGATCTCAAGGGCTGAACCAGTTTACCTAAAACCTCACTTCAGAATGTGCCCCAACAAATGGGTGATCCCTGCCATTCATCCTAGAGATTGGTCTTGCTTGTACAGATGTCCATACATCTATGCACCTCCGTATTCTGATTGATTTTTAGCCACTGGCAACACAAGCTACCTCCTTCCCCACCAAATATGGAGCTCTCCTGTTTTGTCCTTTTCATCACTCCAATAGTGAAATAGCCATATTAGTTTGAAGTGCACTATGAAACTTTACTGCATGGTAGCAGGGTCCGCATGGCTAGTTAATGTGTGGCTGTATAGACCAACCTCAAGATATCTGAAAGGCATCTTCTTTATATATATTCAGAATATTATGAACAGTATCATCCTTCATGGATTGCCCCAGATGCATTCTTTAATACCTGTGAATTAAAAGACTTTCATTTTGAATATTTGATCTTTTTGGAGACCTGGCTAGCTACTGACACTGTCAAATAATATGGCACGTTCCATTGCACATCCCTAACCAAAGATAGCTTTGATCCTTTTAAAAACTGATTATTGGAATGTAAATTCTTCTTTGTTTTGGACATATATCATTAGTGTCCAGTACTTATCTGTGAATTTTGCTTCTTTGCCCATGCAACTTTCTTGCATTTTCTGTGCATACCTACTATTTGCCTGTGACACTTTCCATTTTTAACTATATATTTAGTTTTCTTACTATATCTGAAACATACTTGAGTTCTTGGTGTACCTGTTTGTCTGTTATATTTAACTAGAGATGACCTCAAGCCACCAGGTTCCTTAGCTTGAGTCTCCTCTCACTTATACCATTGTAAATAAGGAGCAACTCCACTGAAGTCAACTGAGTTACACCAGTGTAAGAGCAATGGCAGCGAGAGGAGAATTAGGCCCTTTGTGTCATCTGGACTTTCCCAAAGTTATGAAAACCCTTAATACAAATACCCTATCTTAGATATTTAAGGTACTTCTTTGGCCCCAATTACTGTAGAATCTGACTGCATCACAACTCCCCTGTGAAGTCAAGAAGTTCTATCATCCCCATTTTACAGATCAAGAATTGAGAAATAAGCTAAATGATTTGTCCAAGGTCACACAGGAAGTCTGTGGTAGAGTAGGGATCTGAATCTTGGTCTTTTGAGGTGCCCTAACCTCTGGACCATTCTTTCCCCCTTTTTTTTTTTTTTGGGGGGGGGGAGGGGGGGTCTGTCCTGTGTCTAAGTATAATGGTGCAAACATTTGATTTCTGCCACATAAAAACAGTGAAAGACTTTCATTGCATAGCACCAAAAGAATGACATAAATGTTGTTCACTTTATTGTATTATTCAGCTATATGCCATGAGTGGAACTTCATGCTGAAAGAGTGCTTTATGTACACTGTAAGATATATTCTTATTGTGCTTTATATAGAATGTAAATTACATAATCTTAATTATTCCTTTTTGTTTAAACATAATTATAAATATTCTGCTTTTGAGTTAGATTTTGCTGTTAGCATTTCAATTAATGTGAAAAATAGTATCAAATAGGATAAGAATAGAATTTTATTTGATATAGTGCCTTTTATATTCAAGGCCTCAAAATTCTTTATGGAGGATGCTTTTATTAGAGGTTATTCAGAACTCATGTTACTGGGAGGTTTCTAGGATTGCTTCATAGGTATTTGAAGGTTTGTCTGGTGAGTGAACAAAGAACATTTTCAAAACAAACCTATGATGCTGAAAACAAGCTGCAAAGGGAATTTTCATTTGTCCTCTGTTGGTCTATATATTGTTGTTAAACCAGAAAAATTATATTAGGCTATATTTAAGGAACTGACTTAAACCCACAAGGTAAAAAAGAGAGTGCAGTGCGACGGACTGTATGCCACTCACCACCCGATGGGCATCACTGGCTGGTGTTCTGGGAATTAGCTTATGGCAATGCCCCTCTCTGTGGCCTGTTCTATGTCACTCTTCCCTTCCTGCTGTCATCAGGATTCTCTGCCATTTTCAAGGCTCAGCCATCCAGCCAAGCCACAGGGCATGTTCCCCCCCACCCACCCCTTCCAGGGCGGGATTCTGCAGTCCTTTTTCCACCACTTATTTCAGTGGCCACTATAGTCCACCACTGCCCCACTGGCAGCCTAGGGGAGATGGGATGTGGCCCAGCAGTCTTCCCCTGCCTCTCCTCCAACTCCTCTATAGCCTTCCATGGTCCACTTCCCCACAGCTCCAGTACCTCCTCCATTGTATCAGGGCCTCAGTACCTCCTCCACCCTTGTATTAGAGCCTTCCACTTTCACTGAGCATCAGCCACTTCCCTGCTCAGGGTGCTGATCACAGGCAGGCAGCCTTCCCTCCCTGAGCTCCTGGCTACTTCCCTTTTTATACTGATTGGCTTCCTCGTCACTCCTGCCCATTGGCTGCTTCTCACCCAGCCCTCCTTAACCCCCTCTTGGCCAGTGCGGGGTAGGCGCTCCGCCACAGCAGGTAGATACTTAAGCTGACACTTCACAGTTTTGCTAATCCTGCTGCATCTGTATTTCAGAGGTTGATGACCTACATATCATGTGTGTCTTATCACTAAATCAAGGCCAAACAACATGGGTTAAGGATGGAGTGCTAGCCCAGATCTTAGTTATCAGTCTGAATATCTTATTTGCTCCTTTGGGGTTTAGGTCAGATTGTTAATCACTTTGGGCCATCTTCTGCCTCCTTTATGCATTCTGAGTAGTACCTAACTTGGCAGGTCCCAATGAAATCAGTGGGGCTATTTGCAGAGTAATGTATTAATCAAAATGAGTAAGGGTGACAGAATATGGTCCTTTGGCATAGTCTGTGGATGAAATTGTACAGTAAAATATTATAATATTCCTTAAAGTTGTGTATCAAAATGGCTTTGTATACAAATTTGAATAATAGCTTCAGAAAATAGTAGCTACTGATACTGCTGTCTGACTCCCTCAAGGTGTATCGTGCTACACAGATGTCATGTGCTGCTTGCTGGTAAACAGAGGCTGTAAGGCAATAATGACAAAGACAACATTGATATTCTATCCACTAATGATAACCTAACTATGGTATGAGGTGAGCAAAGTTTTATTTATTGCACTGAACCATTGTCAGGACTGAGAATCAGATGGTACTATAATAATAGTATTGTTATAAACTATTATATACCACTATACACTGCTACTATTTTGATTTCTTGTGCAAAAATAAAAGAACTGTAAAGACACATTGTGTACATAAGTCATATAAAGAAGTGTCATTGTGTCCTTTTCCTCCATATGGCCATAATGGTCTCTCAAACAAATACAACTGAAGACAATTATTTTTAAAAATTTCTTTGAATTTACTCAGTAGATATTAAGGGATCTTTTGGAGTCATTCCAATCTTAGCCTTTAGAACAGCCTTTATATTAGAAACACTGCCAGACCCCTAAATGTATCCTTGCTGGTGGGTCCCACAGCAATAACCTATTTTCATTTACAAAGGAAAGAATTAGGGCTTCGGGAAATCGTTACTGGCATAGACAAAAGGAAAGGCAGAAATAAAATCAAGAAACTGTGGTTTATGGGATAACAGAGAAAATAATCAATAGAGTTGGGTTGGGTTGGGTGTCGAGTTCCAGTACTTTGGTACTAATAGTTCATCACAGCCAAAAAATGACATTAAAAGAATGGTGGTGGAAAAAAAGTAGTATGTGATCATGTAATTGAAAGGTGGGGGTCAAATGCAGGGGGTCAAATGAAAGTTTCACAAGTAATTTAATTCTAGCATTGCCTAACTTTTGAATGCTTGATGTTGCAACCACTACGTTCTTTTAATGTAGGGTTTTTGGTTTAACTGCCTAGGTTTCTACAAAAGCAAATTAAAAATAGAAACTCTGTGTGGAACGAGAGTGATACTCCTCCGCCCCCAATGGATCACTAGCAGGGTAGCTATTGCTTGACCCATATCACAGACCTTTGCCAGGTGAGCTGACAGTGCAATTGTTAGCAGTGTTATCTACTGTTATCATAGGCTGTTATCCTGTGTGGACAAGTCACTAGAAGGGGAAGAGACACATACTTTACCAGTGGGTTTCACAGCAAATTTGCTGACAGCAGAGGAATGTAGAGATTCAGGAATCCTGGGTTCAACTCCAAATTCTGGAGGGGACTGTATTCTGTGATTGTAAATTCTTCTTCCTCTATTGCCCCCACCCTTGAGGCCTAGCCATGGTCTTCTATCATCATCCCCTGACCCACAAAACTCCTTCTTCTGTCTGCCCTCCTCATATCCCACCCTTCCCCTCTGCTCCTGTCACTGTCTGCTCTTCTGCTTCTGCCCACCCCCACCAAGCTCCTGACCCTGCTGCTTTCCTCCACTCTTGCCTAGGCTCTTGCCAGTTCTCACTCTCTGCCCCTGTACTCCCTTCCTCCCCCTTGAAACCCTGCCCCACTCCTCCTATCCTTCCATCCCATTTTTACTCCTATCCCTCTTCCCCAATTCCTACCTCTGTCCCCCTCCCTCTGCTCCTCTTCCCCTTCTATCCCCCTCACTCCTTACCCCTCTGAATTTGAGTCAGGCTTCTTTCTCCTCCATGCTGCATTGGTACCACAGCAGAGGCAGTATTGAGAATACAGAAGAGACTGTCCCCCTGCTTTCAGTTTATGTGCCTGACTCCAGCAGCCAGGAGGAACGATTGCACGGGAAAACCTTCAGTACTTGAAGACATGGGATAGAGCACATTTATCCACTCTCTGAAGATGGCAATGCATGTAAGAGCTGTGAGAGAATGGAATATGCTCAGTGCAGATGGAATTCTTTGGAGAATTTAGTTGCCAAATGCACTAATAAGTCTCTATTGTGCATGCGCAAATTGAGATTTTCAAAGGCTTATAACTTGGCCAAATCTGGGTATTTTTTTCCCACAGGAATAGAAAAAAGGCACATTTCTGACACCAGGGTGACCACCCCACCACATGCCAAATTTCAAGACCCTGTTCCAAATCATGTAGATGATAGAACTTCTCAACAAAATGGTAAGAATTTTTTTACATGGACAGAACATCTTTTCTCTAAGATCATTCTCAAAAACAATTTAATTTGTTTGGCCAAACTTCCCCCACCCAAAAATGTCCATCTTGAGGCAGTCACATGTCATGGAAAACTTCAACCCAAATAGATAAAATTTGGCAGTGTTACAATCAACAAAAAACGGTGTATTATAATGGAATGTGTTAGGCAGTCTTGAGTATAGATGGAACTACTAGTTATGCCTATAACTGGGATGTAGATGATGAAAACATACTGGTTACTTAATCTAGAGCCAGTTCTGCCCTTAGATGCACGTGCTGTAAGGAGCTTCCATCAGCAATAGGTGGAGATTGTTGTGCTTATCCAAGTATGGAATTTGGCTGCTAGTGCAAAGACATAAATTTGCTTTTTAGTGGCTGTAAGTAGACTGCTGTATACTCATTATATGAGTGTAGTAAGGCAAGAGTAGACACCCACCATATGTTGGGATGAAGGGAGAGAGGATAAGTTGGAAGTGTAATTATTTTTAATACAGACAAACAGTACTATTGGGTATTACAATAGTTCTATAACACATACAGTATCACAGATTGGAATTTTAACTTTTTCCATTGATAGGATGGTTACCTTAATGCTTTCTTGAAGTTGTCATTTTTTACATGACATTTCCTGTGGAAATAAATGTAAGAGAAGTGGAGCTGAAATTTACAATATGAGTGATGAAATTGCTAAGTTAAATTACTTTTCTCTTGGTTTAACAGTTTTAGATATTTTCCTTGTTCGTCAAGTTACGAATGCACATTAAAATAATTGAGGCCCCATTGAAGTTCAGGAAACATAAGTCACGACACCTTTTTCTAGATATATTTGCACATATCTAACTTATCTATCCTAAAATAACACAAGAATTTGTCCAAGTAAGAGCAGATGGATGCTATAGGGAATTTGAATGATCGTGTATTCCTAGGAACACTTTTTTAAAATATTGACATTATATGTATTTATGCTGTATATGCATGTTTATTATGAGTAGAATATAGCAAAATGAGCAATTTCACTCTATTATAGCTGAATAAATAAATTATGGTTCTTTCAATGCTACAAAAATCAACTTACTAGTAAATTAGTTTCCTGAAAGTGTATTTTTAATAGAATCAACTTAAATATATTCCAGCATGCCTCTACATCCTCTTGTATTTGAATTTTCAAACAGTTTTTCTAGTTAACCCTTTTGAATGCACTCAACATTTTTAAACATTTGCTTTCACATACTGTAAAATTTAATCAGTCCACTTTTCTCTGGCAATCAAAGAACCACTGCATCATATTGATCGCTACTGCCAAGTGGCCTTCAACCCTTAAGATTCTTGATAATTTTCTTGGGGATCAGTGATAATTAAGACCAGTAGCAACTCACCTCTGTCTGGTACTGTTTGTTAGAGAGAGTTCTTTTCTCCTAAATCTTACGGTTGCTCCCTGCAAGAACTCCAATAATAATTATTGCCTCTGAGCTGTTCTCCTAATTTCAACCCTAAATTCCACTCAAAGGCTTCTATCACTGGAGAGTTTAATTACACACCATTCAGCTGATGCTTGATTTTGCTTTGTTGTTTAACCATTCTGTCTCTGAGTGCATTGGTGTCCTATGCAGGCACCTATTCCAGTACCCACTGACTGATAGTCTGGGTCTCCAACCATAAAACGTAGTGAAGAAATGTCAGCCAGGAAGGATCTGTACAGTCATGAAGGATCTGTCCTACATCAAGGATGAAGGACTTCTTAATCCACTAAAACATGGGCTCTCAACCCTGACATACAAGGAAGAGAAAAGTGATGGCCCTTCATCCACTAAAGAGGAAAAGATCCTGGATTACATCTTGGCCTTATTGAAGTCACTAGCAAAACACCCACTAACTTCAGTGGGGCCAGTCAGCCATGTAGAGCCAGAAGCTGTTGGGTTCTGAGTTATTACAGAGAATTCTTTCTTGGCTGTCTGGCTGGTGAGTCTTGCCCACATGCTCAGGGTTTATTTGATCACCATATTTGGGGTCGGAAAAGAATTTTTTCCCCCAGGGCAGATTGGCAGAGGCCCTGGGGGTTTTTCATCTTCCTCTGCAGCATGGGACATGGATCACTTGCTGGTGGATTCTCTATACCTTGAAGTCTTTAAACCATGATTTGAGGACTTCAATAATTCAGTCATAGGTTAGGGGTCTATTACAGGATTGCATGGGTAAGGTTCTGTGGCCTGCGTTGTGCAGGAGGTCAGACTAGATGATCGTATTGATCCCTTCTGACCTTAAAGTCTATGGGTCTGTAAAGGTTTTCTGTCTCTTAAATGTGGACATCCTAGGCAGCTGTCACCATCTATCATTCCAAGACCTAAAATCAACCTTGTTGTCTAACTTCAAATGAATCTAAACAATTCCTAATATTACATTTACTATAAGTAATATTATAAGCGCTGTTACATGGAGCTTCCACTGCAGCCCCCTTTGTTGTGCTGCTGGTGCCTTCCCTGATGAAAATGAGTAAGAACAAAATAGAACCTGTGAGACCACAGCTGGGTATATAGTGGTGAAATGAAATGGAGAGTCTTCCCTCTCTTGTGGGTCATCCTTGCTGTACTTGGGGTCAAGAAATAAATTTCTCCTTGCAATGTATTAGTCACACTGTAGGGTTATTCTCACTTTCCTTTGGTGGATCCTGCAGATGTCAAAGCTGATTCCTTGGTGTGGCACTGTGGTTCATTTAGTTTATGGTGGTTTATAAGACCAAAGCAAATAGCTGGTAACAAGTTATCTGAAGTTAGCCTCTCTTTTTGCTCATGGAACTTTCACAAGTTGATTCTTGAATCTATTCATTGTTTGAAAGAAATCAACTTACTCTTTTTGCTTTATTTATTTATTTATTTTTTTAACTCTGCATTGATTGCAAAAAATTCTCTTTGATGAAAGAGCACCAATATCTACATGAGCAAATCCAAATTTGGTGTTTCCGAAAATTTGCTCAAGCAATTTGTAAATTTTGCTTTTTGCTTTTTGCAAACACCTACCTAAAAAAAGCAGCGTGGGCATAGTCCAAGAAATTTCACAACAAAAATATGAACCAATATTTGTCAAAAATGTTTTAGCCATCACCGTTAATGATGGATGCAGTGTTACATGTTTACACTTCAGTAGCCAGTAGCTGCATGTGGTTTGTTTTAAGTTACCGTACTTAGTCATTTTGTTGTCTCAGATTTTTAGATGGGGAATGCTTTTCAGTGGGAAATTGATTGTAGTAGCCCCCTTCTCAAAACACACACACAAGATTTGAGAGCATGCGGGCTAGAGCATATGATAGTGGTGTGATAGACTTCTGAAGAAGGACAGATGTAAGACATCACATGGGTACACCTGAATTCCTTCTTCTCTCCACGGTTTTGATTGAAGGTTTGGTTGAGGGAAAAGGAGGCTGTGATTCCTGTCATAATTGGTATGGGCTTTGGTGCCTTCACTTTGATATAATCCCTTATCACACAGATTAAGAGGTGCCAGGTAACCTTGTATTTTATGAGGTTTTTAAAATATAACAGCCAGTGGCCTTTTAAACCTGAAACACCTCTGTGAGAGTTTTATTACTGCTATCCCAAATGGCACTGGTAACGACTGTTGTCGTATCTACTGCTCATTCTAGGATCATAAGCTGTTATTTAATAGCTCTGTATGAAAGGAAAAGCTGAATTGGTCTGTGACAGAAAAGCCAGGAAGCATGCAGAGAGAGGAGGTGGTAATGAGAACACAGCATAGCTGCATAGCAATCAAAAGTGGTCAGCAGGGGAACTAAGCATAAAACATACACTGAAAAAAGGAAGTATAGTCAGGTGAGTGAAAGTGGGTGGACTAGGAAGACCCATAAAATCAGAGGCATCATGCCATTATAAAAATGCCTCTCTCATTTCAGCATTTTTTTTCTGCTGCAATGGACCAATTTATGCCTGATGCTATGATTTGGCCCTTGGTCTTTAGCTTTTTTCAGTGGAGAATTTAAAGCCTACCATGGTACTTATTATTTTGTTCTATGTTCTTTCCCTCTTTCATTTTGTACAAAGTATTCTTCTACTCATGTTCTCTCCCACAGACATGAAGAAAATGCCAATTTTCAAATATTTTACCTGCTGTAATTGCACTGCCCATTGATGTGTGACACAGTGTAATGTACAAATATCTGATTTTTTTCACATTTGTAAGGATTTTCTTTAAAAGTCTTTTGATTTTTTTTTCTCTACTAATGTAAGTGCTAGCTTCTGTATTTGTCAAGGTCTCCCTTTTGTAAGCCTAGTAGCTCTGCTCATTGAAGCCAGATTCAGAACATGAGCACATTACATGGCACATGAAAGCTAAACTTTTATATTAATTTTCCCTCTTCTGTCTGTGATGCAGGAGTTTTGTTTTAATAAGCAAAAGATTTTGTCAACAAAAAATTCATAAACTTAAGGTAAAAAAGAAATTGACTCAGAAAACAGTTTCTCTTTGCTGAAAAGAAGTCACTTTATGTATTCAGCCGCAGTGGTTTGTCAATGTTCTATATTCCACTTTCATGTCTTTAATGCTTTTTATAGGATTATTATTCAATAGGTCTTAATGAAATTTTTTGATACAGCATAAAAAGACAAAAGAAGAGAAGCCTGAGAGACAAAGCATTTTATTCTCTATATATTTTGTGTGTGTGTGTTAGTAAACAAGCAGAAAAATAAACAAACTCTTCCACCAGACAGTATAAAAGTAAACCCACAGGAAGGACTTTCAAAGGAAAACAGGACTAATGGTAATTTTAACACAAACAAACAATCAAAGGCATCTCTGGTGGAGTATTAACATAGCAAGGATATTGGTGAAGAATCCTCTTTAAAAAAACAAAACAAAACAAAACAAAAAAACTTCTTTTCTCAGTGAAATGAGGACAAGGATTGGAGTATGATAAAAATAGCAAACTAAACGTGGTAATTAGACTTTTGCTTGTCAGTGCAGCTTCTGAAGACCTAAGAGAGTTGAGCTAAAATGTTCTAAAAAGGAAGTTGCCTGCCAAAGCTAAAAAGATGATAGCTGAATGTTGTTAAAATGTGTTTTGTCTGTTTTGTTTCCAAATTGTTTCCTGGAGCCGCCTCACTATCGCGCCTTGGGTCCTGGGAGAGAATGACCCCACTTTTGGGGAGTAGAGGGGTAAGTGATAGCCATTTATGAACGGAACCCCGTTGATCTAGTGACCTGCTGCTAAGACTGCCTCTCACAGCATGACCTAACTCCTGCATGCAGACCACATCTGCATCATCTCCTTTTTTCTGGCCTAGGGTGACCAAATAGCAAGTGTGAAAAATTGAGACAGGTGATGGGTAAAAGGAGGCTATGTAAGAAAAAGCCCTGAATATTGGGACTGTCCCTATAAAATCGGGACATTTGGTCACCCTATTCTCACCCCTGCTCCGGCTCCCCAGCCTCCTCAATTTTGACTTGACTACTATAGTAGGTGGTGCTGATGGGAGAGACTCCCTTCCTTCCTTCCTTCCTTCTGCCTGCCAGCCAGCCAGCCAGAGTCCTTGTTGCTCTTGGCTCCTTCTCTTTTCTCCTGTAAGATTTAGATCCAAGCCAGAAGGAAATGGGGGAGGAATACAGAGAAAGGAGTGCTGAGCAGCCAGCAGAGAAGGGGGAAGTAGTGCAGGACCTGAGCAGCAGCAGCAGAAGGGGAAGCTGAGGGACTAGTGAGGGAGAAGGCATGGGGGTGGGGTGAAGAGAAAGGAGTAGACCAGGTGAAGGATTGCTGAGAAAGTGGCAGTTAAATTGGGCAGGGGACTGCAGGAGAGGAAATAATGGGGTTTTGGGAGTGTGTAAAACTGTACTGAGATGAGAGGGGGATTTGAGGAATGGGGAAGGGGGATGATAGTACAAGAGTGAGGTGGGTAGTGGAATTCGGGAGGAACTGAAGGATTTGGAGGATTTTTGTGGAGTACAGTTGATTCTGCCAAATGTATGCAGCTTTCATGCATAATTTATGCAAATTGTACACAAAGGTATGCAGTTCACAGGCTTTTTGCTGCACTCGTGGAGGCAGATGTGGGAGAGAATCCACCTGCTGAGGAAGTGGGAACTTGCATGCTTTTTAAGAAGTCCCTCCCCCCAACCTACGTATCTTAGTGTCCTGTGACCCCATTCCCCTGGGGGGGCTACCTATCCCCCATGGTTTTTAGACAGAGACTCTCTTTGCATGGATTTGGATTGAATAAGTTTCAGAGAGCTCTGAAGGAATATACTGTGGTGCTAATTGATGACATGACTCCCACATGCTCATCCTTGCCAACACCCTGCCCCGCCATCCACTTACCTAAAAATGTACCTAATTTTTAATTATGGGAGAGAATTGTCACATGAGATCATTCCTGTTTTGTGCGGGCATTTGCTCTCCTAGTGGTAGTAGTTAATAGCTCTTTAAAAACTCTATAGCAAGATTGGGCCCATCTTAAAATAAGAACTGTAATTTGAAATATTGTCTTCATTTGTCTCACAATGAAGACTGCACTATATTTCTGAAATAGTTTTTGGCTGCTGTTTTATGTCTTGGCATACCTGGCAAGCTGGTCTAAAAGATAGAGATACATTTCACAGATATAGTGTCTGCTTAATGGTTAAATCATCAAAGAAACATTCCAGAGGGGTAGCCTGGTTAGTCTGTATACAGCAAAAACAAGGAGACTCCTGTAGCACTTAAAGACTAACAAATTTAATTTCTGCAAGTATAAGCTTTCGTGAGCTGTAACCCACTTGGTCAGAAACATTGAAACATTGTCAAACATTGTCAAAGAAACATTGTCATTTACAATGGAATATCTAAACTGGGCCTTGCCATCTCATTTATTCTGAGATGCTTTTTGCACTTCCTCAGCCACTATGATTAGCTGGTACCTCGTGGCATCAAATGTCCACCTGGGAAGATGTAACATAAGATCTTTTCTGAGGCTACTATCTTTGTTGCTGTATGCTCTGGTCTCTGTGTATAGAGTCGGCTCCATGTATAAATTCCTATAAAAAGTGCTTGAAGCACAATATACTACCATACCAGGACTGCCTCATCAGCATTCCAGTCTCCTTTTTAAATATATATCTGCCACCATGAAGGTTTCACTTTACGGGCCTGATTCTCTATTCTGTTACATTGATTTAATGCTGGCAGTACCTACATTGATTTCAGTGCAGAGACACCAGTCTAAAACTGGTGAGTGGAGTGGGCAATGAGGCTCAAGTCCTTATTTATTGGTGTATCCCTTGTGAGTCCCCTGTGTACCCTCTTTTCCTGCATATGCTTCCCTATCATTTTATTTCCTTCTCTTATTGTCCTCAGAGACGTTCAGCCACCTGGTCCACATTGTCTGCTTCCCTTGAATATTTCTTTCCCACAGGTGTTTGACAGCGCCAATCCCACTGGTGAGACCAGTCTTTGAAGGCAGCCCCTGTTTCTTCTCCAACTTTTATGCCACAGCAGTTCCTAGCAGAGATAGCTATAATTCCTCTCATGTTTGCTTCAAGTTGCTTCTACAAATCTCATTTCCGGTGAAGAGGCTAAACCCTGTGACAAGCCAGCTGTGAAACCCACAGCAAGTATCCTACAGACAGCCAGTGGTTCTCAGATCATAGTTTAGAAATCACTGATTTAATAACAATAGCCAGAAAAAGAATGTTATAAACAACCTCAAACAATGAGCCATTAAAGTTATCTTTAGCATAAACAAAACTTCATAATTAAAGGAAAATAATTCACTTCTTCTCTTTTTACAATATTCACACTCAGAAAGTTCATTCCACTTTTAGAGATGGACCCAGTTCTACAATATTCCCACCCTCGCTTCCCCTCCCACTATTTTAGGTACATGGAATATACTGGATCTCACTAGTAGACTATTTTAAAGCAGAATGAACATTTTAAGTTTGGCCACTGTAAATTCTTGGAGCAAAATTTCATGAATTTTAAAGGAGGAGCTTTCCCAATTAATTTAACCTGAAAAAAGAAAACCTTTATTCAAAATCCAGGTATATAGCCAATATCATTCTGTGTTCTCTAATGCTATTACCTCCATAATAGTCTGAGAGTACTCCATTAAAGAACAGCTCTGTCTTCTGATTTATTCCACAGTGATATAATAAATCTGAATTCATTATGTCATATTGTGCTGCCAAGGAGAAGAATCAAGATTGTGATGTCACAAATTGAGCAATGTGCAACAGATTATGCTCTACTGCAAGGTCAAATATAAGAAGATTGGCGATGAGCCTCCCCTTGTTTATATATTCCAATGTTTTTGCTTTTAGCAAATATTAAAAAAATAATGCAAAATATGTAATGGACAAGCTGACTTACATTTATGTACATACTTGAAAAATTTCCCCATTAATAGAAAGTCCCTGTTTGAAATTTTTAGTGTTGTGGGAACATGAATCTTTTGAGCACTGAAATGCCTGAATGCTAGAGTAGCTTATTCTGTTACAGCATTTTGAGATGGTTTATGCGTGTCCTTATTCAGGGATGCACTAAACATTGCTTTCCTGACAGCATTAGTATTTATACCTGAAAGTTATGTATGTTTACACTGAAATACCTTGTCCTGTAACAAATCAGTCTCTGGTTTTTGTCTTGTTTGTTTATTTGTTCTTTTTAAATAAGAGAGGTAGAGTCACTGCTTAAAATGTATTAGAAATTAACTGCTGGATGTGGATGCAGTTCCTGTAGAGATTTTATTTAATTATGCCTTCAGGATCTGCTGTTTCCTGACTTGTAAGCAGAGGCTGGGGGTTTCACTGCTGAGGGGATGGATTCCATCTGTATGGCTTCGTCTGTCTGTCTCATTTTATTTTATTTTATTTTATTTGTATGCTTTTTTTTTTTTCCCCATTCACTAAATCTCTGGCAGGTTATCAAAGCTGTAAGACAGGCATTGCCTGGAAACTGAATAGAAATGAGGGGAATGGTCCAGAATAGCATTGCAGCTTCTTTATAAAATCCATTGGTACAGCTCCCTCTTCTCACTTCACTGAATTATCTTCTATCCATCTAGGCATTTTATTGTGATTATTACCACGGCTGGCTCCACTGTAGTTTTACCAGCACTAACCTCCACCTAAGTATTCCTTCAAGGGGAAGTTGATGATTTACTGCTTGAGTGGAACTGAAATTCACATTTCAGTGAATCGAGGATTCTTCATCCTTGCAGGGAATGGAAGCTGCTACCATTTTCCTTCTGTTAGTAGTCTCTGGGTAAGATGCTGTCCCCCTCCTTTGAAAAGATCCTGCAGTGCAGACTTTGGGGGAGCGGTGTGTGCTGCTGGTATTGGGTCCCCTGAAGGATTCCTGCTGCTGGTTGTGGGGTACTTGGCTGACTATTCTCTCATCCTCCAATGTTAGCTCAGCTGCTGCAATTCTGTGCTGGGTCTTTGCACCAATGTGGCAGCTTATTTACTGGTCACTTTGTGCAGTGGAATGTGCACTATACATTCCACTGCACAAAATGACCAGTAAATAAGAGGGGACCTGAGGAGACTATAAATAAAAAGGGTGCCCAGAGGAGAGGATTAGAAGAGGTTAGGAAAGGACAGAAAAAGTTCTCTGTTCCCTCCTGTTTTTTTGTTAATGGGTTGAAGGGGTTGTGTGCGTATTGTAATCTTTTGTCTTCCCACAGGGAATCAGTCCAAGATGAAAACACTTAGCAGGTTTTTGCCTGAAGACCCTGCTCTGACCTATATTTCCAATCATCCAGAATCTCAACATAACCACTGTGGCAAAACCAGCTAAAAAGTTCCTATAGGTGGAAAACATCAATGTAAAATGTGATGCAGCTGATCTTACTTCAGCTTGGCCTGGCGACAAATCTCATTGGCATAGAGGAAAAAGCACAAGGTAAGTCTTGACAACTAGCCTGATAGCCCCACCTACCAAGTCTTACACACACAGATATGAATTTGTACTTACTGAAAACAATACCAGTGTGGGATAAGGCAACAATATTCATTATAAAGTAAGGGCAGAAGCAGAGTGAAGCTGGAAAGCTTGCATTCTCTCCTGAAAAAAGGGGGAAACACCCCAGGACTCTGTTTGAGACACTGGAGGGGGGAAGACTCCAGACAGGGAGGCCTCAGAGTGCCCCAGAGGGAGAAGGATTCTCTTCTAGGAGAAGGGGAGCAGTTCCAGAACTGAGTGTTGTTTTGAATTGTGTATAAATAAATTAGACCCGAGGACTCTAGATTGGTAGAATTTATTTAAGGAGCCCTGAAGAGGGTAAACTGAGGGAAATCCTGAAGAGCCATTTCAGGCCATAGGGGGAGGTGCTTGAGTGGCAGCTGCCCCGTTACTCTTCCAATTTGCAATTCCCCTTCCCAACAGCATAGGGTCTAAGGAATTCAAGGACACATGCCATATCCTGCCCACCAACCTAACCCAGGTATTCCCAGCAACTCATCCTAAATCAGTCCCGTAGAGTGCTAAGTAGTTATAACACCCTAAGAATATGGCACACTACTAGACTGCCATCAGCACCAGTTAGACCAACTACTCACCTGCAGCCCTTGTCAATATAAATCATACCAGGAAGAAATAAGTAGAGAAAGTGCCAGCCAGGACTTGGAATGAAGATCACTAGAGATCAATCCCAGTGCAGTCAGTGAACTAACCCCTCACATGGACCCCAAACGGACAGACACCGCAACCTCAGTCTCATGCTGGTTAATGCAAGGTCTGTGATCAACAAGTCATTTACCATCCATCATCTTCTTGCCAAAGAGACACCCAAGATCTGTATCACAGAACTATAAATGGGTGATCTTATATGAAAGGCGTTAGCTTGCTCAATCAACTCAATATTGTTTTCACTACAGATCAAGACCCATGGAGGGCAATCTGAACAACAGTAGTTAGTCTATTTCCTGTCCGGCTAAAGTACAGGAAGAGCTTCAGTGATATTTATTTGCTTATTTGTTTGTTTTGAGTTAGTCTTATTTAGTCTGTGAGTCCAGAGACAAGACTGACTTGGGCATCCCTGCTAATGTACAAAACCACGGACACCAAAGGCTTCCTAAAGGACCTAAGAGGACATTGTCTGCCATAGTGATGAAGTTCTCAAGGCTCATAGTCTTAGAAGTCTTTAACATCCACCCAGTCTGTGCCTTTGATTCAAGTCCATGATGGTCCTATCAAACTCTGCCTCTCAGATTTCTTAGGAACACTGTCAGGACTACCATTTTCAGAATCAAATGCAAAATTCATATATTTATCTAAGCTTTCACTCAACTTCTTTGAACACACACAGATGGACAAAATTAACCCTATAAACCAAACAAGCTATTTCTGCCGCAGGTTTGGAAGGATGGAAGAAAGAGAGATACTGTTATTTATATTTTAAATACCTAGGAAATACTCAGATACTATGGTGACGGATGCCATGCTGTGGTTTTTAGCTCCATGTACTCTTCTTTATCTACTACATAATTCCATTACGTTAGTATATAACTTGTATATCTGTCTTATGTAAAAGCATGACTAGGAGGCTGTTTTTGTTTCATAAGAATTTAAATGCATTTAATCATGAGAGTGGTATAGGTTTAGTCTTACAATAGTTCTTTATTAACATCTGAAGAAACATCACTACTTTTAGCTGAATTAAAAAAAAATATATTGTGGGAGGAAAAAAAGATTTACCACAATATATTGAAGTGTAATTTTCAAAGAAATAGTGAACTCTGAGTCTCTGCACAATCTTATGCAGATTATTTTCTTTTTGAGATACATGCATGAATTCCTCCAGCACCCATGGCCATTAGCATCAGCCATTTTTCTGTTTTTGTTGAGGTGGTAACCAGTAAACTAATCATAAGTGAGACACCATTTAGTGGCAATCTCATTACTCCCAGGAGAGGGGGCTAAAGCAAAGATGAGCACTGGAATTATTGCAATTCCTGTGGGCTGAGTTAAAGATAATAGAGCACTAATGTCCTTGTCTAAGAGTTATACTCAGCGCATCATTTTAATAGTTCTCATTCATTTAAATATTTAAAGACTCTCTAGCCTTTGAATAAGAAAAATCCTTTAGGTAAATGGCAAATAAAGAGAGCTAATGCACTAAATGATTGGGAGCTTTGACCTACTAGGCATAACGTAGACTTGTGGTTTGATTCCTGTAAGTGGAATGTCAATTTAGGATATAGCCTATATGGTGGGAGGGGGAGAGAGAGAGAGAGAAAGGAATGAAGAGAAGGGCGAGCAGTATAACGTGTATGTCAAAAATATTTACCGTACCTATGAGATAGAATATAACAATGAACTGAGTAGTGATTAATTACTAACTGGTGGGAAGAGGTGGAGGGAGGCAAACTCTTGAATTTGTAACGATCAAATGCTGCATACTTTGGGTACTATCCCCATACATCTGCTGTGTGACAAGTGCAGTTCAATTAGTTATGGATCACCAAAGAGAATCTTAGCATATAACAAAATGAGATTGAACTTGCATTTTTCCAAGCTCAGACATCTGGGGAAACCTAATTGGACACACACAGATTCAGTGGGAGGCAACATTTGGAAAACGCTGAAAGAGACTGAGAGGATATTGGCAGCAAATTAGATGCAAATTTGTGAAGCAGCGTGCCAGAAAAAAGCAATGGGATTTTTAGGGTTCATGTGAAGAATCATCATTTCATAAACTATGAAGATAACAATTCTTCTCTGTATGACACTGGTAAAACCAAACCTATGGCTTGATCTTGCAAGGTGCTAGGGCTGGATGCAAGCATGACTCTATCGTGGTGGTTAGAGCACTCACCCAGGATATGGAAGATCCAGGATCCAGTCGCCCTGCTCCAATGGTTCTTTCATTATTTATCCACAGTGCAACAGCTTCAACAGGAAAGAGTGATGGATTCCCAACATCAGAATATCCCATGGCCCAGATGTTAGAGCACTCACCTGTTCAAATCCCTTCTCCCTGCTTGGTGTGGGGAGGACTTTCAGCCACGATCTCCTACATCCTAGGTGAGTACCTTAACCACTGGGCTAAAAGTTATTACAGGGTGCTACTGCTGTTTGTAAGCTTGCCTATGGGGCCCCAATCCAGTAGGCAGTCTCTGAGCATGCCTACAGGATCAGCTGAGTTAGGAGGCTGAATGCCTATCTTTCCCCAGTTTGTGAATTGCTCTGAGGCTTAGGAGGGAGATGGACGGACAGACGCTTAGAGACAGGCAGCAGTTTGCACATTCAGAGGTAGAAACATAGGCATATAGGAATTGTTACTGCAAAATCATAGGCCATATAGGAACTGTTACTGCAAAATCATAGGCACTGAGCTAGTTTAGGCACTTACAGGGTATCAGCAGGAGTTTTGTGCATCACAGTGGTCCCAAAACTGGACCTCAGTGCCTAAAACACACACTTAGGCGCCTAACTCCTTTTGAATATTCAGGCTCAAGTGTTTTCTGTGAGTTACTGAATGCTTCCAACTCCCACTCCAACTTGCACTTTGCAAGAGTTAACCCCTAGTGTTCTGGGAACAGTTCTGGACACCTCTTTACATAAATGATGTAGACCTCTTGGAGGGGAATTCAAAGAAAAGTAATATCAATTATTGCGGAAGGGAATGACTTATGAGGAAAGATTAACATAACCCAAATTATTTCTTGTCTTGAGGGACACCGTGGGAATCTTCCTACCTGCAGGTGGAGACAGGAAATGAAAGGCATTTTTTAAAAATATACCAACCACCATGAAGAGTTGATTTCAGTTGAGAAATAACCACTCATGTTCTTTCTTCTCCTGCAGGTGACAATCTCTTGGCTGAACTCAGCATTTATCTGCTTTGCATTCAGTTTATTTTAAACCTTTCTACCCTATTTTAAATTAGCAGTTTTAAGTATGTATATTTTTCCCTGCAGAGATTGTTTATTATTTTTCAGTGACTGAGGGGTGATGTGATTACCAGGTAGAAATATTTGAAGTACATAATTATCAAGAAAGGAATTGTTTAGGGTGGCCCTGAGGTTTATAACTAAGGGTAATGAAATAAAACTGGGCAAAGGACAATATAGGTTGAATATCAACAGAAATAGCATCTCTTAATCTTTCTATTCTCTTGCTGAGAAAGAAATTCGGGTACTGATCCCCAATTTTGTCAATCTGCTTTGCATCATCTTTTGCTGTTTGCTGAAGCACTGGGCTACTTATGTTAGGTTTTTGTTTTTGTTTTTTACATTGTTTGTGCAGATTATTCTATGTATGTCCATTTTTTAATTGAAGTTTCTATTTGTATGCTTCACAACCCTTAAAATAATCTGCTTGGAATGTCAGAAGAGGTTAATTGAGACCTCACATGCCAATACTATTATTGTAATTAGGATTTGGAGAAATCCGATATTAATTCTGGGACAATTCAGCAGGCGATTTTTCCTCTCAGATTTCATTATGGCATTGAAAACTAGTTAGAGGTCAAAATTCAAATGATTGTTTCTCTTAAAATGGATAATATTTTAATATTTGCCTTAGACGTATGATGATGCTATACTATTTAAATGTTATTCTAGTTTATTTTTTTTTATTCTCACAACAAAATAAATTTGCACCATATCTTTGCCCCATTCTTGTTTTTGTTAGCTGGAATAGGGTGATTTAGGGATTTTTTTTAACTCCCTGTTGGGCAAGGAAAGAGAGACTTATTTCGGGGATATGGCTGGGATCAGTTTAGTGTATCCTCCTAGGCTGTTACCTAACAGAGTGCTTGAAGTTAAATAGTTATCTTGTGGGAGTTTCAGTAACCGTTGTTCTTTACCTTCAAATGAAGTTGGCTATCAATTTTCTATTCTACGTTCCCCTTCACTGTTGAGTGAAGGAGAAAGCTTGGTGAACTCCAAGATGGAAAGGAGTGTGTATGCCCAAGAGTGAAACAAGCATAATGGTGATTCTCTCTGGGTTGTAAAGGCCAGTTTTACCAGAAAGAGTTCAAGGTGGATGAGGCAATATCTTTTACTGGACCAACTTCTGTTGTGAGAGAGAGACAAGCTTTCAAGCTAACCCTTCCCACCATGGTGCTGTCATGACTACACTCTGTTTAGCAAGCTAGCTCAATCAGAACTAACACACATGTGTTCTCTTATGCTGGGAATTACAACCCTAAGTGTACATATAAATGCATTGGGTTTCTATGGGATTTCTTATGAAGTCAGTTGCTAACTAATCATGAGTAAATATTGCATAATTGAACCCATAGTTGTGAAAAAGCCTGGGAAAGCGTTGTGAGTGTTTTTGGTAAAATTAGCTGAAAAATATCTTCATGCCTGTAAAAGGCATGTGCCATTCCCACACATTTCCTTGCAGCCGGGCGTGGTGCTGCAAGTGTGCCCCACGTCCATTTCCCCCTCCCCCAGCCTTCCAATGGTTCATCAACAAGTCCACTTTAAAGAATCTGGGCAAGGGGAAGCCAAAAACACACTTACAAAATAAAGTATGTCCAGAGCTCCCACATTTCAAGTCCTCAAATCAAAGTCTCGGTCTGGTCAGGCTAATCTTCTGGAGCCTGAGAGAAGCCGCCACCAACTGCAGCCTGCTTGGCGTCTAGGCTCTTCTCTCCTGCATTTTCTTCCTTAGTCGCATCCTCTGATTGGACTTGCAGCCTCTTTTTGATTCCCTTTCCCAGCCATTTAATTCTCCCAGTCTCTCAATTCATCCCCAGTGGGTATAATAACCCCAAATACTTACCACCTTCTCGGCTGCATCCGATTAATGAGGGCTGGCTGGCCCCAGTCCACTGGCCCTACAAGGGAAGGCCACCTTGTTACAATGCTTCTCAGTGGCCCCACTAAAAATGGGAAATCTTATTGCTGAGTCCTGTGAGTGTGAAAGTTTTATAAATGAGTTGAAACAGGATAGTTATGAGCATCACAGCTAAGGGCTTGTATGGGGACTGAGTGGTAGAGGCATAATAGGGTGGCTGAGGTATTCAGCTGGGTATGGAGCTACTAACTATCTTGTGAGGTTGGCGAGGGAGCCATATGCCTCCAGAAAATGACTTTTAATGCTCCTTGTTCAATGGCGTAAATGAGGGCTCAGCACCAGTGCACCTAGTATGCTTCTGCTTAGGTTCTGCACACCCATGGAGAAGGTGGTGTGGGCATTAGTGCCAACTCACTGGGCAAGGTATGTTGTGCGGGTTTCTGCACCAGTAGGTCTAATGAAGGTATTTCCAAACAAGCATGCAATAGCACTGACCCCTTGGGAGTGCATAAAGCTGGGTCAAACCCCAGAAGCTAAAATATTGATCTGTATGCTAATGGTTATAGAGGGCTAGGTGTTCTTTCCTTGTACTATTTAGATATGATTTTTCTAAAATAAGCAGTTTAACTCAATGGACCTGCTTTTTCGCTGTCTGCCTTTGCGTTTGCATTATGTGACAGCTCAGTATCCAAGACTGCTCACAAATAAATCTCCCGTTGCCTGTTTGGAAAAGGCAAATGCCACTATGGCACCATCTTTCCTCCTTGTGCCTCTGTAGGTGCATCTCCATCGGTGCTGCACTGTGTTAGTGGGCCTGCACTGTTTAAATGCCCTAGTTCCCTGTTCTGCTGATGCTAGGATCCAGCCAATGGCAGTACGGCTCTGTCTGGAGCAGTTGTGGTAGCGTGACAGGAGATATTTGGAAGAGCAGCCATCCGTAAGGCTGACTATATCCTCTACAGATATAGAAGGTCTCTCTCTCCCTGTGGGTTTTCAAGATCCTTCTAATTCACTCCCCCTCTAGAGGACAACTTACATTTATCCTGTCCTTCCTTCTGCCCCTGCACTATGGTTTTGTTGCAGGAGGGCCTGATTTGACTGTAAGTTATTAGAGCAGACACCCCATCCATTAGGAATTCCCACTGAATAAACAATGTCCTTGCTAATTAATTTATTTGTGTTTGATTCTCTCCACAGTTCCATCACTGTCACTTGTGATTATTAGAACAGAAAGCCCCATATCTTTGTCAGATGGTCACCTCCTGTGTTTACCAGTGGGCTTCTATGTACTTCATCTCTGGAATGAAAATGAGAGATGTTCATTAAGAAAGCCCATGAGAAACAGCAGAGTTGCATCATCCTCAACACAACACCAACCAGAGCTTACAGGTGCAGTATCAACAAATATGCTAGTCCCTTGGTAAAAATGGAGCATAACAAAAAACTTGTGTGAACATATTGTTTTGATTATTGAATTTATGAAATTCTGTATTTCCTTTCTGGTTTCCAAAAGTATGAGAGTTTTGCTATAGCTTATTAGACTTATCATTTCATAGTAAATGAGGATTTCATTAGAAGAAATAGGGCACCAAATTTTCCAGACCATTAAGTTCATCATGCACTGCTCAAGTGGTCCAAAGTGGATTACAAGTGCATAGCAGAGTATTCCCTCTGCACAGGGAATCCACCTGCTGACAGAAAGTTGGTGAAGATTGTTCCTACAGTAGCCACCTCCACCCTGTGCGTAAGTGGTGGGGAAGGGTCTTATAAGGAGTAAGTGAAGTGAAGTTTTGATCCTCCACAAGTGCAAGATCACTGGGGGAACTTAAACCAGTGGCATAAGGAACAACTCTAACATACCCAGTGGGTAGGTGGTCCAGAAACATGGAGCCACAACTAGCTCACCACAGCCCTCTCCTTTTTATACTGTCTCTGAGCTGGATGGAGATTTTTCACCCAAAATCATCACTCTGAGGGAAGGTGCATTAAATAGGATACTTAGAAAAACTTGTATGGGATTGTTTCCCCACTGTTATCACCGCTAGCAACTGTCACTAAGTAGATTTTCAGTAGCTACAAGAAATATAGAGGAAGCTGACCCAGGAGCTGTTCCAAACATTGCTACTGAGTCTCAACCAGGTGAAGGAAAGAAAAAAAAACATTTATCAAAGAGTTTAAATCGCTGGAGAATAGTCACCCCAGCTCCTAATGGGAACTTAAATTTTTCAGAACAATCTGTAGATGGTATCTTGTGACTGTCACAGAGAAATTGCTTTCACAGAAGTGAGCCAGGAGCTCTGGTCGGAGATGCAGAATGTGGAAATGTCCTGAATCCAAGAATGCATCATTGGTACAAAGTCATTTCTCATTTTCATTTAAAAAACAAACCAGCCAACCCAAAAATTATGCAGTGAGAAAAGATTTGACATTATTCTTTAAGATAACATGAAAACTCTGTCAGTTCTAAACGCGAACATTCTTATTCTCCCCAAAAGTAATTTACTCTCCATGCATGAGTAAACTGCTGTTTTGTTTTGTGCAACTCCAACAGTATGTATTTTGCTTCCTACTCAACAGAAAGTCAGTGTGAAAGCAAATATATAAATTACTTTTGGCTCTGTATGGAACTATGTTCCTGACCTACAGTTTCAAAGTTTGAGAGAGAAGTCTCTTCATTATATATAGTTTTAGTATATTTTTCAGAACTACATCTAGGCTGAGGGCTATAAAAATGACCAAGAATCTGAAGAGGGGTGCAACATTAGTCACAACAAGAGGTTTAGAAAAAACTGACCAGAAAAGAGGTTGAACAAACTGAATATAAGCCAAGAGAAAATATAATGAGAAAGCAGCAGTAAAATTCTCTCTAAATTTCTGCATTTAATAGACAAAGATATTAAAAAGAGTGGGTTTTTTCAATAGTCTGTCCAGGTCCAAGAATAAATAATGGCCTAAAATTAAGAAAATAAAAATGTAGGCTTAACAGTAGGAGGCATTTTGTAACAAAGAGGTCAGTTACGGGGAACTCAGGATAGCAAGTATTCCAGGCAAAGCTACAAAGAAAACCAATGGGGATTCTGTACAAATCGCTAAATATTGCTATCTCTGATATATGCAAGTGACACATGCTAAATGCTTAAAGAGGTTCTTTCTACCTTTGATGGCTATTAATCTAAAAAGGTAAGTGACTTTTTCCTTATTATGTAATAAAGTTAGCTAGAGTTAATAACACTGACATTTACTGTAGTACGTGATCTAAAATACCATCCAGAATTGAAAAGCTGTTGCTATCTGGTGCATCCAGGTCACAAGCAGCAAGAACCATCCTGAATTTGGCAGATGGAAGTGAAGGGGAGGGCCAAATTCCAAAATGTGAAGGGCCCCACGGTGTTAAGAGTGTCATGCTATAGAAGCAAAGAGAAGACTGTATAGTAAATAGATGGCTAGAGCTTGAATCTCCTTTATTTAAGAACTGTTTGTAGAGGTAACTATTATCATTGAGTTTCATGCAACTCTTAATACAATATCGATAGGGAAGACTGGCTCTCACAGACAGTGGTCCACTCCTTGCAGTTTCCCCAGCTTTTTCACTGTCAGCACTAGATATGCTGTCCTTTTGCTCCTAAAATACAAAAAGAACGCACCCGAACATTGATATGGGGAAAAGGGACAAATCTCCTTATTCTTTCTTCCATCTCACAGCTTGTGCCTCAACATTAGGCTGGACACAATCTAGCCCTGAGTCCTCCACTTTAGCAAGTAGGTCATCTTCCGATACTTGTGGCTGTTTTCTTATGGGGGAAAAAAACGTTTTTGTTAAAGCTACACATGCTGTACAATAGGAAACAAATTAAGGTTTTGTTCCATTATCCTTCTTCAGCTTGATAGCTACAGCATTAGCTTAAAAGTTCAGCGCTTCAGCAAATAGATTCCTGTAACTAGTGTTCAGAGTGTTGTAATGCTGGCACGCAGGTTCTTACACATATGATGTACTAATATGTTAGAAATACCCATTTTTTTTACATTGTCTGATATTGCAGACTTCAGCCATATTCAGTATTAAACTTTGCCTCATTTACTGTCCAAACCGTTCTGAGTGATGTGCACAATTACCACAACAGGGCGAGGGATAATCTCCTAAGTACTTAGCCAAGAAAGAAATGGTGTTCAAATGACTGTGATGGTGTCAACCTATTGCTAATAAAAGATATAGCATGTTTGTATCTGGTGGAAACCAAAAGTTTCAATTTGATTTTGTCTCAGGTACTGTAAATGCACTTTCACTTTTCAGGGTGAACAAGCTTGCTATATGGACATAACTCTCATAAAATCAGTAACAAACTATCCAGTAGTCTAAACCCTCTGATTTGGTGCTCTGCTTATCACATGGTGAAATAGCTGAAAATTATAATGCCCACCCTTCAGAGCTGCACTGGGCAACACATGTTGTGTCGGGGCAGGGATGAAAGTAGTACATTAAGACCGCTCTGTGACAACTAAAGTGAAGGCACGATGAATCACTGAACACGTTCTATATTCCTAGGGCGTTTGACAATCTATTACAGTAAAAGACACTTTGGCACGAATTCTCCCTCTGCCCAGGTGTGTGCACCAAACAAGAAGGAATGTTTCAACATATGGTGGTAGAAACCTGCAATGCACCAGATGGTCATTGCATGGTAATTCTGGCAGGATAGAGCCGGGGCGGGCGGGGGACTCGGGGAAGCAGGAACAAATGTCTACATGTATTCTGTGAATGATAGTGCAGCATGGGGAAAAGGGGTGAGGTGTGATTTGTTAAGTGGGCATGTTCTGGGTACAAAGCCATGTAAATGGACCATTTGATGCACACTGTTTACAACTCTGTATACAGCAGCTTACTAAACTATTTTTCCTCAGAGATGGAGTAGCTGGTGTGCAAGTGTATGCTGATCTGCTTTACATTAACTGGCTTTTGCAACAACAGTTCCCTGGAACACAGCAGGTGATCAGCCTCAGGCTGACCCAGTTCAGGCACTAAACCACACAGCTTTAAGTATGTAAGCTTGCCTTGCATTTTCAGGGATTCATGTTGTGGGTGTTTTGTTTTGTTTTGTAGGGATAGATAGCTATAATTTGAATAGATAAGAGAAATTGCTTTAATTCTAGTAGCATAAACAGAAAATTCAGTTATTTCACCTAGTTAATTTTAGGAAGATTAATGAGTTAAAAGGTAAGACGTTTAGTTAAGAAATACTTGCACACTTCTGACCTAAGGCAATAAGCAGAGAGTGAATCGCTGGCACATGCAATTAAATTTAATAATACTTAATTTATAGAATCATAAATATTTGAGATTGAAAAGACCCAGTAGGTCAAGTTCCTCTCCTTATCTATGCAGAAATGTTCCCTATTGAACTCACTGTCAGGAGGATTTCCCTTTAAATTCTGCCTAAATTTTCCATTTCTTAATTTCATTCCATTACTCCCAGCTTTTCAGCCTAAGTAATTCCTTTTCCTCCCTAGTGTTTATACCGTTCAAATATTTGTAGATGGTTAGCATTTCTCTCCTTAGTTATGGCTTAGCCAGACTAAACATATTTATTTAGTTCTTTTAATCTTCCTCATCGGTAAATCCCTCCAGCCCCTTAATTATTTTGCTGCTCTTTTCTGAACTCTCTCCTGTTTCATATCTTTCTGGAAATGAGATGGTCAGATCTCAGTGCAGTATTCCAGGTGCTGTCAGACCAGAGCCATAGAGGGTCTCTTAACTCTGTTCTGTGATGTGATGCCTCTTTATGTGTTATGCTAATATTTTTGCTGCTATTTTGCATTGCAACTCGTGATGTGCTGGGGGAAGGTCAAGGGAACGTCTCTTTAAAATTCTGCTCGGAGTCTGTCCTTCATGGTGCTGTCAGCAGGAAAGACATGTATTTTACTGAACCCAACTTCTCACAGTTCCTGCCACCTGGAGATGATGTTACTGCTGCCTTCTCAGTGTCTGGCAACTGCTTCTCTTCTGCCTGTGTTCTCTGTCTGATGGCTCTTCTGCTGTCTCATGCCCTGTGTGTTACAGTGCAGCACAGTAGGTATGGAAGGGCTGCAAAACAAGAGCAAAGGAGGCTGCCAGCTGAGACAGCATGAAACATGGACCCCATCTTGGGGTTTTAGTAGCCGAAGTGATTAGTAGCGGAAGACAAGGCTGTTGGGAGGCACTGTGGAGAAAAACCCAAGGATGTAGGGGGTGGGGACTGGGAGAGACAGAAATAAAGAAAAAACTCCATTGAGCAGAGAGAGGGAGGGGTTAAACATCCCATGAGCTGTCTGTTAGCCAGTGGCTGCAGGTTCTGTAGCTCAAGTTACTGAGCAATCTTGATTGCTACTGACTTTTTTTTTTTTTTTAATATTCCCATGTCAATTTTGACACCTCAGGTTACCTTTACTTTATTTATGATCAGTCCCTTTCTTTTCAAGTGATACCTTCTTTTTTTCCCTTCCTCTGCCTTTAGTAGGGTGGATATCTCAGCACGATTCACATTAACACCTAGAACTGGGTTTTCCAGAACCGTGGTTAATCACAGACATTCCAAGCAGGGTGCTAACTCTGCTTTCCTGCCAGTTGCTGGCATCGTCATGTAACTTACTATGCAATGGATTACAAAAATATCAAGAGTAAAGCTTGGGGCACATGGGTTCTAGACAGTTTGGCTGCAGTGCTAATGTAAAAAGGGACCTAACTGGTGACAGCATGATTGCTTTTTTGAGACCTAGCCTTATGGTATAGAACACACAACCTGTGAAGAGTTAGTAGGTTTTTGCTCACAGATACATATCTCTTATGTCAGTGTTCAAATTCAAGGGACTGTGAGGTGTTTGTTTTACTCTCATTCATTTGTACTTTTTAATCACTTTGTGGTCCAAACCAGTAGGTCAAGATTTGCAGAAACATGTTATCTTATGTTAAAATACAACATCCGACCATTAAAAAGTATGGACATCTTCTTGCTTTCTCAGACAGACCTTTTTTATTTTCCTTCCAAAAATAGATCTAAGCATAACATTTTCAAAGGTGCTTCAGTGATTTAGGTAGTAAGTCCTATTTTCATAAGATTTAAGAGCTTAAGTGCCAGTAGCTTTCAATGAGATTTAGGCTGCTAAATACCCATATTCCTTTTGAAAATGGGATTTATACACTTCTGAAAATTTTACCAGAAGTGTCTTACTTTCTTGTAAACCTCTTTGCTTGAATCAGCTTTTCCTAAACCTTTTATGTGAAGTGATTCTATCTGTTACCTGGTCATTCTTAGAGGTGTGTTTTTGTTTGTTTGTTTTTTAAGATAATGGGTCTCTTGGTTTTTGAACAGATATCCACACTTAATTAAAGATCTCTCAACATAAATATGGAACATTTATTTGTTCTTCTCGAAGAACCTCTAGTTACAGTAAGTAATCTCTATTTTTAAGAAATAATAAAAAATACATGTTCCTTCATTTCAATAAATAAGAAAAATCAGGAGAATTGTATCAAATGTGTTTCTCTTTAGTAAATACAGGTGATAACTCATATTTTAATGCTAAGTGAGAGCGAGAAATTTGGAATGTTTCTATGGGAAAAATGTGACTGGTCAGTAAATTATGTGAGCTATTATTTTTCCACATGGTTTACTTGGTTTTACCAACTTTTTTTTAAGGAAAGAGGGGTAGGAATTATTAAATATACATAACAGGAAATGTACATATTTTATAAATACAAGGCTATATTTTCAAAACCTGACCTGCATTTGTGTATGTTCAACTTTGCATATATGAATGGTTGTCTGCTCATTTAGGAATTAACTTCTGTGCGTGAAGGTTTTAGAACAACTCCAATCATCTGTATGTGAAAATCATAGTGCTGAAAAAATAATCATGGAGAGTTACATACATACAGACAATGACCAGGTGGACGTGCATTTTGAAATTTAGTTCACGATATCAAGTATATGTAAAAATTAATCATTTCAGTGGAAATTCTAGACCACGCAGATACATGTCTGAGATTTGTTAAGAAATGTGCTAATTTTTTCTTTTTTTTATGGCTATGATACCTTATATTAAGTTGTGTATTTTGGTTCCATAGGAAACCAAATAAAGCTTAAAATTGAAGTCTCATGGTAAACCCAAATAATATGGACTATCTCAGTGTAATTTGGTTTTCACTGGCTTATTTAAAGCCTCAGGGAATTATTTATGCCGTCAGAAAAATGTGTGTTCTTGTAGTATTCTCTCTATCCAGGAACTGAAATATTATGAGGAGACTGGATCTCACATTATTTTTGCCCTATAAAAAAGTGTCCGGGACATTTTTGAAAAGCTGGTGCAGAACATCACATAGATCTGAAATAAATATTCTAGACCCTAAATCTCCCTATCGTATATTAGTTACTTCTGTTTTGGTGGTTCAGATAATTAAAAATACTAGCTCTTGGATTATGAAAACTGACATAGTGTATTTCATTTCATTTTCTTCAGAGTGTATGCTTACACTTATCCATTAGGTATTGATAGCAGTGGCTCATTCTAAAGGAGCTTTTATACTCCGTTCTACCATAAGAGCTAGGTTAGGTATTATTAGCCATAATAAAATGTTTATGTAATGTCCTTGGAGTGTAGGCCACTTTACAGGTATTTAAGACGACAGGCACCTAGATCATGTCTATACTGTACCTTTAAACACAGCCCAGAAAATGAGTCTCAGTGTAGCTCCACCACCTCCGCCACTAGGAAGGCATTGTGCCTGTAGCAGAATTCAATCAGAGCCCCCTTTTCCCACTGTTCTTTTCAAACTTCACCCCAAGTCTGGAGAGCTCAGTTGCCTTGTATCAGAGATGGTACTATGGCTCTCTCTCTCCCCCCCTCGTCTCCTCTTCATACCCACTACTTCAGAGGAGGTAGTGTTAGCCATACTTTACCTACTCTCTATGCCTGGAGTCACAATCTGGGGCACTTCTATGCAACCATGCAAGGGTGTGCATTTTTGTCTTAGTCCCCTACAGACATGTAAAAAGGGAGCGCAATCTAGTCCTAAATAAGAGGGGAGGGGATGGAAACAAATGTAGCGGAAGGGGATGGAGTTTATGGTCTGATTTCAATCTCATTTGCTTTTTTGATTGTCTGCTTTATTTTTTATCCTTTGCCTATTTTGTTTAACTCTTGCCTGATGTCACCATAACCCTAGCAACATCACTCCTAATCTAATTTTGCCCTTCTCCTGGTGATTTATTTCTTTTGAGTTAGAAATGTTCAGTTGGGCCAAGAGGTACATTGGGTCTGTTGCACAGATAAATGTCCACTTGGAACCAAGGTCTAGAAAGGTAGAAGTATCTCACAGTACCGCCTCAGTCCCATACAAATAATCTAAATACACTTTCCATTACATATAATAAACATTCATAATAAATAAGTTTTGAAGTGGCTTGACAATGATTAATCTTTTTATCATTGCCTGAATGTTGTCACATTCTAAAAGAATATTCGACAATATAGTGATTTACTACTAAACCATAATAAATTTGATCTGTATGTGTGCTTGACTTCTTCAGTGTTTCTAAAACAGTTCTGAAGTTCTACCATATTTTAAAACATTGTTATGAACAAAAGTGACATTAAAATTCGCAATTTTTTTACCAGCCTTTGTTTTAAAATCGACTTCATTGATAATGGCTCCCTCTACTGGAGAAACCAAGTCAATGCAGTATTTTTTTAACTGACCCAATTTTTGAAACACTTCACATTCACAATGTGCAGCACACATTTGTCCGGGCTGCTGATTGGATTAGTAACCTGGGTATGTAGCAGAGTAACTACTGTTTATGCTGTATCTCTGCTGTAATGTTTCTGGCTTGCACATCTCGTACTTCCTTACAGAAAACATACAGCATTTCCCCACATTTTAATTTCTGACCCTTGTGTCATCCTTCCCTCAAAAGACCCCTCAAATCCTGAAAGCTTGAGCAGATTCATAAATGTCAGTGTTAATGAAATAATCACACATCCCTTAATAAGCATATCCATAATAATATTAATGAGACTCTATGTTGCAGCAGTTTCTTGTTTTCTAATGTGAATGCAACATTTGTGCCAAGGAGGAGTGAATGAGACTCTCCTCTTGTAACCCATCCACTCCACACAGTAATTCCCCAGAGGTGTCATTACTGAGAGTTGAGACATTCTGTTTAAGTGCTCCTGGCCCCTGCAGAGCAAGGAACTGGGAATTAAACATCTTTCTTATGCATAGTAGTGCTAAACATTATTTCCAGGCTACAATGTCTCTCCCACCTTAATATCTGCCTTTAGATAGAGCATGGTTTGGAGGAAGGAGAATAGGATCAAGAATCAGGAACAAATCCACTGATTTGCTGTGCAGCTTTGGGCTGGTCACATAACCCCCTTTTATGCATCTGGAAAGTGAAGATAATAGTTACTGTCACTTGTGGTGCTCTTGTGGTGATTGGCTAACTAATGTCTGAGCAGTTCTTTGAACAAGTAAATGTTCTGTATGTGCTAAAATTTCTGTACATAAACAAAAAAATAGGTTTAATGATAATCCTTGGTCAGAATCTTGAGTCCATAAGGACTTTGTGTGAAATCTGGCTCCACTGAAGACAATGGGAGTTTTGCCATTAACTTTCCTATGTGTTACTTCTCTCCAATTTAACGCTTCAATTTTTCAGCTTTCCCTGTACACACATCTTAATGCACACATTAAACACATCTCCTCTCCCTCTCCTAAATGCTCTGTGCTTTGTATTTTGCTTGGATCAGAAAAAGCATTTGGACAGTAATGTAAGCTTTTTGCTAAGGTTAGCACTACATATATTAGATCTCCTTGTGTTTAAAAACACAGCTTCAGTATGCTGAATTATTGTTCCTGTGCAATTGTCATAGTTATTACTTGGTAGGTTGCCTCTTCAGTGTCAAATTAGAACTCATTCAGCTAGAACCATTGCAATGATGCTTCTTGAGACTTGTAGACCCAGATACTTGAAGTGTATTACATACTTTTCTGAGCAGTTGTGCTTTCATGGGGGTCTGTATTAGAACAGCATGAAATCTGCTGCTATCTGTTTATCTAGGTTTCATCTAACATAATCTTACTGGTACTGGTGGGTTTGCTTTATACAGTGTCAGCAGCACAGTGTTTCATGTTTCAAGGTCATGCAAATTTGAAACTAATCAAAGTGAAATTTGAACCCAAACTCTTGAATACTCCTTTGCCACTTTCCAAGACCACCTCTCTTTCAACAGAACATTACCTTTCTTCATGTACAGGCCTGCAACAACTGCCCACCCCCACTCTCCATAAACACACACACACTCCACTTCCTCTCAGAGCCCTCTCAGATTTTGAGAGGATGGCCAACTAATTCCTCTGATGCGTTTCAGGGCCGTCATCTCGCCTTAATCCACCTCCCCTTTCATATCCTTTCCTCCACCCTCACCTCCCATATCTATTTTCTTTGGGATGAGGTGGGAAGCAAATGTGGATTTGTTTCCATCTTCATCCTCAGGTACATTCTGGTGGACAAAGTTTCCTTATCAACAGTTTGTGAAAATCTGGAGTACCACAGGCCTAAAAATTGGTAAACAATGGGGAAGAGCCAACAGAGTTTTTAGGATCCAACTGCCTTTTTCAGTCTGGAGCTTTTAGAGAAATATGATTGTTATGAAAGTCAGGCTTATAACAGACAGAGAGGTACAACCTTTACTGTGAAATGACTTCTGTGCCTTTATAATTGACCCTTGCAACAATTTCGTAAAGTGGGGAAGTATTATTATCCCCATTTCACATGGAGATACTGAGGCACAAAGAAGTTGTGATCCCTTCATGATACAAGCTATCTGTACCATTTAAGCTTGTACTAAAACATAAAAAAGATGTAATGCTGAAATAGTGTTTTTTCTTTTTTTAACAAAATAGTACTTTTTTTTTTTTTTTTAAAGGATTTACTCACTTTTTATTTGTGTAACCTCTTTTTTCTCCCAGGGTTACTTGGGAGCAGGCAACATTCATCTGTATGCCTGGACATGTGATATCATTGACAGTAAAGGGCATTGTGAGTATCCCAGTAGTGATGTTGGACAGGTGGGAATCTTCTATCCAACCCTCTGCTGCAAGTCCTTTTGCTTCTAAAGGAAATTAAAATTGATGGTGCCTCCACCTGGCTGAGCCTTGTACAAAACTCATAGGTGTGCCTTCAGAGTCTCCAGGAATAAACCTGAGCTAATCTATGGAAGGGGTCTAACTCAAAAGTACCATTTGTAAACAATATGCACCCAATAATCACTTAGATTAGCGTTAACACATTTTTACTTAACAGTTTAAGAAAACATGAGCTAACAGACTGAGATTAAATGTCACAGCTAATTTAAATGAGCAGGGGGCAGTTCGATAAATCAATTAACAAATACAGTTTACAATAGATGAAATTTATCTAATTTGCATTTACATTGTCACCATTTACCCTATCCCAGAGTATACATGCCTGTGGTTTCCAGAGTTCTAGACACTTGCTTCTGTGGGAATGCATGAATCTGGGGCCAGCATTCTGTTGGTCCAGTACATCAGTCCAGCCAAGGCAACAAAGGGCAGAGCAATTCTGATTTGGGATCATTCCAAGCTGCACAACCCCTCTGAATATTGGAGTTGTTTTAACCAGAGGTCATCAACCCTGGCTTCTGGTTGGCTGGCAAGACCACGCCGCCTTTTCTCAGACAACCTTAAAGTCTCTTTGTTGTCCCCCCTTCACTTGCGAGCACCACAAGGATTGTGGTTACTCCCACTGCCTTCACTGCAGGGCCACCACAGCCAGCTCTGAGTACAGCAACAGTCTCTGCCCTGGCTCTGGTGATGCTCATCAACAAGCTCGGTGGCTCCCTGCTTGAGCAAATCCCCAGCAGACTCTCAGTAACGGCTTTTGGCTTTCTAGCAGCAGTTTAGAGGCAGCTCCTGGTTTGGACAGAGCTCCATAAAGCAATCTCAACTCCTCCCCAAAATGAAGCCCGCCACTTGCTCTCCCTGGAAATGGAAGTCAGTCTCTCTCTCTCACGCTTTCTTCCCCAAGGCATCGTGGGAATTGTCCAAGGCTGGATTGCAGCACTCAGGATCCTCCCAACTGGGACACTTCCAATTACATTCAGAGACCACAATAATAAAGGATGCCAAAGTTTGTTTATTTGATTTTTGTATTTGTAAATAGAACTGCTGCTAAGAAATTTCCATTGCTTCTCCCATCCTGATATACAATTAAAGTAATAGATGATTTAATAAATGTTGCAGACTATGCTATATGGCAGTTTGGCCTGCAAATTACAATTGACCAAATACTTAGCCTTATTTTCATGGATAGAACTTTTTCTAAAAATTAATGCTGTAAAGTCTTAATTCGGGGAAGTGAAGAGTTTGCGTGGTATTAACAACAAATACTATGTACTGAATTATATCAGAAGAGATCCCCATGTTTTACCTATGATTCAAAATCCTAGAAAGAAAAAGAGGATTGTGGTACATGGAGTTCCTATCTCACAAGGGATTAAATAAAGTTGTTTGTTTGTTTTTAAATGGATGTTTTATGTTTTTTTCTGTCTCGATAAGGGGTAATATATTTGAAACTTAAATGATGTTTTTCATTAAAAGCAATAATTAAAAGCAGAGTGGATTCTAATGATCGTTTATTACATTGTGCAATGCAATGCTAGCAAAAAGGTATACAAATGCAGATAATGTTCCAGTGGGGGAATAACAAGGAGAAGACTGTGACTGCAAGCCTATGTAGAATGAAAAAAGTCTAGAACATTGTTGTAGTTTGTTTGTTTGTTTATTTATATTTAAATAAAATAAGTAAAAAAAAATAAAAATAAATTAGATTTTATTTAATTAATATATTTAATTTATTTATAAATTTATATGTTTAATTATTTACATATTTAATTTAATTAATATATTTTACATTTTAAATAAAATAAATAGGTTGCTAAGAATCTGCACAGGGTTTTCTCTTAGACTATGTTCCTTTTGTTTCGTGCAAGAAAATAAACCATTGGCTGCTTCTAGGTTCTGGCTTATAAACAGAGGGAACAGTCGCCAGCACTGTCTCTGGACCTTTCATGGGCAAGGCAAGGGAGGGGAAGGTTCCTTGAATCCTTCCATTACACTTTACACCTGCCCAAGGACCAGGGACAACCTGGTCCAAAATGTGTGTGTGTCTTAGCAAGCCATTCCAGTTTCTAGTTTAGTGTAAAAGTGTCACCAATTGCAGTACACCCCAGCCCCAGATTATGAACTCCTGTATTTTTAAATCAGTGTCATATCTATATCACCATTTCCTCTTTTGCAATCACCAGTCACATAAGAACATATTATTGTGGCATCCTTTTTTCCCAATCTATGTGTAATATCTTTTTTACTTCAAAGGGGTTTTTCCAGTGTCTTGTCATCTGGGCAAACAAACTTCCTTGCGTATGTGCCAGTTAATTTGTTTATTACAAGAGGTTCAAGGCTGCATTAGCTCATAAGATAGAGATCCGCCCTGAGTAAGAAGCAATGAGGTGTACTGCTTGTGAGACAGATCTTGGTCTATATACTTAAAACTTAGGTTCATTTAGCTAAGAGACGTAGCACCTAAACCCTGGTAGAGACACTGTTAGGTTGAGAGAAGAATTCTTTCATTGACCTAGCTACCACCTTTTGGAGGGATGGAGGATGTATTTATTATAGTGATGGAAAAACCCCTTCCATCGCTGCAGCACATATCTGGACTACAGTGACATCGCCACAGCTGTACCACTGTAAGGCTTGTAGTGCAGACATGCCTACAGAGTCACCATCTCCTTCCTGGTTACCATGCTGCTCTAGGGAATGGGGTAAACTGTGCTGGTGCAACTACCTACCCAGCACATTGTGTGGGGCCGGTATGCAGCGAAGGGCCCATCCATTCTGGGCCCTACTCTGCACCCTCCCATGTACCTGCGCTGGGTGGGTAGAGGTTAGCAGCTCCATGGTGCCTGCTTCTGCTCCCATATTGCTATTTGTGATGAACTGTTCACACTTTGCATCTCTGCACAAGAATTGTTTGAGGCTGAGAGTATATTAGGGTATATCCATACTGCAACTGCAGGTGAGATTGCAGCATGTGTAGACATATCCAAGCAAGCTCCCATGCCTACAAATGCTGTGATCACACTACCTATTTGCAATGTAGACGTGCCCTTAGAAGCTGCACAGGTATCTTTGAACCTAAGAGCATCCTAATGCCAAAGAGTCAGGGGCTTCCCAGTATCTAGCAGTGAGTCTTAGCTGGCCTGTCCAACTTCCTGTTGTCATCATCTATATCTATAAAAAGGTTTTGTGTCAGGTATCAGCTGCAAACTGGTAACATGCTGGCCATTAATATTGTTGTGTGGTGTATCTACAGGTGATGGAGGAAAAATCATAAATATGTGCTGGAAATATGTTCTTAATGTGGCTGACAGGTAGGACTAAAATCTTCCCACCCTAGACAAAGGAATGTGATCCTGCCAGCTTGAATGTGTCTCCAATATTAACTCAGCAAATGGATCCAATGGAAGTATATGTACATAAAAGGTAAGCAAAGCCATCAAACCAGCGAGTGGGGAAGATAACCACTCAACTGTCCCAGGGCGGAGAACACAGCAAGCAAAGCCCTCAGGAAGGCTTCCTTTCTTAGAAAATAAAGATAAAATGTTAAGGATATAAGCCGAGAGGAAAAAAAGCCATTTTGGCATCCTTCACCTGAAGAGAGACAGAAACCAAGTGCATTGAGCTCTGTGCTGGATCTTGGCTAACAGCTAGGATGAGAGAACTACTTTGAACAAAAGACTCTAATTTGTTAAATTAGGTTTTAATCTTCAAAGCTTATTTTTACTTTTTTTTGCATAACAATGTCTATCTCAATTACTTCTACTTATTATCCCTTAAATACCTGTTCTTTGTTAATATACTTACCCTTCAGTTTGAAACACACAACCATCTCAATGCAGTAATATAAGAAGTTTAAGACCCTGAGCCAAACTAACAGGGTGGGGCTGTGTACTGGCTCTTCAGAGGTGCAGCGAACTTGATAAGGTTTTGTGAGTACTACAGTGGGAGAGGCTGAGCACCACAGGGGAGATGGATTTGGACGGGCTCAGGACTGGAGGGGCTGTTGGAGTCACCATGCAAGGAGTAACCAGCCAGGTTGAGCCCATCATGCTGTGAGCAAGGTGCTGGTGTCCGTGCTCTGAGCCAAAGCTGCACAGCACAGAAGCTCCCAGTGGAACAGGAAAGGCAGTGACCCAACCCCTTACTGGTCTGGGTGACCACCCAAGCATCACAACATCATTTGTTATATCCTCTAACACTTTTCCCTCAGTCTTCCAACCTAGACTTCCCAATGGGAGTCTTGCCTACGTAAGAAGGGACTGGATTGGGCCCATGGTAAGATTAATGAAGGAGCATGAAGGTATAAATTGAAAGGATAATGACAAATAGAAAATGAAGTCCACTTTAGGCCTTTACTGTCAGTAAAATGTATTAGAAAATCCTCAGCTGCATAAGAAACTAAATTCCATTCTTGGTCTTTTTATTTGAAAGATTAACTTGAGACCAGAGACTTGCATCATGCTGTGCTGATGACTTAGTGTTTTCAGCACAGTTATTCCTACAGATTTTTGAGGACTAAATTGTCAAAATAGTCCAGTAGTTGTATGAAATCTAATCATTTTTTACAGATTACAGTACCTCTGTATTAGAAATGGATTTTTGAATTTCAACTGCTGGAATTGCATCTTTAGTTGTTTCTCAATTGTTTGTAGAAATTACGAATACCTTTTGATCCAGACAGATGATGTCTTAGGGCAGGTAATGGACTTGCAGCTGGATTCTCTGACTGGCTCTGTGGACTGCTCAATAGCTTATGCTGCAGGATCTGCTCATTTAAGGGATATTATCACTTGGTGACAGTAGAGGGAACCTAACTTCTCCAGTTCATAGGTGACAAAATCAGATACTATTGATTGCATTACTCATTTAAGACCAGATTCTGCCATTCTTACTCAAGGTAAGCAGCATCTTACTCCTCACACTCCATATATTTCAATGGGACTAATCCAGGATTAAGGTGTACTTAGTAGAAATTTACTAGGTAGAAACTTTGTGTACCTCAATCCTTCTGTTTTTTCGTTCTAGGATTTTGAATCCTATGTAAAGCATGGAGGATCTTTTCTGACACAATTCAGTACATAACATTTATTTTGAATGCCACACAAACTCCTCGCTTGAATATAGATGTTATAGTCTCAATTTTTAGGAAAAGTGCTATCCATGAAAATAAGGCTAGAGTTTGTTCAAGTGTAAATATCAAATGTCTGCTTACTGTAATAGTCTCTGAATGTAGCCCTTATTTATTTAACTTTTGCGCTCCGCTTATGACACAATGCTAAATGCATACAGCTAATATTTTAAAATGCAGTATATTAAAACACAGTAAATGATGACAAAGCAAAGACATACATTTCAGTCATGTCCTGTCTTCTTTATGGCAGCCACAGAATTTGAAGCCTGTCGGTCCTCCCTGTTGTGTTAAATACAGTCAGGAGTCACTTAACTGAAGTATCCTTAACCTAGCGCTTCTAGGATCCAATGTGTCTATAGAGAGAACAGCTATTAAAATCAACATTTCCTTATCAGTGTCCTAATGAAGTACCATTGTGAATAATCAATGGGAGCCTTTGGTAATCATGGGAATTACACAAAGTCATTGAGTTATTTATAATAATATTTATACACAGTTGCTGACCTTCCAAGTTAAACACTTTTTTCCCTATAGACTGCAGGTTTGACTGTGAATTTTGAAGACATGATGTTTTATTACTTGGCCCTAGATAAATTCAGAATGAAGATCTATTAAGCTGAATTGTGTTTTTTCCCTGCCTTTCTATGCTATCTCCCAATGCACACAAACTCAGAGTCCTATATTCCATGTAGGAATATAAAGGAGGTTCTTACTCTCTTGTGCAAGCATTTTACTGCAAGTCACAATCTGTCCTTTAGCAAGAAGCTCATAACTGGACTTCAGTGCTATTGCAATAGAGTGATCCGGATGACCCCAGGTGATGCCATTCACAGGGCAGGACTTGCTAAAACCTGGAGAACTTTAGGCACTCAAAGAACAAATCCTAGAGCTTATATCCTAGTCAAACATAGAGGTTTAGCTGGTTATACTTACTTCTAAAAAATGTCATCAGTATGCCAATGCAAGTGCTCAGCAGGAAACGTTAATTTTTATTATTAAATGTGTGGGATATACAGCTCTTTTGTATTACTGATGCTGAGTAGGAGAATGTCTAAAGAGGAGATACATTTGAAGCGATTCAATTACAGGTAAATAGCCTGGTATCTGTATATTATTATTATTATTACTATGGTCACTACTGAAAAATCATGATTTAATGGACCATGGAAAATACTATTTTATTTTCTGCATAAGTAGGCTCCTCTGAGATACCAACAAGATATATGCGAAAACTGAGACAATCATAAGCAAAAGGATTCATTCCAGCTAGCAGTAGTCAAATCACTTGTGATCAGTAACATGGAAGACAAGTTGGAAAATGTGTCCAATTCCTAACTCATAATTTTGCTAGTTTATCATGATTAATTGTATGCCAACTATCAAAATTGCTGAGACAAGGTGGGTGGGGTAATATCTTTTATTAGGCCAACTTGTGTTTGTGGGAGAGACAAGCTTTTGAGACATACAGACCTATTGCTGGCACATTTACACCTGATTTCAACAAGATGCATCCTAGGTCATAGCTGCACTGAATTATCTCCTATCTAACAACCTTACGTTTATACCCCATTCTTTCAAAAAGGCCCTAACATTTACATTCTAAGAAACAGCATATTTATTTAGAAAGTTTGCAGAAATGGCATTATATACCCAACATAGGTGATAGATGCTGTATCCAAGAATAATCATCAGAAAAGCCCTGGAAAGGGATCCCCATGGAAAGGGGTAGCAGAGCCATCATTGTATGCTGCCCTCACCAGGAGCCCATGGGAAGAACTCCCTATACCCCACTTCAGGTTGGTAGCTTATAGAGTGTCAGGAAGGGGAGTATCAGGGCCTCCAGAGCAAATTCAGTGGGGTGCTCCTCTATTACTATTATTTATGATTTGTGTAACTGTAGCACTCAGGGACAGGACCTCATTGTGCTAGGTGCTATGCAAACTCAAAAAAAAAAAAAAAAAAAAAGATGAAAAAGATGTTCCTCACCTCAAAAGGCTTACAATCTAAGTGTAAGACAAGAGACAACAGATGAATTCAAGCAGACGGGAGTACAAGTAAAGGAGGCAGTATTGCTCAGCAGTGGTCTCTGCACACTAGCAGCCTAACCGTTATCAAGTTTTTTGTAGGCATCATGGAAAAGGAAAATTTTGAGGAGGGAATTGGAGGAGAAGGAAGTAGCTCTGAGGCATGCACACCTTTACTGCTCTCAGATCTGTGAGCAGATGTCCATACAATATAAAGTCCCACACTTGAAATGTTACCTACAAACCATCCTCCTCAAAGGAAGTGAAAGTAATGTGTAGCCAAGGAGGAGATAAGCAGTGGCAGTGTGCTGTTAGTGGGAGCCTGGGTAGCAGCACACAGGTTGTAATCCTCCTCATAGATGAGTCAGGATCTGTGGATTCGTAGCTTGAATTCTTTGTAATACTATGGGGGGGGGGGGGTCACAGAGGCCTGGTCCCTCCTTATAGTTACCAAGTCACATTTGCCAAGTGCAAATCAGGGACTCATATCCAACACCAACTAGAATATGTGCATGGTGGAAAAATGATGACAAGGAGGAAAGACTAGAAACTGGCTGCTTTCGGCTATTATTATAGAATGACTGCTCTGCAAGCCCTCTGTGATTCACCTCACAGAAGGTTGTAGAAGGATGTGATCAGTCTACAAGTTAATATGCATCCACATTTTTGGCTATCCTGTACATATTCTTCTGCACAACTTATCCCCTCCATTTAACAAGAATGACGTGTTCAAGCAGGCTATGCATCAAACTGGTCTCAGTCAGGATATGAACATACACACACTGATGCTGTTTTTGCAGTGTAGTAGTGCATACATTGAGAGGTGTATTTGGGGTATTTGATTTGTTTCCAGCCACCTGCCAGAATTTGATGGCAGAAGAATTGCACAGCTCTTGTAGCAGCCAACTGACAGATAATAAAAAAGTGACATTGTTGGAACGATCACTATCAGATTTTCTAATACTGGCTCCTTGTAATGAGATCTTACACGTAACTCAATCTGCCATTGGAATTTTCACTAAAGGAATGAGTTTAGATGATGATAAAAGCAGAAAACATTATAAGTAAATAACATTTTCCAAATACTGCATAATGTTTGATGTTACTGTGTCTTTTATGAACCTTGAGAAATACATTGTATAAGAATGATGTATTTTAATATAAGCAGAGATAGATACTGTTATCATAGAGGTTTCATGTCAATTCTTATTTAAAAAATATTTCCTTACCTTCTCAATGTGATGATAGCATAAACCAATGTGACCTCTTCACTTCCATTCATGCTGCTTATGAAAAGTAGCTGCAGGCTCTCTAAATAATAGTTACTTGCTAGTGTGAACAAATGTAGACTACGATCCTACAAATGTCCATTTTGACACTAAAAAATATTTTATTTACAGTACACTCAGCACTTGAAAATCCAAGGTCTTTTATTGAACATTGTTCACAACATTTTTCTAAACTCGGTGGCATGAAGAATGTAGATAGTATCCTCCTCCACTGTTGTAATGGAATACTTCAAGGATTCCTGAGAAATACAATTAATTTTGAAAGGCTTGTGGGAAAGCAAGGGGGCAGCTTGCTGGTGCTGTCAGCCAAAGCAACCAACAGCATAGTGGCAAATAGAGACCCAGAGAAGGCAGACAGTTCCCAGGAACAGCTGTAGTGCATTTTTTCCCCCAGCCTAAAGCCTAGCCATTGACAACAAAAACCATAATCATGGTTCCTACATTACATTTCCTATTTCTTCTCTTCATTCTGAACATAGTTCCCATTTTTGTTTTATTCTGCCATTTAATTTATTTTGAAGGAAATAATTGTAAACCAAGAAGAATTTAATAGTTTGTGGGGTTTTTCCTGTGTACCTATCTCCAGCCAGCAATGCTGATAGTCAAGCAATTTAGCAACAGAAACCACCCAGGACTTCTTTTCTGCTGTTCAAGGGGATCAGCAGACCTGATTCTCTTCCTCCATAAAATGATTGGGAACAGCTGCTGTATTCCTCCCTCAAAAGGCAATGTCTTCACTTGAAAGAATAGATTATCTCAAATTAAGCAGCATTTTACCTCTTCAATCTGTGCAGTTTCAAGCCAGGGCTCTCAGTCTCCCTGCCATGGAGACAGAAACCTGGGAGTCTTGGGAAGAGGTTTCAGGGTTTACAGCTCCAGGGCAACCCTGCCATGTGGACTCAGACTTTAAGAGCAGAATGGACCATCATGATCATCTAGTCTGATCTCCTGTACATTGCAGTCATGGAACCTCACCTTCCCACTCCTGTAATAGGCCTACAACCTCTGGCTAAGTTACTGAAGTGCTGAAATCTTTATTTAAAAACTTCACATTATAGAGAATCCCCCGTTTATTCTTGTTCAAACCAGCAATTGGCTTATACACCAGGTTGCAGAAGAAGGCAAAAACAGAAACAAAACACAAACCGGGGTCTCTGCCAATCTGACCAGAGGAAAAATTCCTTGCTGACCTCAAATATGGAAATCCACTTATGCTCGGTGCATGTGGGCAAGACCCACCAGCCAGACACTTCGGAAAGAATTATCTGTAGTAACTCAGATCCCTCCCCACATAGCATGCCATCTCCACACACTGATCAAGCCCCTGATCAAGCTCTGTTTTTTTTAAACACTTTAGGTTTTGTGACTCTACTACTCACCTTGGAAGGCTGTTCCAGAGCTTCGCTCCTGGTTAGAAACCTTCTTTTGATTTCAAGCCTAAACTTGTTGATGGCCAGTTTATATCCACTTGTTCTTGTGCCGGCATTGGCCCTTAAAGTAACTCCTTGCCCTCCCAGGTGTTTTATCCCTCTGATCTATTTACGGAGAGTGATCATATCTCCCCTCAGCCTTCTTTTGGTTAGGCTAAACAAGCTATGCTCTTTGAGTCTCTTCTCATAATGTAGGTTTTCCATTACTCCGATCATCCTAGGAGCCCTTCTCTGCACCTGTTCTAGTTTGAATTAATCTTTCTTAAACATGGGAAACCAGAATTGCACACAGTATTCCAGATCAGGTATCACCAGTGCCTTGTACAATGGTAATAACATTTCCTTTCTCTTCTAGAATTACTTTGCCTAATGCATCCTAGGATTGCATTAGCTTTTTCATAACTGCATCACATTGATAGCTCATAGTCATCCTGTGACCAACCAATTCACCAAATCTTTCTCCTCTTCTGTCATTTCTAACTGGTAAATCCCCAATTTATACCAAAAATTATTGTAGATAGAACCTTAATGCACGACTTTTCACTGTTAAATTTCATCCCATTTCTATTACTCCAGTTTTCAAGGCAATCCAGATCTTTTTGTATGATATTCTGGTTCTCCTCCATATTGGCAATACCTCCCAACTTTGTGTTATCCACAAATTATATTGACATACTCCCCCTTTATGTGCCAAGTTTATTAATGAAAATGTTAACTAAAATTGTTCCCAAAGCTGATCCTTGAGAAACTCTTCCAGTAACCTCCCTGTAGCCTGACAGTTCACCTTCCAGTATGACCCGTTGTTGTCTCCCCATTAACCGGTTCCTTACCCAACTTTCAGTTTTTATATTAATCCCCATCTTCTCTACTTTAACTAATAATTTCCCATGTTGAACTCTATCAAATGCCTTATTGAAATCCTGGTAGATTAAATTTACTGCATTTCCTTTATCTAGAAAATCAGTTATCTCAAAGAAAGAGATCAAGCTGGTCTGACATGATTTACCTTTTGTAAAACTGTGTTTTATTTTATCGTAGTTACTGTTTACCTCTATGTCCTTAACTGCTTTTCTCTTTCAAAATTTGTTCTAAGACCTTGCATACAATTGAGGTCAAACTAATGGGCCTGTAGTTTTCCAGATCACTTTTTACCTCCTTCCTTAAATATAGGCACTATATTTGCAATTCTCCAGTAAAAGGGTATGATGCCCCGCTCCCAACCCCCAAGGTTAAGGATTTATTAAAAATCCTTGCTATTGGGCTTGCAATGTCATGTGCCAGTTTCTTTAATATTTTTGGGTGGAGATTATCTAGGCCCCCTAATTTGGTTCCATTAAGGTGTTTGAGTTTGGTTTCCATCTTGGATATGGTAATTTCTACTTCCATATCCTTGTTCCCATTAGCCATCTTGCCACTGTCCTCAAGCTCCTCATTACTCTAATTAAAAACTGAGGCAAAATATTAATTTAGGTGTTGGGCCATGCCTAGATTATCTTTAATCTCCACCCCATTCTTTTTGTTAGTGGTCCCACTTCTTTCTGTATTTTCTTTTTACTTATATGGCTAGAGAACCTTTTACTATTGGTTTTAATTTCCTTTGCAAGGTCCAGATCTGCTTGGCTTTTGGCAGTTTTCACTTTATCCCTACACTTTTTGACCTCCAAGAGGTATCTTTCCTTGCTGATTTATCCCGTCTTTGATTATTTGTAGGCTTTCTGCTTTCTCTTAATAATCTCTTTGAGATGCTTGTTCATGCAGTTTGGTCTTCAACCCTCCCCCTCCATTTTTCCCCTTGCTAAGAATGCAGGCTCCACATAGTTTCTGTAACTTTGACTTAAAGTAATTCCAAGCCTCCTCCAGCTTCAGATCCTCGTTCTTCAGTCCAGTCAACTTCCTTAACTAATTAGCTTATTTTTTCTAAAAAGTTTGCTTTTTTGAAACAAGGACACTAGTTGCAGACTTATTTTTATTGATCCTTCCATTCAATTTAAACTGAATTAATTCATGGTCACTCGAACCAACATTGTCCTCTACAATCAGTTCTTCTATGAGGTCCTCGCTACTAACCAATACTAAATGGTTCAGTGACTGCCTCAGAGTTGGAGACCTCAGGGCTTCCAGGATCCTTGGCTCCATGACACCCCACCATTCAAACTGCCTTGGGGCTAGGGACACCCGTTGCTTCCAGTCTTCCAGGCCAGATGACTGCCTGGGCTGCCCAACTCCCACAGCCTGCCAATCATGTCAATTTCTGTCAGCAGCCGCTGGGGTCTGGCGGGGTCCTATTTCCTTTCAGAAATACCATGTATTTGTGTTTCTGGAATGAGAATTTTACAGGATTTTTGATTTGTGGGAAATTTTGAAATGTCATGATTTCCACTTTTCAACCAGCTCTGATTATACACACAGTTGGGGAATATGAGGCACAGAGCTGAAGTAACTTGCCAAAAGTTATCAAGGAGGTCAGGGCCAGGAATAAAACCCAGATCTGATGAGTTTCACTCCAGTGTTTTTTATCTTGTAAGCCACACTGCCTCTTAATTTAACTGGGAGGAGATATTTTTCCTATAGAGATATTATGATTCTCTTGTGTATTCACTGTGATCTGTGAGAAGGGGTTCTTTACCATTTTATATACCATAATACACATGACAAATTATTAAACAACGTGACTGGTTGAACTACATCTCTCATGATGTACCATGATCTCCCCTTTGGGTAATGTAGGCAGTGCTCTATGGCAGTGCCATTGCCACAGTTGAGGCCGTTCCCATTTCATGGGAAATAAAGTCTGGCCTGTAGAGGAGCGTGGGACCATGAAGCACACAAACTACACTTCCCATGGTGAACTGCAGCTGCATTGCAAAATGTAAATATTTTGGGTTTTGGTTGTTTCAATTTTTTCTGGGAAAAGAAGACACTTTTCTTGAAAACAATTATTTAGTTGAAAACCCAATTTTCTATTAAAAGAAAAAAGGTTTGATGGACATTTTTTGAGCAGCCCTATTCTCTCTGTGGCAGTTGGTCTTCATGGTTTAAGCTTCAAATTTTATTCAGTCAACACCTGTCTAATGTCATAAAGGTACTGGCACAGTATTTATGGATGTGGTATTGACAGTAAATCTTCCAATATCTCCTGGAATGTGTATTGGTGAGGCTTTATTTTTCATGAATTCATAGGTTTTGGGGTTTTTTCAATTGTTTTTTTAAGACCAGAAAAGACCATTTGATACTCTAACCTCCTGTAAACACAGGCCATAGGATTCCACCCAGTAATTCATACATCAGGCCCATAACATTGGTTTGAGCTGTAGCATATATTGTAGAAATATATCTTTGGTCTTGAATTAAAGATTTCACGTGATGGAGAATCCACTACTCCCTAGGTAAGTGGTTGCTATTGAGCCCAAAATGAGAAGCCATGTTAAAATCTCAACATCAGTTTGAAATCCAGTCAATTAAAAAAAGAGTTAAGAATAGTGTTGGTGGAGGAGTGATGACTCTCCCAAGTGGCAGTGCCTAGAGGTCTGATGCCTCTGTTGCAGTGATTCTCAATCCACGGGCCACTTGTGGCCAAGTCAGCACACAGATGCGGCCCATGTGGCACCCTCAGGGCCATAGAGGTAATATATATATGGTGTAGATGCAGCCCACATAACACACAGAGATCTGCATATGTGGCCTGCAGTGATAAATAGATTGAGAACCACTTCTCTGTCTAGATTTTTTTTTTTTTTTGGTCGACATTTCCAGCTGTTGTTACCACTGATGTAAGTCAACTTGTAGTGGCAATCATGGGAAATGGTAACAGATAAGAGGCTCATGAAGCCCCCAGCATTTTAATATTGTGTCTTCTAACCATGCTCAGAGCAAGTCTAAAGGCATGGTGTTAAAAATGCCAGCAGCTGTGAGAACCTTGTCTAAACTAGGACTACAATAATATCAACAAGAGTGGGGAAACTTGTGCCAAAAATCCATAGTGTTGGCAAGTCTTACAGGAGATTGTAAATGTCTCATAGAAACACATCCAGAAAAATCCCTTGGAAAATAATATCTGTCTTAAATTCATAAACAGGAGAAAAATTTGGGCACAAAGCAATTGGTTGATCGATTGATTTTAGCTCTCTCCTCTATTTTTGCTGCTTTCATCCAGTTTCTGCTGTTTTTATAAATTCTGACCTTACAGGTAACAGTAGTTCTTCTTTCTGTGGCAAAAATACAGTTATTGAAATGTAAATCAGTGTTCATCTAAACTACTCTTATTGGAAATGCCTCTTTATTATTTTTGTTTTACTAGCCTCTAGATTTCCCAATCAGAGATGGAGAACCCATTGTGCTAGGTGTTGACTCCACAACTAATGAAAAGTTGGTTCCTGCCCTGATTAATTTTCTGTCATTCATCTCAATAAGTTGTAAACTTTTAGGTCTAAATTGTTCATTAAGGCCCAAGTGAGCAAAGCATCTAAGCATGTGCTTAAATCCATACTATTAAGCAAAGTAATGAAACACATTCTTCACTCTTATGATAGATTGCTGAATGTGGGGCTAAAAATGGGAGCCTGTGATTAAACTAGGAAAGTTCCCCCATCTTTATTTCCTTTAAAAAAATAACCAAGGGAATTACATGCAAAACATCATGTTAAAGCCAAAATAAGGTTTATAAATTTGAAGGCACAAATGTCAAGAAATGAGAAGAATAAGGTTATCCATGATAACATTACATCACATTATGTACACTTAGCATATTTAGCTCATATTTAAGAATAAAAATAATCAAATAGTATATACATACAAAGTGTATTCTCTAATGTTACCTACTAGCTTTCTTTGTCAGGGTAACAAGCTTTGTAGATAGGTAGGAAATGGTAGATGTAGTATATCTTGACTTGGGTAAGGCTTTTGATACTGTCTCAAATGATTTCTCATAAACGAATTAGGGAAATACAATCTAGATGAAGGTAGGTGGGTGCATAATTGGTTGGAAAATGGTTGCCAGAGAGTAGTTAGCAGTTGTTCACAGTCAAGCTAGAAAGGCATAGTGAGTGGGTCCCACAGGGATCAGTTCTGGGTCCGGTTCTGTTCAATATTTTCATCAATGATTTACATAATGGCGTAGAGAATACACTTACATAGTTTGCAGATGATACCAAGCTGGGAGGGCTTGCAAAATGATCTGGAGAAATGGTCTGAAGTAAATAGGATGAAATTCAACAGGGACAAATAAAAAGTACTCCACTTAGGAAGGAACAACCTATTACAAACATACAAAATGGGAAATGACTGCCTAGGAAGGAGTACTGCAGAAAAGGATCTGGGGGGTCATAGTGGATCACAAGATAAATATGAATCTACAGTGTTACACTGTTGCAAAAAAAAGCAAACATCATTCTGGAATATATTAGCAGAATTGTTATAAGCAAGACACAAGAAGTAATTCTTCCACTCTACTTCACGCTGATTAGGCCTCAACTGGATTATTGTGTCCAGTGCTGGGTCCGCATTTCAAGAATGATGAAGATAAATTGGAGAAAGTGGAGAGAAGAGTAACAAAAATGATTAAAGGTCTAGAAGATATAAGCTATGAGGAAAGAGTGAAAAAACTGGGTTTGCTTAGTCTGGAGAAGAGAAGACTGGCGGGGGCATGATAACTGTTTTCAAGTACATAAAAGGTTGTTACAAGGAGGAGGGAGAAAAATTGTTCTTGTTAACTTCTGGGGAGGCAACAGGCTTAAACTGCAGCAAGGATGGTTTAGATTGGACATTAGGAAAAACTCCCATAGATCTAGTTCAAACTAGTTCAAAGACAGGAAACAAAGGGTAGGAATAAAAGGTCAATTTTCAGAATGGAGAGAGGTAAATGGTGGTGTCCCCCAGGGATCTGTACTGGAACCAGTACTGTTCAACGTATTCATAAATGATCTGGAAAAAGGGGTATGCGGTGAGGTGGCACAATTTGGAGATGATACAAAACAACTCAAGATAGTTAAGTCCAGAGCAGACTGTGAAGAGTTGCAAAGGAATCTCACAAAACGGGGTGACTGGGCAACAAAATGGAAGATGAAATTCAATGTAGATAAATGCAAAGTAATACACATTGAAAAACATAATCCCAACTATAGATATAAAATGATGGGGTCTAAATTAGCTGTTACCATTCAAGAAAGAGATATTGGAGTCATTGTGGATAGTTCTCTGAAAACATCCACTCAGTGTGCAATGGCAATCAAAAAAGGTAACAGAATGTTGGCAATCATTAGGAAAGGGATAGATAATAAGACAGAAAATATCATATTGCCTCTCTATAAATCTATGGTACACCCCCATCTTGAATACTGCATGAAGATCTGGTCGCCCCATCTCAAAAAAGATTTATTGGAATTGTAAAAGGTGCAGAACAGGTCAACAAAAATGTTTAGGGTTATGGAACAGCTTCCATATGAAGAGAGATTAATAAAACTGGAACTTGTTTCAGTTTGGAAAAGAAACTACTAAGGAGGGATATGATGGAGGTCTATAAAATCATGACTGGTGTGGAGAATGTAAATAGGGAAATGTTATTTACTCCTTCTCATAACACAAGAACTAGGGTCCCCAAATGAAATTAATAGGCAGCAGATCTAAAGCAAAAGGAAGTGTTTCTTCACACAATGCACAGTCAACCTGTAAAACCCTTTGCCTGAGGATGTTGTGAAGGCCAAAATTATAACAGAGTTAAAAAAAGAACTAGATGAGTTCATGGAGGATAGGTCCATCAGTGACTATTTGCCAGGATGGGCAGGGATCCAAAACCATGCTCTGAAGTATTCCTAGTCTCTGTTTGCCAGAAGCTGGGAATGGGTGACAGGGGATGGATCACTTAATGATGATTACTTGTTCTGTTCATTCCCTCTGAAACACCTAAAATTGGCCACTATTAGAAGACAGGATACTGGGATAGATGGACCATTGGTCTGACCCAGAATGGGCATTCTTATGTTCCTAACTGTCAGGGTAGTTAAGCATTGGATTAAATTACCTACAGAGGTTGTGAAATCTCGGTCATTCGAGATTTTTAAGAGCACATTGGACAGACACCTGTCAGGGATGGTCTAGGTAATGTCTGGTCCTGCCTTGAGTGTGAGGGACTGGATTAGAAGACCTCTTGAAGCCCCTTACAGTCCTACAATTCTATGAACCTTTAGCTATTTTATATTCTGATTTCCATCATTTAAATTTGCAGCTTTCAAGTTGCATTAACAATTTTAAAAATGTCATTATTTTCTGAGCAGTGTTGTCATTGGACTAACGAGATATAGAGTGATGTCGCCTTTAGATATACATGATTACTTATTGATGTCAAAATTAAGGATTTATGAGGAAACTCTGTTGCAAACTTATTACTTCACTAATTGCTTAACCAGTTTAGACTTGGTATGATACTTCATAATATATTCCACCATCTTTACAAATACCATTCAGGTACTTTTAAAGTTTTGAGACGGTCTTGTCATTTATAATGAAGTGAAATAGGGCATTTATAGGAAATTCTTAATATTGTGTAGCTGAATCGGCTTAAAATTAGTCAACAGTAGTTCTGAAGTGTTTACAAAGAGGATTGATTTTTATCAAAGCAATTAATAAAATCTGAAAATACTGCACAGTACCTCTTCACACCACATAATTCAAATAAACAGGCAACTATAATACACACACCCTTACCCATAACTCTAAATTTGACCCATTTTTAAAGGACCAATTTTGACATATAATTAATAGCCATTTTCAGGGAGTGCTGTAATACCATTAGACAAAGTAAATAATTAACAATTGAATAAGCCATAAAATACCTCACAGTAATGTTAGCTTGTACTATTAAATTAAATATGATTCTGATAGATTAATATTGGCCTTGGGCACATGACCATTGTGAAAATGGGGAGACAAATTGGTCAGTAGTGTGCTTTATACAAACTAAAATCCTATTTCTGTAAGGAATTATATTTCTCCCCCATAAATGTAGACACTTGCTCACTTTAACTTACTGATTTAAACAAATAAAAAAAAAAGCAGCAGGGAGCAAATGCTGTGCCCAGCTAATTGAATATTATGGTTGGATTGCTGGATGTTTGGTGCTGCTGAGCACCCACAGTTCCTGTTGGCTTTTTTGGAGCTGCAGATGTTCAGCACCTCTGAAAAACAGACCATGAAGTCATGTGAAGTAAAGTGATTTTGCAAAGCCTCTGAAATCATTAGGAGGGAATAAAATCTAGATTCAAATGCAAGTGTCTCAATTCCAGAGCCTATTTTGCTTAAACATGCAGCAACATCAACTCTTCTGAGGTGTCTCTGTTTTAGCCCATGGGTAGACTTAGACAAAATCATGTCCACGTATGACTGATGGTCATTGCATTGCTTTAACACACCACTGGAAAGTGAACCGATACTACAGAGATGAGGGTGCTATAAAATTGATAAGAAAATGTAAACAAAATTTGAAAATTAAAAAAAACAAAAATCATTTTTCCTTTTTTTTTCTTTTTTAAATTAACAACAGAGCTGGTTGAAATTTTGAAGAAAAATGCTCACAAAAATTTCTTCCCCCTTTTCAATCCACTGTACCGGTGGATAATGTCATCCTGCCTCAGACAGTGGGTAGTTGATTGAAATTTTCAAAAAAAAAGCCAGCAGGAGAATCATGCAAAATTGTTTTAACCAACTGTATTTCATTTAACTGAAGCAGTTGTATTTCTTCCATTTCTTCTCTTTTAACAGGTCTTATATCAGTATCCTATTGTGGGCAAAACAAAATTTTCTTCTCAAAGATGCCAAGCAGATTGGTCACGTTTCCAGTCTCCTCTCTTTAAATGTATGTGAAACGTTGTGTTTTGGACACTGCCAGGAACATCGATGTTACTTCAAAAATAAGATAAGTAAAAAATAGCTACAGAAAGATCCAAGGTGAAACGTGCCATTCCTCTACTTTTGAATGAAGACAATAAAAGCCACATATATATGAACTGCATGTTAGTTTCCATTATTGAGACAAAGTTTTGAAGGGTCTTAAAAAGCAGCTGTAAATTGCAAGAGAGGAAGGAAGCCAAATGAGGATGCAGGGTACATGAAGAAATTGTCAAGAGAGAGACACGGATGTCCAGACTTCAGAACAACAAAGGTGAACAATCAAGGAATTCTGAAGAAAGTGGCATCAAAGAAGATTTTAAGTTGAATGAATCTGGACCAGACAGTACTGAGGAGGACCAGACTGAAAACAGATTAGGTCGGGGTGGAGAGGTGGAGTCTGTAGTTCAAACCCTGACAAAGATGCAAGCATTGGAATGGGCCTACCAGAAATGTAGATTGAGTGAAGATATCATAGTTAAAATTGTACCTTGAGAAATCTATGACACAAGAAACGGACAAAGGAGTGTGTTTTCTGAGTATAAGGACAAAGGATGTCACAATAATTGTGATAAATATTCTGGAGAATTATGGGGCATTCGCATTGAATCTAATTCACTTATCAACACATGACAAGGACAGGAATATGTAATACAGTTAACAATGACATCATGGGCCTGGGGAGAGAACTGATTATAGGCTCTGTAAGTGGTATTCTTGGAGATTTTTCTGTTAAAAGTAGTTGAAGAAAAGGGCAGATGATCAATGAATGTGGCAGTGACATGGAGACCTGTTTTGGAGTTAGAAAGCATTGAAATACCTTAAGAGGAGAGGTGATTTTTGGCTTAGACAGTCTCTATCTAAGCAGAGAGTGTGCCAACTTTTTGGCTTAGAAAGGGGGATATTTCACTTAACTCAAATAATATGGTAGATACTATATTCCCATCATACAAAATAAGACTGAAGATGAAGAATACAGTATTACTAAATGCCAAATAAATGCAAGAAATCAGTGCACTGAGTATTTCTACACAAATGTAAGATATATAGGAATTCAACAGCAAGAACTAGAAGTGTTGAATGATGGAGACTTTGATCTATTGATCATGTATGGAAGCTGCTTGGATAATTCTCAGAACTGAAACACCAGTATAGAAAGGCACAGTCAGGGCTGCATATGTACTGCAATTTTGCAATTACTGAATTTGCAACATAATTCATCCTTTGTTGCAGAATTGTGCTCCAGAACCTCAGCTTTTTTTCTTTTGTTTCAATTGAAGTGCCTAATACTTATCATCTTATTTGCAAACAAAGCCTCCAAAACCTAAACATCAATGCCCTTTTGAGTCCTCAAGGAACCTGTGTAAAGGGGGGCAGACCCCCCTACTCAGCAGTTAGAATCCATGGTGGCAGCCCCGCCTAGTGGTAGGGGATAGGAAACCTGGTATCTCCCATTCCACTGGATTCTGACCTAGGGTCCTCTTGGGCACTGTAAGGATAGTGGCTATGTGGCTGTTACCTGCAGTTCAGCTAACCTCTTCCTCTGGGTCTATTCCTACCACTCTGTCTCTTCTCAGAGCATATTGGTGGTGGTGGTTCTTCCTTGTACCCTGGGGTGTAGTCCTGAATGGGCAGCTACTGAAACACTCCCACCAGTGTGGAAACTCCCTTGCCAGTATAACCTTGCATACACACCATGCAGAGGATGCCATTTAAATCTTCAAAATGGCACCTTCCACGTGACATGACATTGCACACACGACCTTGAACAAAATGTCTTCCCTGTGGCAAAAGTGCTGGTATGCCTTTATGGTGTACCCACTTCAACACAGTTTGCACCACTGGCCTCCGTAGGCAGGGGAGTTCCGGCTTTGTTTAGCTGTCCCCATACTGGGGATATTCTCCTGGTGTAATCCCTCCATAGCAGCAAGGTCTGTTTCTCTCTGCCCACCACCCTTCTGTGTTGAAGAGACATCCTTTTTAAGCCTCCCCACTCCAACTGGAGCATGCCCATGTTTGTTTCTGCACCCCTGTTTTCCAGTGTAGGGTTTATCCACCCCCAATTACTCAGTGGTTCTGAGAGATGTGAACTGCCTCATTCATCTCACTCAAGGCTCTGTGGACTCTGATTCTTTGGCCCCTGAAATTTGGCGTTTTTCTGAGATACCATGTAATTCAGCATATTTGCTCCAGACTTGATTATTTTGTTGCATTTTGTTTTCATTCTCCTTACCCTGCTGAGACTGCCTGCAGCCACCTCTTTCTATTAAAGGAAATTAACTAGATTACAGGAGGGTGTCAGGGAACCAAATTGAGAGTCTATCCTACATAGTCTATAAAAGAGAGAAAAAAGAAAGAAGAGGTGGAGGATTGGAGTTATGTTAAAAATATTTTCAATGCCTATGAGAGAGAATTTGACAATGTAAAGTGTGGAGATTAAATTTTTTGGTAAGGCATGAAAAAGAAAGGAGAAACATCCATGAGGCCTTCTATAGACCACCAAAACTGGAAGAAATTAAGAACAAAAAGTACTGAATAATCATTCTCTGTGCTGCCGTGGCCCTAAACTCCGAACCAGACACAGGAAACAGAGAGGTTGACCTGCACAGGGGTTAAAAATGATGATCCTTTCCTTTGACCTCCATGGAAGAGCCAGGATGGGGATATTTTATTCTTAGTGAGAAGAAGTGAGTTTCAGCCTTGGTGACTGAGAGTCATGTGACATACATTTCTGAGAATGTGAAAAAGTGCCATGGTGTCTACAGTTCATTTATAGGTACAAATTATGTCTGTGATTGTGAAGGGAAGTGTGATGCTGATTAACGTGTGAATCTGCAATATGACCATAAAGATTTCTCAAGATACTCCAGAGAAAGGTCCAGTTCTTCAGTATGTGTAAATTAATGTAGCAACATTGACTTAAATGAATCTATGCTGATTATACCAGCTGAGGATGTGATCCAAGATCAGCATGCTAGAATTAGGGCAATAATTAAACATGAGGCTTTTGCAATTGACACAACTATTGAAGTAATGGAAAGCTTTCCACTACATCACTTATTATGTTGTTTTTAAAAATTAATCCTTAAAATTAGCTCAGTTTAAATGACTAATTAGACAGTCACAATTCTGCTTGGAGACGCTGAAGAGATGGGATAAGAAAAACAGGATTGAATTGTTTCTGATTTTCATATTAATAGAGTTCAATCTAGAAAGAAAAGGTTAATTTCTTTTCAGTGAATTTATGATCATTTCTTTGAATGTATTTCATTGAATTTCAATGAATGTATTATGATCATGGCTAGTGTAGTAATTTGTGGCTAAATCATATGTTTAAAGGCAAAAGTGATTACACAATAGCAGGAGGCAATATTGCAATGTTTACAACTTTTTGTAAATAAATGATTTAGGTTTTGAGAAATGAGAAAGATTGACAGCACTGTAAGCTGTAGACCTTTGTTTTTCCATTGAATTCATATTATAATAAGGCAGAATCAGAGCAAGCTTTCTCCGTTGCCCCACACACCCTTGTGATTCAGCCTTGATGTTGTCAGTCATGATGCCTTAAGTCTATTGTTTCTATACATTTTGCTGTTAGCTGGTCTGCACTCATACAATGCCAGAATCAGAGCTTGGATATTCACTTAAATTGGCAGCCTTAAATTTCTACCGTTTTTTAAAAAAAGTCTGATTTACAGCTATAATCCTTAACTATGTAAATGGGGAATTCCCCTATAAGTGGTAGAAACTTTCAAAATGGTACAAATTTTAAAGGGTGCCCAATGTGCTAATATGTAATTTGAAAAAGAAAAGGAAAAAGCCTAACCACATTTACTAAAAGTTGGAATAACTGGGGTTGAGGATTATGGCATAATACCTTTTGATTTATTGCACTGAATTCTTGGAAAAAACCCTCAGCTTTATCTCCTAAGGTAAGATTTGTAACATATTTACATCATGAAAAGTGTTTTGGACACAAATTCATCTGCAGTGTAGCTCAATAGAAATAAATGGCATTACTCCAGGGATGAATGTGGCCTATCTGAGTTGAAATCAAGTATTTAGTTTTTATGTGGCTTTTATTTTTTCATGTGGTATTAGCTATCCCTGTAATACATCCAATATGCATTTTGCTATGTATTATTAACGTATGGATCCATTTGTCCATTGATGCCCAAAGCATTTAGAAAACTAACTCCCATCAGTGTCTGTGAAAGTCACATATGCACTTGAAGGCCTCAGATCCTGCAAACATTTACACATGTGACCTATCCCATTAAACCACTCAGAGACATAAAAGTTTCACCAGTGCATAAGTATTTGCTGAATCAGGTTCTAATTCATCACTCTTCAGTAAAGAATAGACTCCTAAATGTCTGGCTTACCTGGATGGGGAGACTTTAATAGACCAGTAAAAAGACCGGGGACCACTTGATAGCAACAAATATGATGATCAGTATTACACTAACAGCAGCTAAGCTTGGTAGACCTTTCTGCAGGCCTGTGCAGCCTTGACATGACTAAGCCAGGAGAAGAGAGGAGCCTCTTGCTCAACCTTTGCCTGACCCAGCACCCCTCCCTAATGCTCTGGTGGATGTGGTGGAATCTGTGTTTCAGGAAAAGACCAAGAGGTTTATTTATGCATGCCCTCTGCAAGATGTTTGTCCGGGCCTCAGGATATGCAGCTAGTTAATTAGTACTCTGAGGCAACCTCTTGATTAGCTCTTGAAACTGTCAGCCCAACAAGTTTTTTCTTGACCTGTTATTGTCTACTAAGTAGGATAAATGGGGGGGAGAGGCTTGGCCTGTTTGGGATCTCTTCTTGGACACAGCTTCGGGATCCTCCAATGACAGCTGGAAGATCAGGCCAGTCAGAAAGCCATCACTGTTTCCACCAGAAAGCCACCCCAAATTTCAGTAATTATTGAGGGTTGAGAGATGAGGTGTTTTTACTAACCTATTGTGGATGTATGTAAGTGCTTGAGCCTAAGTAAAGTATAGCTTTAAAGTAAGAGCACTCTTGTGTTATGCTGTTTCTACCAGTCCATCTATCTGCTGGATGGCCACTTCTCCATTTGGCTTATTGCCTGATACCACTTTGTACAAAGTAAAGTTATCACGAGCTTTATGTTGGCAGAACCCTGGGTAACAATCCAAGACAAAACTGGCATGCAATGCACCTAAATCATCATGGCATATATTTTAGATAGGGCTAGAGCATAAGCCAGAGTGCAAAGCCCCAAATTTTACAGAATATTTTTTCTTGTGCATTACACACCTCTACACACACTTACACAATTACGCTATGTCTCATCCATGAGCAGTGGCATTGTTTCACTGAGGCTGGCGATTTATAGTGAGGGCAAGAAGGAATGTAGCAACTGGTCATGTACACAGCTATTGGGATGGTAAGTGGCATTCTGTCAACCGCAAAGCCACATCTGATCAGTAACAAGTGTTTGAACATCAGTTCTTATTCATATTTCCTTGACTGAATCCAACTGCTGGAAAATCATATGACTGATATAGTATTTTTTCATTAAAATGTACAGACCCTATGAGCGGTTATCTTTTCCTAAAATTATTGCTGCATTGGCTATGAAGGTGACAGTAAAACTGTGTGGTACAGGAAATGGAAGATTTAAAAACAATATATGGTTGAAAAATCACTTAGCAATACAATAGTGCTATTTGCTTTTTTTTTTTTTTTTTTTTTGTTCCTTTGAATGGCAATACAAATTTTCAAAAGCTATTTTTGAAGTAATTATTATTATTTAAAAGACTGTCTCCACCCCACAAAGCCCTCACTGCAGTTTCACATACAAGTCTTTTCATGCTCATGTGCAAAATCTCTATTGTATATGCGAAACTGCCTTTATATGTGCAGGTCAGATAGACACCTGCTTGTATATACATCTCTGAGATTTTCTGAGTGCAACTACTTCAGTGTGAAAAATTGCTGGCACTTTTTGGGAGACCTGATTGAGGCCCTTTACAAAACTGGATATTAGAAGTAATTGCTAGTTGACCTCCAACAAATATACTCCGGAACTGCCTGCATCATTACAAAGAGAATTTTGATTAGGATGACTGAAAATCCACACTGGCATCACAGGACTTTCACTGTTCTGTGTGGAAGCAGCTAAGCTTCCCAATTTTTGTACAAATTTGCAAAACCTCACTAGAATTCTTCCCAAACTGCTTCCCCTCAACTCTTGTTACCTTAAAGCGGGACATGAATACCATGGGATGTTGCCTGGAGGCTTGGATGTGGATGTGCTACATCACAAAGTGTGAAGCTATTTAAGCTGTTCAGTAGAATTTAAGATCATGCTTAAGTGCTTTGCTGAATGGGATCGTGCTAAGCAAAGTGTGAAGCTATTTAAACTGTTCAGTAGAATTTAAGATCATGCTTAAGTGCTTTGCTGAATGGGATCGTGCTAAGCAAAGTACCTAACGCCCATTGTTGTCCAAAGTTATCATTGTTACTGTACATATTGTACTATTGTGATATATAGCATGAATTCTTGAAGAGAATAAAATTCACTAAAAGGTGTTTTAAGACTAAAAATGAAAAGGCTGGAGGCTCCAGTCTGGTAAGTCAACAGAAGGAGACTGGAGATAGCCAGAAGAGAACTTCCCACATAGCAGAAGGACAGCAGGCAGCAGGTGGAGGCAGCTCTACCATTTCCTGTTCTTGTGCAGTGGCGGCGTGGCAGTTAGGGGAGAGAGGGAGCACATCCAGGGTAGAGTTTGGACTGGATGAGTCATGGTGGAGGGGGTGGCAGAGCAGAGCTCCACTACACCCAATCTGCAACTTGCATCATTCCATATCCAGATGTAAGAATTAGAGAAAACGCTAACAATTTGTCATTTAAGAAACCCTTTCCACCTCCCTGGGTGTGGCTGTGAATCCTTATTGTGCAAATTTTACCCCCAGCAAATTGAAATGACTTAAAACATGACTTGATACTTTATCTACTCAAAAAACCTAGTGTTTGGTGTACCCAAGACACTATTATTTGATCCATGATCAGAAAACTGATTCTATAATATGAATAACTGATAGCTTTAGCTGATCAGCTTCTGAATACAATTTGGCATTTTAATTTCAAAACGTGTTTTACAAAATGTTACTGCATGCAGGTGCCAAAAATGCTGTAATATATACATTGCAATCCAATAAGAATGTTTCCTCATATCATTTAAATAATCCCTTGCTGAGGAGCCACCACATTTCCATTCATTTAAACTGTTCGTTGATGTTCCTCGGAAGTCCTTTCAGAGCAATGATATCCAAAATTAAAATGACTGTACTTGACTTATAGCCCTGCAGCCTGAGTCAGACAGCTGTGCCGCAGTCTTTTATTGCACTGTAAACTTTCCCAGAGAGACCCGGGATGGGGGCAGGGATGATGCTGTTGAGGAGGTTGTCTTTCACAAGAGATATCTATAAGTCATTTGCAGGTGCATATTCTGGAGAATTGTAAATAAGGCTCTGCTTTTGATCCCATTGAATCAATCACCAGATGGAAAAGGAGCAAGCCATAACACTGCATAGAAAACATATACTTAAATTATTTTCTAACATTTGGGGAACTGTACAGAAATGCTGATGAAATCTTTGATGTCTCAAAAGGTGGAAGTAAAGCAGCTGTCAACTCTGAGATAGTAGCTGCAGTTTTATGACCTGAGTGCTTTGATAGCACTAGACCACCATACCACAGAGAAGTCATCTGCGTATAAAGCGGTAAAAAATAGGGCAAATTAAGAAGTGTGTGTGTGAGAAGGCATAACAAGGGTGATGAAGTGTGATCATAGTAAGTAAAAATAGCGTGTGTTCTAGGAGGTAGAGCAATGAATTAGGACGCTTATGAAAAGACATAAATTTTTCATTTCTTTCCATTTTCATTAACTTTCTGGCTTGGGAGTCATTCATGAATATATTTTCAAATTTCAAAAAGTGATTGATAAATTCCTGGAGACAATTATAGGAATTCAGGCCTATGTTACAACAAAATTCAAGCTAATGGCTGAATTATAACTTGGGCATCCAATTTAAAATGGCCATTTCAGCAGAAAGCTGCATGTATATTTTTATTCTGAATTGATAGAGGAGACATTATTGGATGTAAAGCAATTGTATTTTGTTTTATTTAATGCTTAAATGTCCGATGCTAAAGCAAAAAGTTGAAGTGATAAATAAGGCAGATTCCAACTCATTTTGACATATATTCCTCCTGTAGAGTTCAAAGCAGTGTACTTTAAAAGGGTAGATCTAAGCTAATATATATATATATATGGAGAACTGTAAGGTTGTGAACTTAATATTGCATGCTTTATTAGGATGGAGTGTTTCAGAGAAGGTAAATATTCAGCATATAGCAGATTTTGTACTCTAGATGGCTGAGATTTTCAATATTGCCTAAGGGATTTGGGTGCTGGATTCATTAGGCAGCTTTGAAAATCCCAGTTTCTAATTGGTACAAATAACTAGTGGGGCACACTTATGGTAATACCTGCATTGAACTTCTGAGCATGCTCACTCCACCAAGCAATTCTTTGATGATATCCAGAAGCCTGAGCAGAGTGAGAGTGACCAGAGTGCTCCAGCTAGTGTGTGTATGTGTGTGTTTTTCTCTCCTGACCAATCTTTTTCCTGATTTCTCAACAAACACATTACCTCTACCAAAGGGCATCAGCTTCACTTTATTGGAGGTGCCTCTCGTACTGAGAGGGTAACTCGGTGCTCGTTCAGCTTTGACCTCTCTGTTGAGATTGCCAGCAAGGTGCCCATTCAATTCCAGTTGTGAGGATGGGGGTGATGATATGGGCAATTTGTCGTCTTGGAATTGAACTTTGTTAGGAAAGCAGTAGTATTCATGCATGAAGGTGCATGGGACTGATGCTAAGGTATATTTTTGTCACAATTTTTCATGGCCCTTTTATTGAATGATTATTCAGGACCGAGGTTAAATAGTGTATTTGGTTTTTAGAAAGGGACCTGTGTGCATGTGGGAGATGGCTATTGTTGGCAGCTATCTGTGGAGTAGGTTGTGTTTTGGGTTTTTTTTCCACAGCTGATTTTCATCTTCTATTTAATTGGTATATAAATGTTGTAACGATTTTCCTCTGACATCTTAAGAAGACCGATGTACACAGATGTTCAGGCAAATATAGCACGCAACATCTCTGCAAGCTGAGATCAGCAATACGTCTTTCTCTCATTGGGCTTGTCTTTAGAAATTATAAAAGAAATAGGAGGAAGAATGATGAGTTGGGGGGCTACTGGCTGTAGGAAAGATGCCAGGATCTGGCTGAGTAACTTTCAAAGCGATGAGAGCTAAGGGCTTGTTGAAGGAGGAAGATACGACTGGTGGAGCCTTAAGTAGATTTGGTGATTTAAACCCACTAGCTAAATGTCTGAGGGTCACTCTTCCCAAGCCCTGAGCTTAAAAAGATTGATTAATGCCTTTTTGAAAAAATGGTTGCAATAACAGCAAAAAACAGATTGCAGTAAGTGTTTTATTTCTCTATAACTGGAATCAACATAGAAAGGAATAGCCTCATCTAAATTGAAAACGATATGTCGTGGGCTGTTTTTAATCCAATAATTTATTTTTCTCCCCCTGCTCATCTCCAGTGTCTTCCACACCTGAGTAAATCCATGCACCTAAAAAAAAAAAACAGAACAAGACAAATAACATCCCCCCAGATATTGCTATGCCTGTGCTCTTGTCAGAACCTTTAAAGTCTGATCAGTTTAAGGCCTGGTCACTACACTAGAAATTTAAATTGACATAGCTATATCACTCAGGTGTGTGAAAAATCCCCCTTCCCCTCTCCCAAGCACCATAGCTATGCTGATCTAGCCCCCTGGTGTAGAGACAGTTAGGCTGATGGAAGGAAGCTTCTGTTTATCTAGCTACTGCTGCTCCAGGAGCTGGAGTTCCTACAGCAATGGAAAAAAAACCTTCTGTTGCTATAGACCAGCGTTTCTCAATTAAATTTCCCCGCAGAACCCTTTAGGCTCCGCGGGGAAATTACACTCATACTCAATACCCTCCTCCGAAAAATCCGGGACATCTTCCCTTTTTCAGCGGCTCGGAGAACAGCTGCTCTCGGTGGCGCAATGTCACTTTCTCGCGGAGCCCTAACAGTGTTCCTGTGGAACCCCAGGGTTCCGCGGAACCCCAGTTGAGAAACACTGCTATAGACTATATCTACACTACAGGGTTACAGTGGCATAACTGTGGCAGTGCAGCTAAGCTGCTGCAGCTCCCATAGTGTAGACAAGCCATGTGGTAGAGTTTAGCCACCAGATGGCAGAAGCATGGCCTGGTGAATAGATCCCTGAATTGAACTGGGCTGAAGGAGATTTGAATTCAGTTCCCTCTTTACTCACAGAATTTGGCAAGTCACTTAATCTACCTTGTCCCTCAGTTTTTTGGATGATAGTTGGATAAAGTCTATCAGTGATTGTGAGACCATCAGATATGTCAGTATTCAGGGCTGTATAAGTACCAGGTCAGGCACTCCAGTAAAAATAAACTCAGTTTTCACTTGGGCGATCTTTAGAGTGAAAAAGAATATATTTAAGGGAGAGATTTGGTTTACTTTTGTGGGGGGAGGAGGGGAAGGGAAGGGGGAGGAGGCATCTAAGGGCTTACTATGGTAGCTCATTTTCCCTCAGGCTGAATGCAGAAACTGACTAGGCAATTGGGTGCAAAAGAAGCACATGCTCCATCATTTTAGATATTTATTACAAATGGAAGTTGCAAAGCTGCGGACAGTCTTGCACCGATGGAGTGCACCAAGTGATCTAACAGGCCACTTCTGTCTTCAGGAGCCACTGTAAGATTTTGCTGAAAACACTAGCTACAGAGCAAGCAAAAACCCTCCTTCACCTGGGCGTAGCTAGTGAAAAGCTGTAGTCTTGGTCCTTGGCAGTGTTAAAGCTGCTTCATGCCACTCAAACCAACATTCTCAGTTCTGGGACAATCTTCCCAGTATAGGGGGGTCCTTAGGTGCTATAAAGCCAGCAAAATGACTCCTATGAACTCCCTCCTTGCAGCTGATGTAGGGAATATGGCTGGGGCTTCCCTGCATCCTGGAGATCTCCAATTGCTATAATAACTCCTTAGGGCCATAGACAGTAGGTCTAATTTGAAGCAGCCTTCAAGCTTCTAACTTGTGCCAGGGACCAATCCAGTACACAGTGGTCCCAGGATCAGGAGAGCTCAAAGACTAAAATTGCATACACCCTTCCCTTTCTCCTGGGATGTACTGAGTAATTCTCAGCAACGGATGAGGACTGAGGTCAGAATTTACAAAGTGATAATGGTATTTCTGTCAGCAGCCACAACATAGTGCTGTGATACCATTGTCTCCTTGCACATGTTCACCTTGAACACAGAGCAAGCCTGACAACCCATAAGGATAACATTTTGTCATTTTAACACACATTTTTCATTTTCTTCCCTAAGAAAAGGAAAGAAACACTGAAATGTTTAGAAGCTAGTTTCTGAGAAATGACTGAGACAGATCTGATAATGTGGATTCCCTTCAAATACCATGGACAACGTATTAAAACAAATCCCAACCAAAACGTTTGCACATCTTTAAGATGAGGCTTTATGAATTCTAAACTAACCTGAGGTAGCTCTTGAAAACCTTTGCAAATTACCAGTACTATGTGTGAGTTAATGTATCTCCAAGGCTGCAGTGAATTATGCATAATCTCTCTTTAAAACGAGTTAATTTTATTCCCCACATGATTATTTATACAGAAGGGCTCAGTTTTGAACTTCCCATTCACTCCTTACCTAATAGAAAGAAACTTTATGCTGAACTCTATGGTAAAAAGAATGATAGGGAAAGTTATTTCCCCCTGAACATTCATTAAAACAAATGTGGTAGTATTTTATTTGTATTTTGCTCCAAGTACAAATTTAAATCTACTAAATTCATATGCAGCTTTTGCCACTAAAAACTGGCTCTAAAAACTGTGTGAAGGCTGGTCCTTTGCATGGTGCCTTAGTGAGACCTAGCAGGCCCAACTCACACTAAACACACAGGACGTAATTTATTTTACAGCAGAAGCGCTCCATTGACTGCAGTGGAGTTACACTGGATTTACACCTCCAACTCTGAACATATAGCTCTTTTCATACTTGCAAGTCAGTGGGTCCAAACTCTGGATCCTGGGCCACTTGTGGTTCTAAATTGTGGCCCTTGAGGACATCTGCGTAAAGAGAAAAATGTATATTTGATTACGAACTGAAAATGTGTTCCCTGAGCCATGCCCTGCCACTTTCATATGGAAGTGTTTGAGTCCCATTGGTACAGGGAGATGGTAGGGAGTGCTGCCTCCCCCAACTTCCTCTCATTGCTTCTCCTGCAGCTGCAGGAACAACTCTGAGGTGAGCTGAGAGCATTCAGAGTAACTGTTGCCTCTTCCCTGCTGCAGTTGTTCAGCTACTTCTCTGCTTCATTACCTTCTGGGGAAGAAGGAGAGAATAGCCTTGGCATGTCTACAGCCTGCTTCCTTGCTAGACTGTGGAAACCTCACAAAAAACAAGGTAAGAGTTTGACTTGCTCTGTCTGAGTTTAGGAGAGAACTTAGCAAATAAAGACTCTTTTCCCCATAGAGACATCTAGGGAAGTCCTACAAAAAAGAGGAGAAACTGAAAAATAACAACCAGTTACAGCTCCCTGATTCTCTCCCGGAGCCCCAGGTAGAGCAGCCGGGGACCTGCTCTAATTTGCTCCAGCTGTTGGCTATTTCTTAGGGACCACGTGCCAAGTGGGCTACTCCCTAAGTCTGGGGAGATTACTAGTAGGAGTCTTATCGGTGGTTTCTGATCCCTTTGTGGCATCTGAGTGGAGCAAAGAGAGTAGAACAGGGTACCAGATTCTGGGTTCTCTGTGGTCAGGCCTGGTGGTTGGAGATGTAATCAAGAATAGGTGCTGTGCAGAAACAGAGGTCCAGGGACAGGCTCTGGGTCAGAACCAAGGTCCGAGTCCAAGGACTAGCCAAATCAGGACCATAATTGGAAATCAGATACAGGCCAAAGTTTAAAGCTAGGTTGGAGTCAATCTGAGAGTCAAGAGGCAGGAGGCTGGAATAGGTCAGGAACAGGGCTGGAGCAAGGTCTGAGGAGGGCACAGGGAAGGCTAGAACAAGATTTGGGCAAAGCTGTGGCGAGAACAGAAACAGGAGCAAGGCTGGGCTGGAAGCCTAGGGATGCTGTAACACTGTGAGGCAGCAGGAAGGCTCCTGGCTGAGTAATGCTGTTCAACAGATTAATGTACAGCTCTTGTGGGATCAGTGAAATACTTGTGCCTGGATGTCATCTGACCTGGGCCCTGCCGAGGGATAGACTGCTACAGCATGCCTGAAGACTGAGTCACTGCAAACTCTATTGCAGGGGTGAGTTGTGGCCGGTGAGTGAGCAGCCTTGATCTGGCTGTGGGTTTGCCTCACACAGGGCAGAGAATCTCCCTCAAAGTACTGATTGTGGCCCCGTGACCTTTTTTAAATGCCATGTTTCACACATAGGATGAGAAGGTTGGATATCCTTGTACTAAGTCACCCAGCCTGCTTGTCATTTTTGTCTCTCTTCCCTGAATTCCTTCCAGTTGTTCAGCATCTTTTGGGTACTGTAGTGCCCAGTAGCAGGCATAACATTCTAGATGCACTTGCCTCAAAGCCATATAGGGAGAAAATGTTACTCGTCTGTTCCACAATGTGATGCTTTTACATAGGTAGCCCAAAATCATATAGGACTTCCATGCATCCAGATTTAAATGAAAAATCTTGTCAATGTTCCTTTCTACTATTTTCCTGGGTCTTTGTGCATCCATAGTTTCTGTCTTCTATTAGGTATGTGTGTTGAATTATTTTTTCCTCATGTATTTTTATCTTGAATATTTCCAAGTTGAATTTCTTTTTGCTCTTTTCTGCCATGGTTACATTCACTCAATAATTAATATTTTTTCTCTGTCCTTACTGTTCATAACTGCTCCCAATTAAGGCCTTAATTCAGCACAGTACTTAAGCTAATGTGGACACAAGAACAAATGGACATATACTGGCCATCATCAAGTTTAGGCTTTCAATTAGATGAAGGTTTCTAACCTTCAGAGGAGTGAAGTTCTGGAACAGCCTTCCAAAGGGAGCAGTGGGAGAAAAAAAACCTAGCTGGCTTCAAGACTGAGCTTGGTAAGTTTTATGGAGGGGATGATATGATGGGATTATCTACAATGGCATGTGGCCCATTGGCGACTGCCATTAGCATAAATCCTCAATGGCCAGAGATGGGACACTAGATGGGAAGAGCTCTGAGTTGCTACAGAGAATTTTTTCCAGGTATCGGCCCGTGGGTCTTGCCCACTTGCTCAGGGTGATCACCATATTTCGGTTTGGGAAGGAATTTTTCCACACGTCAGATTGACAGAGACCCTGGATTTTTTTTTTTTTTTTTTGTCTTCCTCTGCAGCATGGGGCGCGGGTCACTTACAGGCTTAAATTTAGTGTAAATGATTAATTCTCTGTAATTTAAAGTCTTTAAACTATGATTTGAGGACTTCAGTAACACAGCCCGAGGTTATGGGTCTATTACAGGAGTGGGTAAGTGTGGTTCTTTGGCCTGCAATGTTCAGGAAGTCAGACTAGATGATCACGATGGTCCCTCCTGACTTTACAGTCTATGAATCTATAGCCCCTATTAGTATATGAGCCCCTCACAGTCTTTAATATATTTATTATCACAACACCCTTGTGAGTTGAAGTATTATTTTGACCCAGTTTTACACATGGGGATCTGAGGCACAGAGGGTATGTCTGCTCTGAAGCTGGGAGCTTGCCTCCCAGCCCACAGAGAGAGACAGGCTAGTTCTACTCGAGTAACATGCTAAAAGTGGCAGTGTGCCCCTGGGAGCACAGGCGGCACAGACTAGACACTAGATTACAGACCCAGGGGGGTGTCAGGCCGGTTTACTCTTGGGCAGCTAGCCCTAGCTGCTGTCAGTACCGCAACATCCGCGCTGCTTTTGTTAGGGTTCCAGCTTGAGTGGAGCTAGCATGTGACTGCCTATCCAGCCTCACTCCCAGCTGCAGCGTAGACCTACCCAGAGAACCCAAAGTCACACAGAAGGGTGGAACAGAGAACTGAGCCCTGGGTTTCTGAGTCGCAGGCTACTGCCTTAACGTACCCTATCTTCTTTTCTCTGAGTCCTGTGTGCCTTGGTATCCTGGCAAACTTAATTGGTGGGCTCTTCACTCACTCTTTCAGATAATTAATGAAGCTGTTAAATTAAATAAGTCCTTGTATCACTGATTCCCATAGTACCCGCCCCAAGAGATATAGATTTTTGCTGCAGCAGTAGAATGTGAAAACATCCAGCTGCCAAATTTTATGACTCCAGCAAAAATAATTCCCCCACTGTTGCCCATGGTGTCAAGGGTTTTTTTGTTTTTTTACATTTCTAAAAAGATATGCTACAGCTCAAAGGAGCTATGGGCTTGATGCAAAAATTATTGGGTGAGGTTCATTGGCCTTGGTTATACAGGAGGTCAGACTAGATGTTGTAATGGTCCCTCTGGCCTTAAAATGTATGTCTATGACTTATGAAAGTATTTATTACTTTATAATTTAATTTCAAAAGATGCATCAGTACAGTACAGCACAGAGATAAAGACAGCCCTTGCCCTGAATTGTTTATAATCTTTTGGTTCCAATGAGAATATAATCTCAATGATATCTCAGATTTGTGAGGGTGTTTTAGTTAATTACCATTACATGGCAGTTCATCAAGACAGGATACAATATGGCATACAATTTGAGAGTAGTATCAACGCCTAACATTTAAAAACCATGATTGTCTTAAAATCATCAGGTTTTTTAAAATATTAAATGTGGAAATCTTTTTGTCTTCCAGTTTATGAGCTTTTAAGGGTCACATTTTCGAGCTTTTCTCCAACCGTGTGGGCTAGAAGCTTATTTAAAAACAACAACAAGCTGAGATTCTCACATAATCACATGACTCCATGAGCTGAGGCTTTCAAGAAAAACACCACGAGAGTTGTCAGCGCTGCTGATGTAACTCAACTCTATGCAGTCTTGGTTTTCTCGGAAAAAGACAATGGGTTGATGTCAATCCCCAGTATTTAGGGACTGATTCTGTGAAGTACTAATAACTCAGAACTTGCTTGATGGGGCTCAATGGGGATTGATGATATTCAGAATTTCACAGGACTGGGTCCATAAGGAGCAGAGAATCTGGTGATCATGCACAATTAACAGCTTTCCTTATGTCACAGTTTGATGCTTTTGATCACTAATATTACACCATTTAATTCTTGCCTTCTACTGCTAGCAAGACTAAAATAATACATGGGGAGAAATACATCTGAAAAAGATACCATAAATTCTGCATGCAAAGCTGCATTTGTGACTCATGTGGGCATTAATGCTCAATATGCGCAATACCTGGTCTTTTACAGATTTGTCCTTATCCAATCTAACATTCTGTAAACAGGCACCAGCTAATTTCTGACATCTGAGGAACAGAAAAAGGCTATGTATGCACTTCTCAAACTGTGCAGGGGATGAGAAATGATGGCAGAAATAAATGTCAGAGCCCTTTGATTCCCCATTCCTCCCTGTGGCAGTAAATATATTCCGAAAGGAAGCGCTTTAGATTTATAAATGTTAGCAGTCTGAGTGAAGTCAACCTAATTCACTCTATAAACTTCCTTGACATTATGAAAACTTTACAAAGAGATCATTGCCTATAAAATAAAAAATTACTATAAATTTAACTTTCTTTAAAAAGTCACCAGACATTTAGCACCTTTCTGTATTTTCAGCATTCATAAATATTTAAGAAATAAGTGGAAACACTATAGAGATGACAGAATAAATCATGCCTCTTAAAGTTTAGGAGTGACCCCAAACTATAAAATAAATAGTATACGTTAGATTTTCACAGATCTGGGTCAAAATGGGAGACTTGAGCAGCTACAATGAAAATAAAATAAAACAACCAAAAAAAATCCCCAAACCATTCGATCTTATCTGTCTTCGACAATATTATGGTAATTAGACAAGTAGTGAACATCATAATAGTTCTCTAGAGTGGGCATTTACGCTGATTTCGGCCACTGATGGTTGTCACTGTAGTAGCTGTGAAAACTCAGGTAAAATCCCGGCCCACTGAAGTCAGCTGAAGAATTTCTTCAGTGGGAACAGGGTTCCTACTCCTTTGTTGGTATAGTTAAACTACTTCCCCATATTACATAAGCTCTATTGACAAAACAGTTCTTCTGCAAGTATAAGTTGTGTCTTCACAGCAGGTTTTGCTGGCATGGTTATGTCTCAAAGTCACCGCCATCAGATCAACCTATCTGGATCTACTGAGCAGTCAGTGAAGACCCGCTCAGTCGATCCAGAAGTCGACGCTATTAATCCACCCCCGCAAGTGGCGTAGCACTGCATCGATGGGAATGCGATTCCCGTCGGTGCAATGCAGTGAAGACGGCACACAGAAGAGAAGCACAAAAGTTGACGGGAGTTACGCAAGTTCTTTGTGTACTCTGCGTAACTCCCGTCGACTGCCACCGAATTGCCGAGGTGAGTGTAGACCAAGCCTTAGGGTATGTCTACACTGCAATTAAAAACCCGTGGCTGGCTTATGCCAGCTGACTCGGGTTTGGGGTAAGGGGCTGTTAAATTGCAGTGTAGATGTTTGGGCTGGAGCCCAGGCTCTAGGACCCAGCGAAATGGAAGGGTCCCAGAGTTTGGGCTGCAGCTCAAGCCTGAACATCTACATCACAAATAAACATTGCCGTAGCCTGAGGCCCGCGAGCCTGAGTCAGTTAGCACAGGCCAGCTGCATGTGTCTAATTGCAATGTAGACATCCCTGAGGTTGTGATTTTTTTTCTTCACACTCCAAACGGACATGGCTATGCTGTCAAAACTTTGTAGTGTAAACCAGGTCTGGAACTGGTTTCTTTTATTAGCTCGGTAGAGGACTACTCCTTGCAACTACCCTGAGGTTTGTCTGGAAAATATTGGAAAATAAACTTCCTAGTGGGAAAATAAACACTGTCCAGGGAGAAGCTGATTTACTCCAGGCCTCTGCTGCCAGAGGGAAAGGCACTGAGGTGAAGGAGATGCCTTGCCACAGTCAATAAATTTCATTTTGACCATTTCAAAATATTTCATTTCAATTTTTCAGTTCAAAATGGTGTTTAAGTCAGGGGCGTAGCTACGGGTGAGCCTGGATGGGCCATGGCACACCCACTTTGAAAGCAGGCCCACGCAAGCTCTGCTTAAGCTACCTTCAACTGAAGCTTTCCTAGCTGGTGGCTTTCCAATTCCTGCTTCTGCAGCAAGTTTCGGAAGCATTTGTTTTTCATCTGGCCCGCTCATGTCAGCCATAGACCCTGTCAAAAGATCATGTCTGGCTACGCCCCTGGTTTAAATTTCAAATTTGTCCAATTTTTTAAGAAATCCACCCCAAATGGCAGAATCAAAACAAAAAATTTTAAAAATTTTTTTGAGTCAACCGAAATATTCATTTGATTCAAAATTATTTGAAAAACAAAAAATTAGTTTCAAGTGGCTTTGAAACTTTTTGGTCACTTTTAGCTGAAATAATTTTGAGTTTTTTGATTTGACAAAAATAATTTTAAAAATTGTTTTTAATTGAAATTGCATCTTGTATTTTTATGTTTCTGAACTGAAAAAATCAATATTCATGCAGATTTAGTCCAGACAAACCCTTTGTGTTGGCTTTTCTTAACAGCTATGTAACTTCACTGACTAACAAATTTTTGAGAGAAAGAGCATCTTTGTTAATAAATCAACATTCATCCTTCAATTAAGGTGTGAGATCACCCGATAACTGTTCTCTGAGTCCCCAGGGAAACCTGTTCAGGCCTTATTTATATGTTATAAAGTTGCAAAATTAAAGGCCCAAGCCCAGCATTTCATAAAAAAATCATGTACCAGTGACACTCAAAGGGATCAAAATAAGAAGTAGTTTTAGCTTCATCATTTTACAGAGGGAGTTGGAAATTTTCCAAAGGAATGCTTTTTCATCTGAAAATGTCGATTCCTCAAAAGTGATGCATTTCTGTGGGCCATGTCACTTTCAACAAATCTTTTGAAGGAAACCTGGCAGGTTTCTGTTGTTTCCTGCTGCTTTACCTGCCCACTCTCATGCCTCCCTGGCTCCAGACTCCCACCTGCTCAGCAGCTAACCTGATAGACTGCCATAGAGCCAGAGTTTCTAGGGCATTCAGGGTTCCAAGAAGCTTTGGAGCCTATGAAGCATATTTCATTTTGAAAGCACCGAAACCTTCAGTGGGAATATTTTGGTGTTTTTCTCAATGAAACTGCAGAATTTCCCTTTCTTGAAAATGTTCAAAATTGTGGCTTTTCATCTTGATTTGGGATTAATTTTATTTCCATAATCTCGAAATCTACCACAGAAATGAAATTCACTTTCTTGGCCAGCACTATTAGTTTATTTATGTGTGTGTTTGTTTTTCCATCTGATCTATTTATATAAGCCCCATGGCACGAGGACTTAAAATGATGGAACTATCTGTTCCCTCTGCAGGGGAGAACAGGGAAAGTCACCTCTGGCCAGCTTCATTTACATGTATTATAACATTGCTTGCCAATAATTTCACCTTCTTGTTTTTTGTTACAGTAGAACTTCAGAGTTACAAACACAGAGTTACAAACTGACCCGTCAAACACACGTCTCATTTGGAACTGGAAGTACACAATCAGGTAGTCTCAGAGACCAAAAAAAAAAGAGCAAATACAGTACTATATTAAATGTAAACTACTAAAAAAAATAAAGGGAATCTCTAAAAAAAAAGACTCGACAAGGCAAGAAAACTATTTCTGTGCTTGTTTCATTTAAATTAAGATGGTTAAAAGCAGCATTTTTCTTCTGCATAGTAAAGTTTCAAAGCTGTATTAAGTCAATGTTCAGTTGTAAACTTTTGAAAGAACAACCATAATGTTGTGTTCAGAGTTATGAACTTTTCAGAGTTATGAACAACCTACATTCATTCCCAAGGTGTTTGTAACTCTGAGGTTCTACTGTACTTTGGTTAGAATGTGTTTGTTTTCAAAGTACAAGTGATTACTATTACTAGGGTGAGTCTGTCACCCTGACTTTATGAATAATGGTCCATGGACTTTGGTTTGGCAATAAAATCCTAGCTTAGCACAGAAGAAGGGGAAAGGCTTTGTCCTAGATACCAGGAACTTTATCCCAAGGAGAAGGAACTCTGTCCAAGGATCTTGTTTTGCTCTGAGATCCTCAGGGGAAGATTCTTCCCTGTGTGGAGTGCATCTGCAAGACTGGACTAGTGACCGCAGTCCAGGGGCAGTAGCAGATGTGACTTTTCAGCAAAGCCTGGCCTGCCCAGCAGCAGCAGTGGTAGAACAGAGCTGATTTTGCAGTGAGGCCTGACTGGATTAGCAGTGGAGTGGAGATGACTATGCTACAGCCTGACAGGTGATGATAGCGCTGGGCTGACTGTATAACTTCCAACTCTCTACCAGGCCAATGGAAGCAGAGCTGATATCGGAGAATTGGTCTTGGAAGCTGCACATTGGAGTGAGACCTGGGGGAGCAGTTCTATCTGGACTGGAGCAGACCAGCAGAGGAGAGCTGCCCCTTGATGCCTCTAACCTACCATCAAGTCTAATTGCACTCCTGAGTAGGGTTTAAAATGGGTGGGATTCATGGTGGTGGGACAAGAGTTCTAGGTCTAAATAAGCAGGATAATTATTATTGGGAGCTGTGGTGTTGATCAAACTCCTGATGCACCAGTTTGGGTTGCTTGTTTTTGTATATCCATAGATTTCAAGTTTCTTTGGATTTGGTTTTTCCCTTTTCCTCAAATAAAAAGATACTCATGTTCTAGGTATCCAAGAACTGAGTTCTTGTGAGTGGGAAAGAAACACCTGCAAAGGTGAAAGGTGATCAAGTCATTGTAATTCCCCAGAGCCAGAAGTAGGAGTTAGGCTCTGGGTTGGGGCCTGAGACGTTTTGTTGATTTTAGAAAAAAGGCCCACTAGAAAGATTGAACCCAGTTCTTGTTGCTCCCATGGGCACCTGGCAAAAGGGTTATATTATTTTGTCCCAGTCAGAGCCCAATCAAAAATTGGGCTCCCTTGTGCTACATGCTGTACAGACATATATTAAAGGAAAGACATTCTTTACCCCAAAGAGTTTTCAGTGTAAGCCTAAGCTGCTGATCCTGCAAAGACTTTTGCAGATGTTTAACTGTGAGCAAGTGAGTAGGTCTGTTCATAGAAACAAAGAAAATTAGGGTTGGGAGGGACCTCAGGAGGTCATCTAGGCCTGCTCAAAGCAAGACCAACCCCAACTAAATCATCCTAGCCAGGGCTTTATCAGCCACACCTTAAAAACCTCTAAGGATGAAGATTCCACCACCTCTCTAGGTAATCCGTTCCAGTGCTTCACCGCCCTCATACTGAAAAAGATTTTCCTAATACCCAGCAAGTTCGCAGATGACACTAAGATGGGGGGAGTGGTAAATATGCTGGAGGGTACGAATAAGCTACAGAGTGACCTAGATGAATTGGTCAGGCATGACTTCCATTGGTGAATCCATGCTGATTGTTCCTGATCACCTTCCTCTCTTCCAAGTGCCTCATTCCGTGAGGACCTGCTCCATGATTTTTCCAGGGACTGAGGTGAGGCTCACTGGTCTGTAGTTCCCCAGATCTTCCTCCTTCCCTTTTTTGAAGATAGGCACTATATTTGCCTTTTTCCAATCACGAGTTTTCAAAGATAATGGCCAATGGCTCTGCAATGACATCAGTCAACTCCTTCAGCACCCTCGGATGCACTTCATCCAGCCACATGGACTTGTGCATGTCCAGCCTTTCTAAATAGTCCTGAACTTGTTGGAGAGAACTAATCACATGCTTAAAGTTAAACATGTGCAAAAATGTTTGCAGGATTGGAGCCTAAGTAAATAAGAAAATTTTTGATAATTAATGGTGAGAAGTGCTTCTCCTATGTCCAGATAATATGAAATGTATGTCAATTGTACTCGGAGCTCTCTATAAACTCCTTGTGCATGCTCTTTTATGGTTGTGCATCTTAGAGGCTGAATGGGCAAACACAAGGAAGAGTAAGCACCCCTCCAATTGTGTGTTGCACAAATTAGGTCAAGTCTGAGAAACAGAAGTCTTTATGTACATACTAGGACTCCACATATAACATAATATTATATTTGTGTGTGTGTGTGTGTGTTACTATAAGACTAGATGCAATTTCACATGTGATTTTGTAATTTGACATTGGCAGCTTGTAAATTTTCAGGATGGTATTTTTAAAAGCATTTCCTACAGATTATGACTGCAGAACACAGGTGTTGTGGTCATACTTGATAAGGAAATGTAAATATGCTAAATAGCTTCAGTGTAAAATTCCCTTCAGTGTATGCTAACGGTAAACCAATGACTACTCGGTACAGCCACAAATGGAATTCAATGATATATTGGTCTGAGAAATATAGAGTATTTGATTTTAACACCATTTAATACAGAATGAACATATCAACTTTAATTTATTATCCTAATTCAAAACCTATAGAGGGCCAGCACAATAAAACTAGCCATTGTGCTGATTCTAGTTAATTTATTCACCTGCTCTTGCTTTTGGCATTTCTTGAAGGCCTGTGGTATTTTTGTAAGCGATTTTAGATGTTCTTAATCCTGATTTAAAGAAACAATTTTCTTGTTATGATAGTGAACAAATACATTTTTGCATTATGCACAAAGCATAGTCAAAGCTGGAGTTACCGATCTCTTTCTCTGTAGGGAAGCAGTAATCATAGCCCAAACTTGCAAACACTTTTTCCTGTGAGTAGCTTTATGCACATGACTAATTGAAAATGAAATCAAGGGGACAATGCTCATGCATGAAGTTCTGTATAGATCGAGACCTATAACACTTGCACTTAGCTTAGCTAGAGTCCCCCTTATTCTTTCTGTCTTTGTGATATATATGTTTTTTTAAAAAACTTTAAAATTGATTGTTATTAATAAAAACAAAGTTGAGAGTATGAGCTGGAATTCTAGATCAACACTGAGAAAGAGCAAAGATTCCCAAAGAAGCTTTTTTTCCAGTATCTGAGGATCAGGCCTACAAATATATAGAAATGGAGAAAATAAAGCCACAGTTAAAGTCTTTACTAATGCAAAAACAAACAAACAAAACCCGCTAAGCATTACTGACTGTAAAATCGCTTCATCTAATTTTCAGATCCTGTAGGTCTGTTCTTGCTTTGATTATACCTTCACTAAATAATAATGATCAGTAACATTATTTTGGAAGACTGCTGATCTAGCTCAGAGGGGAATGAATTAGCTTTGGCTGCTCTTTATAACTAACATGTATACTAGCGATATGCACAACTTCTTGACAATACCAATTTATTAGTAAGTTGTATCGTTCTGATCCTCACATGGAAAAATATATTTATTGCGTAATGTTTTTCTTTGTGCTGACAAACAGGACAGTTTCCACTCGCCACTCTATATCAAACTGCAAGGATCTGACAAAGTGGCTGAAAAAAATACAGTACCTTTGCAGAGAAACATAATAAGAGAAGTGACTTAGAGCAGTTTTTTGTTGAGTTATAAATTCTGAAATAGCAGAAGTAGGACAGAGGACATCTGTAACACTTCTACAGAACAAATACTGTGCCCTAGGGCCTCAGTCATGCAAACATTTATGCATGTACTTAACTCTAAGCACACGAGTAGACCCAGAGACTACAGTGATGCTATTCATATGCTTAACTTTAAGCATGTGCTTAACTGTTGGCAGGATCAAGCCATAATTTCATATCTACAGTTTGAAATCTGTTTTAATTCTGTGATCATCACATGTTTCATACCAAAAAAAAATGTATGCAACCCTTGTAGTGCTTCTGGATTCTCCAAATTTAATGGAAAAACAACCAGGCCAAATTCATCCTACTTAGTGAAATGGAGTTGGCCCAGAGTCAATTGAGCCCTTTGTATGTCTGGAAAAATGGATTAGTGGGCAGGTGATGTGGTCATGGATGCTATCAAGTATATATACTAAAAGAGGTAAAGATTAAACTTAGACCTATATAACTATTTGAGGAAACCTTCCTAGTGTAGATGCAGTTTGTTCCTGCAAAAGAGTGTTTTTTGTTGGTATAGCTTATATCAATTCATTCAGTGTTGCCCACTTGCAGGCTCTTAACTCATTTTTTAACCTGTTTTAGCTCATTTAAATGTCTGACCATGACCTATTGTACTGACTTAAAGCCAATCCATTAATTTTCTTGGTCAAATTATCACAATACAGATCATCACAAATATGCTTCAATATCTCTGGGAAAACCTGTCCTAAAATCTTAACAACTATTGCCTGCCTGGTTTGGGAGCAGTATAAAGCATTTTCTTTGCCAATTATGTAGACCAAGGGTGTCAAACTCATTTGCTAAGGCGGGCCAGATTTGAATTAAATGTACTTCAAGTGGGCCATACATACCATAAATCGAAATACTAAGCACTCTTGGAGCATTGTGCCATACATACCATACATCGAAATACTAAGCACTCTTGGAGCATTGTGTCTCGTGCACACAGCGCTCCACGTGCTGCCGCCAAAGTACACAGATCTCGTGGCAGCGCGTGCCGCAGCAACATCTCGCAGCATTGTACTCCCTGGCAGCCGGACCAAAAAGGTTGGTGGGCTGTATCCAGCCCACAGGCCGGATGTTTAACATCCCTGATAGAGACAGATTAGATATTGCTCTGTTCCTCCAAAGCCGTTCTGTTACAATCCAGAACAGCATGATTACTCAGTGTATTGACTAGAGGACATTCCAAAAAAAAATTAAGGAAATCAGTTTGTAAGAAGTTGGGTTTTGCAGTCATCATTCACTCTAGCAACTCTGTGCTACACTAATATCAGGTGTTAAATGGTTCTTCCCTGATTTTGAACCTATATACTTAGCTGCAAATCCTGGAGAAATTGATGATAGAATCAGGTATCTTTTAATGCAATCCTGTTTATTTAGAAAGAAAATACAACATCCTCTTTCCCTGAGTTCAGCAGGAGACAGTTTTTGCTCATAGCTCTAAGCTCCTTTCAGCCAGCACTCAGCCCAAAAAGTTCTGCCTCAGTTTTCTCAGGACCAGGCCCCCAGTGCTAGTTCAGGCTGTGTCTGGGGCTTCCTTTCTGCCTTTTCTGTCTCCTGCTGTGTCTTTCTCTTTCTTACCACCATCCCCCCACTCAGCAATACACAGCCAAGCTCTTTGCCCACATAGTTACAATTCCTGAGCAGCCTCACATATGCCTTTGTTTTGGGTGGTGACTTGGGCCTGTGTTTTGGTTGAAGGCACCCATAGTTTCAGCTATCCGGTTCCATGGATGAGCTTAATGGTCTTCCACAACCATCCAAAATGAAGGGTGGCAGCCACACACGGCCCACTTTCAATGAGATTTAACCCAACACATAAAAATATTCAGTTTTTTTCCAGGAACACTAATAAGCTCCAGTAGCATAACATTACCCTTCCAGTAGTCCACCTAGAAGAAGCTGACTTCTTCTTACTGATTTCCCTCCTTTTTCCTAAATCATGCCACATTGTATCAGCTTTTATTTTTTCATTGTGAGCTTTCAAACCCCACTTTGCTAAGAGCCTGGCTCCAGCACAGAATGTACGTATTGTGGTGAGAACTCCCTATGACAATTCACGTATAGTAATGAAAGGTTTTTTCCTGACAAATTCATTGGGGAACCAGTGTGCCTTTTTATTTCCTCCAATATGTTGTGCCTAGTTTACTTCTTTTTGAAGAATACATTTTGTCTAGATGTATTGTGATTAAGAAAATTATCTAGCTGAGAATAAATAAATGCTTACATTTCTTTTCTACGTCACTTCAAATGACTTGGCCATCTTGTTGCTATACATGGGCTATCCACTAATTTTGTTGATGTAATACCAACAAATTAGCTTTTCCTGTCTTCTTTTGTATGTCTGTGTTATAACTTAACAGGTGCTATTTTGTAGTCAACCTAGTTTTCCTGATGGTGGAAATTAGAAAAAGCAGAAAGCTAATTACTGTAAGCAAAGACGATCATTAGACCATTTGTATTCACAGCAGATCTGTGAGGAAAAACAGACAAAAACAGAGTTATTCATAGTGAATAGTCACTGGTTTTTGTTTGGGACAACTACTATCGCTGTTGGGCCAGATCTTTGGCCTGGCTGATCTGTACAGGTGCAGGTCAGTGAGTGCGTGCATGCGTGCACGTACACAGATAGCTTAAATTTCCTTTAGTCTTGCTATACAGGGCCAGTCCCACTACCGAAGACCTGCTGTGTGTACACTGACTGCAACAGACCCTGGAAGCCAAAGAAATAGCTGAGGATTGGTATGGTATAGGGATGTCCAGGTGACAACCCTTTCCCACTTCTACATTGCACTCAGGTAAGTGGAAAGCATATAAACTCCTACATGAGCTAGACAACATCAGAGAATTACTGTTAGACTGGGGTGATCCTCCCCAGGATCAGTTTACATTGGTGGTGCAGTGCAAAGTGGATGCCCCATCTTGGAAAATCTGGTGCACTATGTCCTTTTGAACAAGAAAACACTGGTTGATGGTCTCTCTGATTTTTGAAGAATGCCCCTTCCCCTGTAGCTCAAAAGACAAACTGTGAAAGACTCTGTCCCTTTTGGTATCATAGGTCTGAATCAAATTAATACAGCTCCGCTGTATTTTTCCCTTTGGAAATTCACAATGCCCCTTTGTGCTAGCAGTGTTTGGCATTCTTCCACATGGGGGTCTGTGTGGTAAATATTGAGTAGTGCAATGCACTAGGACTCCCATAAGACAACAATGCTGCTTGAGCCTTAGGGTATGTCTACACTGATGGTGGCAAAGTCGCTGCCCTCAGATCGACCTATTTGGAGCTCTGAGTAGCTTGCATAACTCCCATCGACTGCTGCTGAACCGCCCAGTAAGGGTAGACCAGGTCTCAGTGATGTTTGTTTAAACAAAACATTTTAAACAAATGGAAGAGATGAATAACCCACAGTTGCTGGCCATTTTGCTTTTGGTGTAAAGATTTTCTCCTTGTATATGGACAGAAATTTTAAATTAAAATGAAAGAACTGAAAGACAGAACATTAAATTAAGTGAAAGTCACATGGACACATTTAGGTCCTGATCCTGTAAACGGATCCACACAGTTGGACCCTTGCAATGGTGTAAAGCCCTGCTGTAGTCAGTGGGGTTCTGTATCATAGCTGGACGCTGCCTACCTGGGTCCGATTGAAGAATCCGGTTGTGACGTTGGCAGACCAAGTGCCAAGCATTGCAGAGACCCAGGCCAATTCATTTGTGTATTAGTATAGATCAAAGTTATTGTTAAACATACAAGAGTCTGTTTGGTGTTTAAACTTCATGAAAACTAATGGGATGTTATCTGCATTGTTCTTACTTAAAGGTATCGCATTATAATGTGGTAGCAAAGAGTTACATTCTGTATACCCCTGTAACTACATAACCCATCAAAGGAAGAAGAAACCTTGTGGAATGCAAATGAAGAACTTTAACAGAAAAGTGCTAATTTCAAAGCAAGTGGTCATTATGTGTGATGACTGGAGGTCAAAGATTCAAAATGTATTCCTCACTCTCTGCCATCCAAGGAAAAGCCCGCGTGGGTAGTGACACTCAGCTTGTTTTTTGTGAGAAGAAGCTATAAGAATCGATTCCAAGAAAGATCCAAATGCGAAGCGGAGATCCCCAAAGACAATCTGCGTACCCTGAAAAGACTTTTTTTGGGAAACTGGCAGTTTACTACATCACTGCCCTCATTTGGAATTACAAACTGTGACTCGCCTGTGTGTATATTTTACTTCATTTCCTTCTTTTAGCTAACAAACCTTTTATTTCCTATACAACTGGCTGCCAGCGTTCTCTTTGGTGTAAGTTCTAGAGTACCAATTGATCTGGAGTAAGTGACTGGTTCCTTGGGACTGGGAGCAACCTGATGTGGTGTTATTTTTGGTTTAAGTGACCTTTTATCATCAAGTCCAGTTTGTCTGGATGGCAAGATAGATGGAGAGCCTTAGGGGGCTGTCTGTGACTTCATGATAAGACTGCTATAGTGATCCAGGAGTTCACATTTGTTATTGGATTGGTGACATCTAATTATGGAACACACCACCAGCTTGGGGTGTCTGCTCTGCTTTCTGACAGTCTGCCCTGAGGTCGGCACAGCTGAGCCACTCCAGACAGCATGACACAGGTAGTGTGTTAAACTTTCTTCTAAAGGGAAGAGCATGTCTCTCTAGCTCATCATATTGTTTTTTCTAAACTAGGGCTGATGTGAGAAAAAGAAAAGCAGTTAACTGCTCCATTTCTGAAAATATGAACTCTGTAAAGAACCAACTTTTACCTTCATGAATTTACACTCAGAAAACGACCATAGTTTGCCCAACTAATGTGTCAAGTACATCATCCGAGATATTGTTTGAAACTACAAGTACTATTGTCCTAGTGGCAATAAATACAATATATATTTGGCTATGAATCATCAATGGCTAAAAGCAGGAGTCCTTTATGTGTGCATGGAGAAAAAATTGGATTTGGACTGGAAACGTCTTTGACAAGCATTAGTCTAATGAAATTTGAAATAGATGAGATATTGATCCCTTTACAAAAAAGTAATCTTTCAGTATCTGCAAAGTGAACAACTTCATTTTCAAAATGCTGCTGAAAATCTTTCTGTTGAATTGCCAAAACACAAGGGTATTCCTGCCTTTTCATTCAGAGGAGGATGTGTCTGTGTGAGAAAGAGAGATAGACAGACAGACCTCTCATAGACTAGTTTCCTTGTCAATTCCCTAATCCATCCACTTCTTGGTGTTTGAAAGGGCTATCTTGTGCCTTTAAGAGACATGCTGGGATGGAGAGGGAACAATGCAGAACTGCACCACACCTGAAAGTCCCCCCAACTATGCAGAGTGGAGCGCAATTTCCTACATCCCCTGAAAGAATGCAGCATACTCCCTGTGCAGCTGGCTACTTTTATGTAGACCAGAAATGGCTCCATCTACTTCCTGATTTCCAGAGCAGAATTCAGGGGCTGAAGAATGAAGAGGGATGGAGAATCTGGATGAGTCTCTCCAGGTAAAAACAGGTTAGGACACAGGTATATTTTAACTGGAATTCTGAGAGTAGAATTTCCTCTGAGGATATGTCTACACTACAATTAAAAACCTGCCACTGGTCCATGCCAGGTGACTCGGGTTTGCAGGACTCGGACTAAGGGGCTGTTTAATTGTGGTGTCGATACATAGACTTTAAGGCCAGAAGGGACCATCATGATCATCTAGTCTGACCTCCTGAATATTGCAGGCCACAGAACCTCATTCACCGACTTCTGTAATAGACCCATAACCTCTGGCTGTGTTACTGAAGTTGTTAAAGCATGATTTAAACAAAGACTTCAAGTTACAGAGAATTCATCATTTACACTGGTCTAAACCTGGAAGTCACCCATGCCACATGCTGCAAGGAAGGTGAAAAACTTGCAGGGCCTCTGCCAATCTGACCCAGGGGAACATTCCTCCTTGACCTCCAATATGATCAGTTAGATCCTGAGCGTATGGACGAGATGCACCAGGCAGACATCTGGGAAAGAATTCTCTGTAGTAACTCAGAGCCCTCCCCATCACGTGCCCAACCTTTGGAGATATTTGCTGCTAGCAGTTGCAGCTCGGCTACATGCCATTGTAGGCAGTCTCATCATACCATCCCCTCCATAAATTTATCAAGCTCAGTCTTGAAGCCAGCTAGGTTTTTTGCCCCCATTCCTCCCCTTGGAAGACTGTTCCAGAATGTCACTCATCTGATGGTAAGAAACCTGCATTTAATTATAAGCCTAAACTTGTTGTTGGCCAGTTTATATCCATTTGTTTTGTGTCCACATTGGTACTTAACTTAAATAACTCCTCCCTCCCTGGTATTTATTCCTCTGATGTATTTATACATGGCAATCATATCTCCCCTCAGCCTTCTTTTGGCTAGGCTCAACAAGCCAAGCTCTTTGAGTCTCCTCTCATAATGTCGGTTTTCCCATTTCTCAGGTCATCTTAGTAGCCCTTCTCTGTTCCTGTTCCAGTTTGAATTAATCTTTCTTAAACATAGGAGACCAGAATTGCACAGACTATTCCACAGAGGTGAGGTCTCTCCAGTGCCTTGTATAATGGTACTAACACCTCCCTGTCTCTACTGGAAATACCTCCCCTGATGTGTCCTAGGGTTGCATTAGCCTTTTACATGTCTGCATCACATTGGTGGCTCCTAGTCAATCTTGAGGAGGTCTTTCTCCTCCTCTGTCATTTCTCACAGATCCCCATCTTATAGCAAAAATTCTTGTTAATCCCAAAATGCATGACTTTGCACTATTAATTTTCATTCCATTTCTATTTCTTCTGTTTCTAAGGTCATCCAGATCTTCTTGTATGATATTTGTTCCTCCTCCATATTGGCAAAGTCTCCCAAATTTCTGGTCATCTGCAAATTTTATTAGCACATTCCCACTTTTTGTGCCAAGGTCAGTAATAAAAACGTTAAATAAGATTCATCCCATGACTGATCCCTGAGGAACTCCAATAACCTCCCTCCAGCCTGAGAGTTTATCTTTCAGTATGACCCATTGTAGTCTCACCTTTAACCAGTTTCTTATCCACTTTTCAATTCTCATATTAATCCCCATCTTCTCCAGTTTAACTAATTTCCAATGTGAAATACAGGTAGAGTAGATTTACCTCATTTCCTTTGTCTAAATTATCAGTTTCCTTCTTAGAGGAGGCGATCGGGTTGGTCTGTCAATCTACCTTTTGTAAAACCATGTTGTATTTTATTCCCACTATCATTGACCTCTATGTCGTTAAGTACTTTATCTTTCACAATTTGTTCTGACCTTGCATTCAACTAATAGGCCTGTAGTTTCCTGGCTAACATTTTTCCCATTTCTTAAAAATAGGAGCTATATTAGTAATTCTCAAGTCATATGGCACAACCCCTGAGCTTACAGATTCATTAGCAATCTTTGCTATTGGTCTTGCAATTTTATGTGCCAGTTCCTTTAATATTCTTGGATGGAGATTATCTGGGCCCCCCGATTTAGTCCCATTAAGCTGTTTGAGTTTGACTTACACCTGCGCTATGGTAATTTCTACTTTCCATATCATTGCTCCATTTAGCCACTACCCCTCAGATCTTCATTAGCCTTATTAAAAACTGAGGCAAAGTATTTGTTTACGTGTTGGGCCATGCCTAGGTTATCTTTAATCTCCATCCCACCCTCACTGCTCAGCTGTCCCACTTCTTCTTTTCTTGTGTTCTTTTTATTTATATTTATTTATTTTACTCCCACCTCAGAGAGTCCTAGAGCCTGGGCTACATCCTGAGCCCAAATGTCTACATTGCAGTTAAATAGTCCCTTAGCCCAAGCCCCATGAGCCTGAGTCAGCTGGCCCGGCCAGCTATGGGTGTCTAATTGCCATGTAGATATACTCTTGAGAAGCTTTACTGCTTGTTCCCCATCTTTTGATAGTATTGCCAACCTCACGTTGCCTTAAATTGATGAATTTAAAAAAAACCCAACATTTTGATTTCTGTTTATTTGCTTTATGGATTACAAGCCTATGGGGATCACATTTTCAAGTTTTTTCCTGAAACTATGAGGACTAGAGAGTTATTTATTTATTTGGTTTATTTTCATGAACACTGAGAAATCACATCACTTCAGGAGCTGGGGCTTTAAGAAAAACATCCAATATCATGATACAGCAATAAAATCATGAGATTTGGCAACACGCCCTACAAAGAGAAAAAACAAGTTCCATATCTCTAAACAAAATCCTACTTTATACCAGAATGCAAGCTTAGTTCCAAGCCACACGCAAGTCCAAGATGTTACTGATCAGATTTTCAGTGGAGTTTTGTACATAGCAAGACAAGAATAAATCAAATGCAAAACTATTTAAACAGAGAAGCAGTTTAATATAGGCTCTCTAATATCACAGAAATAAAATCTAATGTGAATTAACTGATTTAGGAAAGACTACAATGAAAACTTCATAGTACATAAAGGATTGTACTTCTGTGATATACTATTTGACAAGAACATGGAGGAATAATCGATTGTTGTAAAAGGATATAGTTCTTTTATATGTAATTAGATTTTATAGCACTTGCAGTAGGACTCCAATTATTTGAAGGTGCTAAGTGTACTAGAAACCTCTGGATAATAAGGGGAGCAGGCTCAATTGTCTTTTAAGTCTATGCCCAGAATCTCTGGATCTTGGGTGTAGATGCCAAAGCCTATAGCCCATTTTCCATGATTAAATATAGTCACCCAACATCCTTAGCTCTGAATGGTTCAGAAGAACTTTAGTACCCAAGTCTTTATGTGTAGTCAAAGCTCAGGAACAAATCTGACCTTAAGATAAGTGAGTTTTAATTAACCAGACTTCAGAGAATTGAGGTGTGTGTAGTTCTAGTTGATTTTTCCCCCCACAGACACTGAGAACTTCACTATGTCATTGTATATGGAGAGCCTCCAATTTTCACCTCTTTAGCATTATTCCTTGCTACCATTTCACACATAGATATCCATGTCTTGGCAACATCAATGAATCTAAAACTTTTGTTGGTATACGACAGGCTGTTGATGCTTAATATGGAGGAGAGGTGTCCTGCGTATACCTTTCCAAAGTTACAGAGCTTATGGCAAGAGAAAAGCACATGAGAAGAATCAGCCTCTACTAACATTCTTTCTGGTTCACTAGACCAATGCTGAGTAGACATTTTGATGTCCAATAAAACCTAGTTAATATAAAAAATCTCAAATACAAAAGTTCAGAATCTAAATAAACCACTGGCCTAGGAGGGTACAAAATCACTGATGTCACTTCAGTTATGCCCACTGTATTTGTACCATTATTTTAGCATAGTTCCATATAGTAAACAAGGCTTAAACAGAATTTATTATTTTCCTTTTATTCTAAAGTTCCAGGCTAGTTGGATATTGTAATTTAGCCAGCTCATGGGATAGCAGTTTTTCACTGTAAACAAAGACCTTCTTTAACCTATGTATATCACATATCTAGTGCGCTAGAAAGTCACTTTTAAAACCTGAATAAAATAGTGTATACATACTGTATCTAATATGCAAACTTAACATTTGTTTAAAATATTAGGATGCCCTGTAGAGATTTTATAGGTAAAGTGTTAGTTCATCAATGCATGTAATCATGTGTTTAATGTTTTAACGTTTAATGTTTTCAGCACAGTAGTAGTCATACTGATATCAAAGTTAGGCCCATGCTTGAGTACAGTAGAACTTGAGGGTTATGAACACCAGAGTTACGAACTGATCTGTCAACCACACACCTCATTTGGAACTGGAAATACACAACCAGGCAACTGTCTGGGGCGGGGAAGCAAATACAGTACAGCACTATGTTAAATGTAAACTACTACAAAAATAAAGGTAAAGCAGCATTTTTCTTCTGCATAGCAGTGTTTCAAAGGTGTATTAAGTCAATGTTCAGTTGTAAACTTTTGAAAGAACAACCATGACATTTTGTTCAGAGTTACAAACATTTCAGAGTTATGAACAACCTCCATTCCCGAGGTCTTTGTAACTCTGAAGTTCTACTGTACCTTGCTGAATTAGTGACTGAGTCTGCAATTTTCCTCCCCAGCGTCTGTGCAAAAGTTTTCTTTTCTGTCAACAATTTCCTTCCTTTCTGTCTAAAATTTTGCATATGTGCTCTCCTGCCAGAAGAGTATTTTGGTAAATGTTGAGGTATGCTGCTTTTAGAAAAATATAGTGGCCAGTGTTTCCTTTTAGAAAGTCTTATTTTTTAGCCATGGCTTATCTCAAAAGCACCCTGGTGTATGAACACCAAACTTACTGTAGCTGGTGGGCCTCAAGGAAAACTATTGAACAGGAAGGATTATATTGACCTGTTCTGGGGAAGATAGTTGAAAAGTTATTAGCTATGGAGAAAGGAATTTCAGGGACTTTCCATGAAGATGTTAATTTTTGTGCACATCTAATTAGTGTAGACTCAGCCTGCCAGATTTCTAAGCAAAGTACATGGAAGGCATTTTCAGTCCTGAAAAGTTACAAATATCAGGCTATAGTAGCTGCAATCCTGCAATTCACTGACCCTATGCAATACCCCCATTGCCTTCAATGGGGCTCCATAGAGGTTTAGCAAATTGTAGTTGTGGGGCCAATGCTTGTAAGGCTCTCTGGTTCTTCTATCACAAGCAGCACTTAGCTTTGCAGGAGCTGAGAGAAGGCCAGAGCTAGGACTACCGTAGGGCTTATGCGGTCCGCAGAAGACCAGTCTTGGAGATTCTGCTTCAAATTGTAGAATAACCATTTACACAAAGTTATGCATCAAGATCAAGGAACTTCCCAAAAAAAATAGAAAAAAACCAAAACAATTTAGTGATAGTTAAGGTTGAAATCTCTGTTCATTTTAAAATAGTAGTGAGCCGTTGTAGTAATCAAAATTTATATATATAAAAGTGAGAAGTTTAAAAGAAGGTTGAATGACAAGAAATTAGATGGTTTAATTAGAACTGAGTGAATAACTAATTTTTCAGTTCATCCAGCAAACTGAAAAATCAGAAACAATATTTGGTTTGGTTATGAAAATGTTCAGAATTTGTCAGCAAATTTGCAAAAGTGTGTTTCTGGCCAGCAAACTGTGTGCGTGTACTTTATCCCAAGGGTTAGGACATTTGCCTGAATGTGGGAAACAGTCCCTACTCTGTAACAGGACTTCAATTCAGACCCCTCCCCTCCTTGGTGAGCAGTCTAACCATTGGGCTAGTCTATGCTGGAGTGGGTTGCTCTTAAACCCTCACACTGATGCTGTTCTGCTTTGTATAACTACATAAATATTCACTCGGCCAAAGATAGAGAATGACTCTATCACCTGGTGGTTAAGACACTCCTCTTGGCATAGGAGATGTGATCTGAGTCAGGCAGAAAAAATATTTTAATCCACCTCTCCTATCTTTTAGTGGAATGCCTCAGGCTATAGAATCATTCTCACTCTTTCTTTGGCCCAATTAACATTTGTATAAATATATCAAGTGGAACAGCTTAAACAGTAGTGACTGAGAGCAAACCACTCCAGAGTGTCCTATAGCCTGCTGGTAAGGATGCTCACCTGGACAGGAGAGGGTTCTGAATTCAAGTCTCTGATTTGGAGTGAGGGTTGAAACCTGTGTCTCCCACAACCCAGGCAAGTGCCCTACCACTGAGATAAAGGGTATGAAGCAGGGCACTTAGTCAAAAATAGTTTCAGGTCAGCTGAAATTGCATATTTTACTGAATAAACAATTTGTTTGAAAAATTTTGCCTCGCTCTAATTGTAATGCACCTGGGAGTAGTTAAGATTCCAACATGAACATTATCTTTGTTTTCTTGCCTTTGATTGCAGGCCTACATTTAAATTTTACCTATAAGCTATACACTCTCTCTCTAATCAGGCGAAGCAGTATCTAATATTAAATACACCCACCAGTTAGAGGCTAGAGATCAGACTTGACATAGGTCTTGACATAGGTCAGAGACCACAGCCTCTCCTATGGAACACTTCACATTTGGTCCACCTAACCACCATAAAACTCTAACCCTATGCAACAGGAAATATGTTTCTTTCAAGTGACAACTAGTGGGCTACTCCCACCAGTAAGGAAGAAGATAAGTGAGGGGAAGCAAGGAAGCATTCACTTCGGTGTTGGGACTATAACTGAATATTTTTTGACTTTCTGAAGATAAGAATTTTTTAACTATTAGGTTCCAAATACTTTCAGATACAGTTTTATAAAAAACTCTGAATTTCCTCACTTTCAAATATTTGAATTTTGTTAGTGTATAACATTCTAATAATGTGCTTTTCTGTTAATATACATCTTTGTGCAATCATATCTCTGTTTCAGGGAAGCTTTTACTTTTAAGACTCGGATGTTGGAGTACTACATCTTATCCACTAGATGTCACTCAGAACTCAGAATACTCAAACACTGAAATAAAAACCATGAAGGAATAATGTGGCTAAAAAAATAATAATAATAATAATAATATTTTGATTTGTTCACTCATTCATAGATAAGGCTGCATTCTTTCCAAAATTATGTGACTCAGTCTTTAAAGTTAAAAACTGAAGTGAAAATGTTTTTCATCAGTGCTTCAACATGCATGACATTGAGCTCATTTATTTTACACAGTTGCCAACTGGAAATAACATTAGTCCCTTTAAGAATTATCTGGGCCTTAGAAAAAAATGCTGGAGGGTTTAGGGAGTAACATGTGATGTCCTTTAGACTATGAACATGTAGTTCAGCATTGGTCAGGTGGAAACTTGGTGGCTTCAATAGAAGGAGGGTGAGCAGAGGGTGAGCACTGCTTTGATCAGTGGTGTGGCCCAATTGCTTAGGGCCCCAAGCAGCTCAGGGAGGCCCAGTCATAGCTTTTCTTCCAAAATTCTGGTCATCTTATTTAATGTGGACTTTTAACAAGTATAGTAGTGAGTGGGGTGTGTGTATTCATTTTTAATTTGTGGCAATAATGCAATTAATATTTTTAGGAGATAAGTGAGGGGTAAGGGAGTGGCCCCAAAATATTCCTGTTAGGGCATCCAGTGGGCTAGATAGCGCTGCCTCTGGCTTTGATAGGTAATTTACATTTTTTTTAAAAAAAGACTTCCTAACCAGAAGTCCTTCATTTTATTAAGTTCCTTCTACAACATATCCTGGTCCACTCTGGTAATTGGACGGTCCTAACTCAATTAATTCAGCTCCACTCCAGCATGGAGGCAGAACCCACCTAAAGCAACGCTGGTGCAGTTTAAGGATTAATGTAGCTAAGGGAGTCCTACCAGGAAAGTTGATGACTCACAAAAACAGGTTCTGACTTTCTTTCTTGCTCCCCCCTTGAATCACAAATGCCCTGCTCAGATGAACTTGTGTGAAAGGGTTAGAATGGGGTTGGGAATAAAGCTATGGAGGAAGAAATCTTCACAGCCATGCTGAATGCCTGGATCAGTGGGGAGAGAGCACAATTTGCACTCTTTTCCCATAGCTCCATGCAATGTGCTATTGTGGTATTTCTAAAAGAAGCTTCCATTGGGAATTCCCAATGTGTTATTAACTGGCATAATCAATATTATGAACAACAATTTGTCCATAAAAGCAGTGGGGTTCTTGGAAGTTTATGGGACAAGCTAGGTTTAGTCTTCGTGCAATATAGTGCAGCCATGCAGGAAAAGGATTTTTGATAGATTGTAAGCCTGAGCCCAAGCTAAGGTTGAGGTCAATTATTTAACCCAAATTAGAGTTATATTAATTATTGATTTATTATAGTATAGATTTATCATTAGCTTTTCTCTGGCACTTATCATGGTATCCGAAGAGCTCTGACTGAGCTTGAAAGCTTGCCTCTCTCACCAACAGAAGTTGGACCACCTTTTGTATCTCAAAAACATTCATTTATCTTAACAATCTTGTGAATCAGAGATACAATATTATCCCCATTTTACTGGCTCATGACCAGACTATGACTGGGATTGGGGGCCTCCTCATGGGCTCAGGTTATGATAATCATAGAAGCATTGAAATGCTGACCTGGAAGGGACCCAGTAAACCTAGACCATCAGCTGAGAAGTCATCAAGTCCTACCCCCTGTGCTGAGGCAGGACCAAGTAAACCTAGACCATCGTTCACAGGGGTTTGTCCAGCCTGTTCTTAAAAAACTCCAATGACAGGGATTCCACAATCTCCCTTGGAAGCCTATATCAGAAACCTAGCTCAGAGTCAATCTCTGCCCCATGGAGTTTATACTCTAAATAGATTAGACAAATGATGGGAGGCAAAATGGTGGCAAAGTGCCTTACACCAAGGTGACACAGCAGGCTGATGGCAGAGGTCAGAGTAGAACCCAGGTTTTCTTACTCCCACTTTAGTGCCTGTCCATTCCATCCTGATGTGAAGTGGCTATCCAGGAAAATCATCTGCCAGCTCTTTGAAGGAGGAAATGAAGGCTTTGTTTCTGGGATAGGTAACTCTGTAGAAATTGTTTTGTGACCGACAGTGGCTGTGTAATCTGGCATACTTGGCTGATTTGTTTGATCAGTTAAATATATTACTGAATGTGTCCCAATACAGAGAGCAGGCAAACATTCTGAAAATGACAAGGTAGGTTACTGTATTTGTAAGAAACCCCGATTATGGAAAACAAAGACTAGAAAACAATGACATAAGTTTATTTGAACTGCTTAGTGAGTTCTGTGCAAAGATGGGAAAGGCTGTGATAGTAATGTGAAAGTCAGCCTATACAAATAATTACAGACTGAGTCCATGTCTGAGATTACGGAAATGACTGGGTGAGGACTCTTTTCAATGAAGCAGCTGCTACTTCTTCTCCTGGGCCCAGTGAATATGTGGAGATACTTCATGAACTTTTAACTGATTGTTCATTGCCCTCACTGTGCTAATTTTAACTGTTTGCATGAAATGACTGTCTGGATGTAGGCTGTGAGGCATTAAAACTGCTGCAACCTTTTAGATGTACATAATGTTGTGAATTGATCTCCTCTGCAATGGCTTTGTTAAAAAGAACACTCCTACTACCCAAAGAAGGTGACTCTGAGGGAACTCACAGTGCTTCTGGAGCTGAAATCAGTGTTGCATGAAGAGCCTCCATGGCTTATGCTCAGGGGGCTACCAGGCCTCCAATTCTATTCCCTTCTGCTCCTGAACTGGAGGGGGCAGGGAGGAAATGAACCGCTGGATTGAACTGTGTGAATAACTGAAGTTTTGGTTTACTGGCAGTTCCATAAAATTGGGAAAAAGACATTTTGCGTCAATCCCACACAGTCATTTTTGGGTATTTTCAGCAGAGGGCTAGATTCACCAAATGGAGGAGGAGGAGATGGAAGTAGAGGTGCTGCTGCCCTCATACTCAATATGTTTGGAGCAAGGACTTGAATTTAGGTGTCCCACATCTCAGTTGAGTCCCTAATCACTGTGCTATTGAGTGTCTGGGGGCAGGCCACACCATATCCTCTGTTTATGAATCTAACCTGATCTTTCTGAACAGTTTTTTGACAGAAATAGTTCTCCAAAATGTACATGAATGTGCTAAACAATTTGGTCTGAATCTGAATTTTGGGGTGGGGAAAGCTTTGGGCTGAAAATTTGCACCCAGCTCCAGCAAAGAGTTTTGATTTTGTGGAACATTGACACATATTCAGGGGACAGAGGGTGGGGGAGGGGAGGAAGGGGCAGGGAATTGCACAGTTTGAATGGCTTCTGTCTCCATTGAAGGGGAACCAGTGTACTAGGGGACAAGCTGGCAAGACTAAGGGATATCCCAGTAAACTATTAACAAAAGAGGAGGGTGAAAAGGGGCACAAATTAGCATTATTTGGCACAAAATCAAGCGGTTGAGAATAAAATTAATCAAGACATCAAAAGACTTGAAGTGAAAAAATATTTACTCTCTTCTATACATCAATGCTGGGTAATAAACAAGAGGAATTGGAATTGCTCATTTATGAGCATAAATTCAATTTTGTTGCTATTACTGAAACCTGGTGGGAAGAGTCACATGACTGGAATGTTAAAATCAATGGTTATAACCTATTTAGGAAAGATTGAGTGGGCAAAAGGGAAGGAGGAGTGGAACTCTCTCAAAACTCTCATCTCAAGTCACTGGAAACTTGGAAGCAAATGGTTTTGAATGTTCTAACAGATGAAGCAAAAGATGGGATATTAATTGATGGCTGCTAGAAACCACCAGATCACAACAGAGAACAGAATTACTAGCTCTTTAAGCACCTCTCTATAACATGTAGGAAAAAAGCTGTATTATCATGAGGAACTTCATTCTAAAAGGCATATGCTAGAGGCCGCATGCTGCCAGTTCTATAATGTTTGTGGAATTTTTTAAATGATAGATGACCATTTTCTACTCAAGAAGTGCTGCCTCCAACACAGGGGAATTCTATATTGGAGCTCATCTTAACAGATAAAGATGAGTTGATCCCAGAACTAAAAATTAGTGTTAGCTTATGCATGAGTGATCAGGACTTGATTACATTTGTTATGTGCAAGAAGAATAAACTCCAAACCAGTAATGTATATACTGGGTGTTTTAAAAGGGCCAATTTCACAAAGCTGAAAATGAACACGTAATGAGCCAAAACAGTTGTGAGAGAGAATTTAAACAAGAAATATGTGAATGTTAATTAGGAACTAATTAGGAACACTTTATTAGATGCTCAAAAAGCCAAAATCCCACAATCAAGAAATAAGACTATATTGGTTAAAAAAACAATACGCTTAGAGGGGAAGTGAAAGCAGCTATTAAAAACAAACAAACAAACAAAGTGCAACAAGTGGAAGAAAGGAGAAGTTGATAGTAATGAATATACAGAAGCTAGGAATTGTAGAAAATTGATCATGAAAGCAAAAGGACAACAAGGAGAAATCTGTGGCAAAGTTAAGGACAATAGGAAGGAGTTTTTTAAAAGAAAAGGGATCCTAACAATAGTACTGGTTCATTGCTAGAAGAAATGATAAGAATTTGTCAATAATAATACACAAAAGTGAGAAGTGCTCAATAAACATTTCTGTTATATATGTGGGAAAAAGCCAGAAGATGTAGCCATGTCATATGACAATGGTGAAATACTTTCCATTTCAACAATAACTAAGGAGGTTGTTAAATATCAGCTACTAAAGCTAGACATTTTTAAATCAACAAATCCAGATAATATGCAACAAAGGGTTTTAAAAAACATGGCTGAGGAGCTCTCTGGATGGTTATTGTTAATTAAGTCTTGGAACACTGGTTCCAGGAGAAGGAAAGAAAGCTAATACTTAAAAAAAGGAAAACAGGATGACACAGGTAATTATAGGCCTATCAATCTGACAATGATCTGGAGCAAAATAATGAAACAGTTGATATGGGACTAAATTAATAATAATAATACTAATAATTAATAATTAATAAATAAATAAATTAATTAATAATAAAAGCAGGGTAATGCAATTAAATATAATCAACATGGGTTTATGGAAAAATGGATATTGTTAAAGTAACTTGATATCTTTATTGATAAGATTACAAGTTTGGTTGATAAAGGAAATAATACACTTAGACTTTCATAAGTCGTTTTACATGGTAACGTGATATTTTGACTAAGAAACTACAACAATACAGAATCAACATATCACACATTAAATGGATTAAATATTGGTTAACTGATAAGTCTTAAAATATAACTGTAATTCTATCAATGACCTTAAAGAAAAACATAAAATAATTACTGATAAAGTTTGCAGATGACACAAATGTTGGGGGAATGATGAGTAATGAAGCGGGTAGATCTGTATTGTTTGGGAAGGTGGGAGCAAGCAAACAATGTGTGTATTAATATGGACAAAAGTCATACATCTAGGAACAAAGAATGTAGGCCATACTTACAGACTGGGAGACTATATCCTAGTAAAACAGTGACTATAGAAAGGACTTGGGGGTCCTGCTGGATAATTAACTGAACATGAGGTCCCATTGTGACATTGTGTCCAAAAGGGCTAATGTGATCCTTGAATGTATAAATGGGAATATCATGTAGGAATAGTAAGGTTATATTACCTCTGTATTTGGCAGTGATACATCCACTACTGCAATACTGTTCAAGAAGAATGTTGTTAAATTGAAGAGAGTTCAGAGAGAACCACAAGATGTGGTGCAGGAGGTTGCTGAGGTGGGAACTGGCCCCCTTCCCATCAGCACAGAGGACAGTAGCTATTTTAGAAGCTCAGAAGGATGCACTGAATTCAGTGTTGGGAGCATAGCGGTAGTTGTAGTGTGCCGTGCTGTCCAAAAGAACCCATCACACTGTTTGAGGCCTTATGGGCCAAGATTTTCAAAACTAGGAGTTGAAAATGAGGCTCCTAAATCCACATCTATGCACCTAAATAAGTGCCCTAATTTTAAAACTTGCTGGGCGCTATGCTTCTGTTTCTTCCTCACCTCTACTTTCTGTCTGTCTGTTTGTTCGCTCATAGTAAGCAAATGTCCAGGTGCTGTAGTTTGGAGCAATTTGTGTAGTTTGGAGTAGGTGATTAGTGCAGTCTTTGTCTTTCCATCTTTCTTTTGGATGATGTGACTGATAGTTTACAATACATTGGCTAATAACAGTAAAATAATTAAAGATACACCTTTTGAGGTAAGCCAGTCACGTGGCCTCGGTTTTGTTTTATGCATTCTCTTTGAAGATAAACAGCATGGTATTATTTTATTTCTTTTAGAAATTCAAAGAATTATAAACTATTAAATTCCAATAACTCAAACATGTGGGTAAATATCAGGGTCCTGGTAATGCCAGTGTTTGCCACTGATATAACCAGGACCTCCAGAGCAAGTACTGTTTTTGAATGCAGCTGTAAATGGACATTTGTGCAGGAGATTTGAGTGTTATTGGTTACTTGAACTTGACATGTGATCGTAGAAGTTGAGGTTAATGCTTTTACTTTTGTAGAACTAGTATAGTTAATAAGGGATATGAAATTAGAACAATGAATTTGCATTTATTTCAATGAATGCATCAATGGTTAGAGTCCAAGATGGAGGGCTATAAAGTTCTTAAGTATACAGCTGCTTTTGGGATGTGTATATAAGAGAAATAATGCTGGCCTACAAACATAATTAACATCCTACAGAAGTTATGACAAAGGGACTAGAGTGTTCTCAATGTCTGAAGTGCCCATTTATGTATTGCAAAATTAATAGTAATAGAGATCCTGTAAAAAGCACAAGTATGCCAGAGGAAAGACTTAGCTTTGATAAAATACAGTTCTGCAGTTGCAAATACAAAGGAGTTTTTGAGGGGCACTATGAAAGTACCTTGTACAACAGACCTTTAATAAAAGGGACCAAAGACATGCAGCACTGTGCTTTGAGTTACCAGTTTTGAGTATGTAAGTAGTAGTTATAAAATGTAGATTTGATAAATCATTACTGGTTCACTCATTGAACAATGTGTAATATAGTTTTTTAAAAGGCTCAGTATACTTAACAAAGCTTCAAAAATCTTCATGCTACTCGCACTCAGGCCAATTTGTGCTGCAGTACTTTCCTCTGTCCTCTGCATCTTTGTGGCAATATATGGGAAGGATAATTAAGGGATAGTTATGAATCTGCTGAGTGGTACATTCTCTAAATGTGCTTTAAGGAAACTCTATCATTATAGATGCATGAATAATCCTATTATGTAATGACTGCATTTTAAAGTGATGCATCTTAGTTATGCTAATATACCTGCTGTTATATTTTAAATGTAATACCACATTTTATGTAATAGGTGGTACAAATTTTGCCCTTTAATAAGTGAATTTAGTGGAACTCTGCACATAACCACCCATAAATATATCCTGGTCCTCAAATTAAATGCTAAAGTTGTTCAAATAAATTGAACTGAAGACAATTTTTAAGTTTAAAACCAAAAATTAAATAAAAAAAAAAGTATAATAGTCCTGTGCTCCTCAGGCATGTTGAATTATTATATCATAATAGACATAATATATAGCATCAGATCAATCCCTAATTCATCCTCACATGCTTTGTTTAAGAGAGACTATTGTGTTATGTTAGGTTGAGCACTCTGATAAGTTGCTTGACTATACAATAAAGTCAAATTAACAAGTAACTTTTCGTAGTCATTTTCTGAATTTCTGTGATGCCAGGTTATTTGGAGGCCTACATTTTCAGAAGTGAATAGTGATTCTGGCTGCCTCAATTGTTGGGTGCCCAACTTAAGACACCTTTAAAGAGGTCTGATTTTCAGTCTTTAGGTGCTTTGGACTTCCTGAAAATCAGAATCCTTTAAGGTGTCACAAATTGGGCACCCAAAATCATAGTCTCTTTTGAAAATATAGGCCTAGGGGTAAAATTTTCAAAAGCATCTAAGTAACTTAGGAGCCTAAGTGCTGTTTTCAAAACTGACTTAGGCACTTAGAAGCCATCTTCTACTTGACTTTAAATTAGATGTAGGCTCCTAAATCATTTATGAGTTTTTGAAAATTATACTTTATGTGCCTAAATATAGATTTAGGATCCTAACATTAGGAATCCATTTTTGAAAGTCTTGGTCCAAATATGTCCAATAGACTTTTTTTTAACCATGATCCTTTTGGGCATATTTTGATCTTGGGCATGCAATGGTCCTCTCCATACTGTACATAGAAATATCAGTGACTGTGCAGGTGGTCATTTTTTTTAGATTTATAGATCTGTATCTGTGATTAGGACCTTGAATCAAAAGAATTAATAAAATGACCCTAGATCATTTGTTTAGTTGAGACCTAGTTTACAGCATAATCAAGTGACTTCAGTGGGAGCTGCTGTGTTGCAACACTTTGAAAATCAAAGCATTAATTTAGCTGTCAAAATATGAACATAAGTGCCTAACTTTAGGCACTCATTTAAAAAATCTTTGCATATGATTCTGTCTCAAGAATTGATAGGTAAATACTGGGTAGTAAATGTATTAAGTGCTTTTAAAAAATGAAAATATCTTGGGTTCAATGTATTACAATTGTAATTGTAACTTAATATAATTAGAAGATCCATTCAGTTTTCTGGAACTAGCTAAACTATTAATTTAGTTATCAGGAAGTTTTCCAAATACATCCTTCTAGATTGAATTTTTAGTCCTGTTTTAACATGTTAAATAACATAGCTGGGAATTCTAGTTTCAATTCTATACAGATGTTCCACAACACAAGTGTTTGATCCTATTTATGTTTAATTCTAGGCTGCAGCCCCCTATCTGCCTGAAGGTATGTCTGCAGCCTGGGGCTAAACATGACTAGCAGCAAGTAATTTTGTTCTGTCTGTGATGGAATTTATAGCTTAGTTTACATATGTGAATTAGTATGTTTTAAAGCATGACTAAATTCAAGTGAACACTTCCAGCTCAGGCACTGAACATGCAAAAGCTTGCTTGTCTGGCTAAGGTTGTGTCCACACAACAACTGGATTTGTGAATGCAGGCACACCCAAGCTAGCTTTGACCAAGATATCTCACTAAAAATAGCAGTGAAGCTGCGGTGGCACAGGCTAGCCACTTGACTATGTATCCAGGATATGGGAGGGTGGGGAGGCTGTACTTTGATGGCTAGCCCATGTCCCCTCCTGTGCTGTTTTGGTTTCACTGCTATTTTTAGTGAGCTAATTCTATCAAAGCTAGCTCAGGTATGTCTATATGTGCTACAATCACACCTCCCAATTGCAGTGTAGGCACACCCTAAGACAAAACTCAGACAGCCCTTGGAATGTGGATGATGATTTGGGTACTAAGTGTGAAAGTGGGCTAGAAAACAATTATTTTGTGGATATACTTTGAAAGGAACATGTTGGGCCTGATTCTTCATGGCCTCACACCAACAGGTAATCATTTATGCCAGTGCAAAGTGAGTATAAAATGCTAACACTCTGATTTGGAGTATTACCACATATGCACTTTAAACTCAGCCCATGATCATTGGACAGAACTTAGACCAATCAGACCCCCTTCTTTCACTGCTTCTTTGTATCCACTGGGAAATTACCTCATGTTAGAACAGGTCATGCTTGGAATCATATCACCTAGTTGTGGTTAGCCCTAGATCCTAGGATTAACCATAACCAACGTACACAATATTAAATATGACCGTCTTTGACTACTTTTGTTAAGCTTGGATTTCACCTCTGCTTCCTCAGTGATTACCCTCAACACTCACTTCCTTGGGCTTCTTGTAGGAGGGTCGCAACCCCCCTTGCCAGTGCAGATCTGACAGCTGATTGGGAGTCAGGCATGTACAGGATGGCCTCAGAGAAAACGAGGAACACATCATTAGTGTCCATCTGTGAAATTTCGTTGATTCAAATGACTTGCCCTCCATGACACAGGAACTCAGTTGCAGAGGCAGGGATAGGATCCAGTTATCCAAGACAGCATGCAACTGTCTAAATGCTATCTTATTTTCTCCTGTAGCTCCCTGCCTTGTTCAGCACACACCTTCCAACTAATGCAAAATGAGGCAGGGATCCTACAGTCAACAGCCTCCTTTACTACACAGTTATGCCCAAGCAGGATCATCATGTGCACTAAATGAGGCAGGGGTCCTGTGGGAAAAATAATATGTGACCATGTAATTAAAGACTATATCATAATGCATATGCACAAGGGAGATGAATGAAGATTGCATGGACAGCCTGAATTCTGGCATTTCCTAACTTTCACGTGTTTGTCTTTGCAACCTTAATCATGTTTTTTAATGTCATTTTCTGTGTGCAGTGTTATATGTACAATATGAGATGTGTGAGAAATATATACTGTTTACATGTAAGTTTCCTCCTTTGGGATTCATTCATTCATCCAATTCATGCATTGGAAACAAAATTGCTTAAAATAATAAAACAGAAAAAGACCATGGAAAATCTCTCATATGCTGTGGATCAGACTATGCTTATTAGTCACAGGCCAATTTTATGTACTCCGGAGCCCCTGGGGAGCACACTCACTGCTCCATCCCCTAGGAAAAGTACAACGTGCACTCAACTCCATGGCTGGCATTTGTGCAGAGGAATCATGGCTCAGGTTCTCCTCCTTCTTAACCATTTTTGGGGTGTCTTGTATGCTAACTGGTATGAGAAAAGGCTCTTTGTGTCTTCCCCACCTTGCACACGCAAGATAAAGCCAGCTGCACTGTGGTCCTCAGTGAATGCACTTTATGTCAGATTCTATAAAGGATGAAAATGTCGTCTAGTTTTCTGAGTGCATGTGTACCAGTGTTCATGTGTCTTGTCTAATGCAGCTATTAAACTAAAAGATCCTACTGGTTCTAATTGCCTTTTCTGAGTCTCTGGGTTTTATTCATTCCACTTTAGGTAAAGCTCCATAGAAAGTCTATTTATAAATGTTGTCGACATATAGCTAATGCTTTTGACCTTTGATAATAAGAGATTTCAATGGTTATATAACCCAGCAGCAACATTTTCTGTTACCATTCAGGATGCTGTTATTGGGGAACAGTCTGTGGCCCCTTTTTTTCTTTCTTTCTTTTTTTATTTTTTTTTTATTTTTTAGAGCCTGCCAAATAAGAGGAGTTATTTGATCAGAGTGCAGAATGCGGAGTGTTATAGTGTCTCATGAGTGGTACTCCACAGCACTTTGCTAAGGTAAACTTTGAAGAGAGATATTGACACAGGTCATGCTAAAGGGGTCCCTCTGCCTGCAGAGGGTTTGCAGACCCAAAGTGAGTACATGGGGATGAAGGGACTGCACCTGTGCACAGCCACTGCAATGTTAAAGGCTGATAGAAAAGAAAAAAAAAAGGTCTTAATTGTGTACCTCAGAATACATAACCCAAGTAGGTCTTGAGGAAGTTGCTACCCTGCCCCTCCCTCTTCTCACACAGGAGGGCTTCAGAAAGTACTATCCACCTACACATGAGCAAGCTTTCTCCAAATAGGGCAGATCCACCTGGAGGTCTTGATTCTAAACTGCACCTTCTCAGTGGTACAGCCTCCTGAATTTTGGGCTGGGACATCTCTGGGATATTAGAGCTGTCAAAAGGGAAAAATATTTATAAAATCAAATAAATAAATGGGAAGGAAAAATGTGTGTGTGTTTGTTCTAAAAATGTGTCTGGCCAAGAGAAAAAAATGTAGAAATGTTGAAAATTTTCAAAAAATAGTTTTTCCATTTTTTGACTAGCTCCGGTATTAATTTTGGTTAATTACTTTAGAATTTCCAGGTAACTCTCAATGAACTATGATATATTTCATGAACTGCTCTTTGTGATTTTGTTTTCAAATATCCAGGAGCTGGACTGCACACACACACACACAGTTTGAAACGTGTAGGACGGGGTTGTATTGGAGGAGAGATCTGCATGGATTCTCTTGAAGTTCCTACTTGATTATTCTATTGGGGTTGAGCAGGGTTTGATCCTCTGCAGAGTGACCTATCGGCAAAGTACCAGGCTCCATAGGATCTCTGCAGATCTTGCAGCAGGCCCGGGCCATTTGCCCAGAGGGTGACTGAGATGAAGTGGAGATATTCTTGGGGTTTTCTCTGAGTGCTGTGTGTGTGCCTCAGTTTTCCCCATGTTACTCATATATTTTGGTGACAGGATCATTGCAGAGGCCACTAGAGGGTGGATGGGCCTTCCTCAGCCACATGTGCACAAACAATGGCCAGGAGCCCCTGCCCTGGGTCAACCAGCTGCAACAGCTTGTAACAGGTTGTGGCAAGCAGAGACAAGGATGGGGTAGACACCTTGCCTGGGAAGGAGACAAAGGACGGGGCAGGGGCAAGGAGACGGCTGTGCAGGGGAGTGGCTGGCTGGAAAGGCTGTCCCCCATCAGGGGGCTCGCGAGCAGGGCCTGAGGATGGCCTCTGGGGTTCCTCAGTTGGTTGCTGCTGTAACTTCTAATTAATCTGCTAACAAAGTCTTTCTACGCTGTCATCCTGAGAACTAATAAACCCTTCTGATTTCCACACTGGCTGTGAATCGCTTCTGACTGCAAGGCGGGGTGCATGGCCCCTTTGGGGACATGTAGGAGCTCCCCAGCATCCCGTCCAGAGGGACTCCCAGGAGGAGTGCAAGCGGAGCCAGGATGCTGAATGCTCTGAGGCCAGATTCAGGAGGTGGCTGCACTGGTGCGTGGAGACCCAGGGTGGTGCTCCGAGCACTAGAGTCCTGACTGGCTTCACCCGAGTGGTTCCAGAGCCCTCTTCCTGTGGGACTCTGTCACAGCGACCAACCTCACTACTTACTGGAAGCTTGTGGCCCACTACTTCAGATGGAGCTGCAGAATCAGGACTCCCGTGGAGGTACCTGCTGTGGGGATCCACTTAATGGGGGAATCCTGACCGCACAGTCAATACCTTGAGAAAGATATAACAATCCTGAACAGTATTATCTTTTCTGGGTAAGCTCTGGAGGAAGTGAGGAAAGGGAAGGTGATGCTTATGCTGCTGTCCCTGTGCTCACCCAACTCAAGTCTACCTCACCCCTGCATAAATCCTGACCTCATAGAGAGCCCTCCATAGGATCATCAGAAAGGAGAAGGGGACGGTGCCTCAAAGTGCACGTTACATAGGTGTGTAAAGCAAGGCACAAGGAGAGTTAATGACTTGTCTAGACTCCAGTGCCACAGGGTAAGGGCTAAAACTGCATATAAAACCAGGCTTCCAGACCTCCAGAACTCTCCATTAACTACACAGACCACATTCCCATGCATATGTGGTTGTGGAGATTTTAAGCATAATGGACATACAGTACTTATCACACATCTCTGTCACTTGTACCAAAAATAGATTTTTTTTAAAGTCAGCTAGTTTAGAATATAATTGGTAGTATTTGGTATTTATTATCACTGCAATGGAAGTGTGGCTTTGATTCAAAGTGAATTTGAGTCAGTAAAATATTGTTTATGCTGTCAGTATAGTGCAGGCTCTGATATTTGTTTTTGACATTATGTTCATAATATATGATCCCCAATGTCATCTCTGTCAAATGTACTTTGACCTTCAGGATTGTGAACTGTGCTTCA